>NC_053499.1:72218219-72848809 GCF_905171775.1 Rana temporaria
TATAGAAAAATTTGTGCAAAATTCAATGAAAAATGTATATAGAATAAAATTAATAATGAATCAAGCATGTGCAAAGTGAAAATAAGTCCATAAAGATGGTCCTCACAGTGCTAAAAGATTCACAAAAAGTGACAATCCCTCCACCAAGAGTCTCTTTAGGTGCTTCTCACCTCCCAGCATGGACTCCTGAACTAACAGGAAGGCATGCAAAGCAGAATAATCCAAAGACCAAATCCTCAGAAGGAGTCCTGCAAATGGTTACTGAATCCACAGCTAAAGCTAAATTTCTTATATAATACAGTTGAGCAAAACGGCATGTAATCAAAAACTTAGTGGACTAAGCAGCAGGCGGGTGACGTCACGTGCGGCCGTGTCCCCCGTACGCGTTACGCGACGCCCCGCTGAGGAAGTTATTGAACGTAACACGTACGGGGGACACGGCCACACGTGACGTCACCCGCCTGCTGCTTAGTCCACTAAGTTTTTGATTACATGCCGTTTTTGCTCAACTGTATTATATAAGAAATTTTTGCTTTATCTGTGGATTCAGTAACCATTTGGAGGATTCCTTCTGAGGATTTGGTCTTTGGATTATTCTGTTTTGCATGACTTCCTGTTAGTTCAGGAGTCCATGCTGGGAGGTGAGAAGTACCTAGAGAGACTTTTGGTGGAGGGATTGTCACTTTTTGTACTGTTTTACTGTAGGCCACCTGGATTTAACCTCAGGACAGTTCTCTTATGTTGCGTACACACAACCGTTTTTCATGACGAGAAAAATGCCATTTTTTAAATTAGGTTGTGTGTAGGCTCCAGAGCAGTTTTCTCAACGAGAAAAATGAGCATTAAAAATTTAGAACATGCTCTTTTTTTTTTCTCGTCGTTTTTCACGTTGTCGTTTTTCTCGTTGTGAAAAAAGGTCGTGTGTACGCTCTAACGACGGGGAAAAAACGTGCATGCTCAGAAGCAAGTTATGAGAAGGGAAATTTGTATAATCAGCCCAAAGGGTGGCGCCATTCGAATGGAACTTCCCCTATATAGTGCCGTCGTACGTGTTGTACGTCACCACGCTTGTGTGTATGCAAGGCAGGCTTGACAAGAATCACGTTGAGAAATTTTTTTTTTTTTCTATGACATGAAAAATGGTCGGCTTTATAGTAATTAAGTTCAATGTAATTTGTGGTGAAAACATTTTTCTCCCAGACCTTTTTCATTCTTTCTGACAGTATTGCTGTGATGGATCAGGTAAAACGCCCATTTTCTATGCATTCTTTATATACCACAAAACCTATATTTTTTATATAAAAATATGTTTTCTTATTCCTTACTAAAAAATGACCGTCAGCAGCTTCTCTCACTGCCTGTGTGAGGTATCATGTTTCAGTATAGTAGCGGACTCTTATCAACTTTTTTTTTACATTCCTGGCTCAGCTTGCATACCAGGCAGCTTTCTTCTCTGTCTGCTTTTCCTCTCTAGGACCACCCTCCCATTGAGTCAAGAATGTAACTAAAACATGGCGCCTTCAACCAGGACTATGCCGAATTGGTGACGCCCAGATCCTGGAGGAAGTTCACCTTACACGGACACAACCAATTACAAACTAATAATACCTAGATCACATAATGCTAATGATTCATATGCTCACCGACTTAGTAGCTAAACCATAAAACCCCTGTGTATCCAGAACCAATAAAGAGAGTGGCCCATATTCTCTCTAAATATCCGCCTGCTGCGCTTAAGGCACTTACACTCCGCTGTCCCAACTTACTGGAGCAGGTGTTGTATTCTTCAAACACTTGCTCCATAAGTTGGGACAGTGGAGTGTAAGTGTCCCGGCGTAGCCTGGCGGATCTCCAAGGGGGCGGCTTCTATTCAAATGAAGCGCGCCCCCGATGCGAAAGAACTGGGCATGCGCCAGGCTTCAAAAAGCCCAGTGCGCATGCTCCAGTTCTCGGCGGAAAACGTCAATGACGCCGACGCGTGCGTCATTGACGTAAAGTAGTTTTCAAGAACGACTTATGGAAACGACGTACCCGACGAAAAAACACGACGCGGACCTGACGCCATCCATAACATGGCCTACGCGAGACTTGCGGAAACTTACCCCTCATATAGCAGGAGTAAGTTTCCGCTTACGCAAACGACGTTAGCGACGGTTACGCGACGCGAACTCGTTCGGGAATCGGCGTAGAAGGATCATTTGCATACGCAAATGACTCCTTCACGTAAATGCCATCTAGCGGCGGCCGGCGTCATTGCATTTAAGATCCGCCAGTGTAAGTGACTTACAGATGGCGGATCTTAAGTGTATCTATGCAAAAATTATTCTAAGAATCAGGAGCATAGATACACGGGCCAAAAAAGGGAGTTACGATGGAGTATCCTGAGTTACTCCATCGTAACTTTACTCAGAATATGGGCCAGTATCATCAATCTGAGGACAGTCTCATGCCGCGTACACATGATCAGGCTTTTGCCCGACCAAAAGCTCGTCAGAATTCCGACGAATTCCATCGGAGTAAAATAGAACATGTTCTATATTTAAACTCCGATGGAATTCATCGGAATTTCTGATGAAATTTCTCCGATGGGGCATACACACGTCGGAATTTCCAATGGAAAAAGTCGGTCGGACATTTTCCATTGGAAATTCCAATCGTGTGTACGCGGCATTAGTGTAATCTCTTCTCGTGCATGCACTAAGTCATATAGGTTTAATCATGATGGGGGCAGATACTCAGACGATTGGTCTGTTCCAAAACAATACCATAAATGATACAGGTGATGAGGAATGATGCCTAGTGGCGCTTTTCAAACAGCGAAGCCACCACAGCATTCAATCACCTCTTCACTATTGGAGCAGACTTACAAAGACTTGTAATTACATAGGGCCAAATCCACAGCCAGCGGCGGAAATTACGTTTTTCTAAACTTATGTCATTTAAGTTACGGCGCCCTAAGTTGGTCTCGTAAGTGCCGTATCCACAGCGCATTTGCGCACAAAATTGCGCTTACGTAACTTAAATTCCGAGGCGTAAGGCGGGGTTATTGCAAGTGGGAAGGAAGTGGGCGTGTTTCATTGTAATGAGCCGTGACCCCATGCAAATGAAGGGCCGGCCGTACTGCGCATGCGCGCACGAATCTGCTTCTCACTGGGCATGTGCAGAACTTTGCTCGGCGCAATCAGTGAGATGGGTAAAAGGCCAAGCATACTTAGTTTAAGGATCGCCCTGTGTGTAAATAGCCCCAGTCAAACACACTTCCCTTGCAAAAGTATTTCCCTGTGTTTCCCTTCCTAGAGCAAGTTGCTTCTGCTCTGAACGTTTGTCAGTGTTTGTTGGTGAGTTGTGTGTGATAGAAGTTTTGGAGGAGTATTAGATAGTAGTTATTGTTTGTTTCTGATAAGTGTATTTTTTGTTTGATTGTTTCTGCTAAGTGGTTTTTTTTTCTGCTTGTATTTTGTGTTTGTTTTTTTTCTGCTTGTATTTTGTGTTTGTTTTTTTCTGCTTGGATTTTGTGTTTGTTTTTTGTGTGTTTGTTTTTGACTTTGTAGTAGCTGTCTGCTTGTGTGTTTTGATTTTTGTTTCTTTGTTGTGTGTGATTTTTTGTTTGTCCTGTGAGTTTCTTGTTGCTGAGTGGTGTCTGTGATGGCACCCAAGCGCAGGAAGCTTAATTTTACCCATGTGGAGAAGCAAATCCTTGCCAGGTCCATCGTCCGATATGGGCGCTATTTACATGGGCCTGAGAGCCGGAACACCTCCCCGGCCCAAAGGAAGAAGATATACCAAAAAATTACAGATCAGATAAATGCGGCGGGGGGGGGGAAGACGAGGACCCCCGCTGGCATACAGGAAAAGATCAATGATCTGAGGAGCGTGGTCCGCAGTAAGGTGGCCAAGCTCACTGCCCATAGGAGGGGCACTGGAGGAGGGGGACCATGCCCCATCCGGCTGACTGAGGAGGAATGGGCAGTGGCCCGGTGTTTCCAGCCAGAGCAGGTGGTGGGCCTGCGTGGCTTTGACTCTGATGTTTCTGTGGGGCCAGGTAAGTTTTGTTTTTTTCTATCTGGTGATTAGCATGTGTGGGTGGGGGAAGGGAAGATGTGCCAAGTGTGTGGATCCTCAAACCTGTGATTGTTTGGTGTCCTCCACAGATGACCAGGAGATTGCTGGCCCATTAGGCCAGGAGGTTGCCGGCCCATCAGCCCAGGAGGATGCAGGGCCATCAGGCCAGGCTGCTGCACCACCCCAAGGACAGGAGGCTGCTAAGGATTCCCCAGGGGAGGGGAGTGGCCAAACCTCCCCTCATGAGGAGGATGAGGGGGAGGAGGGGGAGGGGGAGGAGGATGAGGGGGAGGAAGAAAACCTGCAGCTTGGCAGGGAAATACTTCTGGCCTCTGAGCTAATGACATTTGAGGATACCCTTGAGGCTACCCCAGAGGCTGGCAGCAGTCAGGCCACCATCAGGGGTAGCCCCTCCCACTCCTCCCCCAACAGGCTGCAACCCACAAGGGTCACTCTCTCCCCTCCTCCAGAGCCACAAGCCTCAGGGGCAGGCAGGATGGAGACCCAGGAGACCAGGGGGGTGTTTGAGCGTCTGCCGGCCAGTCTGCAGAAGGACAATGCCCGGCAGACCCGCAGTCTGGGTGAGATACAAAAAAGTATCAACAAGATGGAGCACAGCCTGGGTGCAATGAGGGAGTCACTTGGTGATGTGGCCACAAACTCTTTGGGGGTCATCACCTGTTTGTGGGATCTGAAGACCGCCACAACAGGTGTGGCCCAGGAGGTGACTGCCCTGACCCAGGCTGTGCAGGACAATACCCGGGCTGTGCATGACAATACCCGGGCTGGCCAGGCCAATACGGCTGCCATCACTGGCTGTCTGAACAGAATAGCAGTGGCCTTGGAGGACAGGCCAGCAGGAGGACAGACACCAGGGGAGGCTCCTTCTTCCCCTGCTCACTCACCCCCCCATGAAGATACTCCCTCCCCTGCTCACACCCCCCCGTGAAGATCCTCCAGTTGGCCGTGCCCGTGGCCGTGCCCGTGGCCGTGCCCGTGCCCGTGGGCAGCCCAGACGGAGCACTCGCCGCAGGAATTAATTAGCAGGGGTACTTTTTTTTTTTTTTCTTATGATTTAGTTTATTATACTGTACTTATGATTTGGTTTATGTGTGTGAATGATGTGTGAATGTGGGGGGGGGGTGGCATTCCTGATAAAATAAGGGTGTCACCCTCAGTTTTGGTGGAGAAGGGATCCCCAGGACCAGGGAGAAGTGATCCCAGGTTCCTGAATGGTGTATGAATGCACAGTGACATAATTGGAGCCGTGGTGTGGCGTTACTGCTCCCAAAGGGAGGGGTACTTGGATCTAATCCAATTCGATGTGCATGTGATGTGTCTGTGCTAGGGACCACAGTGGTGTGCATTCATGCATTCTCATTGTGACATAATTAATCTGCGTTTACTATGAATAAAAAACATTCTCAATGTGACATTATTCATGTGCGTTTACCTTGAAAACAAATATTATCATTGTGACATTATTCATGTGCATTTACTGTGAAAAGATGCCTTCTGCGAGGCGTCTCCTGGCTGCTGTGCCCTCAGCAGACCGGGTAGAGTGGGTTAGGGGGGATTGCCTGGGTGGGGGGTCAGGTCAGCACGTATGTCAATCTGCAGTCCCCTTCTCATGGCAAAGTTGTGCAGCACGCAACATGCACCGATGATCTGGCACACAAAGTCTGGGGAATACAACAATGTACCCCCAAACTTGTCCAGGCATCTGAAGCGGGACTTCAGCAGCCCAAATGTGCGCTCCACAACTGCCCGGGTGCGAATGTGAGCCTCGTTGTAGCGTTGCTCTCCTGGGGTTTGGGGGTTCCTGAATGGGGTCATCATATGTGGTCCCAGGGCATATCCAGAGTCACCTGTAAGGGAAAATACATAAGGATGTTAGTCATGCATGTGCCCCTTGTGATGTCTGCATCATGGGGGGGGGGACATACCTGACACCCATGTCACTCAGCCAGCTGTCTCCATACATGTTCTGTTCCAAATCTCGGGAGATTTTGGTCTGCCGGAATATATAGCTGTCATGGCAGGATCCCGGGAATTTTGCACAGACGTGCCAGATGAGGCCATGGGCATCCACGATTACCTGGACATTTATGGAATGCCAATGCTTCCGATTCCGGAACAGGTGCTCTGTCTCATGGGGGGGCTGTAGTGCCACATGGGTACAATCAATGGCCCCGATGGTCCGTGGGAATCGGGCAATGTTGTAAAAGTCCGTCATGGTTTGCAATCGCTGGTCCTCCTGGGTGGGTTTTTTGAAATTGATTGGCCATGCGTCTCAGTATTGCAGGGACTACTTGATGGACACACCTGCTCATGGAGGATTGTGCCATCCCAGACAGACCTCCACATGTGCGTTGGAAAGACCCAGTGGCAAGGAAATGGAGTGTTGCCATTGCTTTGAGAGGTGGCAGGGCATGGGATCGTTGGGTTGGGGTGGTGAGATCATCCTGCAGGATTCTGGTTAATTCCAGGATGGCTTCCCGGTTAAAACAGAAGTTGTCATAGACCTCAGAAGCAGGCATGCCAAAGAGATCTCGGCGTGGGCGGTATACCCTCTCCTGTGCCCTCCTCCTCCTCCTCTGTGCCCTCCTCCTTCTTTGTGCCTCTAAAGTAGCGAGTGCTGCTAGGATCATGGATGGCCCGGGCATGTTGGCAGACAGTTTGAAGTCCAGCAAATAAGTGTTCTCAGCTTTTCCTCAATGCTGTTGCTTCAGCAGATCTTTACACAGCATGTGTAAAATTAGGGCTGCTTTTATAACGTGTAAATTTGCGCAGGGAAACTAACAGGTGCGCACAGGGCGTAATCTACGGCGCACACACTTAATTATGTGGATCGCCCTATCTCCCTCATTTGCATCTTTGCCTATCAAAAACAGCGGCGTGACTAGCGTAATTTGCGTCCGAGGATGCGCCGGTGTAATCATTTTAGGTAGGATGGAAAATCCGGATTTTAATGCGTAACTCGTTTTGAGGATCGGGCGCAAAGATACGCGCGGAGTAAAATTAGAAATCTCGAGTTAAGTCGGCGCATCTGCTTTGTGGATTTGGCCCATAGGGCTCTGTGGTCTGTTGCACTTTCCCACATTTAGCACAACTCACTGGGAAGCCACATAAACCCTCTTCTTTTTTAATCTGTGGATTTCATCACCTGTGCTTGGAGCAATACAGACATGACTATCATGCTTCTCAGAATAGGAAAACCCTATTATGCTCCCAACTGGTGGACCTAGATAATTTCTTCCATCATAAACAAGAAGATTTTACTGTTAGACCCCTTTCACACTGGGGCGCTTTGCAAGCTCTAACGCTAGTGCCTGTAAAGCGCACTGAAACAGCTGCTGCTGTCCCTCTAGTGTGAAAGCCCCAAGGGCTTTCACACTGGAGCGGTGCGCTAGCAGAACGGTAAAAAAAAGTCCTGCTAGCAACATCTTTGGAGCGGTGAAGGAGCGGTGTGTTTACCACTCTTCAACCGCTCCTGCCTATTGAAATCATGCAGGAGCGCTTTGCGGGTTTAACCCTTTTTCGGGTGGTAACGGGGATTAAAAGCAATCCGATTGTGTGTATGAGGCTTTAGGCTTTAACAGCTTGCCGACCAGCCGCCGTCATTATACGACGGCAGGTCGGCTCCCCTGCGCGAGAGCCCGTAGCTATACGTCGGCTCTCGCGCTCCCCCGACTCCCGTGCGCGTGCCCGGCGGGCGCGATCGCCGCCGGGCACACGCGATCGCTCGTTACAGAGCGGGAACCAGGAGCTGTGTGTGTAAACACACAGCTCCCGGTCCTGTCAGGGAGAGAAATGCTGATCTTCTGTTCATACAATGTATGAACAGAATATCAGTCATTTCCCCACTGAGGCCACCCCCCCTACAGTTAGAACACACCCAGGGAACATACTTAACCCCTTCACTGCCAGTGGCATTTTTATAGTAATCCAATGCATTTGTATAGCACTGATCGCTATAAAAATGCCAATGGTCCCAAAAATGTGTCAAAAGTGTCCAAAGTGTCCGCCATAATGTCGCAGTACCGAATAAAAAAAAATTGCTGATCGCCGCCATTACTAGTAAAAAAAATATTAATAAAAATGCCATAAAAATACCCCCTATTTTGTAAACGCTATAACTTTTGCGCAAACCAATCAATAAACGCTTATCACAATTTTTTTTACGAGAAATATGTAGAAGAATACGTATCGGCCTAAACTGAGGAAAATTTTTTTTTTATATATTTTTGGGGGATATTTATTATAGCAAAAAGTAAAAAAATATAAATTTTTTTCAAAATTGTCGCTCTATTTTTGTTTATAGCGCAAAAACTAAAAACCGCAGAGGTGATCAAATACCACCAAAAGAAAGCTCTATTTGTGGGGGGAAAAGAATGCCAATTTTGTTTGGGAGCCACGTCGCACGACTGTGCAATTGTCAGTTAAAGCGATGCAGTGCTGAATCGCAAAAAGTGCTCTGGTCTTTGACCAGCAATATGGTCCGGGGGTTAAGTGGTTAAAGTACAGCCAACAAAAAACAAAGACAGCCCATCCCCTTTGTCCCCTAATGTAACCTAGGTTCTGAGTTAACAAGGAGTATATTGGAGTTATTATTTTATAATGTTTTTTTTGAATTACTTTAGACAACAAAACATCATACACATTGAATCTAAAATATATTGATAAAATGTCAAGATCCAATCACATTGCATAGCAACTATCAGTTAATTATTATATTCTTTAAAAAACATTTTTTTAACAGAGAGAATATTTTATCTGGTCTTAGATCTAGGATGTCCAATATTATTCTTTAATGTTAGGGTTAGAATGGAGTTATTCTTTAATGTTAGGTCTAGATTAATGAGGAAAGAGTGATTCTAGGTCACGTTTTTGTATTTATTTATTTTATGAGCTTTTTTAAATGTTTTTTTTAATTTGTACATCATATACAGTATAACATTTATTCTACAAATAATCATTAATACAAGGTGTGGTTGTGACACAAAATTCAGAGTATTATTAATTTTCTAAAAAAGAGAACAACAGTATTGATTTGCTGTCAGAACATATCAAGCAGAAACATGATGGGAAGGAGTATGAGCTACTGAGCTCTGTAAACAACAAGATAGTCTGAATAACAATCGAAAAGGAACATAAAATTTAATTTGCTGTTGAAAAATGAAAATATGAAATATGTATATGCAGTATTTCATATGTACCTGACAAAAGTTAACAAACTTTTTTTTTTAAGCAGACATTATACAATAAAGATCAACACATTATACATTCCCTTTCATTGCTGTCAGGGTAGGATTCACCTTAACTAGTTGGGTGTAGGCTATGTTTTTAAGTGAAACTCAAGTAAAAAATAGAAAAAAAACATATAGCTCAATAAAAGACGAAACAAGTAAATAAAAGCCAAAATAGTTCATCTTCAATCTGAGGTTGTCCCCACAGTATCTCTTTTTCATCGCAAGATATCAAAAGACTTCTGGGTTGAAAGATAACATATTTTAACCAACTTCCTCTGAGCCCAGGCTGTCATGGATTTGCGCTAAGTCTGTCACTCTGCTTGCTACTCCTATCACCATGTTCCATGTCAGCACATAAACTGATTGTCTTGTTCTGCTTACACTGCTTCCTTAAAAAATACATTTAATGATGTATTAATGAGAGCTGTATAAAGTTGTGTATTATTTTATATTTGTCTGGAGATTAGCTATAAGGGTAGAGTTAAAAGCAGTATTAGGTCTATTGTCTGGAATAGCATGAGGGCATATGGGGCTCATATTGGTTAGGGTGTATGGGTTTCATGCAGAAAATTACATTTGTTTTTGGTGCTGAAAGCCCTGTGCAAAAATCCACTGTGCTAAGCTCTATGTCCTGAAAGCTACTATGGGTGCATATTTTATATTAACCTGTGCCTTGACTTCCAGTTAAAGGACAGAATAACCTTGCTCAAAGCTGGCCAACCTCAGCAGTCCCCAGTTAGACATGTAATTGATTATCTCAGTGGTTGTGCACTGTCAGATTGCTTTGGAAATTAGGTGGACAGGCTGACCCCAGGTGCCAGCATTTACTATCGTAAGCAAAATCCTCCCGAATGCTGTGTCCATATGTCATAGGGGAACTCTGCCTCACTCCAACTGTCATCACTTACCAGGAACAAAATCTCTGCTGGAAACAATTACAACTATAGAAATGACAGTAGCTTTGAACGTGTGATGACTTTTGCATTCATATGCTAATGTCATATTATCTAAGGTAAGCATTGGCAGGGCATAGTTACTAAGGTTTTTTCTTTTTTTAATATATATTTGGAGTATGTTGCTGTTAACAGTCTTCTAGGGATCATTCTAGGTTATACTTTAGCTAAAGGCTACCCTACCCTTAAAGGCTAACTCCACCATTTGCAAATAAACAATAAAATAATAATTTATAAAAAAATGTGTAATTATTTGTTTGCATTTGAGCCTAAAAATGATTGCAAAATTGATTAGTGGATTGATGATTCAATGCTTGGGCTCCTACAGAGTAAGACCTTTAGTTGTAGGGGTTGGGGGCAATAGTGTATTTAGGTTTTGTGCTGCCCTAGGCCAGTGTTTCTCAACTCCAGTCCTCAGGGCGCACCAACATGTCATGTTTTCAGGATTTCCCTCAGATGAAACGGCTGTGGTAATTACTAAGGCAGTGAAACTGATTAAATCACCTGTGCAAAATAATGGGAAGCCTGAAAACATGACCTGTTGGGGCGCCTTGAGGACTGGAGTTGAGAAACACTGCCCTAGGCCTTACTAAACTCGTGCACCCCATAATTTAAATATGACCCACCCCTTCCTGTTAAGGCCACACCCCTTGCAGTTTAAGACCTGCCCTGAAATTTTCGAGTGGGAAATGAATTCCCTTAATTTGCATAGATTTCCTCTTACTTCCTGTTTGGCTATGGGACAGTAAGTGAAGGGAAATCTCTGCAATGGGACAGGGATGGTAAAAAATAAACTTACAGGGGCTATAACCCTCCCTTACTCTATCCAAAATGAAAAAAAAAAGTGTTGCTTATAGTTCTACTTTAAGCACAAATTTCTGATTATTTTATGGACTAAGAAGATATAACCATGCCTATGGTGCAGCAGAAAACATATAGCACAGTGAGGAAGGTATATGGTCCAGGATGATAGGACATTCAAAATTAGAAGTGGCACCCTCCCTCCCCCACAGTTGCGGAATGCCGACCGCCCGCATACTGGAAGCAGTGCGCACGCTTTATGGGGGCGCTAGACTAATTTGCTCCTCAGCCCAGTCTGCCCCTTAAAGTGTAGCGCAAGCTGGCAGGGACTCTTTCCGTGCTGCGCCCCCTGCAAAGTGCTGCCCTAGGCCTGAGCCTTGTTGGCCTAGACCAGGATACAGCATTGGTTGGGGGAAGTATCATTGGATTGCAAGTGAGGTGACATCACCGCACTTGTACTACATCTGCAGTGGCAGAGAGGACTAGTCGTTTTTTTCAGTCACAAATTCCTGTGAATGAATACAATGGCTGTGAAGACAGATCCAAATAATGACAGGCAGGGAGAAGAACCCCCGATTCTGTGCATGTGTGTGTTTTGGAGTGGGGCAGAGGGGGATTAAAAATGTGACAATGTTTCATGTTACACCCTAAATATGGGTGCAACACAGGGTTTCCAACCACCAGTAAATTTCCTGACAGTTTGTAAAAATCTGTGAAATCTATTTTTATAGGTATTGTCAGTGTTTCCATGTCATATTTATACTGTTCAAATATTTCTTGGCCCAGGCACAGGCTGCCTGTACCTTGGCTGCCCAGCAGGCCCTCACACAGCAGACTGTTCAGACTGCCTTCATCACTGACAGCCTGCAGGATGTGAGTTCAAACTGCACAGCGATTGTGACCTGCCTGGGGGAGCTGCAGGCCACCACATCAGGCCTTGTTACAGAGGTCAGGAGCCTGGCAGTGGCTGTCCAGGCAAATACAGCTGCCATGCAGGTGGAGACCAATGCCGTCCTTAACCGGATTGCCCTGGCATTGGAGGGCAGGCAGCCAGCCATGGAGAGACCAGGGGATGATCCTCCTCAAGATGCCCCACCCCCCAACCTGAGGCTCCCCCCAGGCAACTAAGGACCAGGAGCCTGGGCACCCGACGTAGCCCACGACAGGGCAAATAAGGGCCTTTTTTTGCTTTTTATTTGATACTCGGGACATGAGTTTATTTATTTTTTATTTGATACTCAGGATATGAGTTTATTTATGTTGTAGTGACTGCACACGGTCAGTAGTGCAGGCTACAGTGTGACTGGTATGTGAATGCGGGGGTGACACTCCTGCCAGCAAAGGGGTGTCACCCTGGGTTGTCGGCGAGAAGTTATCCCCACGACCGTATGAATGTGGTATGAATGGTCAGCGACACCATTGGGGCCTTGGCGCGGTGTTGCTGCTCCCAAGTCCTGCATGGAGGACTTGGGCTAATCCAATGTGAGGTGGATGTGGTGTGTGTGAGCTAGGGACCACAGTGGTGTGCATGCGTGCATTCTCCTTGTGCCATGATGAATGTGTGTGTTTAACATGCAAAGATAGCTACCACGAGGCATCTCCTGACTGCTCTTCCCTCAGCAGACAGGGTAGCCTCGGTTAGGGGGGGACTGTGTGGTTTGGGGGTCAGGTCATCGCATATGTCAATCTCCAGGCCCTTTCTCATGGCGTAATTGTGTAGCACGCAACATGCACCGATGATCTGGCACACAAAGTTTGGGGAATACAACAGGGTCCCCCCGGACTTATCCAGGCATCGGAAACAGGACTTCAGGATGCCAAATGTGCGTTCCACCACTGCACGGGTACGTATGTGTGCAGCATTGTATTTTCTCTCTCCTCTGGTTTCGGGATTCCGGAATAGAGTCAGGAGATGGGGCCCAAGTGCATATGCCGAGTCACCTAGAAGGGAAAAGATAAGAGGATGTTAGTCGTGCATGTGCCCCTCGTGATATCTGCATCATGGGATCGGACAGTCATGCCTGACTCCAATGTCACTCACCAAGCAGCCAGCTGTTCCCGTACACGTTCTGTTCGAATTCTGTTGGGATGTTGCTTTGACGGTATATGTAGCTGTCGTGGCTGGCCCCTGGGTGTTTCGCACAGATGTGCCATATGAGGCATTGGGCATCGGCTATCATCTGTACGTTGATGGAATGCCAATGTTTACGATTACGGTATATGTGCTCTGTGTCACGGGGGGGGGGGGCGTAGTGCCACATGTGTGCAATCAATGGCCCTCACGGTGCGTGGGAATCTGGCAATTCTGTAGAAATCCTGCATTACTTTCTGCCGCTAATGCTCATGGGTGGGTCTGAAGAAGTGGTGGGACATGCGTGTGAGGAATGCGGGGACAACCTGGGGCACACATCTGCTCCTGCTGGATTGTGACATCCCAGACACGACTCCACTTGTACGCTGAAAAGATCCACTGGCAAGGAAATGCAGTGTTGCCAGTACCTTGACTAGTGGCTGCACTGCATGTACGCGATGTGTCTGGCTGGTGATGTCATCATGCAGGGTTGTAGCTAATTCCAGGATGACAGCAGGGCTGAATCTGAAGATGCCATACACCTCCGAATCACCCATGCCAAAGACGTTCATGCGCGTGCGGTATATCCTCTCCCGTGCCCTCCTCCGTGCCTGTAGACGCAGTAGTTCTATGACCACGGCTGCCCCTGGCATGTTGGCATACAGATGTGTTGTCCTGCAAGTGTGGTTGCTCAGCTTGTCCATTACGTTGCTGCTGTAGCTGCTCTCCAGCTGACCTGTGCAAGTCTGGTGCAGAGTTACCCCTGCTTTATGAGGGGTAACTTTAAGCCGGACGTACAGCTTACACGCACCGCGCGTAGCCTGCGCCGGCCAAACGTACGTTTCTGAATCGCCGTATCTCCCTCATTTGCATATTTGAATAGGAAAGCAATTGAAGCGCCAGATGCGTCCAGCGTAAATATGCGCCCACGATGTGCCGGCGTAGGAAAGTTACGTCAGTCGGAAGACGCCTATTTTCAGGCGTATCTAGTTTTGTGGGTACGGCGAATAGATACGACGGCGCATCCGTGGACTTACGCGGCGTATCAGTAGATACGTCGGCGTAAGTTCTTTCTGAATCCCGGCCAATGTGTTTTTTTTATGCACAGCTTTTTTTATTTTTTATACCTTGTTGTCAATTAATAGGAATTTCACCCCAAAACACATTCTGCTATTTCTCGCAAGTTTGGGGATACCACATATGTGAGAATTTTTGCAGTCTAGCCTCATAGAGGGTCCCAAAAACAAAGTAGCACCTTTAGGCTTTCACAGGTCTAATTTCCTGACTACCTAGCACCTTTTAGAGGCCCTGGAGCACCAGGACAATAACCCCCCCCCCCCCACACACACACACACACACACACACACAAAATTATCACATTTTGGAGAGTAAACAACCGAAGGAATTTTTTGTTACAAGTTTTTGGAGAGAAAAAAAATAACACAAGGTTGTCAATTTAATACAATATTTCTCATACATAACATGGATATATTTAGAATTTCACCCCAAAACTCATTCTGCTACTCCTCCTAAGTATGTGTTATAATTTGTCTGGGCTTATTATCTAATGCCGCGTACACACGGTCGTTTTTGGGATGAAAAAAACGAAATTTTTCAAAACGTCATTTAAAATGACCGTGTGTGGGGAAAACTTTGTTTTATGTCTTCTGAAAAACGACAAAAAAAAATTCGAACATGCTTCAATTTTTTATGTCGTGTTTCAAAACGTCGTTTTTTGTGTCATAAAAAATTATCGTGTGTGGGCTAAAACGGCATTCAAAATGACGTTTTTAAACCCGCGCATGCTCAGAAGCAAGTTATGACGCCGTACGTGCTGAACGTAACCGCGCTTTGCTAGAGCATTTTGAAAAAACGATGGTGTGTGTAGGCAACGACGTTTTTTAAAATGAATTTTTTACAAGACAAAAAACGACCGTGTGTACGCGGCATTAGACATTGTATCTTGTGTATTACGAAAATCAACTAGTTTTATCAAAAGCAGTGTCCACAAGGGACGGTTGAGATTGGTGTCTTGCAGGAATATAGTCATTTGTTTGTGCAGATTGATCAGTTCAGGCAGTAAGTGGAGACATGGTCAACAATCAAGCAAAGGATCAGTTCATGTGGCAGAAACATGGTCAATAAACAGGCCAGGGTCAGTAATGGTGGCAGACAGAGGCAACTCTGCACTAGTGTGGTGGTGCTAAGGAACATTGGGCTAGATTCAGATAGGTTACGCGGATTTAAAGATCCGCTAACCTATCTGATTTACGATCCGCCGGCGCAAGTTTTTGAGGCAAGTGCTTAATTCAAAAAGCACTTACCTCAAAACTTGCGGCGGCGTATCGTAAATCCCCCGGCGGAATTCAAATTCCGCGGCTAGGGGGCGTCTACAATTTAAATCAGGCGCGTCCCCGCGCCGATCCAACAGCGCATGCGCCGTCCGCGAATTTTCCCAGCGTGCATTGCTCCAAATGACGTCCTTAGGATGTCATTGGTTTCGACGTTAACATAAATTACGTCCATCCGTTTTCGCGAACGACTTACGCAAACGACGTAAAAATTTCAAAACTCGGCGCGGGAACGACGGCCATACTTAACATTAGCTACGCCTCATATAGCAGGGGTAACTATCCGCCGGAAAAAGCCGAACGCAAACGACATAAAAAAAAGCGGCGGGCGGTCGTTCGTTTCTGAGTCAGGGTAACTCCTCATTTGCATATTCCTCGCGTATACAAACGGAAAAGCGACCTAGCAGCCAGCAGGAGATTGCAGCCTAAGATCGGACGGTGTAAGTCACTTACACCTGGCGGATCTTAGGGAGATCTATGCGTAACTGATTCTATGAATCAGTCGCATAGATCCGACCAACGGAACTCAGAGATACGCCGTCGTATCTCTATCTGAATCTGGCCCACTGTTGCTAGCTGCACTGGTACTGGCGATGCTGTACTAATTTGGCAGTGATCAGGGATACTGTTGATGGCATCACAGGCTTTGGTAACACTGACATTCGTGTAGCTAGTGATCAGGAACACAGATGCTGTCTTATACTGGTCTGGTGACATTGGGAGTGGTGTGCCATTGATCAGAAACACTGTTGCTGGCTGCATCAGTCTTTTGACAATGGGACTGTCAGCCAGCGTCCCAGACCACTACCCACTCCAGTACAGTGTCACTATAGTAACACTGCACTGGGGTGGCTAGTAATCAGTGACACTGGCTGACTGCTCTGGTGAAGTACTAAGTAAAAGAAGGAAAAAAATCCTCCTGCGATAGCTGGGGAAAATCTCAGGTAGTTGTTGTGAGAGGGAACAGATGCTCACTGCACTGAACTGAATTGTTAAAAGAAAGTAAGAATTAGATTAAAGTGTGTACATTTTTAATTACAACTAATAACCTGTAAAGTCAATATTCGTATGTTGTGCCCATAGGACCAAAACAGAGACCTTGTCAATAAAATAAAACTGCTGTAAGTAAAAAAAGTGTTGCTGTACATACCTGCAGCAGCTTCTAACCCCTCCTGTCACAGTTGATTCCTGGATGACTCTGAAGGGCAAAGTTCTGACACTACTTTATATCTGCAGTGGTTTTTATCTGAGATATTTTATCTGAGACTAAGGTTTATTCTGTTGCAGTGCTATTTCCGAGCAACGGAGGGCGGAATTATGAATGAAGCTGAACTTTTATGGTAAATTTGTCTCATAATCTATCTCGCTGCTCTTGTTAAACACTACTTTGCTGGTGACAGAATTGATAAATGTTCCCTGTTGTGTTATGCATGTTATGACTATGGTGTCCGTTTAATATTCAGTGATATTTCACTGCTGCTGACTTCACGGCTCTTCTCTGTGATATCTGTTCGCCCCCTTGTGGCAGTTTAATATACAGTGTAGATCACTTCTCCCACTGTGAATTGAAGTGATCTGCAAATGCTTTGAGAATCCCAAACGGCTTCTGTTTCTCTAATCTCGCGATATCTCGGGAGATTTCAGTCTCGGAACCCCTAAGTGAAATACAAAGCACTTCATATACACTGCACATATTAACTTAATAATAAAGTTATAATCCCCCTATCCAATAAACACACACCCCATAACTGTAATACATTATAATGATTAATACATAAGCATAACACATGTGCATATTTATGTGAATGGTGTATTCTGAAATCTGTCATGCAGATATGCACCATTCATATAAAAACATAAATATATACACACGCACACAGATATAAATATAGATACACAGAGATATATATATATATATATATATATATATATATATATATATATATATATATATATATATATATATATATACACACACAAACACACACACACACACACACACACACACACAGAAACACAGATATAAATCTATATACACACACACACAGATATATATATATATATACACATACACACACACACACAGAAACACAGATATAAATAAATACACACACACAGAAACACATTATATATATATATATATATATATATATATATATATATATATATATATATATATATATATATATATATATATATATATATATATACACACACACACACACACAACAGATATAAATATATATACAGAAACACAGATATAAATATATATACATACACACACAGATATATATATATATATATATATATATATATATATATATATACACACACACACACACACACACACACACACACAGAAACACAGATATAAATATATACACACACAGATTTATATATATATATATATATATACACACACACACACACACAGAAACACAGATATAAATCTATATACACACACACACACACACACAGAAACACAGATATAAATATATACACACACAGATTTATATATATATATATATATATATATACACACACACACACACAGAAACACAGATATAAATATATACACACACAGATTTATATATATATATATATATACACACACACAGAAACACAGATATAAATCTATATACACACACACACAGAAACACAGATATAAATATATACACACACAGATTTATATATATATATATATATACACACACACAGAAACACAGATATAAATCTATATACACACACACACAGAAACACAGATATAAATATATACACACACAGATTTATATATATATATATATATATATACACACACACACACAGAAACACAGATATAAATCTATATACACACACACACAGAAACACAGATATAAATCTATATACACACACACACAGAAACACAGATATAAATATATATATACACACACACAGATATATATATATATGTGTGTGTGTGTAATTGTATAGTTCATGTAATTCTAACCTGCTGTTGATGAGAACGTTTTTACTTTCACTTTGCCAAGCAGATGGACGAAGAATATTCACTAGCAGTGATCTCCTCTTTCTTCCTGCTAACTCCACCTCTGGGCTGGTGAAGCAAGATGGGAGAACTTGAAGGAGAAGCACGGTGATAAAGTGGCATCACTGGATATTAAACTGGCCGTTTCTATTGAAGTGAATGCAGCCGTTTTGTGTAAGGAGAAGAGAAGAGGAGAATAGTTCTCCAACTACTGATCACTGGATATTAAACTGGCAATGCTGTGTGATAAGCCGTGATCATCATGATCACGGCTTATCACTGTATATTAAACGGACACCTATGAGTGCACTTTTTTCTCAAAGAATAATTCCACAATGGCATCATGGTATTGACTATTGGTTGTGGCTTGAAGATACATGGTTAACTAAAGTGAGCCTACTTACAATATGCTCTGCACTCATACCCTGGGCAAGGTGACAGATAGGGTTGCCAACATATTAATTACACAGGTTCTGAGTCTAATTTAATGCAAATACGGCACCAAGTGAGTTTAATTACCTCCTTAATCAGCCACAGAACCTGTGTAATTAATATGTGTTCTGTTTTAAAGGGATGAGTTGGCAACCCTAGTGACAGATTAAAAGTGAGGGGAGGGGCGAGGAATGTCCCCGCCCACCACATATGGGATGCTGGCAGACAATTTAAATTACAGTTTAAACCATTTTTTTGCAGTTTTATTACATACTTTTGATTGGTTCTGGAGGTCTGCATGGTCCTGGCACGAGTAAGGACCTATTTTTTCTTTTCTTTGCATGCTCTGTGGAGGAAAGGTTTTTCGAGTGTCTCCAGCTGGTCCCCATTACCCTATTAAGGGTTGCTGTCGGTCTGAACTGAGCTGTTCTCAGATGTGTGTTGGATCTTCGTGATTTCTCTACCTACTCCATGGTTGAGACACCTTTATCGGAGTCACCTTCAGCTGAGGAATACCGGGCTCCTTGACCCTACCTTCGATTGATGTCTTCTGGACACCAGGGAGGTGTATTCCACTTCTTTTTGGATCTTCGCTGACAGTCCCATGGAACAGCTGGTTGGGTACCGTAAGCTCGATTGACCTGTTGAGTATGACAGTCGGGTCCAATGGTTCTGGTAATCACATACATAATTACATCTTACATCTTCGTTGGGATGGTTCATTGAATCTCATGACATCTTTATTATGTTATTTACTCATGATGGACAATTTATCACGTTGAATTTCTACATCGACTGATTGTTTTCATGTGGATTTAACATTATTACTTTATGGTTATACCCTGTTGAGTATATATTATGTGGTGTTTTTTCACATTACACTAATACGTAGCGCTACACATTCACCTACACAAGCTAGAACATGTGTTGTTATTGTTGGTATGTTAATGTTGGTAATTGATAATATTCAATTAATATCTTTATATTATATATACCTATAATAAAAGGCCATGGGCATTTAAATCCACACATATATGAGTCCAGTATTGTATTTTATTATTTATATGTTAAATGTTTTATTGAAAAATTCTGCCTAGCATACCATCCCCTTAATGACAGCCAGGAGCACCAGCAGCAAAGTAATTTAAACAAAGCTTCGGGGGCGTTTGTGGTCTTGACTGTTTAAAAAAAAAACTTTGAGCACTATTTAATTTCTTCCCAAAGGCTGCTGCCACAAGCTCCGATAATGAAAGGGCATGTATAGGTTAACCTATTTACAACAAATTAATATTGATTAATTGCATGTCTTGCTATTACAACTGTTTTTGAATATTTCCTTAGCTGGTCTAAAGGTTAGTTGTAAACAAGAACAATGAAAGCTTGTCTGTTAGGTTGGTCTTTTCTTAAAATTACATATCTGTCCATATAAAAATAAAAGGGGGATTCAGAAGAGAAGGAGTTAAAAATAAAAGGTACTATACAGAGAAGAAACATTTCAAACATACAGATTAATTGAATTGTTACCTTGGGACTAAAAATGACACATGACATTTTTTAATTGGTTTACATGTTGTGGCTGAAGTTTGTAGTGTCATTGTTGATCTGTTCCTCTATGTCCATGTATTCATTCACCTAGCTTGTCCCTCTTCATTAAAGTGGAGTTCCACCCAAATGTGGAACTTACGCTTTAAGCACTCCTCGCCCCCTGACATGCCACATTTGGCATGTCATTTTTTTTGGGGGTGGGTGTACCCTCTTTTTAGTGGGACGTTCTGTCCCACTTCCTACTTCCTTTCTTCGGCCACCTAGGCGACTCCTCCTCTCGCCCTAGGCGGCCCCTCCCTGCCAGCGATCTTCTGGGACACAACTCAGGTCCCAGAAGATCAGCTGGCCAATAGGAGAGCGCAGCACGACTGTGCGCATGTGCAGAGATTCCCCGCAGGAGCAAAGACTCTTATCAACACCAATGACATGTTTGCTCTCAAGCCGACTCTTGTGGTGCACATGTACCCAGGATAACATACTGAGTCTTGAGGATAGAAAATCCCAAGAGGCAGGAGGGCCCAGCCTATGCCAGAAAGCAGAATGTACTGCTTTGCAGACCAAAAAGGATACTGTACTTTGGAGAAAATAGTGATTTTTTTTTACCAGTTTTGTAAGGGGTGGGGACCAAAAAAAAAAAAAGGTGATTTACTGGATTGAGTTTCGCGTTAAGCTCTGTGTTTAATATCCCCAATCTTCAGCAACACTCGTCATTGTCTATATTCATAGAGGCCAATATAATGACTTGTGTGTACAATGTGTGCAAACGTAATGATGTCAAATACACAACCAAAGCAATACATATTAGTTTAATTGAAGTAAGTATATTTTAGTTAACCAATAACAGTTATGTTTAAGTCCAGGACAATTGAAGGTGTAGCGAGGTCCCGTACCCCCAGAGGCCTGATGGTGACCTCCAAAGTTAGGGACAGCTGACATCCTTCTGTGCAGAGTTGGATACAAGGCATGGTGGGTGTAATGCAAGGTGGATTGATGGGCGCCAGAAACTTCTTGAATGCAAAGGGATTTATTGTGGGAGAGTGGGTTAGGGTCAGGACACCTTTAGTAGTTGCAATGTTAACCACTTAAGGACCGAGCCTCTTTCTGAGATTTGTTGTTTAAAAGTTAAAAACATATTTTTTGGATAAAAAAACTACTTAGAACCTCCAAACATTATAAAAAAAAATTCTAACACCCTATAGAATAAAATGGCAGTCTTTGCAATACTTTCTGTCACACCGTATTTGCGCAGCGGTCTTACAAGAGCATTTTCTTTGGAAAAATACACTTTTTTTAATAAAAAAATAAGACAACAGTAAAGTTAGCCCAATTTTGTTTATATTGTGAAAGATAATGTTACAGCGAGTAAATTGATACCCAACATGTCACACTTCAAAATTGCGCCTGCTCGTGGAATGGCGAAAAACTTTTACCATTAAAAATCTCCATAGGCGACGTTTAAAAAATTCTACAGGTTGCATGTTTTGAGTTAGGGCTAGAATTATTTCTCTCGCTCTACCGATCATGGTGATACCTCACGTGTGGTTTTCATATGCGGGTGCTGCTCAAGTATGCGTTCGCTTCTGCACGTGAGCTCGGCGTGACGGGGAGCGTTTAAATTTTTTTTTATTATTTATTTCACCTTTTATTTTTTATTTTTACACTGCCATTTTTTAAAAAAAATTGTGTCACTTTTACTCCTATTACAAGGAATGTAAACATCCCTTGTAGTGAAAAAATGCATGACAGGATCTTAAATATGAGATCTGGGGTCAAAAAGACCTCAGATAGACTTCCGGTTCCGGCGCCGTATGTAGGGGAAGCAAGCTCCGGAGGCTCCGCACCCACCGCTTGGATAATCAGCTTACAAAACCCCAACACAGCTCTGGATTGCGGTGACCTGCATCCCTGCTCACTCCACGGGCCTCAGTGGATGGAACGATACCTCACACAAGCCCGAGCGACACGAGGCTCGGGCACAACGGAACCAGCCGCGGAGAACACGGCCCTGGGCAACATGGCCGCTGCAGAGAACGCACGTGGCGCTCCCTCATTGCAAGGCAATCAGCAGCCAAGCTCTCACAGCAACCTGCCGGACAGCGGATTCCACCCCGAGGGGATGGACACTTCGCTCCCTGCTATACCGGACCAAGCCAGCACACATGAACGAATCGCTAAAGCGGTGGCGGCGCTGCTCTCACCTACCATCACAGCGGCGGTCGACAGGGCGGTAGCAGAGGGAATACAGCAGCTCCGGAAGGAGATAGGAGAACACACTGCGAGGCTGGAAATGGTGGAACACAGGGTGTCCTCCATAGAAGAAGACCAACACTCCATGGAGACCGTCCTGGAGCGATTCACACAAGACCAACAGCACCTCCACGATCGCATGGAGGACCTCGAGAATCGCTCCAGGAGAAATAATTTGCGAATAATCGGCCTTCCTGAATCACACAAACAGAGTTCTCTAATGGACATCTGCTCCGTGGCCATACCGCAGATTCTAGGCCTCAATCACAGGTGTGTTGTGGAAAGAGCGCATCGCATCGGCGCCCAGTCTGAAGATCACACCCGCCCCAGGCCTGTTATTGCAAGGTACTTAAACTACGCTGACCGCACGGACATGCTGCAGGCCTTCCGTAAGTCCCGCTTGATAGAATTTGAGGGCCAAAAATTTTTATTATTTGCCGATTACTCGGCGGAAGTGTCACGCAAGCGAAAGGACTTTCAGTCTATTTGTGCTGAACTTTATAAAAACGGAGTCCGCTTCACGCTAGCCTACCCAGCTGTTCTGCGCCTACAAGCACCAGATGGAAAACAACACACATTCCAGTCCGCAGAGAAAGCCAGAGCTTTTCTTCAATCTTTATCCACCGAGCGTGAGCCCACAGCCACATATGCAGATCGTGTGAAGCAAGGCCCTAGAGACCAGAGGAGCCCGCGCAAAGAACCTCCGAAACGCCTCAAGCAAACACAGTCATCCGACCATCAGGAATCTGGTTGATAAGTATTTACCCCTGCTTTGATCCCAGTGACACCTTTTCAACCCCCTTGATACTGTGCACTCTCCCCAGGAGCCCCAGCCATTAGAACTATAGGGCTGCAACTTGGTGCATCACCACCCATAGGTGCATGCCAAGAGAGTCTCAGTCTATACGAAAGGGTGTGGTTACTATACGCCTCCACAGTGGGTAATGTTGATATCATTGCTGATTTTGGTTCTGTTAATTTTATTTTTTCATTGTTTTATCGTTTTAATAGCTCACTAATGCAGTCCATCTTTCCACGAATACTTGCCCTGTTTACACAGAGGCCCGGCCAAAATGGCTGCTAATGTGACAATTGTTGGGTTGCTATAACCTTGTATAGCATTCTTCTAACGAGCAGCTACTATGTACTCCCACCGCAGGGTCACCCGCAACCACCGCCAAGTATTGTTTGACCTAACGGTAAATATACCAGTTCTTCCCAATGAGGCTTTGTTGAGACAACTATCTTTTCTACTAGCGGTGTGGCGGTACATTCGGTGTGGGGATTACATACGGAAAAAAGCGAAGTCAACAATATGATTTGTGGTTATTTTGATGTTAATTTCTCCTATCTTTTCCTTTCTGTCTCTCTTGACACTTTTCTTTTTCCCATGAGAGGATGGTCCTACCAAGGCAAGTTCAAGAACCGAAAGTACGTGGTAGCATGCATATCTAAAGCCAACTTACAGAGACCGGGTAAGAGATATACAAATTCACACACCTTTAACCCCTCTTTACATTTCTCATGACCCATCTGCAAATAGTGTCCTGGAATGTCAAGGGGCTTAGGTCACCGATAAAACGCATGAAAATTCTCAGACACCTTAAAAGACTAAAAGTAGATGTTGCTCTACTTCAGGAGACCCACCTAGAGGGCAAAGATTTTTTCCGAATGAAAAAATTATGGGTAGGGGAAGTGATAGGATCGGCATCGGTCAAACGTAAGGCAGGCACGCTCATTCTAATACACAAGGACTTGGTATACGAATACATTTCTGTTACCAACGAATCTGACGGGAGACGCACCTCCATACATCTCAAACTCCCATCGGGTGACCTACGGATCTCTAACATTTATGCCCCCAACTCTCCAGACCAGGACTATTTCACAAAACTGACTCCTCAGTTACATCCACATGACTCCATTCCTCACCTAGTGGGGGGGGACTTCAACTCAACGCTAAATGACCAGGAGGACAGATCTCAACCTAGACACTGACCTCGAACATCGCACCCACTGCGCCCCACCCCTTTCTGTCGCATGGCCCAGGCTTTAAACTTGACCGACACATGGAAAATGCAACACCCTATAGATACGGGTTTTACATTTTTTTCGCCGGTACACAAATCCTTTGCCAGGTTAGACTATTTCTTGTGCACGCAAACGCTCCTACCACGCATACAAGACACGGCCATACATGACCTACCGATCTCGGACCATTCTCCGATTTCGATCTCGCTCAACTCTTATAGACCGGCTTCGCCTGTCATACAGTGGAGATTTCCAGCTTATTTGGCTCACAATGACGACCTCAAGGCAATGCTTAGCTCGGCGTGGGAGGAATACTCACAGGACAATATCCAACACTTAGACAACCCAAACTTATTTTGGGAGGCGGGAAAATCATACCTGAGGGGTAGGATCATATCATACGCTGCAGGATACAAAAAAAATGCACAAAAGCAGTACATAGAAGCTAGCAACCACCTGCGTCAGGCGCAACAGTCCCTGAATGACTGTCGCACAGATGATAATATTAAGATATGGTTGGCAGCCAAAGAACAATTTGATAGCTGGGCAGAAAAGGTAGAACGGACAAAACAATCGGCGACACAACTACTTTTCCATAAATTTGGGAACAAAGCTGGGAAACTTCTAGCCAGACTCACTAAAAGCCCATACACACCAACACACATCGACAAGTTGAGAAACCCCGACGGCTCCTTATCCACAACACCCGAGGATATTAATAGAACACTAAAACATTTTTACACCAAACTATACAGTGCAGAACGAATAGATATGAATCTAGCAGAAACCTTATTAAAAGATACCAAACTCCCACTGATAGACCCAAGCCATCTAGAAAAATTAAATGAACCCATTACTTCTGAAGAAATAAAACGAGCCATAGGGGGTCTTTCCAATGGAAAGGCACCCGGCCCGGACGGGTACACATCCGAATTTTACAAATTGTTAGGCCCAGACCTCATACCTGCTCTTCACTCGGTCTACAACCACATATGGGTAGGAGGCCCTTATCTCCCCACAGGCCACCTGGCCAATATTAAACTCATTGCAAAAAAAGGAAAAGACCCACTTGATCCAGGTTCCTTTCGCCCCATATCCCTACTAAATGTTGACTCCAAATTAATGTCTAAGATAGTAGCCACCAGATTAGGAGATATAATGCCATCCCTTATACACAGCGCCCAATCAGGATTCACAAAAGGAAGATCCGCGGCAGCCAACATTCGTAAAGTCATGATGGCCCTCGAATATGCAAAGACACACCCATCTAACAATACGGTAATAGTCACCCTAGACGCCGAGAAAGCTTTTGACAACGTAAGTTTCAACTGGCTTTCTCTGGTCATGCAACGCATTGGTCTGAATGGGTCGTTCTATTCCTTCATACAGAGTATGTACTCAGCCCCCTCTGCCACAATCACTGCGGCGAGTATACAATCCTCGCCTTTTCGCCTACATAGGGGGACGAGACAGGGCTGCCCTCTGTCACCCCTACTTTTCAACCTGGCTATAGAGCCCCTCTCACGCCTCCTCTCTTCGTCCCCTCTTTTACATGGCCTACCCATAGGACAGGAGGACTTGAGAGTGGCTCTATTTGCAGACGACATACTGATATTTTCTTCATCCCCCTCCACAGACATCCCAGCCATACAACATATTTTTGAAGATTTTCGCAAATGCTCGGGACTCAAAATAAATTTCTCAAAGAGCGAGATCCTCTCGCTAGGCACTGCCCCTCTCCAACACACTCTCACTCCCTCCTCTCTCAGAACAGCTGACACTCATATTACATACCTCGGCCTGAAGATTGGTAGAATACCATCCTCTCTCTACACATTGAACTACCCTCCTTTAATTGACAGAATAGTAGGTGAACTTGAAACTTGGGGGGACTTGCCTCTCTCGCTCTTTGGGAGATGCGCACTATTCAAGATGGTCAGCTTTGCTCGCTTACTTTACCCCTTGCAAACGCTACCCTTATTGTTGAAACATAAAGATGTACAACTAATTAACAAAGCCATAACTAAATTTATTTGGAAAAAAGCAAAGCCGCGGATAGCCATGACCAAACTATTTCTCCCTAAGCGTGAGGGGGGCTTGGGCCTACCCAATATAAGGATGTATAACTTGGCTTGCCTACTGAGAGTTGGGTTGGACTGGATACTGGGTTTGTCAAGATACTCTAATTTCAAGCTAGAATCCTCACTGGTTAAGCCGTATGATCTGGCAGCTGTGCTCCATTGCTCACTCCAGAAACTACCAGCGATGATCAAACACAATTTACTTTTTAAAGACACTCTGGTGGCCTGGCGGGAAACCAGAAAGAAACTAGGCTTATCCCCCGTATTTTCTAAGCACCTCCCAATATGTGGTAATCCTATGTTTACACCCAGTCTCCAGTACGAACCCTTCGCTAAATGGAAAGACAAGGGGCTGGTGGGAATCCACTCCCTATTTCAAGATGTGACAGGCACTATTAAGTCATTCTCTCAATTATCGCTCGAATTCCACCTTCCCCAAAACCATTATTTCCCCTACATGCAATATGTAGATTTTGTCACCAAAGTCTGCCCAAAAAAGACAGCACGTCTCCAAACTTCGTTCATTGATGTCCTTCTTAAGAGTAAGAACTATTCAATCTCGGCTATCTACAATCCCCTGCTTACTAAACTTTCAACCCCTTTGCAAAATACGTCCATGTCATCCTGGGTCAAAGAGCTGCCAGGTGCGCTGGAAATAGAAGATATTATACGTGGCCACAACCTCACTAGGTCTGTCATTCAATGTGAATCTTGGAGAGAGACCCAATTCAAGATCATGCACAGGGCATATTACCCTTTTTCCACGTTAAAGTCACCTGAAATAGGCCCTGCTTGTCCATGGTGCTTGACAAACAAACCGACCCTACTCCATAGACTTTGGAATTGTCCACAAATTGTCATCTTCTGGTCCTCAGTCATTCGCTTTGTGAACACAGTAACGCAATTCTGCCTTATGTTGGAACCAACGCTTTTAATTTTTGGATGCCCTCCTCGCATGGAACCGTACTCCTCCACCTACATCCGGCTGCCTCAAAACACCAGACACTGGATACTTCTAGCCCTACTCACAGCCCGCAGGACTATCCTCCAACTTTGGATCGCCTCATCTCCACCCACCATCTCCATCGTGATAAAGGAGTTGAAATCGCTGTTACTCAAGGAAAGTTTGGACATGTTCTCTACCCCCTCATACTCCAAAGTCAAGTTCGATCTCAGATGGTCGGCTTTCATTACGCATTGCCTATCTACTCCAGAGAAAAGTGCCTTGTCTTCCGGTTCTTTTGTCTTCCGGGACCCAGACACCTCATCTAAACCCCCCCTACCCAAGGGTTAACAGCTTAATTATATGACCCCCCCCCTCTTCCCCCCCCCCCACCCGTAGTACCTTACCACTGTCTAACTGGATACATGTATATTCTGTAAAATGTGTTATTGACCCAGATGCTTTGTTACAATTACACGCAATGACCTCCTCTCCTTCTGTACCCTCTCTTTATTTCTCCCTCTTTTCTTTTTTCTATCTCTACCTATCTCTATCTACACCTTTTTAAGGAAAACCGACCTCTGGTTATAAAGCAGATGTAAAACAGCTGACATTCCTACACTTTTAATATGCTCTAAACTACTTGCCTTTATAGATAACAATGTCCACCTTTTGTAATGTTGTTAAATACCAGTAGATTGGATAATATGTCTCAGCTTTTCTTTATTCCTTGTATATCCTGTAAACTCAATAAAATATTTTGAAAAAAAAAAAAGACCTCAGATCTCATATTTACACTAAAATGCGTGTAATGCAAATTTGTCATTTGAAAAAAATGCCAAAAAAGTCCCTTTAAGAGCTATGGGCTAAAGTGACGTTTTGACGTTGCTTCCCCCCTGCAATGATATGGAGATGGGTGGGAGTCTTCTTCCCCTCACTCATCTCCATGCCACAGAGGAAGAAGGATCCAATCGCCTCCGCCACTACCGATGGCTCCGGTAAGCGGCGGAGGGTACCGGAGAGCGGCGGGAGGGTCCCTCTCCCACCGCTGATAAAAGTGATCTGCGGCGGAAGACCACTATTACCGGAAACCGGAAGAAGAGGATACTGGGGTTATGGCAGCTAGCTGCTGCTGTAACAAAGATATCCCTCTTCAAAGTGCTGACGTATATCGGCATGAGCCGGTCCGGAAGTGGTTAATTGAAAGACTCTGAGACTTCTATAGGCTGACAGCCATGCAGGGAAGGGCATCCAGCTAGACACCACATCTGCATGAGTATGACCGCTGTCTCCTATGGCAAAAATCTTGTAACAGTTTCTAACAAAGGTTGCAAAGAACTCCTCCACTTATTATACAATCTCCTATTGCAAAACTTCCCTCAGCGGAGCTCTCAGTCTTTCACTAGACTACCAGATCCACTCACCAGTGGATCTCCTGAGCCACTCCAATCTTCTCACTTAGTGTCTTCCTTAAGCGTCACCCCCGTGTCCCTGCTGGGTCCCTAGCTTTGCACTCACAGATGCTCCTCAAGCATCACCCCGCTGGCCTGCTTGGTCCCTGGCTTGGCGCACAATAATGCTTTGCAAATGTCACCTCCACTGGCTGGATGCCGGGCTTGGCACTTTCTGAAGTTTTCACCAATTCTTCACTGTCCCCGGGTGGTGAGAATACTGCTCTGGTACTTGCTTCAACTACTCATAGTGGTCAATGTTTTTTTAGTGGTAGACGACTTCCCCTTCTACTTCCAACCACAACTGGTTCTCCGGCCGGCATCTGCAGTCCCAACCCTATGCTGCTCTCTTGCTTCTGAATAGGCCCTCAGACAGCCTAGCAGCCAGATGTCCCCGGGATAGGCCTAATGTTCATGGCATAGCAGCCCGGGGCAATACGACACATGTCCACCCAGACAGCCATCCATGTGGCACAGAACCCCAGTCACCTGACTTCACCCAAATGAATAGGCTCTCCCAGCAGACCAAGGGACCTAGGAAATCCCTGGCCATTGGCTGAGACACCCCATACATTCCTAATCTGTCCTTGCAATACTCTTGTCTTATATAATGTCACTAGATACCAGGCCACCCAGCGACATAAAAGAGAAGTGTAGCAATTCCAGAGTTAAGGCGAAATCAATTGACCTCCTAACAATTAGCATTGGCAACTATCACTTGGCAAATAAATTTAATAGCAACCCTGTCTAAACATCCGGGTGCTACACAGGTTGAGAAGCATGTCACCAGAATGAATTAGGATCGATTGTATTCATATCCCTCAAGGACAATTCCAATTAATATTTGCAATAAAGACTGCAATAAAGATGTTTCATAGATTCTTCACACTTTTCTACCCACAAAATGCAAAAGAACCTTACTCAGCATTCCCTCCTCCTAAAAAACTAAAGTTCCCCATTTAAATGATAAACTGCAAGGTGAATATTTGCAGGCATTGAGTGTTTTGTGTTCAATACACTTCAGTGGAATGCAGAGTGCATTTTATTTGGCGCGCTAATAGCTGGTGGCCACTCACCTGCTTTCACATGGCCCTGTCCTCCCCGGACCCCTGTCTCTGGATGCCTATGAATTTTTCTCACCCTCTGATTTGTAAACAAAAACTGAAAGAAAGAAGAGAAGCCACAAAACAGAGCAGGTAAGTGTATGAGGAGAGTAGGGGGCAGCAATACAAAGTTGCCAGTGTTGTAGCAAAATGAAGGAGAAGTGTGGGCAGCCCTCTACCATAAGTACCTGGGTATAGTGAATACCTTTGTATTGTGAGTACCTGTGGTCCCTGACATCACTAAGAGCTAGGGAGGAGGTGGGATGCTTAATTTTTTTTGTATAATGTGAAAGATTATGTTACGCTGAGTAAATAAATACCTAACATGTCATGCTTTAAAATTGCGCACACTCATGGAATTGCACCAAACTTCAGTACTTAAAAATCTCCATAGGCGTCACTTACATTTTTTACGGTTACCAGTTTAGAGTTTCAGAGGAGATCTAGTGCTAGAATTTTTGCTTGCGCTCTAACGTACGCGGCGATACCTCAAATGTGGGGTTTGAATGGCGTTTACATATGTGGGCGGGACTTGCGTGTCTGTTCGCTTCTGAGTGCGAGCTACCGGGGACAGGGGCGTTTAAAATATTTATTTATTTTATTTAATTTTTTTATCTTTGCACTTTTTTTACATTTTATTTTTTTGATCACTTTGATCACCACTCATAGCCCCGCCCCTTTCTGGGACCTATGACTTGTCCTAAAAGGCTGTGGGAGAAAGAGGGGGGACTAAATTCCACTCTGATCAAAACCAGGTTCCCGCTCCTCCCCAAAAAATGTATGTGGCAAATGTAAATGAGGAAGGCGGGAGGAGGAGGAAGAGCAGAACTTCCCCTATTGAGTGAAGTTCTGCTTTAAAGTGGTTGTTAATCCACAGTGTCTTTTTGCTACAATCTCTTCTGTTATAGTTAAGGATGTGCCCCAATGTATGTGTTTTGTAAAAAATAAGCCGCTGTATACCTTATTTTATAGCGCCCCTCGGCACTCACGTGAAGGACCGCCTCTCTCGATCCGAGAGCAAAGCGGGCGGGGCTGAGAATCTCCCCCGCTAATGTCAGCCAGGAGAAGTAGAGGAGAGGAGAAGAGAGGCAGCCGGTTACTTGAGCACCGAGCAGTGCTATGAAAAAAGTACACAGCGCCTTATTTTAAACAAAACATATACACTGGGGAACATCATTTACTATAATAGACAAAATTGTATCAAGAAGACACTGTTATTTTAGCAGAAGGAGGTGAGGGCCAGGGAGCGGATGGAGCTATCAGGGAGGGAGGGATGAGAGACAGGGTTACAAACACTTTTTTTTACAAATTGCTTAATACATGTCTCTGGTATCTTTTCTTCATTATTGTTGCTAAGATATTCATGCTTTTCATTCTTTTTAAAGCTTTACATCTGGCAAAACTAGTTAGCACGTTCTTTTGCGAATACACAGCTGTATATTTTAGAGTGTTAAAATATACAAAATGTTACCTACAAACTGCAAGGTATGTATAATATATTATGCAAATATGATTTGTGAAAACACACAATGATTCATAGCATGTATTTAAGCTGTTTACATGATGTTTTCACTAGGTGTATATTTTTATCACTAAACTAAATACATTATTGACTAAAATGGGCTGCAAAGATGCAATAAGGACGTCTCAAAGATTAATCTACGAGAGCTCCCTCCAATAGAACACAATACATGTGATTAGGGATATGTTCACTTCAGGCATCCAATTATGTAAAAATATGTTCCTATGTTTTAAATTTCTATCATAACAATTAAATCATGTACTTCAGGTAATGCAGGGAAAGCTTCAATGACCCCTGGATTCTGTGAGAGACCAAATGAGACACAAGGAAACAGATTCGAGTGTGTTCATAAGATCTCTAAACTTTACTGAATACCACAATGGCTTATATGCAAAAGAAATAAGGGAGGGGCCATGTTTTAATGCATATGTTTCTAAAAGTTATTTTCTTATTATGATTAAACTGCTGAATTTTAGTTTAACAAGAACTAGTTGATGATTTTGCTTACACAACAGGCTGCTCCATGAATAAGCTTTAACCACAATGACTTGCAGGGCGTGTGTCTATGCAAACTGTTAGTTAAGCTAATTATGTCAAAACACATATTGAAGTTAATTTCTACTTAAAATGGAGTCAGTTATTATACATTCTATTACAATCCCCTCTTTGAGCCATGACTTTAAATGGCTCATTTTCCCCTTGTTGTAACATAGGTAGTTTCCTTATTGTAATACATACTGAAGTAAGCTTTATTAGCATAGCTATATTTAAATTGTAATAAAAGCATCCTGGGAAACTGTCTTCTTTATTTCCCTCAGCTTGTATATCTCTCTTATATCTTATATTTGTTATTATTAGATTGGTTCTGAGGTGACCCACATATGCCTTTTAAGGCTCCCAAGTCCTCTGGATGATATATACAGTTAGTTATGACCCAGGTGGGTAGGAACACAATCAGAGTGATCAGGAACAGAAAGCAGAACGCTTTCCCAGAAGTCTGTGGTGAAATAAGTGAGGTCATCTCTTTCACAGATTTGACCACCTTCTTCACTCACTATTCAAGGATTTTTACTGCTTTCTTCACCTCCTTTGTCTTTATCTTTGCCTTGTATCTTAGGGTCCTGGTTGACCTTCTTTGCTCGACTGGCATGGATCCAAGACTGTTGTCCTTCCACGAGGATTGCTGTCCTGGTTACTGCATTATTGCGATCACAGTAGTTGGGGGTCCAAAAGGATATTCTTGCTTTTTGGTTTGGTTCAGCTGCTGGGCCACCACGAGGTCACTGACCTTAAAGGGGTGTGTTGGTTCCTGTGAAGAGGAAGGAGAGGTTCGAGCAACATTTCTTTCAACTTTGTCCAACATTTCAAGGCTACCTTGCTTGGGCTACATAAAATCAAATCATCAACATATTGGAGTAGGACAGAACCATGATGGGGAGTCCAGGACCATAATGTGGCCTGGAGCACAACTGAGTAGACTACAGGGGAGTCCACATAACCCTGGGGCATTCTACACCATGTCATTTGGAGATTTAGAAAACAAAAAGCGAGAATGGGCTGTGTCTCTTTGTGAGTGAGTGAGTGCAAAACGTATATAGCGCAACACATGCGAACTGAATCGCCTCGTCCACAGGAACAGAAAAAAAAGCGTTTGTCAAATGAATAACAGAACAATATTCCGCATCGGATGGTATGGAAGTAAGGAGGGATGGCACGTCAGGCACTGTAGGAGCTATGGGAACAATTAAATTATTGTCCGCTCGAAGATCTTGCACAAATCTATAAGGACAATCAGGCTTCTTTACAGGGTTAATTGGTGTATTCCATTTGTTTCCAGTGATTTCTCTCACTATGCCTTGTTTCAGTAAATTTTCAATCAGAAGCACAATCCCCTCTTTATTTTCTTTAGAAAGAGGATATTATTTATGATAACTGGGTTGGGCTCTGGGTTTCAGTGTGTCTTTTTATACAGGGTGCATGAGATGAGACCAACATCTAGGCTATTTATAGACCAGACTTTATGATTGGGACCAGGTAGGTTACCATCATCAGGTTCTGAAAAGAAAAAAATGCCTTTCAAGGGAAACCTTTTTAGAATACACTACTGTATGATTCCTCCTTCCTTTTTCATTTTCATTTAACTATTCCAAGTTTGCCCAACTGGATTCTTCCCAAAAGATTAACATGGCAATCTGGGGAAAATCTGAAAGAGTGTTTAAAGGGATCTATGACAGTTAGGCCGGGTGTTTTCCAAGTTTCGGTAAGTATCCCATTAATTACCATTGAAGGCTCAGTATTTGTGGTTTCATCTCTATAATATGAGGATGAAAACAGGGGAAATGCTGAGATACTACCTTCCGGCATCCTCATTGGGTTTGAGGTTGCTTCCATTGGATGGGGTATTTCAGCCCTTGATGTTGCTGGTTTTAGGAGGGTTGTGTGACTTGTGTGGTGTTTTGTTCAGGTATGTCATATGGACATTGGTTTCTCCAATGACCCAAGTCCCCACAGTTAAAACAACCTCTTTGTGAGGGCTGTGTCCTGGGGAAACCACAGCTTCTACCTCTTCCTCTCCCTCTGCCCCTTCTCCTGCTGCATCCTTCTCTGTGAATTTCCGGTATGGTCTTTGTAGGCCAATCAGAATTAATTTGCTTAACCATTAAACCATGTTGTGGTTTTAGGCTACTAATGAAAGTTTGAATCATCAAACTATGCATATCCAGTAGTATTGATAATCCAGCTTCCTGTGTCCACACAGCCATAAATCTCTTCCAAAATTCTAAAACACTTTCTCTTTGACTTTTGTTTACAAGCTATGGCAGTAGAAAGGGATGTTCTGTTTTTAAAGGCATTATTTAATTCTGCTTCTAGTTGATCCCACATGGTGTTTTTTTTAGTTCCATTTGGGTATTCATGATAGCAGATCCTACAATTGTTAATCCTCTGGGAAACATATCTCTTACGGAGCTATCTACTTGTTCCTCCTGAACAGAACCTTGTTCGGATCCAGGTGGAGAAGTTGTTGATGAAGAAACGGGGGGAATCAGAACCTCCCAAAGCCCCACCTTGAGGTGAGCCTCCAGGAGTTCCCAAAACAGGACTTTGTGATACAGGATCTGGTTGGGTGACCACAGGAGCTCTCTGAGGTGGCACGCCTGATGTGGGCGCTCTGCCTACAGATACTCCTCCTCCCTGTAGAGGTGGTTGTGGTGGGTTCGGGTTATTTGTTCTACAGCATAATGTCTGGCCAGTAATGCCGCGTACACATGGTCGTTTTATGCGATGTAAAAAAACGAAGTTTTCTGTGATGAAAAAAAACGACGTTTTGGAAACATCATTTTGCAAAACGACGTAGCATACACACCATCGCTTTTGTAAAAAGCTCTATCAAAGCGTGGTTACGTCAAGCACGTACGACGCCACTATAAAGGGTCGTTTCCATGCGGAAGACGGCCTCTTTTGCTGATATCGTGTTGCTGCGTGTTAGTAAAAGTTTGGTGAGAGACGATTCGTGCTTTTCAGTGTTTGTGCTTTAAATTTCGTTTTCTGACGTACAGTTTGTGTATTTGTCGTTGGATCTGTGATACAGTGCTTGTATTGAGGACGTATTTGTTTTGGCAGTGCGTTCTTGTGTGCACGGTGCTGTTTTGCAGGTCGTTCTTCAGAGACCATTCTGTACTTCAGGGCGTAATTTTGAGTCCGATCTGATTTGAAGACCGTTTTCTAGCCATGTTGCGGGTACGAACTCGTCGCCGAGATCGTGCTGTGCTTGTTGTTAGGATGTGTGCTGCATCCCGGCAACGGTCCATGAACAGGGTGAGGAGGAGGTTGTGGACCAAGAACTGGTTGCTACGCAGGGACCAGTTCTGTCATATGCCTCTGCTGCGGGAGCTCCGAGAAAATAACCCTGATGATTTCAGGAATTTTCTTAGGATGTCTGACCCCGTATTTCAGCAGCTGTTGGCTTTGGTGTCGCCTTATATCACCAGGCAGGACACCAATATGCGGGAAGCCATCACTGCTGAGCAGCGGCTAGTTGCTACGTTGCGCTACCTTGCAACAGGGAGAAGTCTGCAGGACTTGAAGTTCTCGACGGGCATCTCCCCCCAGGCTCTGGGCCTCATAATCCCGGAGACCTGTTCTGCCATCATTCAGGTTCTGCAGGAGGACTATGTTAAGGTAAGTGGTGTCCTTTCAATGCCCAAACTATATGTCTATATTGTCTGCCTTTTTTTTTTTTACAAAAACACTCCCTAATTAACCTGTTTGTAATATGGTGAGAATGTTAACTTTGTCTCCATGTATGCTGTTTTTAGAAATATTTTTTTCCCTACATGTATCTTTTAGTTAGTCAACCTGTCCAGCATTCTATTTTGTGGCCAAACCCACCTAGCCTAGTGCCTATATCCCCCTTTATTTGTGGCCTCCATTGTAGTCCCACCCCCCCCCCACAATTTTTTTCTAATATCTTGCGGAAATATCTTTTTTTTACTAATATTTTTGGGGGTTGTTTGTCAGGTCACAAACTCATCTCGGGCCCCCCCCTCCCCCTAATGTTTTTTATTGCACATCAGAGGGGGTGATTAATCTTCCAAGTGATCCCATATTCTTTGGGTATATGAAATGACCTGATTTTTTTATATTGGGATCCCTTGAATGTTTTGAGATATTCTGTTCACAATGTTTGTTTGAATGTATTTTTTCTTATTTTTCTATACAGTTCCCCACCACGCCACAGGAATGGCAGACTGTGGCAGCAGACTTCTCCCAGCGTTGGAACTTTCCGAACTGTGGAGGAGCCATTGATGGCAAGCACATCCGCATTGTGCCCCCACCCCATTGTGGATCCCATTTTTTCAACTACAAGGGGTTCCACAGCGTTGTGCTGATGGCGGTGGTGTCTGCCAATTATGAGTCCATGTACGTTGATGTTGGGAAAAATGGCCGGATGTCAGACGGCGGTGTCTTTGTGGAGACGGAGTTCGCCCAACGGCTTCAGTCGGAGGACCTAGGATTGCCACCTGCGGAGGAGAACGAAGAGGGTCTGCCCTTCGTGTTTGTAGCAGATGAGGCATTTGGATTGGGTCCCCACCTAATGAGGCCATTTCCCCAACGCACCCTCACCCCTTAAAGGAGGGTCTTTAATTATCGGCTGGCCAGGGCAAGACGTGTGGTAGAGAATGCCTTTGGAATCCTGGCCAGCCGATTCAGATTGTTTTTAACTGCAATCAACCTTGCGGAATACAAGTGGAATCACGTAATATTAAGCTGTTGCATTCTACATAATTATTTAAAAAGACATTCACCAACTTACCTAACGGTATTGCCTGATGAGGCAGATGTTGTGGCTCCGGAGGCGCAACGTGAGGCTAGCCATACAGGCTTGGCCCCCCAAACCGCACGTGCAGTGCGTCAATCCTATGTGGATTATTTTATGGGGAGGGGGGCCATTGCAATGCCCAATCTTGGTTAAAAAATAAAATCTTCTTTTTTATGGAATAAACAGTGTATTTCGTTGTATTTTTATTTTGTTTTTGAATTTTGTGTATTGTAGCTTTTTCCTAGGTTCTCATAGAGCCATGTGTTTGGGATGTACTAAATACCCATCATTGTCAATCTTTACCAAACAAAATATACCTGAGTTATTTAATGAGTCAGCATTGATACAAAGAACTAGCCACACATTTTTGATCGTACAAATATGTTTATTTTTTACATAGCAAAAATAATTTTTTGTCTTTATTTTTTTGGTCTTTTTTTCAAAAATATAATCAATCTTTTTTTTTTTTTTTGGTCTTTTTTTTCATTTTCAAAAAATATAATCAATCTTTTTTTTATTTTTTTGGTCTTTTTTTCATTTTCAAAAAATATAATCAATCTTTTTTTTTTTTTTTTTTGGTCTTTTTTTCATCTTTCTAAAATATAATCAATCTTTTTTTTATTATTTTTGGTCTTTTCGATTTTTACACATCTAAAATCACGGCTTTTAAACACAAAAAAGAAAAAAAGTCCCCCAAAAAATTAAACCCTCCCCAAAACATTGATAAAATTTTTCAGCTGGCGTTCCAGCGTTATGGCTTTGTGCCGAATTTCGCGGGAGGCAAGACGGATGTCTTCGACTTGTGCCCTGCACGACAAGACCTCTGCGATATGGAGGTGGGTACTATAGGTGTCAAGTCCCTCACCAGCACGATTTGTTCCTGAAATGTGAGACCAAAACATGTATTACAATTATGTAGGCCTACATCTACATTACCTGAAGCAGTGGTATATGATACTTTACCCGATGTTGTGGCAGGTTCCCCTTCGTCTACATCCCTCGGGGGTGTGGCTTGTTGTTGTTGGGCCTCCTGCCTTGCTGCTTCATTGTGCCCTACGAGATTGAAGAAAGGGTAAACATGAGATTCAAACATTCTAGAGGCCTGAAAGTCAAAGAAACTAGCTTGTTCCTTAAAAAAAATGTGACTATTGTTGTTTTTAAAAACCCTTCTAAAACCCAAGATCAGTATTGTAGCCCTTCACAATGCACTTTAAAATCTCGGTAGATTTGGTGTCGTTTTCTTCATGGAAGCTAACCAAGTATCCACTCGATCTGCTCACCTCTGTGTGACACCCGACATAGGTTGTTGTTGTGACAAAGAATTGTGCTACTGAGTCCACATGTGTAAACAACTGCTGAGCAAATGCTCCTTTTTCTGTATATTAAGGTATTATTTCTGGTTCAAATCTAGTTAGAAACACATCTATATCCATTCCGCAATTGATGTCACCTCAAACCAAACAGATGTCACAACTTTCATGTTTGTGGGTCGAATAATTGGTCGTAGGAGTTGTCGTTCGTTCAATCCTAAATAATAAAAAAACGATCTTTTTGTCTGATACAGTGATTGAACTCCCCTTTGCCCAAGCGAACTAGGCATGATGCCATTTCTCACAAAGATCGTCTTTTCTTATTTAAAGTCAGCGAATGAACGACGACTCCGACGACAAAATCTTGTGCCCACAATCATAATAAAAATTCTGGGCAACCTGAAAGAAAAACCACATGGCACAAAGAACACACCCAAATAATTAATACACATGAAAATTACTTACTTCTTCTTCTAATGACTCTTTTTATTTTTGCAAGCTGCTGGGGTTCTCTTTTCTTGAGGTCTGACCATCTTTTACGCAGTTGCTCTATGCTCCTGCGTTTACCAAACTTACGATGGAGCCTCTTGATGACCTTCTCCATAATTGCGGCCTTTACTTTATTCGGATGCCTGTACGGGCCATGTTTGGCATCATAGTCCTCCCTCCTAAATATGATGACCATCTCCACCATTTCATGGAATGACATGTTGGAGGCTCTGCACCGCTGCCTGGTTCTTCTGGCTGGTTGGGCCTGGCCTGCCTCCTGGCTTGAGCTAGAAGCCACATTGTACTCCATTTGATCCATCATCTATCATCCTCTCAAAACGACAGAGAAGGGGCGTGGAAAAGACGATTCCGAACGTCAGGGGCGGGGTGTCGTGCGGAGCGTCACGCGTGCGTACTGTAAAAAGGGATCCGACGTGTTTGAAAGTGGCGTGCAGAGTCTGTTGAAGAAGGCGGAAGTCACGATCGTTTCAAACGACGGTACGTAACTTAATTTTACACTTTTTTATAGTGAACAGGGAATGAGTTTGTGGGCTAGATATGGTGAGAAAGCTTATTAGTAGTAGTGGCTTGACTGACATTAGGTTTTTGTTTATATGTTTGATTTGCAGAAATAATGGATCCCTTCAAGGATGCAGACTTCATGACTGAATTTATTCAGAAATGGAAAGAACATCCTGTTCTGTGGCAAACAAAAAAGACAATTAATAAAAACAAAGATGCCAGGGAAAAAGCAAAGGAGAGCATGCTGGAATTTGTTAAAACAAGGGTCCCCCACGCCACAACAGACACAGTGAAGAACAAAATCAATTCCATTAGGGGCACCTACAGGGCCCAACGGGTCCAAGTCCTGGCCTCAATGAGGTCTGGGGCTGCAGCTGAGTCCATATATAAACCTACCCTGTGGTACTACAGTCAGCTGCAGTTCCTGGACGACCACATAGAGACCAGGCCATCCCTGTCTACCCTTCCCCCAAGAGGTAGCTCCCAGCTTCCCAGCAGCCAATCCTCCAGTGTTCCCTGCAGACAAGAGCAGGCAAGCTCGGAGGAAGAGCAAGAGTTCCTGGAGGACCCCGATTGTGACCCATGGAGCCAGGTATGTCATTTTTATATGAATTTAGTATATGACAAGTATAATCTAATAATGATGTCAAATTGATGTTACTAGTGTTATAAATTCAAAGGGAATGTCCAAAAAAAGAAAATCATATCAATAGACAGTAGTGGCAAAACAGGATGGGGACAAGATAGAAAAATGAAGGGGTCGGAATGATTGTGTGTCATTTTCTGGTAGGCCATTAGGGGGGGGGGGACGCAATACACCTGCAAGGGGTGCCAGATGTCAAACACCCTTTTTGACACAAATCTATTTGACACAAAATAGACTAGTTTGCTTATTGGTGTAAAGGCCCCATAATTCACAAATTCAGCCTGCAACAACCCCCACAACTCCAGGGGAACCATGTCTGAAGCTGTGTAAGGGGCCACATAATTATGGATGGCGACCCTGTGTGTAATATATATTGACATTCAATTTGCATCTGTCATGATTGTAAAAATGTGTGTGAGTAATGAAAACAAGAAATAAACTATGTCCCTTTTTTTCATACACAGGCAGAGCAAAGCCAGGAGGAGCCAGGCCCCACAGGGAGCCAGGGGGAGCCAGGCCCCACAGGGAGCCAGGGGGAGGCAGGTCCAATTGCAAGGCAGGAGGTGGCAGAACCCACTGGGAGCCAGGAGGTGGCAGGCCCCAGTGGGACCCAGGAGGCATGCCGGCGGGATACCATCTCCCTGATCCCTCCACTCCGCACTCCCGCGAAAAGGGCCAGGAGGCTTAGCCAAATGGAGGAGGAGACCCAGGCCCTGCTTCGCGAAGCTACTGCGGCCATCAGAGAGCCACCCAGTGAAGTAGAGGGGTTCGCAGCGCTCATTGCAGCCAAGCTCCACAATCTGGAGCAGAGCCAGTGTGTGCGCTGCGAACTCCTCATCTTCAAAGCCATAAGCATGGCATCCCTGGGGCAGCTCGATGACGACACCGACATTGTGCGGATTGCTCCTCCTGTCCTTGCCACTCCTCCTGCTCCTGCTCCTCCTCTTCCTGAGGCTGCTCTGGCTCCTGGCACTTCATCTCCTCCAGGAACCCAGCCCCCAAGGACTCGGGCTACCGGGAAGGCTGCAGGGAAGACTGCAGGGAAGGCTGCTGGGAAGAAAAAGAGGAAAAACTAACACGGTGCTCCTGATTGAATATTTTTTAGACTCACAGCCTGGATTGGTGGCTTGGGGGACCCTTGTTTTACTAAATTCCAGCACGCACTCAAGTGCTGCCTTCCTTGGCATCTTTGTTTTTATTAAGTTGTTTTTTTTGTTTGCCACCATTTTATTATTTCATATTTTGGCAGAATAAATGCACTTTTGATTTATCATACAAATTTGACCATGTGTATTTTTGAGGAATTTGAGAGATCATTAGTGAGTGGGCAGACCCATTTTCAAAAATTGAGGAAAGATTAACAAGGTAAAAAAAACATCCTTGTGGTTAACTTCCAAAAAAAAAAAAAAAGGTTGTTGCAGCCACTTCACACACTCCAAAATCAACCCAAAATAAAGATTTCACAAAAAGTAGGGGCCAAAATAAAAACCCACAAAAAAAGGTTTGCCAATATATATATTTAAAATTTTGTAGATGGAAGATACACCTAAAAAACACAACACAAAACAAAACATTATATAACAAGAAATAATCTAGTTAAAAGCTTGTCATAACTATGTAACAAGATCAGCCGCAACAAACGACCATTTTCGTGTAGCATTTAAAAGCAGGGTGTAAAGAAGCGCATTATTTTCTTCTAGATAAGTTGAAAACGAATGTGCTTAATCCATTCTGAACAGTAGTTTTACCTGAACGAGCGCTGCCGTCTCCTAACTTGCTTCTAAGCATGCGTGGGCTTAAAACGATGTTTTAGCCTACACACGGTCAATGTTTATGACCCAAAAAACGACGTTTGGCAAAAACGACACATAAAATTGAAGCATGCTTCAATTTTTTTTGGTCGTTTTTCAGAAGACATAAAACAACGTTTTCTCCCACACACGATCAATTAAATTGACGTTTTTAAAAACTTCATTTTTTTACATCGCATAAAACGACCGTGTGTACGCGGCATTAGTCTATTTCCTCCTTAGTTAAACTGGGGTATACTAAGCGGGTGGGGGACCCGGAGAAGTAGTAGACACAGTTACATAAGAAAAAGGGGGTGCTGTAGGACTGGGTCGTTTGCCTCTCGGGAGTGCTTCAGATTGCATTCCTCTTTGGTCATACGATTTTTTGGCTTACTGTTCCTTTGGAACCAGTAAGGTGCATATTGTAGCCAATTTTCACCACATTTTCTCATGTATTCTATGTCCCACTGTGGGTATCCCTGACCGGGAAAAGCTTTCTTATCCCCAAGACATAAACCTTTTACCATATACATGTGAAATGAATTATTTGCTCCATCTCTGGGGAAAGAGTCTATACTAACCAAAGCTTCTGTCCACCCTGCTAAATTATAAACCCAATGATTTATAAATTCATAATCAGTACCACAAACTCTAGCAACATAATCTTTACAATTTTCCCTGGGATTGGGAGGTTCTTTACTATGTTCTTGACCCATATTAAAACAGTGACAGTAAGAGTATGCCAGGACTGGCAAAACGCCAGGTATCCAGTAACCAAAATGGTGGAACAGGAACTTCCTGCACCACCAGCTAAGATGGTGGCCGGAAGACTTCCTGTTTCCTGTGACTACCTTGCAGCATTTCAGGGAATCCACAGGGGTATAAATACAGCCTAAACAGTAGTGTCCACAGCTCTCCTGACGACGCAACTAGCGAAACGCGTAGAGGCTGTTTGGACACACACATTGAGGGTGCAGCACACCAGCGCGCACGGACCCCTTGTAGCAATACATGCGGAGCACAGCGGGGCAAGCACACCTCTTAGGACGCCACTTAAATGCTGGTCAGCGGCTTTTAACGGTTGACACTGCCAAAGACACTCAGTGCCGGTCAGAGGCACTTTATATTGTAAGTGTTATATTTTTTTACCTTTTTTAAATAAATACATATTTTAATATACTACACCATGATGAGCCCCTTGTTTTTGAGGAATTGATGACACCTTGTAAAAGGGAAAAGGAGGCAACACCCACTGACCGACAAAGAAAAGACACCACTTTGGAGCCTAATAATATCTGGGGTCTGGTGAGTGTTGATTTTAACCATTGGTGATGGTGGCACATCTTTGTCGGGTGGAAGAGATAGCGGCACTTTCCTGTATACAGCATTACCAACATTGAACCTTGTGTTTGCTGGAACCTATTGTATAAGAGCAAGATTGCCTGCCATTTGGACTATTTTTAAGTGCAGCCAGCACATTGCACATTTGTATGGTTGTTTGATAATTATTTCATTTTTATTGATATTTATTTTATTTTGTTCCAATATTGGTTATTGGACAACTCACGGTGCAGTTGGCGTACCGCATATTGGGTTTTTACACACACATATATATATATATATATAATATATTTTTTTGTAATATCTTTCGTATTGTTTTCACTATTTGGTTGGTCAGTAGCAGCAACAGCCATTTTTCTCATAGAAGCACTGTGGCATATGGATTGTATGCTGACACACTGATCTAGATATATGATTTAAGTTTGAAATCACTGTGTCACATTTGTATGTCTCATATATTTCTTATATTTTTTATTGTTTGTATTCAGGTTATTCACACTTAAGATTGGGTACATTGTGGCCCTGATATTTCACTTATGTCCATATTCCCAGAGATTAAATACCTCTGGATAATTAGATCAGCGCAGTAACATTTTTCTTCTTAGAGCACTATTGACCCCCACTAAGGGCACACAGTACTGCAGCAGATCACAGTTCACATTTATTTATTTATTTTCTTTTGCGCCGGTGACACTCACAACCAAGAGTATGCCTGTCTTACCTTACAGGCCTCCTTCTCCCACACAAATTATCTTATACTTCTAATATTTCTTATACTTTATGCAAAAGAAAGAAAAGCAAAATTAGTCACTGAAGTATAATCCTCATTACCTATTTCAGATGCTTCCCAAAAGGACTCTACAATACTGTATTATTCAATTAAGACCTTCTCAGAGGTACTTTTAGGATTTCCCAGCGGGAATCCCCTATATTTTCAAATAGCGGATTTTCCCCAAAAAATCCCCTATACACCAAGGCGTGGTTCGTATCCCTCTTCTACATACATTTAGTTCGAGATTAAATTTAAATCAGAGCTAAGGCAAGAGGAACAGTCTGTCTAAAAGACAAAGGAATCCTTCTTGCGAAAGGTGATTATTTAATCCCACCGCTGCTACCATCTGAAGAGGAAACACTTAATACGGCCGCCAGGTGTATTTCAGCTAATGCAGGAAAAGCTTCAATAATCCCTGGATTCCGTGAGAGACCAAATGAGAGACAAGGAAACAGATGTGAGTGTGTTCATACGATCTCCAACCTTTACTGAATACTGGCTAATGCATACGTTTCTAAAAGTTATACAAACTCAGTATATTCTTATCATGATTAAACTGCTGAATTTTAGTTTAACAAGAACTAGTTGATGATTTTGCTTACACAACAGGCTGCTCCATGAATCGGCTTTAACCGCAATGACTTGCAGGACATGTTTCTATGCAAACTGTTAGTTAAGCTTATTATGTCAAAACACATATTGAAAAGTTAATTTCTACTTAAAATGGAGTTGGTTAATTATACATTTTATTACATCTTATAGCGGAGCTTCAGTGTTGTCCCATGATAGCATCCTTATTTAAGGTTTTGTGCAGGCCTTTTATATCTGAAAAGTTTGTTGCCCATTTCCACTGTGCTTTAGCTCTTCCCACTTACATTCATTTATTTAAGGGAAACTCTAGATGGCCGTGCAGTATCATGAATGCCATAGGTCAGCTGAGACAAAAGTACAAACTTTTGTTGATTCTTATTCACGTAGCTGCTATAAAGCTTGGGTTCAGTATTTGACCAAAACACCTCTAAACAATGGAAGCAGATAAATATGTATACTTTTTCAGCAAATGGTTTACTGCAGATTCACATTAACTACTTCCCACCCGCCCGTCGACCTTTTACGGCCACAAGGTGGTCTACTGACCCCATGTTTTTCATCCTACTGACCCCTGTACCCCACCCTACTGACTCCCTGCCCTACTGACCCCCTGTCTTGTGATGCCTCTTCTCTGCCCTTCTGACCCCCATACACTGCCCTGCAGACCCTTCTCCTCTGCCATTCCTGTCCACCACATTCCTTAAACCCCTCCTACTATTAATAGTTTGGCCACAACCATATTTTGCTGCAAATTACTTCCTCCCTCAAGTGTCCCTCATTCCAAAGAGTTCAAAATAGGTTCAAAAGTTGGGTGGTATGTGTGACAGATCTCGGATACCCCAGGTGGGCACCTCCGCCAGACCTGTGTCTCCTGTCCTCCAAACGCACCCGCAGCCTGCAGATTTGCCATAATCATCCCTTAACCCCGCTATCACGAGACAAGCCACACAGGCGTTGAGTTTAAACATGCAAAGCATAAACTCTTTATTAAGTACCAAACATACACTTTTAAACACAGTTAGGGACACTCCCCTTAGCCTTGTCATAGAGGGGGTAGGGGACAAGAAAGAACCAATGGAAACTCAACACTTGTATATTCAAACAACTACAGTTGAAACACACCAAGGGATTATGATAAGCAGGCAGCCCCCCCTTACACATCCCCTTTGTCTACGTGCCATGACCCAACACAGTAACAAGAGGGGGATGAGGGAGAAGGGATGCAGCACTACACTTCATTACATTATCTCAATGCAATTTGGTCCCCAAGTCTCTCAGTCTCTTCTGGGCCAAAATCTGTGGGAAGGAGGCAAGCCCACAGCCCCCTCCAAAACACACAGTAACAGTGGGTTCTGTTACAGTATGTAACAGTGTATACAAAAAAATATGTTTATAGTTAGACAGAGTTGAAGCTTTGCTGGAGCCAGTTCTATGAAATGTAGAATATACAGTTTCCTTGGGGACTGGAGCTGGGAGGACACATTGCCATGATTTTCTACAGCAAGAGGGAACCAGTGAGAGCCAGAACTGAAAGACTGAACCTTGTAAGGACCTGTTCTAGAGGACTGAGTAACTGGGTCCCAGGTACCTGAGGACAGCAGGCCGCCAAGTGATCTGAACAGTATTAGTCAGTAGAGCAGTGGTCAGTTAGTAGAGCAGTGGATGGTCTCAGTTAGGCAGTAGGACAGAGAATGGTGTCAGTAGGGCAGAGGTTGGTGTCAGTAAGACAATGGACAGTGTCTGTAGTTTTTTATTTTTATGATTTTTATTTACAATTTAATTTATTTTGATATTTTTTACAGTTTATTTCAGCAGCCCTGTTAAGGGGCTTTTTTTTTTTTTTTAAATCAAGTATTTTTTTTATTTTGTTTTATTTTGTTATTGCTCTTTTTACACACATAGTAGGGAAATATTTTTTTTTTCCATTTACATAACATAATATAAGATACATTTTTAATACAAACTAATAATGTAACAATTTGATATTCCAACAGAATAAAAATATTCAGGAAAGGGGAAAAAGGAAAAAAATACCAATACCTCAACAACATTAAACGTCTAACAAGACGATGAGGGGCTGTTGAGGGGCTTTGGTGAAATATCAGGGGTCTAATCATCGGCCATGCATACATATTCTGGTCTTATCAGAGGGCTTTAGAGTGTGTGGTTCAAATTTTAGGTTTTCCAATTGATACATTTTGTAGTTGGTAGTTTGGTTATGGGGCATGAAATGAAGTGGATTTCATCCGACTTTGTCCTTTTTAATAAGTTCCTGGCCTCAGCCTCAGATTGTTATTTACCATTTATCGGGTAATGATATTGGCTGTAGACAAATTTTAGATATAATCTCTCAGTTTAAATTAGATTTTTTACATCTTAAATCTCTTTTGCCAGGTACTGTGTTAATTTTTTCTGAGATTTTTCCTCGTTTGCTTTGGTTAAAGAGACCTGCTTTTAAACATTGTGAGAAGATTTGTAAACAAATCAATCGTACTATTGCCAAATTTATGCCTTCCATTATTGGATTTTCTTATCGTCATGTTGATCTTCAAGGAGGTTTGCGTGGTTTTAACAGTCCATTTATTGGCTGTGGCTTTTGATATCTTTAATTTAGATATGCAGAATTTTGTTGAAATGGCCGCGGTGCGGGTGGGGGTGCCAGGCTCATGTTAGATGAGCGTTGGCATAAGGGACAGTTCTGTATATATAGGGAAATGTGTTGGTATGACTCAAGCTTTTAAGGCTGAGTCAAAGTTGGTATAAAGTGTAACTTGGTGTATATTATATGGGTTACTTCATAAAAGTTTATATAATAAAGATTGTTTTTATTAAATACCAATAAAATTGGCCATGGCCATTTCAAATTTAAATCAATTATATAGTGTATGTTTATTATTTAATTAAAATAAGTTATGATTAGGAAAGTTCTGCCTTAAAGCGGTTGTAAACCGCATATATAATTTTTTTTTTTTTTTTTACCTGCAAGGCAAAATGCATAATCAGCTAGTATGCACCGCATAATAGCTGATTATGAAATACTTACCTAAAAACGAGGTGAACAACACTTACCTGGTTCACGCCGAGCGAGATGTCATCTTGCTCCGGCGTGTCTTCCGGGTATCGCCGCTCCAGCGCTGTGATTGGCTGGAGCGGCGCCGCTCCAGCGCTGTGATTGGCTGGAGCGGCGATGACGTCACTCCCGCGCATGCGCGCGGGAGATTTAAAAATCGGCAAGGTCCGGCGGCTGCCGGATCTTCCGCCGTGGATCCCCCCTGCGCATGCGCCGCCCGCATTGCGAGGGGAATATCTCCTAAACCGTACAGGTTTAGGAGATATTCTTTTTACCTACAGGTAAGCCTTGTTATAGGCTTACCTGTAGGTAAAAGTGCAAATTTAAGGTTTACAACCGCTTTAAGTCCCATTTGATGAACAGAAACGCACCGGACCCCCTGCTGCTAGCCACTCTGCAAATAGTGTGAACCCAGCCTCAAACCCAATCTAGTGATGATAATTCTTATTATACAAAATGCAGATTATTTAATAATATTGTTATTTTTAATTCAATTCTATTTCAAATACATTAAACCTTATTATCCATTTGTGTTTTTGACCAGATTACTTATTTTTTTAAGCAAAAAAAGCTATTTTATCTACAGAGAACAGTGCAAACATGTCTCTTTACTGGTAATAACAAAATATACTACATTTTTGTATTTTGAGAGGTTACAAGAAAGGTGGAAAGTGTCAGTGCTGCATGGAAAGAACTGCACAAAACATTCATTTTAATTTGTTAGACAAATTAAAATCCTTGTCCAGAGTAACTACATCACATTCAATTTTGCAGCTGTTTGAATAAAATATGTCCTGCTCTATGTATGTAATGACAAGGCTTTGACAGTTTAAGGTTACAATACAATAGAAGGGCCTTGGACAGACGTAGAGCGTGGTTTACTTCTGTCTTCTACAATGAAGACACAAGCATAGTCACATTATTCAAGGTTTTCAATTCATCAATTCATTTGACTGCTCATACTGAAACAGAAAAAAAGAGATTCGGGGGAAAATTTCATTACACTCAAAGCAGCATATGCATTAAAGGCTATGTTCACCTTTTTTTTTTCTAATTTCCATCTTCCCCATGTACCAATATGCCATTAAAGCGGTTGTAAACCCAAATTTCACTCTTTCTATTTACATATCTATCTTTATATCCCCAATGCGTCTCTCTGTTTGTTTTGTTCCTTACCTTCTTCCTTCTCGTGATATCGCCGATATCCCGAGTCGTGACGTCACTCCGCGCAAGCGCCGTCTGATAGCTTGTCCGGCCAGCCGAGACCATGCCGGCCAAAATCTCTGTTCAGCCCCGACATCGCGCGATGGTTTACTGCGTTATTTCCTCCCCCCGCCCGCAGAGGCTCATGGATGTTTACCTTGTGACTCCTTACGTCACAAGGTATGAAGGAGGAAGACGGTGCAAAACAAATCCACCGAGCAGATTGCAGAGCGGGAAGCCTGGATTACTGATGCAGCTAGGGCTGCATACAGATATAAAAGTAAATTAACAGAGAACAGAGAAGTGTATAGTGCGCACGCGCGGGATTACAGCCATCGCAATCAACTGTGGGCGGAAGTTTTCACTGTAGCAGATGCGGAAGACCACAAGAACAATGGCGCCGGCATAGTAGAGGAAAGAGACTTCACAAAGGTAAGGATTTAAACAATAAAACGAATAGTGACATTTACTTGAGAACGATAGATGGATGCAGCGGGACACTAGCTTTAAGAAGGTGTTACTAGTTAGGAGAGTAGATGGGGGTTTACAACCGCTTTAATGTACCTCTGATGAATAGTAAAGTAAAAGCTTTCTCTAAATTCTAGCACAGCCGTTTACCTCAGTCTCCTATAGAAAACGCCTCCATTAATTACATCTCTCTCTGTCCTGGTATTTGGGATAGAGAAAACATTATAAAGAAGTTCTTCAGTAGCTGATCTCATTAACACACACCTTGCAACTGTCCTCCCTGTCCAGGAGATTGCTCCTACCCACCTCTGCAGTTACATACAGTCAATTTTCAGTGAGTACCATTCTCCCAGAATACACAGCCAGTGTCTTCCTCTGTTGATGTATTGTTTAGTACCTGACCCTCTTCTTGCATAGATCGTTCATTTGGCAGAGTGCACACACTGAATCAGGAGAAGGAGCTGAACGATCACCTAACAGGCTATGTGGAGCAGAGCTGTAGTATTGAAAATAGGAGAAGTGTATCCCTGGAAGTTTGTAAAGCTCACCATACACTAGACAATCTGATTGTACAATCTCCTTTAAATCTACCATCAACTATGTAATGCAAGGGCCTACCTGAGTGGATACAGAGTGCATGGATAAATAGGTGTGTTCCCCCTGTTATATAATTTTGGTAAATCTAAGAGGATTGTAAAGAGATTGTACAATGGGATTGTATAGTGCATGGCCACCTCAAAATGTTGAGTGCAAAAATGTGGGGTAAAAATGCGCAAAATGCAACGCACCAACATGTCCAGTGAGTAGAGTTGAGCGGACACCTGGATGTTCGGGTTCGGAGCCGTCGCAGGATCAGGACAACGCAGGAAGCCGGGAACGAGTGGATTTCTCACCGCTGGAGTTTTTTTTTTTTTTTTTTTTTTTTAATAAAGTACTTTATTCTACGGTGTCAGTGTGTTTTTTTTTTACAAGACTTTACACTTCCTTTGTGAAATGGTAGGGGTACAGTGTACCCCATTACCATTTCACACAGGGGGGGGGGGTCAGGATCTGGGGGTCCCCTTTGTTAAAGGGGTCTTCCAGATTCTGATAAACCTCCCGCCCTCATACCCCCACAACCACCGGGCAAGGGTTGTGGGGATGAGACCCTTGTCCCCATCAACATGGGGACATCCTCCCCATGTTGAGGGCATGTGGCCTGGTGCAGTTCAGGAGAGGGGGGGGGGCGCACTCTGTCCCCCCCTCTTTTCTGCGGCCGGCCAGGTCAACATGCTCGGATAACGGGTCTGGTTATGGATATTTAGGGGGAACCGCACGTCATTTTTGTTTTAAATTGACGGCGGGGTTCCCCTGAATATCCATACCAGACCTGAAGGGTCTGGTTATGGATATTTAGGGGGAACCGCACGTCATTTTTTTTTTAAATTGACGGTGGGGTTCCCCTTAATATCCATACCAGACCTAAAGGGTCTGGTTATTGAATTTGCGGGGACCTCCGCGCATTTTTTTTCCCCGAACTCCGATCCCGGACCCAAACTTTTTTCAATTATTTGGGTTCGGGTCCGGGTTTGGGAAAAACCCAAAGTCCGTACCGAACCCGAACTTTACAGTTCGCTCAACCCTACTCATGACACATCATAGGAAATACCCTCATGGTTAACAAAGGACAGAATTAGAATTAGACTTGCGAAACTTAACTTTACTAAATCACCAGGACCGGATTGGCTTGCACCTGAGGGTACATAGGGAACTATATATTTTCCAGACCATTGTTCATAATTTTTACTGACAGTCTACTGACTAAAATGGTACCGGTGGATTGGAGAAAAGCCAATGTAGCACCAATATTTTTTAAAAAAAGGGCCCAAAATACATCCCTGGGAATTACAGACCAGTTAGCGTAAAATTACTAGTATGCAAGCTCTTGGAGAGGATGATAAGGGACTATATACAAGATTTTAGTAATGAAAACGGTATCATTAGCAGAAATCAGCATGTATTCATGAAGAATCGTTCTTACCAAACCAATCTATTAACGTACTATGAGGAGGTGAGTTGCCATCTAGATAAAGGAAGGCCCGTAGACGTGGTGTATCTGGATTTTGCAAAAGCATTCCCCATTAAACGTTTACTGTACAAAATAAGGTCCGTTGGCATGGACCATAGCGTGAGTACATGGATTGAAACCTGGCTACAAGGGCGAGTTCAGAGGTTGGTAATAAATGGGGAATACTCGGAATGGTCAGGGGTGGGTAGTGGGATTCCACAGGATTCTGTGCTGGAAAACAATCCTATTTATTTTGTTCATAAATGACCTGGAGGATGGGGTAAATAGTTCAATCTCTGCATTTGCAGAGGATACTAAGCTAGGCAGGGCAATAAATTCAACGCAGGATGTGGAATCCTTGCAAGAAGATCTGAACAAATTAATGGGGTGGGCAACTACATGACATAGTGGGCCAGATTCACAAAGAGATACGAGATACGTCGTTTGCGTACGCCGATTCTCTAACCCGCTCGTCGCAAGTTACACTCACGCCGAAACCACTGATGTCCTAGCGACGTCAGTGGGAGCAATGCACACCGGGAAAAATCGCGGACGGCGCATGCGCATTTAAATCGGCGCGGGGACATGCCTGATTTAAATAGTACACTCCCCCATGCCACGGAATTTGAATTCCGCTGGGGGATTTACGATCCGCCGCCGCAAGTTTGGAGGTAAGTGTTTTGTGAATTACCCACTTGCCTCTCAAACTTGCGTCAGCGGATCTTAAATCACATAGATCACGCGGATCTAAAGATCCGCTGATCTATGTGAATCTAGCCCATTAGGTTTAATGTAGAAAAATGTAAAATAATCCATTTGACAAAAATATGAATGCAATCTATACACTAGGGGGAGAAACTCTGGGGGTCCTAGCAGGGCCGGACTGGCCTACCGGGATACCGGGAAAATTCCCAGTAGGCCGCCTGCTGTCAGTCAAATTAACCAGCTCAGCTGTGGGCCGCGGCCGCACTTTACAATTATACGCCTGCCTGCCCTGTGATTAGCTGCATTCACTCCAGTGTCATGTCTATGTCACATCACGTTATGTTAAAAAAAAGCAGCGGCGAGGCCGGCCGCCGGCGGGTTGCAGCCGCCATGCTCGCCGCTGCACTTTCCTTCCCGCGCTGTGTGAAGTGTGGACTGGAGCCGGAGCGATCATGTGTTTGAGGGAGGGGAGGAGCCGAGCAGGAGAACCGAACGTCCCATCGTCCCGTGCGGCGCCAGCACCGCCCACTATGTTTCTCCTGCAGAGTCACGTGTGAACTGTGAAGGCAGAGCCGCAGAGGGACCCTTGGAGCAGGGGCAGAAAAGGTAGGTGCAGAGGGGGGGGGAGTTGACCATGCAATGGTGAGAGAGATTATACAGTCCAGATTACAATTTGCAGGGGCAGCAAAGGTGACACAGAGAGAGGGGGTTGCATGGTGCACCCCCTTTCTCTGTCACCTTTGCTGCCCCTGCAAATTGTAATCTGGACTGTATAATCTCTCTCTCTACCCAGTCCCCTGTCACCCAGCCCCCTGTCACCCAGCCCCCTGTCACCCTGCCCCCTGTCACCCAGCCCCCTGTCACCCTGCCCCCTGTCACCCAGCCCCCTGTCACCCAGTCCCCTGTTACCCAGTCCCCTGTTACCCAGTCCCCTGCTGTCACCCAGTCCCCTGCTGTCACCCAGTCCCCCTCTCACCCAGTCCCCTTCTCACCCAGTCCTCTGTCACCCAGTCCTCTGTCACCCAGTCCCCTGCTGTCACCCAGTCCTCTGTCAACCAGTCCCCTGTTACCCAGTCCCCTGTCACCCAGTCCCCTGTCACCCAGCCCTCTGTCACCCAGTCCCCTGCTGTCACCCAGTCCCCTGCTGTCACCCAGTCCTCTGACACCCAGTCCCCTGTCACCCAGCCCTCTGTCACCCAGCCCTCTGTTATCCAGTCCCCTGTTACCCAGTCCCCTGCTGTCACCCAGTCCCCTGTCACCCAGTCCCCTGTTGTCACCCAGTCCCCTGTTGTCACCCAGTCCCCTGCTGTCACCCAGTCCTCTGTCACCCAGTCCGCTGTCACCCAGTCCTCTGTCACCCAGTCCTCTGTCACCCAGTCCCCTGTCACCCAGCCCTCTGTCACCCAGTGCCCTGCTGTCACCCAGTCCTCTGTTACCAAGTCCCCTGCTGTCACCCAGCCTGCTGTCACCCAGTCCTCTGTCACCCAGTCCCCTGCTGTCGCCCAGTCCCCCTGCTGTCGCCCAGTCCCCCTGCTGTCGCCCAGTCCCCCTGCTGTCACCCAGTCCAAGTGACAAGTGAAACGCTGAATCTGGTGACGGGATGGGTGGCAAGTGACACACTAAATCTGGTGGTAGGGGACGGATGGCAAGTGACATGCTGAATCTGGTGACAAGTGGCAAGTGACATTTCCGAGTGTCTCCGATGCTCTCCGGCGCCCCCCACCTCTGGCCACATGCGGTATTGCATTCAATTGAAGTCAATGCGGAACAAATTATTTTCGTTTCCATTAACTTCAATGGGGAAACTCACTTTGATATGTGAGCACTTTGGATTACAAGCATTCTCCTGGAACGGATTATGCTCGTAATCCGAGGCTCCACTGTGTAATATATATATATATATATATATATATATATATATATATATATATAATCTCCCTAGCCCTATGCACTTTCATATCTGTCTTATCTTTATATAATACGCTCTTTAAATATTTCTTTAAAATGTATGGTTTTCTCTTTTATGAACAAAAAAATAATGACGTTATGATGTTGGGCTGGTATAATAATGCTATGGGGCTGGTATGAAATGTTTTCCAGGGCTGGTTTTTACTCCCAGTCCGGCCCTGGGTCCTAGTAGATGATAGGCTCAGCAATGGCATGCACTGCCAAGCTGCTATTAACAAAGCAAACAGAATATTGGCATGCATTAAAAAAGGGATTATCTGCAGGGATAAAGCAATAATTCTCCCACTCTACAAGACTCTGGCACCTAGAGTATGCTGTCCAGTTCTGGGCACCAGTACTTAGGAAGGATGTGCTGGAAATGGAACGAGTACAAAGAAGGACAACAAAGCTAATAAAGGGTCTGGAGGATATTAGTTATGAAGAAAGGTTGTGAGCACTGAACTTATTCTATCTGTAGAAGAGATGCTTGAGAGGGGATATGATTTAAATTTACAAATACCGTACTGGTGACCCCACAATAGGGATAAAAGTTTCTTGTGGAAGGGAGTTTAACAAGACACGTGGCCACTCATTAAAAATGAGAAGAAAAGAGGTTTATCCCTAAACTACGTAGAGGGTTCTTTACTGTAAGAGCGACAAGGGTGTGAAATTCCCTTCCACAGGCGGTGGTCTCAGCGGGGGGCATCGATAGTTTCAAAAAAACTATTAGATAAGCACCTGAATGACCACAACATTTGGATTTACAATGTAGTACTGACATAAAATCACACACATAGGTTGGACTTTTTCAACCTCACCTACTATGTAACTGTGTAACTATATAACTATATAACCCACTTACCATATTTATCGGCGTATACCGCACACTTTTTTGCCCTGAAAATCAGGGCAAAATCCTGGGTGCGCGATATACGACGATACCAGCTTTCCCGCGCCGAGTTTTGAATACTGCGCCGACATATACCGAGCGCAGTACACTCGGGTATAGTCGGGCAGTCTTCCGCGCTCACGTCCTGGACGTACAGGATGTCAGCGCGGGTAGCCGAGCATTGCCGACAATACACGAGTGTACTGCGCTCTGTATATGTCGGCGCAGTATTCAAAACTCGGCGCGGGAAACGAGCGGGGAGAACGCGAGGACTGCGCAGAAGGACGCCGGACCCGACGAAGAGGACACCTGAAGCCGCAGAAGGACGCTGGACCCGACGAAGAGGACACCCGAAGCCGCAGAAGGACGCCGGACCCGACGAAGAGGACACCCGAAGCCGCAGACGAACGCCGGACCCGACGAGGCCGCCGATGGACGCCGCGCAAGACACCAAAACTGTAAGTACAAAAAAAACTTTTTTTCCACAGGATTGGGGGCAACTTTAGGGGTGCGCGGTATACGCGGGAGCGCGTTATACCGCGATAAATACGGTAATTTGTCCTTTCGCCGGGAAGATCAAACAAGCAGATTTGGAGCAGACTCTACTTCAGTCGGAAGACAAAGCTCCTCTCTAACTATGACATTTTATTGTTTCTTACTCCTTTTTCTTCAATCGATTTTTTCTTTTCTTTCAGTTTAAAAAAAGGTTGAATTTAGAGAGATTATTAAAGTAACCATTTCAGTTAATAAAAAAACTTAAGGCCTGGTTCACACAAGTGCAATACTTAGGCCCCATACTCACGACCAAACATGTTTGCTGAAACTGGCCCGCGGACCAGTTTCAGCATACATGTTTGGTCGTGTGTAGTTACGAGCGTACAGAATTTCACCGTACATTTGCCCGCCGGGCCGTTTTTCAGCAGACATTTATTTCCAAACTTGTTTTAAAACCGTCCGCTCAAATCCTGTCCGAACGTACATGTTTGGTGGTGAGTACACAAAACCAACGTACAAAAACCCCGCGCATGCTCAGACTAAATGAGGCCACGGGAGCGCTCGTTCAGGTAAAACTCACGTTTCTTTGGGATATGGCACATTCGTCAATAGAAAGATTAATTCTAGCAATAGAACACTGAAGCAAAACACACAATAACCAATGCTTGATGCCGTCGTTTTATTCATTCTTCTCTTGCTATAACTAATCAGTTATTTAGCTCATGTTATTTCAACTGAGTTGTTCCATACTGAAAAGTGACATTTGTTAGCTGTGATGTAGTAAGATTTTTGCAAACTTTTATTGGCCCGACGTATCATATTTTTAGTGGTCCTCCACATTTCAAATTTTTTGCTTTTAATGTTTAATGGTTATCTTTCCCACTTTCTTTAGGTGTTTATAGTTATGTCACCATTTAGAATATTTTAATAGGAAATAGTTTTGATTTAGCTTTTGTTTGTATATTTAACATGATTTTTTTGAAGGTTGTTTAAATTGTCTACCATGTTGGCACACCAAATGACCCCCCCCCCCCACATGAGTTAGTGAATAGTTTAGATTAAACATTTTATTTGTTTGTAATGTTTGATGCCTAAAATAATACCCACAGTATTACAAACAATAGGCACGTTTTTCAAATCAACAAAAAGGCTTTTATTTGAGCAAATTATAAAAAGGATCAAAAACAGAATGGCAGCACTTGAACAGCTAGCAACATACATGCAAACTTGCATTTCAAACATGGTGAAGGATAAACTAGCCAACCTCAGGAAGCACACAAAATAAAATCTGAAGCAGCAGCACATAACCAAAGGAACCCAAGCTGTGGTAGTCCAAACAAGATGCCATTTGTGGGGGATCAAATGGAAGGCAGGGCATCAACGTCTCCTCTTCCTTGCAACCTTCCTTCCAGGCTGCCTTCCAGCGGGTCTTCCCTGGGCCCTTGCAGGTGGGGATGATGTGGCAGCAGGAGTATGATGTTCAGCAAGCCGGGCCGGGTCACATAGCCCAGTGTCTGGGGTCAGCAGCTCCCTCTGCATCCACCAAAGGGCCTGGTTGATGATGCCCTTGGCCAATTGCCTCTGCTCCTCCGTGCCTTTATTGAGGTCATGTGCCACGGAGGCACTGTAGGCCTCAGTGGGGTTGAGGGGGGCCCTCATGATGGCACTCGCCTCCTGAATCATTTTCAGGCTGGCTTCCTCCACTGCCCCCAATTTCTTCTTACGGCCTGGTGGCCTAATATAAAGGGGAGGAGCCTGGCTGGTGGTGCTTGTCCTGGGGAGCTGCTGAACGCCACTGGGCCCGGCCTCCTCCTGGCTGCCACTGACCCCTTCGTCCTGGCTGACAGTGAGGAGAGGATCTGCCACCTCCTGGCTGGTCTCTTCTTCCTGTGTAAAAAAAAGGGACATGTTGTAATATATTTAGGAATATACTCACTCACATTTTCATGCTTGAATCTTATTTTTTGCCTTGAATTTAAACTTGAAAACAGACTCACCCTCTGACCCCTGCAGTTGTCATCCCTGACACCTATTTGTTTGCCCACGATTTTAGATTTTTACTTCCCAGCTTGTATTTTATTAACCAATATCAAGTCAAGAATCAAACAATAATTAAGATTATTACATAACTAGTTATGAAACTACTATACCTCATCATCGTAGAGGCGCAGATCTGCCTCTCTGTCAGCCAGGCCCTCTTCATCCGACTCTGCAGGGCTGTGGTGATCTGGGGAAGTCCCGCTGGGAGGTAGCGTGGAGGAAAGGTTGGGATTCAGACTTGACATTGATGCCCTGCCTTCCAGTTGATCCCGCAAAAATGACATCTGGTTGTAATACCACAGCTTGGGTTCCTTTGGTGGTCTTGCTGCTGCTCCAGATCTTAGCTGCTTTTGGTGAGCTTTGTACGCTCTCCTATATGTGCCCCTGAGGTTGGCAAGTTTATCCTTCACCATGTTGGCACTGCATTCTGGCACCCATGTCCTCATGTATGCTGCTAGCTGTTCAAGTGCTGCCGCTCGTACGTCCTTGTTATGATAATGGTCCTGCTTTGAATCCCACAGGATGGGCATTTCCCTGAATTTATCCAGCAAATGCTGGATAATGTCTTGGCTCTGCAGGAGATCCATTGGGAAATTAGGATTTACTCTTTTTTTTTCTAGATTGAAAAAATAAAAAGAAACCAAAAACACAATTAAAAAAAGCCTCAGCATTTACATTGATAGAATATGTTGTTTAAAAAGTAGTACCTATATAGAAATACAAACACAGTGTCTCTTGTTTAGAAAATGCTGGCCAGCTCTGCCCCATTGGTTGGTTTTAGCTAACATTTTTTTTATACATGCCGCCCCTTTGGTTACATTGCAGGAAATAATATAAATCTACAACCATACACAATTATTACAAATGACAGCATTCATCAAGCCACTATTGCATGTGTAGATATCCTGCCCCTCAGCATTGATTACATGAAAGAAACTTCCTAATGACCTCTGTCCAACCAACACAGAACAATACTTGGCCTGATCTGAATACACCCTACATAATTGATAATGAGTCACAGCATTTTTGATCTCTCTATTTTGTGATGTCTACAAAAGCATTTGGGTATGAAAATCACATTCTGGTATCCAAGAGACATAATAGCTTAATAAAACTGTGCAACCAACAGACCAAACCCCCATCCCATTGCTCTACATTTTAGAGCCCGCTGCTGATCCCATGTTTAAATTTCTTACCTGCCTCTCTCACAATCCTCGTTTCTTCCGCTCGCTGAATTAACACGTAACCTACGTAATCACGTCAAGCGCCTTTTATACACTCCGCGTATGTATGAAACGCCGCCCTCGTCACCTTTGCCATGCCCCTAATCAATTGAAAAAGTAAATATGGCGTTAACTGTGTAGGTTCTGGAATCGCGCGAATATTCTCCGCGTAACGTACGTCAATACGTTGTTGGCATTCGCGACACTCCGCATATGCAATAATCCCCGCCCTCATCTCCGCCCCTGACGGGACATTTCCTCGTTTCCACGCCCCTAATCTCTGTGGGAAGGAAAGATGGCGATGTCACACGAGCGGGCACGGAGCTCTCATGGCGCAAGTGAAGGGACAGAGGCTGGACCGTCCCGATCCAGGCCTAAAAGATATAAAGCCACTAATATGGCGTTCGAAGAAATGGTGGAGTTGGTTTACATCATGAGGAGGAAGGATTATGATGGTGAATGTGGGCCCTACAAAACACCGAACCGTAGGAAGTCACACATAATGGACAAGGTGGCAAGGAGAATGAGGAGAATGTTTGGTGTCACCAGGTCAAAGGAGCAACTACGGAAGCGTTGGTCCGATTTAAAATTGAGGGAGCCACATCACATGAAGAAGATACTAAAAATTCTGCGTAAAAGTAAGTCCATATTATTTAAGGGGGGGGGGGAAATGTCTGCAATAATGTGTTGACATGTATTTTTTCACATCTGCCTCCTTGGCCTGCTTGTACTTTTGAACACGTGTAGATACTGTATTGTGTTTATGTCAAATAACAACCTTAAACAAATTTTGTGAAATAGTAAACACGCGTAATATGACATTGTTTAGCAAAAATGTGACGTTACTCCAGGAACAACACACCTGGACATGGCTGACTGGCCCCAAACTTGGTTTTCCAACATTGTTGACTAGCAAAATCACAGAAATTAAATTGAGTGAATGTGACAGGCAAACAAGATTCATTCTCCAAAATGCAAATAAAGCTGATGTTTTAACATCTTGAAATGCAAAGCACCTGTGTCTCAAAAATCTAAGTATATTTATTTGGAGGGTCGACGAGAATTAATGTTTTGGGGTGACATCCATTTGTGTCACTTCTTTGCAAAAAAGGGGCAGGATCAGAGCTTGGCCTAGAACTACGCCAAAAATGGAGGATTGCTGAAAGAATAAACAACCAAAAATCATCATAAATGTATCGTCTATGCAATGTGTGCGATTTATGATATCCAATATCTGTGTGCTGATGAGTATACCTTTTGTTTTTTATTATTTCTTATAGGGGAAAGAAGACGCCAGCAATTGGAGGAGGCAGAGAGGGCCAGACACCCGGAAAATCAAACACCTCCACATGTTGAGCAGGAGGAGGCTGGGGAAGGAAGAGAGGAGGATGTGGAAGGAGAAGAGGATGTGGAAGGAGAAGAGGATGTGGAAGGAGAAGAGGATGTGGAAGGAGAAGAGGATGTGGAAGGAGAAGAGGAAGGAAGAAAGGAGGAAGGAAGAGAGGAGGAAGAAGTTATTTTTGACTTAGAATTTATATCAGATGAAGGGCAAGTGGCGGAAGAACAATTTGGCGAATTGCAAGAAGGTGGATTGATGGATGAAGGAGGAGTCGAAGATGATGGGGAGGTGGTGGAAGAAGGAGGAGTGATAGAAGATGATGGGGAGGTGGTGGAAGAAGGAGGAGTGATAGAAGATGAAGAAATTGGGGATGTGGAAATTATCAGGCCATCAGGTCAGTGTCACCCCTATATTAATAGGGCCAAACATATGCAGATAGGCTGGAAATTATTTACATATTTTGAATGCCAATTTGTTTCTTTTTAGGGGATCAAGATGGAGTAGCACATTTTTCACGTGCAAGTGCTTCTATCATTATACAGCAACTAATGGAGTGCAGCACGGAAATGGACATTATGCAGGAAAGGATGCTAGTCATGGAGCAGAATGTGCGAAATGTCATTTCAGAGTGTAGCACGGAAATGGAGAACATGCGACAAAGGATGCTAGTCATCAACCAAAATTACAAAAATATCATGGACATGATGGGCCGTGTCAAAGACTGAACCACAGAAGCCCATCCCCCGCCCATCCCCCGCCCACAAAACCCTTTTTAATTTTTGTACTTTATAATACGCCAAAATTTCTAAATGCACACACAGTGTGCCAATATGTGCTAGCTGCCATCACAGACTATCTATTGTCTGTGCTTTGTGGGTACAAACCCCTCCTCGATCCTCAAGTAGTTGAGAGGAAGGGTTTGCTCCCACAAAACACAGACATTGATCACCCATGATGTCAGATAGCACATGTGGCCATTTGTCTGTTTAACCAATGACATTTGGCGAGTTTGCACTGAATGTGTGCATTTAGAAATTTTGGCGTGTTCCAGTGTGAAAGCACACCATCCATATGACTGACTGCTGTTATTTTTTTTAATTTTTGTTTGGTGTTGATCTTTTTTGGTTTGTAAATGTTTCCAGTTTCAGATCACAAAACGAACAATAAATCTCACCTAAAGAAAGAAGTTAACTAATTTTGGTAAAAAATTCAAAAATTTTTGTGTTGTGTTAAAATCTTGTTGAAAAAATTAGACACAAACAAATGACAAGCCCAAAAATTCTTGCGTATAGTTTCAGTGAAATTATTCTTACATTGTGTTTCGATCATTATTATTGATAATCACTGTCAATAAAGACAAAAAAATAAATAATTAAAAGCCAATATTTTGTCTCAAGAATTTGCAGGAAATGTTTTCTGCCTAAAAATACACATTTCTTGTTAAAAAATGAATAAACTAAAAAAAAAAATATGAGACATCAAAAGCAGAAAAATGAGTGGCTTCTTATTTCTAGACTGAATACCCAGTTTGTAGATGAGTGAATAATGTGCAAATGTGGTTAGTTAATACATCTGAGTAAGTAAATTTGGCACTAGAAGTGCACGATTTATGGAGATAACCTGGAAGACAGAAAAATAGAGAAAAAGCAGTAATGACAAACAACTGTATAAAGTCCAATGGTCTAATTATTTATTAGTTGTGAGAATATTCCTTTCTTTGGGGGCCGAATTAGAAAGAAATATGATCTGGCATAGCAATGGCCCCCCGACCCATGAAGTACTCAACATATTTGTCGCGTACCTCACGAGCAGATTGGGGGGCCAAGCCAGCGCGACCAGTGTCCAGGCCAGGAATGTTCTCTGAGGGTAGTCCTGCCTCAGAGCCCATGGAGGCTAGGTACGTCTGGGAGTGCCTGCGTAGAAAATTGTGCAAAATGCAGCAGGCAAATATAATGGTGTTCAATTTATATTCCGCCAAATGTATCGATGTCAGGAACAGGCGGAACCGGTTGCTGAGGATCCCAAAGGCATTCTCGACTACCCTCCGAGCCCTGGACAACCGAAAATTAAACACACTCCTCTCTAAGGTGAGGGTCCTCTGGGGAAAAGGCCGCATTAGGTGAGGTCCAAGGCCGAAAGCCTCGTCCGCTAGGAACACAAACGGAAGTCCTTCCACATTATCTTCATCTGGTGGCAATGCCAGACCACCAGTTTGGAGACGATCATAGAAATCAGTCCGTGCGAACACTCCCCCATCTGACATCCGGCCGTTCTTCCCCACGTCCACATATAGAAACTCATACTGTGCCGACACCACCGCCATCAACACGATACTATGATAACCCTTGTAATTATAATAGTAGGACCCCGAGTGGGGTGGGGGCACAATGCGGACGTGTTTCCCATCTATTGCTCCACCGCAGTTAGGAAAATCCCACCGCTCGGCAAATTGGGAAGCCACAGACTGCCATTCCTGTGGTGTGGAGGGTAGCTGTGGGGACAAACAAAAAAAGAGATTTAGTACTTTGGCACATAAACATTGCAAACATAATCCTACAAGCATCCTTGTGCAACTTTACATTTTTAAAATAGCATTTGCAAATTATGAAGGGAGAATTTCGGGGCACAAATATATAGGCCCACTTAATTAATAAGAGACTCCACAGCCCTCTGATGGGGACAAAAACACTTTGAAGGGGGGGTGGGGGGTGTTAAAACTGTTTTTAGAAAAAAAAAAAAAAAGTGGCATGGTGGGGGTTGGCCCGAAGATAGCATGCTGGACAGGTTAATATTGGGTAAGATCAAAATATGCAGGTAGGCCAAAATAAAAAGAACATGTAAAAGCTGATATCAACATGCATAGTGAGAAAAGGGAACGTTAGTTAAACACACAGCATATCTGGGAAATAAAATAAAAAGTTAGTTTGCCACATTATTAAAGACACATTGTGAGGTTAAAATGAGGAAACTTACCTTCATATACTCCTCGTGCATAACTTTAATGATGGCAGCACACGTGTCCGGTATGATGACCCCAAGCGCCTGCGGAGAGATGCCTGTCGAGAACTTGAGGTCCTGCAGGCTCCTCCCAGTCGCCAGGTACCGCAACGTGGCAATAAGCCTCTGCTCGGCCGTGATGGCTTGGCGCATCACAGTGTCCTGCCTCGTGATATAGGGGGACAGAAGATCCAGCAGACTGTTGAATACGGGGTCCGTCATGCGGAGAAAATTCCTATAGTCATTAGGATTATTCTCCTGGAGTTCCCTAAGCAGAGGCATATGTGAGAACTGGTCACGCTGGCGCAACCAATTCTTGGTCCAGAAACGCCTCCGCCCCCTGTTTCTGGCCAAAGTACTGGAATAATGAACATATCCAGCAGCCATCCCATAAACAGCACCAACTCGCGAAAATTGACGCTGCTGCTCCATCATGGCTTCAAACCGGCCGGCTGGTCAGTCAAGAACACACTCCAACAGAAAGCACAATCAAATCCAGCGGTACCTGCAAAGAACGCACGACACACAGATACGAACGCACAGTACGAATCTGCTAAGCAGAACGAACTGCACGCCTGTACCCGAATGCCAACTACGTACCCACAAGCACACGCACTGAACGAGAAAATACTACCTGCTAAAGCCTGGAGACCGAGAAGCGCGAATCAGCTCTAACCAAACCTTCACTAACACGAGCAAAGCCGTAACTAGCAAAAGCGGAACAGAGGGCGTCGCCATTGACTTTGGCCTTTCCCTTTATAGTGACGTCAAACGTGGATTACGTGCACGCGTTCAGGTCCGCAGGGAAATATCGTCCGCTGGTGTGTACAAGCCAGCGGGCCAAATGAAAAAACAGCCTTGTACGCCGGAAACAGCCCGTCGGACATTTCGAACGGACATGTTTGCTCGTGAGTACTCGGCCCTAGATGTGACTTGAGTCACACAGAATCATATGACAATGGCAATCGCATTGTTTTCAATGTTGCCCATTCACAATAATGTGATTCAGCATGGAGTGATTTTGGAAAAGTTTCCTTTACTACTTTAGTGTAATTGTAGCACAATTTTGGCCCTAGAATATGCAAATGACATCCAAGTAGTGTCCAGGTAGCATCCAAATAGCACTGCATAAGCGCACTGAAAGTTGGATTGCAGCAGTGTGAACCTGGCCTTAAGGGGCCTTTCACACGGACAGATAGAATGGTGCTTTTAGCTGCGGATTTTACCACAGCTAGAAGCACACAATGCTTTCCTATGACATCATTCACACACTACGGTTACCTGCGGTTTTGTTCCCCATGGTTTTGTGCGGATAGAAAAAATAGAACTGGATGCGTCCAGCTGCGAAATCCCGCAGCTATCGGCACATAACCGCAGGTAACCGCAGTGCACTGTGTCAGCTGTGTTTGGTATGAATCTTGAGGGGGAACTCCACGCCAAATTTCAAATAAAAAAACGGCATGGGTTCCCCTTACAGGAGCATACCAGGCCCTTGGATCTGCTATGGATTTTAAGGAGACACCCCGTACGCCGAAAAAACAGCGTGGGGTTCCCCCCAAAATCCATACCAGACCCGTATCCGAGCAGCAGCCCCGCCGGTCAGGAAAGGGGTGGGGACGAGCGAGCGCCCCCCCCTCTCCTTAACCGTGCCAGGCCGCATGCCCTCAACATGGGGGGTCGGTGCTTTGGGGCAGGGGGGCGCCCTGTGGCCCCCCATCCCAAAGCACCTGTCCCCATGTTGATGAGGACAGGGCCCCTCCCGACAACCCTGGCCGTTGGTTGTCGGGGTCTGCAGGAGGGGAGCTTATCGGAATGCGGGAGCGCCCTTTAACCACTTAACGCCCGCCCACTGTATATATACGTCCTGTTTTTAAAGATGGATATCTCGGTAACGGCAGCAGCTGCTGCCACAACCGAGGTATCCATCTTTTCAGTGGGCGAGCCTGTAAAGGATAACGGCGGTCTCCGCGGCAGAATCGCCACGAGATCGCCGTTATCGGTGGCGGGAGAGGCCCCCCCCCCTCCCGCCGCTCTTCCGCGCCCTCCGCCGCTTACCGGAGCCGTCGGTAGCGGCGGAGGAGATCGGATGCTGCTGCCTGGTGTGTGAGGACTTGAGTGAGGGCAAGATGGCCCCCACCCATCCTCATAGCTTTGTTGGGCGGAAGTGACGTCAAAACGGCAGTCCCGCCCAGCGTCTTAAAGAGACAATTTTTTTGTTGTCATTTTTTTAAATGACAAATTTTCCTTTTTTTTTTTTTTTGCATTTATGTCTAAATATGAGATCTGAGGTCTTTTTGACCCCAGATCTCATATTTAAGAGGACCTGTCATGCTTGTTTCTATTACAAGGGATGTTTACATTCATGTAATAGGAATAAAAGTGATAATTTTTTTTTTATTTCAGTGTAAAAAATAATAAAATAAATAAAAATAAATAAGAAAACAAAAAAACATTTTTTTAAAGCGCCCCGTCCCGACGAGCTCTCGCGCAGAAGCGAACGCATACGCTAGTAGCGCCCGCATATGAAAACGGTATTCAAACCACACAAGTGAGGTATCGCCACGATCGTTAGAGCGAGAGCAATAATTCTAGCCCTAGACCTACTCTGTAGCTCAAAAAATGCAACCTATAGAATTTTTTAAACGTCGCCTATCGAGATTTTTAAGGGTAAAAGTTTGACGCCATGCCACGAGCGGGCGCAATTTTAAAGCGTGACATGTTGGGTATCATTTTACTCAGCGTAACATTATCTTTCACAATATATAAAGAAATTGGGCCAAATTTATTGTTGTCTTATTTTTTAATTAAAAAAAGTGAATTTTTTCCAAAAAACTTGCGCTTGTAAGACCGCTGCGCAAATACGGTGTTACAAAATGTATTGCGATGACCGTCATTTTATTCTCTAGGGTGTTAGAAAAATATATATATAATGTTTGGGGGTTTTAAGTAATTTTCTAGCAAAAAAAAAATGTTTTAGTCTTGTAAACACCGAATCTGAAAAACACCTTCTGTCCTTAAGTGGTTAATAAGGGGGGCCCCAGATGCCGGCCCCCCACCCTAGGTGAATGAGTATGGGGTACATCGTACCCCTTCCCATTCACCTGGCGGAATTTTTATTTTTTTTAAAAAACACTACACATGGTTATTAAAGTAATTTATTAGTCTCTTCTTTAGCTCTTTTACGAGGGGGGCTGCTTCTTCGATGTCTTCAGGGGGGGGGGGGGGGGATGTGTAGGTCTTCACCGCCATCTGGTTCTCTTCCGCTGGGGGGGGTGCTTTCTTCTTTAGCTCTTTTACAGCGGCCCCCCTCTGTCTCCTTCTGCCTTCTTCTTCGATGTTGACATGTCGCTTCCTCCCGCTGCAATGCCGTGTGCCCGGAGCATGATGGGACTGTGACATCATAAGAGGCCTATATAAATCGGTGCTAGCCGCGCACACGGCATTGCAGCGGGAGGAAGCGATGTGTCAACATCGAAGAAGAAGAAGGCAGAAGGCGACAGAAGCCCGGGCACCCCCCGTCGAAGACGTGGAATGAGAAGCCCGGGAGGGGGCCGCTGTAAAAGAGCTAATGAGCGCCCCCCCCCCCAGCGGAAGAGAACCAGACAGCGGTGAAGACATATCCCCCCCAGAAGACATCGAAGAAGCAGCCCCCCCTCGTAAAAGAGCTAAAGAAGAGAGGGGGTACCCTGGAGCTGACTAATAAATTACTTTATTAACCCTGTGTAGTGTTTTTTTTTACATATTTGTTTTCCGCCAGGTGAATGGGTAGGGGTATGATGTACCCCATACTCATTCACATAGGGTGGGGGGCCGGCATCTGGGGGCCCCCTTATTATTATTTCCGATAAGCTCCCCTCCCGCAGACCCCGACAACCAACGACCAGGGTTGTCGGGAAGAGGCCCTGTCCTCATCAACATGGGGACAGGTGCTTTGGGGTGAGGGGCCACCCCTTTCCTGACCGGCCGGGCTGCTGCTCGGATACGTGTCTGGTATGGATTTTGGGGGGACCCCGACGCTGTTTTTTCAGCGTACGGCGTGTCTCCTTAAAATCCAAAGCAGATCCAAGGACCTGGTATGCTCCTGTAGGGGGAACAATGCCGTTTTTTTATTTGAAATTTGGCGTGGAGTTCCCCCACAAGATTCATACCAAACGCAGTGCTTGGTATTGGCAGGGATCAAAGTCAGATCCCTGTTCAATATCGTGCCGCGGCTAAATGCAACCGCAGCTAAAAGCACTGTACAAGTGCAGCTGATTGCTGTGCCTGGAGTCTTGAATTGCAGCAAAACATAAACATGCTTTTAGCTGCGGCAAAACAGCCATTCGTCTGAAAGGGGCCTATGATGGCATTAGATCCTGCATTATGCTTCTATATCTTGCACATCTTTGAATAGCACATCTTACCAGAGTGATTACTTTATCTGAGGCACATTTGACCTTTTCCAAGACAGTTCTGACACACGTGATCCCCTACATCTGCCACATGTTTCTAGTGCTGCCTGACTGGGAGCAGTGAGCGTCTTGTCTGATCTGGGTTTGCTTTTGTTAAAATATGTCTTGGGTTGTACATCGGTCTTCAAGAAAAAATAGGCAATTACACAAAATACTGTATTAAAGATATAAAAGAGGGTGCATAGAGTTGAATAGTCACAAAGGAAATAGGTGGAAGAATTATTAAAATTCCCAAAATATAATACATTTTAAGAAAGCAAACATCCTGGAGAATAAAATAGTGGCAGTTAAAAATGTTTTATATAACAAAATATCAGCGCAATGGTTTATCAAGCAAAAGTTAATTTTAGTGGCCACAAATGCAATATATACATTTTTGGTAACATATTAAATATGAGATTGATTGTGCCAGGTAAATAGATACCCAAGTATGTCAAGCCTTAAGATTGCGTGTGCCTGTGAAATGGCATCAAACTTCTAAATGTTCAAAATTTTCCATAGGCGATATTGTGTGAAGGCATCCCTGATGCAGATTTTTGTATTTGAATATGTGTGAATGTGGGGGTGGGCTAAAATATTGGGGTGGGGTTTAAGTGATTTGGTGTAAATCTTATTTTTACATCTTTTTCACTAAACTTTATTATTATCACAGCTGACAGGAGTGTGTGTAAAAGCTATAGCAGCCATAAGTGTGTGTGTAAAACCCCCTGCTGCTGCTGCTGACATATGACTTCTGTCAGTGGCAGCGAGAGGGTGAAGCATATAGCAATAATGAACACAATTAATTGCTCCTTAAAGTCGTTGTAAAGGCAGAAGTTTTTTTTTGTACCTTAATGCATTTTCTGCATTAGGGTAAAAAAATAAAAGTTGTGATCAGGTCTCCCCCCAGCCCCAGTCTGCCCCAAAGCACTTACCTGAGCCTGACCTTGATCCAGTGCTGTGTCTGAGAACAGCATAACTGCTCTCTCTCCTCATTGGACATGGAGAAATCAGTGGGATCCATTGGTTCCTGTTGCTGTCAATCAAGTCTAGTGAGGAGGGAACGGGGGTTGGGCCAAGCCACAATGTGTGTCAATAGATGCACAAATCCCAGCTTGAGATCAAGCTTGTGTGAGTGCTGACAAGGGGTCGCTCGGAAGTGAGGAAGAGCCAGGAGCACAGAGAGAGTTCCCCTAGAATAAGAGGATCGGGCTATGTGTAAAACTGTCACAGAGCAGGTAAGTATGAAATTTTTTTTTTTTTTTTTTTTTTTTTTAATGTACCTTTACAATCACTTTAGCCTGAAATCAGGGACTTTAGTCAGTTCTGATAATTGATGCTTGCTACTGCAATGGTTAGGATAAAGTCCTCAGTCACAGCACACATGGCAATTGCTGCTCAGTTCCTGCCTGCAAATCTGCAGAGGGACCAGGCCCTTCAGACATGCCATCTGGGTCAGGTCACCCGGACTTTGGGCCAGATAGAGGAGAGCCTGACCTCCATCAATGAGTGTGTGAGTGAGGTCAGCACTAATTCGTTGGCATTTATTAACTGCTTTTCTGAGCTGCAGGCCGCCACAACAGGCGTGGCCCTTTAGGTCACTGGCCTGACCCAGGCTGTCCGGGACAACACCCAGGCTCTCCAGGCCAATATGGCTGCCCTCACTCTGGGCCTCAACAGGATCGCCGTGGCCTTGGAGGGCAGGCCAGCAGGTGGGAAGCCACCCGGGGAGGATCCTCCTTCCCCTGCCTCCCCCCCCATGAGAATCCTCCTTCCCCTGCCTCCCCCCCATGAGGATCCTCCTTCCTCTGCCTCCCCCCCATGAGTCTCCCCTGGTTGGCCGTGGCCGGCCCAGGCGTAGCTCACGGCGACGCCGTTAATTTTTGGGGTACTTTTGTTTTTTTATTTTTATTATTTTTTTGATTATACTGTACTTATGATTTGTTTTATGTGTGTGTATGATGTATGAATGTGGGGGTGGCATTCCTGATTAAATAAGGGGTGTCACCCTCAGTTTTGGTGGAATAAGGGATCCCCAGGACCAGGGAGAAGTGATCCCAGGTCCGTGTGAAAGGTGTATGAATGCACAGTAACAGAATTGGAGCCGTGGCGGGGCGTTACTGCTCCCAAGTACCATTGGGGGTACTTGGATCTAATCCAATTAGATGTGCATGTGATGTGTCTGTGCTAGGGACCACAGTGGTGTGCATGCATGCATTCTCATTGTGACATGATTAAGGTGTGTGTTTACTGTGCAAAGATGCATTCTGCGAGGCGTCTCCTGGCTGCTGTTCCCTCAGAAGAGGGGGTACCCTGGGTTACTAAAGTCACTAGTATAGTTATGAGCATGGATGCCCCTGGCATGGTGGCATACAGATTGTTGTCCTGCAAGTGTGTGTGCTCAGCTCTTCCTTAATGGTGTTGCTTTAGCTGACATTTACACGGCTGGAGCAAAGTTAAGGCTGCTTTTATAAAGTGTAACTTTACTCCGGCAAACTAACAGATGCGCACAGGGTGTAATCTACGCCGCACACACTTAATTTTGTGGATCGCCTTATCTCCCTCATTTGCATCTTTGCCTATCAAAACAGCGGTGTGTCTAGCGTATTTTGCGCTCGAAGAAGCGCCGGTGTAATTTTTTTAGGTAGGATGGAAAAAACTGGATTTCAGGCGTATCTCGTTTTGAGGATACGGCGCAAAGATACGCGCGGCGCATTTTTGAATTACGCCGCGCATCTCGAGTTAAGTCGGCGTAAGTGCTTTGTGAATCTGGCCCTCTGTGCTTAACCTAATATCAAGTGAAGGTAAAAATGGATTATATGAAAATATTATAGGATGAGTGAAAAAAAAATATATTATTCAGAGGGTGGTGCTGCTGCTCGTGAAACCCTAAATACTTAGGGCCAGATTCACATACAAATACGTTAAGCTGTGGCGGCGTAACGTATCCCATTTACGTTACACCGCCGCAAGTTTACAGCGTAAGTGCCTGATTCACAAAGCACTTACCTGTAAACTTGCGGCATTTTCCCACCGCTTTTCATGGTATTCATATTATTTATATTGCTGAAGGATAATAGGTTTACTGTTGATGGGTTCATTTATTGTGACTCAATTTATCCGGTGACTACAAAGGTGGGATTGAAGAATCTCACTTCCGGTGTCCAGGCTGCCTATTAAGTATATAAGTGTGATGTTTTGGCGTGGGAGGTCAGCCTCCGTTCCCAGTTGAAGCCATTTTTGGGGAAACGCGTCGGGTGGAGCACTATTTCCTAACGCCATCACGCTCATAATATTCAGCCTTTAGGTTTGATCCTTGGCTGATTTACAAATATTTTTTACGTTGTGTTTTATTTTTTCTACTCTGTCATGGACAATTGCTGTGGAATTTATAATGTTATTTGCTGTGACACTTGAGTGTTTTTTTAAATAAATCTCTATTTTTGGACATACTTCACTATGAAGGCTCTATTGCTTTTTTCCTGCTGAGTTACCTTTCTCAGATCTAGTGCCTAACACAGCCGAGTGGATTTTGCCTGTTATCTCCTGTGTGATCCGGTCTGAGGAAACAGCTGAAGGTGCTTTTTTTCCCTCGTCCAGCAAGACGGAAGTATCCCTCCTTGATTTGAGTGGTCCGTTACCGGAGTCGGCAGGCTGATGCACATGTTCTACTGATCTCCTTAATCCTTAATTCCAGTCTGGTAAGAGTCAGTAAAATCACACTTTTTTTTGGCTGAAAAATAAGATCCAGGCTTCTTCTAGATATTCCATCAAATATTACAGCGATCATTAGACATGTGGACACTGAAATATTTTGTTTCGTAATTTTGTTTTCGTCCAAAAAATACATTTATTTAGTTACTCCCGAAATTCGTTTTTATTTATTTTGTTTTTCGTTAAAAAAATGCATTCGTCCGAAAATCCAAATTAAGGTTGAATCTGTCATTGAAGGCTTATGGGGCCAGATTCACGTAGCTGCGCGGCGGCGTAACGTATCTCATTTACGTTACACCGCCGCAAGTTTTACGGGCAAGTGCTTGATTCACAAAGCACTTGCCTGTAAACTTGCCGCAGCGTAGGGTAAATCCGCCTAATTCAAATGGGGCGTGGATCATTTAAATTAGGTGCGTTCCCGCGCCGAACGTACTGCGCATGCTCCGTTTTGAAATTTCCCGCCGTGCTTTGCGTGAAATGACATCGTACCGACGTAATTTTTTGAATGGCGATGTGCGTTACGTCCTTTCCTATTCCCAGACATCTTACGCAAAAAAAAAAAATGTAAATTCGACGCGGGAACGACGGCCATACTTTAACATGGCCTGTCTATTTTTACACCACCTAAATAGCAGCCGTAACTATACGCCGGGAAAAGCCGACTAGCGACGACGTAAGAGAATGCGACGAACGCGCGTACCTTCGCGGATTGCCGTAAACAGCTAATTTGCATACCCGACGCGGAAAATGATGCAAACTCCACCCAGCGGACGCCGAAGAATTACACCTACGATCCGAAGGCGTACGGAGCCGTACGCCTGTCGGATCGATGCCAAAAGCTGTCGTATCTTGGTTTGAGAATTCAAACTAAAGATACGACGCGGCAAATTTGAAAGTACGCTGGAGTATCAGCAGATACTCCGGCATATTTTTTCTGTGAATCTGGCCCATGGTGTCTGTCGAATGTTCTAAAAAAAAAAAAAAAGATTTGATAGAATCTTTAAAAAAAAAAAAAAAATATGTCGACTCTTCATGTCTCTCTATGTCGAATCTTTTCTCTCTATGTCAAATCTGTCATTGAAGGCTTTGGTGTCTGTCGAATAGGGTTTTTTCGGGAGCAGTGAATTTAATAATGCTAAAAGTGAAACAATAAAAGTGAAATATTACTTTAAATTTCGTACCTAGGGGGGGTGTAAAGTTAGCATGTGAAATAGCGCATGTTTCCAGTACTTAGAACTGTCCCTGCACAAAGTGTCATTTCTGAGGCCCCGTACACACGGCCGAGGAACTCGACGTGCCAAGCCCGTCGAGTTCCTCGTCGAGTTCCTTGTTGAACTTGTCGAGAAGCTCGACAGGCTTGCTTTGCGTACACACGTAACAGACCAAAATTTGGTCGTTCTCCGGCGCGGTGACGCTCACGACGTATGACGCGACTATAAAGGGGAGGTTTGATTTTGTTGGCGCCACCCTTGGGGCTCCTTTTGCTGATTCCGTGTTTACGCGTGTTAGTAAAAGTTTGGTGAGTGACGATTCGTGCTTTTCAGTCTTTGTGCTTTCAGATTGATCTCTGCCGTTCAGTTTGTACTTGTGGGGGTCGTATCTAGGCAATCGGGACGTGCGGTCAGGTCGTATTGTTTTACATTGCGGTCCTGTCTCCGCGTTTTTCATTGTCAGGGTCGTTCTTCATAGGTCTTGCTGTTCTTCACTGCGGTCTGTTTAGTGCAATTCTGATTTGTCGTTCGTTCCTAGCCTTGTAGCCATGTTGCAGGCACCTAGTCGTCGCCGACTTCGTGCTAAGCATCTTCTGTGTGTAGGTCTGTTTGTTTATGACCTAGACGATGAGGAGTTCATGAATAGGAGGAGGACGCGTTCATGGACCAAGAATTGGTTGCTCCGTAGGAACCAATTCTCTCACATGCCTTTGCTGCGGGAGCTTCAGGAAAATAATCCTGTTGATTACAGGAATTTCCTGAGGATGTCTGATCCCGTCTTTCAGCACCTGTTGGCTTTGGTGTCCCCCTATATTACCAGGCAGGACACCGTTATGCGGGAAGCCATCAGTGCTGAGCAGAGGCTAGTTGCCACCCTCCGTTATCTGGCAACTGGGAGAAGCCTTCAGGACTTAAAGTTCTCGACGGGCATCTCCCCCCAGGCTCTGGGCCTCATCATTCCTGACACCTGCTCTGCCATCATCCAGGTTCTGCAGGAGGAATATATGAGGGTAAGTTTGGTCCTTTAATATCACATTTTATGTCTATAATGTATGCTAATGTCTTGTAGTTATCTCCTCCTTCCCTAATTACCATGTCTGGAATATGCTGTGAATGTCCCCTTTGCCCCCATGCATGCTGTAAACTTTGATGCCCCTTTTTTGGCCTACATGCATATTTCCCATCACTTACCTCCCCAGCATGCTATCCTGGGCCCCAACCTACCTAGTCTAGTCACTTCCCAATGTATTGTGTTATATCCATTGTAATGTCCCCCCCCTCCCCTCCCAAATGTGTTGTAAAGTCTATGTTCACCAATAATCCAAATTATATTATTTTTGTAATCCCAAAATCATCTAGCCCTCCCCTCAAAAATGTGTTGTAAAGTCTATGTTCACCAATAATCCAAATTATATTATTTTTGTAATCCCAAACTCATCTAGCCCTCCCCCAAACTTGGGCACTGGCCCATCAGAGGGGGTGTTTAATGTGTTAATTGTCTAAATATATTTAGATATAATATGCTAGTTCCCAGAAATGTTATAATGCTTATAATGTCTTTGTCTTATCTGCTTGCAAGGTTATGTGGCTAATTTTTTCCATTTTTTCATCCCCAGCTTCCGTCCACACCACAGGAGTGGCAGTCTGTGGCTTTGGACTTCCAGACCCGATGGAACTTCCCCAACTGCGGGGGAGCCATCGACGGGAAGCACGTCCGCATCGTGCCTCCACCCCGTTCGGGATCCCAGTTCTTTAACTATAAGGGGTTCAACAGTATTGTGCTGATGGCGGTGGTGTCAGCACAGTATGAATTCCTTTTTGTGGATGTCGGGATGAACGGACGGATATCGGATGGGGGAGCCTTCAGGCAGACGGAGTTTGCGCTTCGCCTTCAGGATGATGATCTGTCATTGCCACCGGATGACCAGAATGTAGAAGGCCTGCCATTTGTTTTCCTGGCTGATGAAGCGTTTGCCCTGGGACCCCATCTTATGAGGCCATTCCCTCAGCGCACCCTCACCCCAGAGAGGAGTGTCTTTAATTTCAGGCTGGGCCGAGCACGCAGAGTGGTTGAGAACGCTTTCGGGATCATGGCCAGCCGGTTCCGCCTTTTCCTCACCTCTCTCCACATGGCGGAATATAAGTGGAATACAATTATTTTTGCATGCTGCATTCTCCATAATTTTTTGCGGAGACAATCTCCAAATTATATGGCCCTGGTTGGGCCTGAGGCACAACTTTTGGCTCCATCACAAACTTTGGCGGGCCTTGAAGCTGGCCACACAGGACTGCCCCCCCAGAGTGCCCGTGAAGTCCGGGACAAATACATGGACTATTTCATGGGTAGGGGGGCAATACCATCTCAAGCCAATTTGCCATAATTTAATCTTTCCCAAAAATAAATCCTAATATTTTTTATAAACTTGTTATGTCTTGCTTGTGTTGCTTGGAGTTGTTTACTAAGTGTAACTAAGTGTATTTTCATTATCAACTAGCAAACATTTCCCAGGTGATCCCCAAACCAAACACATAGAAAATTTAACGTATTTTAGGAAAAACACCACACACTTTTTTGAGGTTCAAAAGCTCTTTATTTTACTAATTTTTTTTTTTGGTTTGTTTTCCAAAATACCCTCCAAAAATATTTGGGTTTTTTTTCTCATACAATATACAATCATTTTTGTTATTTTTTTGGTCTTTTTTCTCGTACAATATACAATCATTTTTGTTATTTTTTTGGTCTTTTTTCTCATACAATATACAATCATTTTTGTTATTTTTTTTGTCTTTTTTTTTATACAATATACAATCATTTTTGTTATTTTTTTTGTCTTTTTTCTCATACAATATACAATCATTTTTGTTATTTTTTTGGTCTTTTTTCTCATACAATATACAATCATTTTTGTTATTTTTTTGGTCTTTTTTCTCATACAATATACAATCATTTTTGTTATTTTTTTGGTCTTTTTTCTCATACAATATACAATCATTTTTGTTATTTTTTTGGTCTTTTTTCTCATACAATATACAATCATTTTTGTTATTTTTTTGGTCTTTTTTCTCATACAATATACAATCATTTTTGTTATTTTTTTGGTCTTTTTTCTCATACAATATACAATCATTTTTGTTATTTTTTTGGTCTTTTTTATCTTAATAAACATTAAAATCTGTTTTTTTTTATTTTTTTGTTGTTTTTTTAATTAAAGAAACATTAAAATCTGTTTTTTTATTTTTTTGTTGTTTTTTTAATTAAAGAAACATTAAAATCTGTTTTTTTTATTTTTTTGATGTTTTTTTTAATTAAAGAAACATTAAAATCTGTTTTTTTTTATTTTTTTGTTGTTTTTTTAATTAAAGAAACAGTAAAATCTGTTTTTTTTATTTTTTTTTTTTGTTTTTTTAATTAAAGAAACATTAAAATCTGTTTTTTTTATTTTTTTTGTTGTTTTTTTAATTAAAGAAACAGTAAAATCTGTTTTTTTAGAATTTTTTTTTTTTTATGATTCAGACTCTCCCCAAAACATCAATTACATTTTTTAATTTATTTTCCACCCTCCTTGTTCTTTCTTTAATTTTTCGGTTGGCCAGATGAATCTCCTCCACCTCTTCTCTGCAGGCCCAGATTTCGGAGATAACCATCTGGACAGTATGCCTGTCCAAGTCCAAGCCACCACCTGATCCTGAAATGTGGGACAAAACAATTTTTTTAAATTAGGCAGGCCTAAATCTACATTACCTGAAGCTGGGTTAGTTATATGTTACTTTACCTGATGTGGTGGCAGGCTGCGCATCATCACCATTCCTCGGGGGTGTGGCTTGCTGGACTTCTTGCTCCTGTGTCGAAGCTTCATGACGCCCTACGAGAATGAAGAAAATGGAAACAGGATTTTTATAGCTTATAGGCCTGAAAGAGGAATATGATTCACTTTATACAATTTCTGGGACTATTGATGTTTTGAAAAACCCCTCAGGGCAAAACACAGGATTGAAGGCATTCACAAAGATCATGACAATTCTTGTAGCTTTGGTCTACTTTTAAACATGTAAGCCAACCAAGTATACACTGGATCAGCTCACCTCTGTGTGAACCCCAAAATGGGTTATTAAAGGGGACAACAATTATGCAAATGAGTCCACATGTGTCACCGACTGCTGAGCAGACTCTCCTTTTACTGTATATATTTTAATTTAACAAAAAATTTTTTTGTTTTAATAGCACATCTACATAATTTTCAATATTGATCTCACCACAATTTTTGTGAAATGTCATAATTTTGAGGATTTTAAACACAATATTTTGTCGTTCCGAATGTACGTCCACTTTGACGACAAATTCTTGTGCAGAAAAACATAATACAGTACAACCTGAAATAAAAAACACATGGCGCGGAACAAATCTTACAAAATATATAACAAACTTACTTCTTCTAATCACTCTCCTGATCCTCTTCATTTGTTCCGGCTCCCGTTTTTTGAGGTCACACCACCTTTTTCGGATCTGCTCCTTGGATCTTTTCACCCCAAATTTCCGATGGAGACTCCTCCTCACCTTCTCCATTATTTGGGCCTTGACCTTATTAGGGTACTTGTATGGCCCATGCCTCCCATCATAGTCCTCTGCTTTGAGGATGAGGACCATCTCCACCATTTCCTCAAAGGTCATGTTGGTGGCCTTAAAATGGATTCTCCGTGTGATCCCTCGTCCCGCCTGGCCTGGCTCCTGTCTTGCTGCCATATTATCCAACATGTGCTCCCAACAAAAAAAAGATTGAAAAGGGGCGGGGAAAATACGACACCATGAACGTCAGGGGCGGGGAGACGTGCGTAAAGTCACAAATGCGCGTGTATAAAGGGCTACCACGTGAGTAAAAGGGGCGTTCACAGTTTGTGGAAGACGGCGGAGATAACGATCGGGTCAAAGACCGGTATGTAACTACATTTTACATGTTATTCTTGATTGAATGATTTTGTGGGCTACATCTTATGTTCATAAACTAAAACATAGCTAGTTCGAAATTTGAAGGTAATGGTCCGCTATAGTGCCGTCGTACGTAACCAACGCTTTGCTTATGCATTTTGATCCAACTACTGTTGTGTGGGCAATCTCGGTTCTCATCAGGATGTCTTCTAAAAAAAAGTCGGTTTAAACATGATGCAAATGGTCGCTTTTATGTCTTGACCAAACTAGATCGGAGTGCTTTTCTCTAACGTTTCATACACAAATGAGGATGAGATCTGGCTTATTAGTTCTACACAACTGGTCATCTGTTTCCTAGGAACTGACCCAACATGATCTGCTGCCAATTCCTCCTTGTCGTTTTCGCGACGGAAGATAAGGGGCGGGGGGAAACATCAATTTATTTTAAGCATGGGCGGATGTCGTGTGCGGAGTGTATATAAGGCTCGAACACACGTACAGTAGGTGTTTGTGATATTGTGTTTTTAGCACGACAGCATCGCGCTGATTCTCGGCGACATGGTGCCGAGATCTCGCCGACATCGCACTCACTGGAATAGTGACAGCACATCCCAGCAAGCGCGTCATAGAAGCGACGGGAGATCCGACTTGGATTCCCACCAATTCTACACGTGTGCGGCGTTTGTTATGAATCCTGAGGGGGAAGTCCCCGCCGGATTTTAAATAAAAATCCGGCATGGGTTCCCCCCTCGGGAGCATACCGGGCCCTTAGGTCTGTTATGGGTTGTAAGGAGAGCCCCCCTACGCCGAAAAAAACGGCGTAGGGGGTCCCCCTACAATCCATACCAGACCCGTATCCAAAGCACGCTACCCGGCCAGCCAGGAAGGGAGTGGGGACGAGCGAGCGCCCCCCCCCCTCCTGAGCCGTACCAGGCTGCATGCCCTCAACATGGGGGGGTTGGGTGCTCTGGGGCAGGGGGGCGCACTGCGGCCCCCCCACCTCAGAGCACCCTGTCCCCATGTTGATGAGGACAGGGCCCCTTCCCGACAACCCTGGCCGTTGGTTGTCGGGGTATGCGGGCGGGAAGCTTATCGGAATCTGGGAGCCCCCTTTAATAAGGGCGCCCCCAGATACCGGCCCCCCACCCTAAGTGAATGAGTATGGGGTACATCGTACCCCTACCCATTCACCTGCAAGAAAAGTGGTAAAAACACAAATAAACCACACAGGGTATTAAAATATTTTATTAGTCTGCTCCGGAGGCCTCCCCTGTCTTCTTTATTAGCTCTTTTACCAGGGGAAGCTTCTTCTTTGACGTCTTCGGGTGGGTGGGGGCCGCCGTCTGGTTCTCTTCCACCGCCGGGGGGGGTCGCTTTTAAAAAAGCCCCCACCCCCCGGCGGGTTTCCTCCGGCGTCTTCGGCGGGGGGGCTTCTTCTTCCGCTATCCCGACGGGTCTTCTCCGCTATCCGGGGGGTCTTCTTAACTCTCCGGGGGTCTCCTTCTGTCTTCGCCGCTCTCCGCTGTTGACTCGGCGCACCCCGGTTCTTCGTCTCGCTGTCCGGTGTCTTCTTCCGTGCTGTACGTCTTCTCCTTCCGTGCTGTGATGAGTTCTTCTTCCGTGCTGTGACGTCATGTTCTTCACTTCTCTTCTTCTCCCGATGTTGACACGTCGCCTTTCCTCTCTGCAATGACGGGTGCGCGGGTGCATCGGACCTATATAGGCCTCACAATCCCATCATGCTCTGTACCTACCCATGTGATACCTACCACGTATTGACATTATTTATTTCTCCTTGGTTTTGGACAGGAAAAGATGAACCTGTTTAACAGACCTGATTTTTTGGAGATATTTATCGATCGGTGGCAAGAACTTCCTGTTCTGTGGGCCACCAAAGACCCCATATAACGAAACAGAGACTTGCGCAAAACCGCACTGGAGAGCCTGCTCCCACTTGTGCGGAGACAGGTGGGGTTTGATGTGACAACTGACCAGTTGGAGGTCAAAATTGGGACCTTGAGAGGCACCTACAGGAAGGCACGCAACAAGGTCTTGGCTTCGATGAGGTCTGGAGCTGGAGCAGGGCGGGTATTTAAACCCAAGTTGTGGTACTATAGCAAACTGAGCTTCCTGGATGAACACCTGGAGGTAAGGGAGTCACTTTCGAGCCTTGCCCCCAGAAGGAACAGAAGGTCCAGCCTTCCCTCCAGCCTTCCCTCCAGCCAACCTGCTGCTCCCTCTGCAGATGAACCCTCTCAGCAGCCTTCCATCCTGGATGAAGATCCGGATTTGCCCAGCTGGAGCCAGGTATATAGTACTTTCAATGTGCAAATGTGTGGTGTTTAAATGTTGTTAAAGAGATGTAAATTAAGATGTTAAAGGTAAAAAAAAGTTAGAGCTAAAAGTGTTATACAGAACATTTGTCAGTATTGGCCAGGAATTATTTTTGTGTGATTCACCATAAAACATGGGTCACAATGATTGGCTTAGCTAAGTCGTGACTAAAAAATATGCAACAGTCAGGAGCTTAAAAAAGATTAAAAAAAAAAAAAAAAAAAGTAAAACTGTACTTTTTTTCCATACACAGGACGAGACCAGGCAGCAGGAGGATCGGGAAAATGCCAGGCAGGAGGAGGACAGGGTGAGTGGCTTGGAGGAGGCTGCAGGCACAAGTATCTTGGACGTGTTGGCAGGCCCAAGTGGCTTGAACGTGGTGGCAGGCCCAAGTGGAGCGGATGAGGTGGCAGGCCCAAGTGGGTTGGACGAGGTGGCTGGGCGAAGTACCAGATGTCAGGTGTCTCCTCTTCGCCTGCGTCCGAGAAGGCAGGTGAGGGATACAAGGGTGCGTGACGCCTCACTAGCCCTCATTCGGGACGCCCATGCAACCCTTCAACAGCCTCCCACTGCTCAGGAGGGATTTGTGACGGTGGTTTTGGCCAAAATGTCCGAAATGACAGTAGACCAGCGCCTCCTCTTTGAGGGACTCCTCATCACCCTCGCAAATCAGGGGGTGAGGGGTCTTCTCACGGAGGACACTGTCATTTGCCGCCATCCCCATCCTCACACACCACATAACTCCCAAGCTCACCCACCTTCTTCTTCTCCTGCTCCTTCTCAACCTCCCCCACCTTCTTCTTCTTCTCATGCTCCCTCTCAACCTCCCCCACCTTCTTCTTCTTCTCATGATCCTTCTCAACCTCCCCCACCTTCTTCTTCTTCTCATGCTCCTTCTCAACCTCCCCCACCTTCTTCTTCTCATGCTCCTTCTCAACCTCCCCCACCTTCTTCTTCTCATGCTCCATCTGAACATTCTTCTTCTTCTTCTTCTCCTGCTCCTTCTGAACATTCTTCTTCCTCTTCTTCTCCTGCTCCTTCTGAACATTCTTCTTCCTCTTCTTCTCCTGCTCCTTCTCAACATTCTTCTTCCTCTTCTTCTCCTGCTCCTTCTCAACATTCTTCTTCCTCTTCTTCTCCTGCTTCTTCTCAACATTCTTCTTCCTCTTCTTCTCCTGCTCCTTCTCAACATTCTTCTTCCTCTTCTTCTTCTACTACTCCTCCTCCTTCTTCTACTGCTCCTCCTCCTTCTACTCCTCCTCCTTCTACTGCTCCTCCTCCTTCTACTGCTCCTCCTCCTTCTACTCCTCCTCCTTCTACTGCTCCTCCTCCTTCTACTGCTCCTTCTACTACTCCTCCTCCTTCTACTACTCCTCCTCCTTCTACTCCTCCTCCTTCTAATGCTCCACCTCCTTCTACTACTCCTCCTCCTTCTACTGCTCCTCCTCCTCCACCTCCTCCTCCACCACCGTCGTCTACTCATCCTCCACCACCTTCGTCTACTCCTCCTCCTGGCATGAGTACTACCCCTGAGGCACCACCCCAGCCAGGCAGAAGAGGAAGGCTGCTGAGAAGGCTGCAGAGAAGGTGAAAGAGCAGGCTGCAGGGAAGCCACCAAGGAAGGCCTTGAAGAAATCAAGAAAGTGACTCCCTTACTTCCATGTGGTGTACCAGAGTTCAGGCTGCTATAGTACCACAACCTGGTGACATCTGCCTGCCCTGCTCCAGTTTGTGACCTCGGGGAGTCCAAGACCTTGATGCGTTCCTTCCTGAATGAACCTCTCAAGTCCCCATTTTGGCCTCCAACTGCTCACCAGTCACATCAGGCCACACCTGGCTGTGCACAAATGGCAGCAAGCTCTCCAGTGCTGACTTTTGCATACTTAATTTATTTTTATAACCAAAATAAATGGTAAATTTTTATTTTACAGTTCATACTTGTCCTTGTATTTTTTTGATTTACAATTTTGCAAGTGAGAAGGCAGGTTATTTTTTTTAAAAAAATAGGATATAAGGTGTAATTTGAAAGGGACAGATGAGATAAGACAAAGCAATAAGGTTTCTATGGGGGGAACTTGACATTACAAAAAAAAAAAGGATTTGCATTTTTGTGAACTTTAAAATTAAGGTGAATATTAAGAGCAGGATTTAAAACACAGGACCAAAATAAGGTGAGAATATTTTAAAAAAAAAATATTGAGATCAGTAAGAAAAAGGTTCCACCAAATTTTAAGGAACTCTGTGTGAATATCCTAAAAAAAGTAAAAAATAATATTGCTGTTTTGTGCCCTTACAAAAAATTGTGTAAAGCGCTGCAAATAAACGATGAAATAATGTTGGAAGCGACACGAATGTGCTATCTCCATTCCAAACGCTAGTTTTACCTATGTTGTTCTCAAGTGTCTAAGTTTTTGACAGGTTTCTTAGCATACACACGACCGAGTTTCTCGTTTAAAAAACAGCCCGATGAAGAACTCGTCGAGCCAAAATCCACTGCCATCGAGAAAATAGAGAACCTGCTCTCTATTTGCTCGACGAGTTCCTCGGCGGCTCCATCGGGCCGAAAATGTACACACGACAGAGTTTCTCGACAGAATCCGGCTCTTCACCGAGATTCTCGACGAATTCTGCCGAGAAACTCTGTCGTGTGTACGAGGCCTGAAGGGAAAAAAAGTCTTTTAAAACCGGCTTTGCGGCTATAATGAATTGTCGGCTCTGGCAATTCAGAGCGAATCCATTTATAAAAAAAAAAATAGCGTGGGGGTACCCCCAAATTTCATTACCAGGCCCTTCAGGTCTGGTGTGGATTTTAAGGGGAACTCCACCCCAAATAAAAAAAAATGGCGTGGAGTTCCCCCAAAAATTCACACCAGACCCCTTATCCGAGCATGTTAACCTGGCCGGCCGCAGAAAAGAGGGGGGGGGGACAGAGTGCGTGCCCCCTCTCCTGAACCGTACCAGGCCACATGCCCTCAACATGGGGAGCATGTCCCCATGTTGATGGGGACAAGGGCCTCATCCCCACAACCCTTGCCCGGTGGTTGTGGGGGTCTGCGGGCAGGGGCTTATCAGAATCTGGAAGACCTCTTTAACAAAGGGGACCCCCAGATCCTGGCCCCCCCTATGTGAATTGGTAATGGGGTACATTGTACCCCTACCATTTCACGAAGCAAGTGTAAATAGTTAAAAAAAAACACACACACACCTAGAAAAAAGTCCTTTATTAATATTCCCAGCTTCCTGCTCCAACGTTGTCTGTATCCAGCGACGAGTGCGGGTGATCTCCTGTCCAGCAATGAGAAGATCCATCCATCCAGAACGCAGCATCGCCGACCTCCTCTCACCGCTGGACACAGCCCAGCGAATGAGCGGCTGAAGCTGTGACATTTCTTATATAGGGGAGGCGGGGCCACCCGTCACGTGACCCCGCACCCTCTGATGCACCCTCTGCTACGTCACTGGGAAAGCCCAGCAAGGGGGAAGACTGGATTCACCGCTGGATTTTTTTAAATATTTTTTTATTAATAAAGGACTTTTTTCTAGGTGTGTGTGTGTGTTTTTTTTTAACTATTTACACTTGCTTCGTGAAATGGTAGGGGTACAATGTACCCCATTACCAATTCACATGGGGGGGGCAGGATCTGGGGGTCCCCTTTGTTAAAGGGGTCTTCCAGATTCTGATAAGCCCCCCTCCAGCAGACCCCCACAACCACCGGGCAAGGGTTGTGGGGATGAGGCCCTTGTCCCCATCAACATGGGGACATCCTCCCCATGTTGAGGGCATGTGGCCTGGTACGGTTCAGGAGAGGGGGGGCGCACTCTGTCCTCCCCTCTTTTCTGCGGCCGGCCAGGTTAACGTGCTCTGATAAGGGGTCTGGTGTGAATTTTTGGGGGAACACCACGCCATTTTTTTCAATTTGGGGTGGAGTTCCCCTTAAATTCCACACCAGACCTGAAGGGTCTGGAATGGATATTTGGGAGGAACCCCGCGTCATTTTTTTTTCAATTTGGGGTGGAGTTCCCCTAAAAATCCACACCAGACCTGAATGGTCTGGAATGGATATTTGGGAGGAACCCCACGTCATTTTTTTTTTAATTGACGGCGGGGTTCCCCTTAATATCCATTCCAGACCTGAAGGGCCTGGAATGGTACCCCCACGCAAATTTTTTTTTTTTTTTTTATGAATGGATTCGCTCTGAATTGGCAGAGCCGACAATTCATTATAGCCACGAAGCTGGTTTTAAAAGACTTTTTTTTCCTTTCAGAAATGACACTTTGTGCAGGGACAGTTCTAAGTACTGGAAACATGCGCTATTTCACATGCTAACTTTACACCCCCCCTAGGTACGAAATTTAAAGTAATATTTCACTTTTATTGTTTCACTTTTAGCATTATTAAATTTACTTCTCCCGAAAAAACGTCAGCTTTTAAAACTTTTTTTGCATTGATACATGTCCCCTGGGACAGGACCCAGGTCGATAGAATCTTAAAAAAAAAAAATTTACTCTTCATGTCTCTCTATGTCGAATCTTTTCTCTCTATGTCAAATCTTTTCTCTCTATGTAGAAAACTATTCGACTAATAGTTAAGGTTAGGCACATTCGACCACAAAACGAAAACGAAAATAAAGCATTTTTTATGTCGGATCTTTCGGTTTTCATTGCCTGTGCTTTCTTTATCGTTTGTTAAAACGATACCGAAAATACCTGAAATTCGGACGAAAATGCATTCGGACGAAAACGAATGCACACGTCTAGCGATCATTGGATTAATCCCTAGAAGTGTCCTACTTCTAACAATTTCCTCACTTTGGGCCAGATTCACAAAAGAGATAGCGGCCGGCATAGAATTGCAGTCTAAGATCCGACGGTGTAAGTCCATTACACCTGTCGGATCTTAGGGCTATCTATGCGTAACTGATTCTATGAATCAGCCGCATAGATACGACAATCGTATCTCAGAGATACGACGGCGTATCAGGAGATACGCCGTCATATCTCTGAGATACGATTGTCGTATCTATGCGGCTGATTCGTAGAATCAGTTACGCATAGATAGCCCTAAGATCCGACAGGTGTAATTGACTTACACCGTCGGATCTTAGGCTACAATTCTAGGCCGGCCGCTAGGTGGCGATTCCATTGCGGTCGGTGTAGAATATGCAAATGACTAGTTACGCCGATTCACGAACGTCCGCTTTGCCCGTCGCTCAAAATTTACGTTGTTTCCGTAGAGATACGCGGCGTAAAACTAAGGGTGCCCTCTAGGTGGCCTAGCCAATGTTAAGTATGGCCGTCGTTCCCGCGTCAAAATTTTAAATTTCACGTCGTTTGCGTAAGTCATCCGTGAATGGCGCTGGATGCCATTTACGTTAACGTTGAAACCAATGATGTCCTTGCGACGTCATTTAGCTCAATGCACGTCGGGTAATTTTACGGACGGAGCATGCGCAGTACGTTCGGCACGGGAACGTGCCTAATTTAAATGGTGCCCGCCCCATTTGAATTAGGCGGGCTTGCACCGAGCGGATTTACGTTACACCGCCGCAAGTTTACAGGTAAGTGCTTTGTGAATCAGGCACTTACGCTGTAAACTTGCGGCGATGTAACGTAAATGGGATACGTTACGCCGCCGCAGCGTAACGTATTTGTATGTGAATCTGGCCCTTAATTACTACAATCATTTTATTATTTCCTTTTTATACATCCATCAAAAAAAAATCCTTTTCTCCTCTTCTCTAGGACTCCATAAGGAGCAATGTGTATGATAGATTGTACGTGTATGATATATTAATCACTAAATTACTTTATTGTAGGAAATAATATGAAATAATAAGTAATGTCAACGATGGGAATGATGTGTATTATACAGTCACTTTTTAAAGAGGGGGAAGGAAGAGGGATAAGGAAAGAGATTTTTTTTCCTCTTCATTTTTAAAGAAATAGGGGAGAAATTAGATAAAGGAAGCAAAATGTTGAGAATGTTTTTTTTTTTTAGGCAAGAGCCCGCCACACAATGGGTTATGAAGGGTATTGAGCATAGGATAGACGCTATGGTCGGAGAAAAAGGGAATAGGAGAAGTCCCTCTCCACTCCCATCCATGAATGTATGGGGTTGTACAGTAGAGAGGGGAGTGGAAGGGGACAGGGTGGGATAGGAGGGGGGAAGGGAAGTAAGTGTGAAGAGGGAGTATAGATGGGATGCTCAATGGTGTGAGTTAAATGCCCTATGTCCTATGGATGCAACTCAAAAATTGAGGTATTTATTTCTCCCGTACTTTAGGTATAATGCCAGGTAAAAAAATGGTAATTGCTATACTGTGTTTTCCTGGAATGTTCGGGGACTGAATTCAAATTTTAAATGAGTGTTAATGTTTCAATATATAAGAAAATATACTCCACAACTGATTATATTGCAAGAGACACATTTAATGGGGAAAAAATTGATTACGTTAAAAAAAGGCTTGGTGAACTTTATTAAATGGATTATGGAACTCTACAATAAACCTAAGGCTTATGTTAAATACGCAGGTTATAGGTCGGACACCTTTGATGTCAAGAGAGGGACACGACAGGGATGTCCGTTATCTCCATTACTATTCGCCCTACTCATAGAACCGCTTGCCCAAAAAATTAGATCAGATCCCACTATTTTAGGCATTGAAATAGGTGGCTTTAAGCATAAATTATGTTTATTTGCGGATGACATCCTTTTATTTATTTCTTCCCCACAAGTAACAGGCCCAAATCTCATCCCATTACTCAATAGATTTGCGAAGTTTTCAGGTCTAGTTATAAACCCCAAAAAATGCTCAGCGTTAAATGTATCCCTCTCAAAAATAGAACTCAATGCAGCGAAAATAGGCCTTCCTTTCGAATGGACTGATAAAAGCATCCCATACCTAGGAACCCATCTAACCGCTGACACTTCTGACCTATTCTCGCACAACTACCCTCCTCTCCTTAAACACATAACAAATTTATTAAACTCCTGGTCTCAGCTCCCGCTGTCATGGCTGGGAAGAATCAATGCAGTCAAAATGACGATTCTCCCAAAATTGTTATATCTTTTCAGAGTGCTCCCCGTCCCACTGCCGGCATACTTTTTGAGAATAGCACAGAAAAGAATGGTGACCTTTATCTGGGGCTCCTCTCAGCCTAGAATAAAAGCGCAAATACTGCACCTCCCCAAAACACACGGAGGATTAGGGTACCCGAACTTGGTGAACTACTACAGAGCAGCACACATATCAACCCTTGCCAAATACCATGCAAAAAAGGAAGCACCCCTCTGGGTAGCGATAGAGGCGGCTGAATGTGACCCCGTCCCACCAGCTAACTTATTATGGATCTCCCCCAAGTCACGCAGAAACATTTGCAACCCCATTATCAAACACTCGCTGTCATTGTGGGACAAATTCAAAACTAAATACCTATTACAGTCCCCCCTTAATCCATTGCTCTCATTTTACAAAAATCCTGCATTCTACCCAGCTTGGATCTTCCCTAACACATTTAAGGAATGGGTGAAAAGAGATTGTATATATGTTTATAAATTCCTAGGTCCATCAGGCATCATGCCCTTCCCAACATTGTGCAAGAAATATGGTATACCCCAATCAGAACTGTTTAGATACCTCCAAATAAAACATTTTGTAGAGTCGCTCATGATCCCGGCGACACCGAAAAACCTGATGTCTCCATTTGAAAGAGTTTGCAAGGAAAATCCACACGCAAGAGGTACAATATCGACCCTATATCTCCAGGCAACGACTCAAACTAGTATGGCAAAACTCCCATATGTACAGAAATGGGAAGATGACCTAAATCTTGTACTCAATACCTCTGACTGGAACCAGATATGGCAAAACACTAAATCTGCCTCCTCCAACATATTAGCATTGGAAACGAATTATAAGGTGTTAACCAGATGGTACCTGGTGCCTGATAGAATAGCCAAATATGTACCGAGTTACTCTGGACAATGCTTTAGGGGTTGTACAACCGCGGGAACATATTTTCATACATGGTGGACGTGTCCTAAAGCACAGAAGTTCTGGAAAAAGACTTTCGAGATAGCAAATATCCTGACCAAATTGAAAATTCCTCCAGACCCTAAATTAGCCCTTTTGAATTTAAAGCCCAGTAACTTATTACACGCACAATTTAAACTACTAACACAACTCTTTACTGCGGCCAAGCAGACCATTGCTAAAGCCTGGAAAACCCCAAATCTTTCAGTGACGGAAACAAAAAATAGAATGAATACTGCGATGTCACATGCCAAAATGGAGGCATTGGACACGGACACGATCGCCAGGTTTGAAAATATATGGTACCCGTGGACGCAATACACAGCACCAGGAAACTTTAACGAAGGAGTAATGATGCCATGGTAGCTTGCTCAATAAACACATTTGTTATATAAGGTATATATTGGCAACAGAGCCAAGCCCATCCCTGCAGACCCTATTATTCTATCCCCTTTTTCCCTTCCCCCGGTTTGTTATTGTATGTGATTATATCCTCTTATTTTTTACAATCGACGCAGAGATGGTAGCATACTTTTGTAACTTATAATTAATATGTTTAAGGTTGTGTTAAACAGAAACTTGTAGCCTTTAATGTACGGCTAATCTGGAAACGAGGCAACTGGGACAGACTGTAAGCATTCCACATCTAAAATACTCAAGCTTCTCCAGTTGTCGCCAGAAGTATTTGGTTATACTCTTCTTTGTTTTATTTTGCATTTAATTCTAAAGATGATATAATTTGTTGAGAATATGGAATGCCAACCTTTTGTTCACTATACCAAAAGTTTGCTACATGTACAATGTAACTTTACAATCACCAAATAAAGATAATTTTGACAAGAAAAAAAAAAAAAAAGGCTTGGATACAAAAAACGTATCACTCTACCTATTCATCCTATTCCAGGGGGTATCGGTCCTGGTAAATAAATCCTTTCCTGGAGTAATAGAAAAGGCCTACATAGATACGAATGGAAAATATGTTACTTTAGTATATAACAAAGGACAACAGAGGTATATTACAGTGGCAGTATATATTCCACCTCCGTTTAATATGGAAAAATTATTCAATATCTTCCATAGACCAAAACCTCCTAAACAATACTTGCCAGATTTACATAATTGTGCACAAGTGATGGGGGTAACAGAGATTTGGAGATGGAAGAATCCTGGAAAAAGAATGTACTCTTGTTTCTCTACCTCCTATAAAACAGCATCTAGGATAGACCTAGCATTTGCAGATTCCGCGATGCTGACAGACATTGTGGAGGCCACATATTTACCGAGCGGCCTCTCGGACCATTCCCCTTTATATCTGACAGTACGTATCCCTATATCGAGAAATGCATCCATGTGGAGATTGACTCTGCAATGGGTGGTATGTCCAGAAATAGAGGAAAAAATTACATCTATAATAATGGAATACTGGGAGAATAATGCAGGATCAACTTCGGTGGTGATTGTATGGGATGTGTTTAAAGCGTATTTGCGGGGACAGTATATTTTAAACATTTCGGCGGTTAAAAAGAAAACAGAAGGTTAAAATGCAGGAGTTACAAAACAATATAGAATTTCAGAAAGAAGGGTATGGTCAAGACTCTAGTGACATTAATTTTGATTTATTGATGGCTGCACAAAGGGATTTACATCTGCACATGGAGGAAATAACAAGGCTTGAACTGCATAAAAATAGACAGAATATTTTTGAGCAAGAAAATAAAAGTGGGAGATTTCTAGCGAGGTTAGCACAACAAGAGTATCAAACCACAGTTATATCAGAAATTGAGACTTTAAATGGACAGAAAGTAAAAGAACCTGAGGAGATATTGGAGGCTTTTAGAGAATATTATAGTTCATTGTATACCTCCCCTCTCCCCTCCGACTTCTGCCCAGAAGCTATGACAGGATGAGGAGAGGAGGACATTGGTACAGTATGCCCTATTACTACCTAGGAGATTATACGTACACTTCCCGGGGGAAAAGGCACCAGGCCCGACGGAATCCCAGGGAAAGTTTATAAAAAATATGGAGCCATAATAGCCCCTAAATTAGCAGAAGTATTTACAAATGGATTATCGAAATGGGCTCTCCCAGATTAAATGAGAGAAGCACACATAACACTAATATTTAAAGAAACAAAAGATCCAAAACTATGCTCTTCATACAGGCCAATCACGTTATTATATATAGATCTTAAAATATTAACAAAGATATTAACATTAAGAATACAACCCTTGCTCAGAAATATTATATATTCAGACCAGACAGGATTTATGCCTCAGAGAACAGATATTAACCTACGTAGGTTATACACGAATATACATACTCATCATATACAGGAAGGGTCTAGGACGGTGGCCTCTCTAGATATAGAGAAGGCCTTCGATACAATCGAATGGCCCTTCTTATGGGAAATACTTAGGAGGATGGGATTCCCATTAGTGTTTATTAAGTGGATTCAAACAATATATGGGAGACCCATGTCAGCCGTTAAATGGGGAGGAAAGCTGTCATCTTTCTTTCTTTCAGTTGTATAGAGGTACAAGGCAGGGCTGCCCTCCTCTCTCCAGCACTCTTTGCGATAGCAATAGAACCAGTGGAAGAGGCTCTTAGGACCTCTCCAAATATTCAAGGACTTCGAGTAGGGGGGCTGGAGGAGTGGGTAGCCCTGTATGCTGATGATATGCTATTATTTCTGAGAGATGCGGGCCCATCTTTGGAGGGAGCTTTAGAATTACTGAATATTTTTTCATCCTTCACAGGGCTTAAAGTTAATTGGGGGAAGTCTCTGTTATTTCCTTATTTCCTTGATCAGGGAGCACAGGATATTGCGGACCCAAATATACCACTGAAATGGGTGAGAGAATTTAAATATCTTGGTATAATAATATCTAGACAAGATGAGGACTTCCGAACACTAAACTTAGACCCGGTGATACAGGAACTTGGGAGGTAATTAAAGATATGAGTATCATTACCACTGTCCCTATTAGGACATATAAATCTAGTGAAGATGAAGATTCTTCCTAAGTTTCTGTACATATTCAGGAATTCCCCACAATGGCTGGCCAAAAGTTTTTTTGTACAACTTCATGGAATGCTCTCCACATTTATATGGGCAAACAAATCAGTAAGAATTAAACTAAGCACACTTATGAGACCGGGAGAACAGGGGGGTTGGACTTTCCAGACTTTCACAAGTATTATTTAGGTGACGGTGGGGAGATGGTTGAACCTGTATGGGTTCGATTCTGCTACTATGTTAGAAACAGCAGTGGTTCAGTCGGTAGAGGCTAAAATCTAGGCGAGAGTTGACCCCTCTAATGATAACAACAGTTAAAATATGGAAAGCTGCTATAGTAAAAGAGGGGTGTTCGGAAAGCAATCTATCCCCAAATACCTCATTATGGAGAAATCCTGAACTGCCGCATCTGGACTCCATTCAGGATCCAGGGGCATGGACTAAATATGGGGTGAAAAGGCTATCGCAAATAATACAGGGAGAAAGATTCTCCTCATTTGAAGAAATGAGGAAGTCCTGGAGTATCCCCGAGAACTATGGGCCAAATCCTCAAAAGAGATACGACGGAGTAACTGCTGTTACTCTGTCGTATCCCTGGTCCTAACTATGGAACTGATCCACAGAATCAGTTTCCCATAGTTAGGACGAAGATCCGACATGTGTAATTGAATTACACTGTCGGATCTTAGGATGCAGTACCACATTCGCCGCTGGGGGCATTTCGCGTCGAAATGCCGCCTCGGGTATGCAAATTAGGACTTACGGAGATCCACAAAGCTTTTCAGCTTCGTTTTTTCTCCGTAAGTTTTATTTTGCAAACGCAAAATTAGGGCTGCTTTTACAAGGTGTAAACTGTTTACACCTTGTCAAAACAGACCTTTCTTGCTCGCGACGCGATTTTTTTAAAATTTAAATTTTTTTTTTGGCGCCGTATCTTTTTTTTTACCCGACGCAACTTTATTGTCCCGTCGCAATCCACAAAGCCCGACGTAACGTAATTTCGCGCTATGCACGTCGGGAAAATTACGTCACGAGCATGCGCAGTACGGCCGGCGCGGGAGCGCGCCTCATTTAAATGGTAATAGCCCCCTGGAGAAGAGGAACGCCTTGCGCCGGCCCGATTTAAGTTACACCGCTCAAAATTTCTAGGTAAGTGCTTTGTGGATCGGGCACTTAGTTAGAGATTTTGCGGCGGTGTAACTTAAATGGAAAAAGTTACGTTGCGCCAGTTTTTTGAGGATTAGGCCCTATATTCTTAGATATATGCAACTTACCCATGCATTATTGGCTCAGTTTCCAGGGGGAACTCCGCAAATAATGGAAGGAGGTCTCGAAAAAAGTGGAAAAAGGTAAACTTCAATCCTATATAAGTATTTATTGAAAGATACAACATTTGATACAAGCAAATTAAGTGAACAGTGGAGAAGGGACGTTCCAAACTTGGTGGGGGAGAATTGGGAGGAAGTTTGGAGGTCCCCATTGCAGATATTGATATCACTTTGAGATAAATTAATACAATACAAGATAATACATAGGAGCCACTATACACCATGTAAGTTATATAAGATCTCTTCATCAAACCCTCAGAATTGTTGGAGATGTGCAGACTTCCCAGGAAACTTTATGCATAGATTTTGGTAATGCCCAAAGATAGTGATATTTTGGAGGGAAGTTTTGAGAATAATTGCTATAGTAACATCAATAGTTTTGGAACAGGAGGCAGAGATCTGCCTATTGGGACTGATAAGGAAGAAGATTGCCCCGATGGGAAGGAGAACACAGGTGGGATTACTATTATTCTATGCTAGAAAGATGATAGTCCTAAATTGGAAAAAGGTAGAAGCCCCTTCGGTAGCACATTGGAAAAATCTAGTAAACAATAATTTGCCATTATATAGGGAGACATACTGCAATAGAGGACAGGGGGAGAAATAAGAGAGAGTATGGGCAAGCTGGATAGAAAATCCTATGACCGCTTCAGGATAAACAGGATATAGGGGGAGGTTAAACACACCATTGAAGAAAGTGAGGGTAATGAATGTAAGAAGATGACTGTGTTAGATGAAACTAATGTTAGGGGAAATTTTAGAATGCTATTGTTAAAGTTGAAATGTATATGCATGTTTTTTTTATGTATGGAAAAGGGAAAAATGTATAGAGAGATAAAAAAAAAAGAAATTACATTTTGTGCAGGGACAGTTCTAAACACGGGAAACATGTGCTACTTTACAGGCATACTATACACACACCCCTAGGTACGAAATTTAAATAAATACTTCACTTTTATTGTTTCACTTTAAGCATTATTAAAATCACTGCTCCCGAAAAAACTGCAGTTTTTAAAACTTTTATTTGCATTGATCCATGTCCCCTGGGGCTGGACCTGGGTCCCCAAACACTTTTTATGACAATAACTTGCACATTTACCTTTAAAATTTGCACTTTTGACTTTTTATGTTCGTGTCCCTAAGACTTTAACAGTGTTCATGTGTTCTGACAAATTTTTTGTCTGTTTGTATGTTCTGGTGCGAAACGAACCGGGGGGCGTTCGGCTCATCCCTAGTCTGGACTAAGGATCGGTAGACGGGAGGACAGGCTTTCAATCATGGTACCACATCCTGGGTGTTCAGAACTGTTTAAAGAGATGCAAAGGGGTTAAAGGGGTTGTAAAGGTAAAAAAATCCCTAAATAGCTTCCTTTACCTTAGTGCAGTCCTCCTTCACTTACCTCATCCTTCTATTTTGCTTTTAAATGTCCTTATTTCTTCTGAGAAATCCTCACTTCCTGTTCTTCTGTCTGTAACTACACACAGTAATGCAAGACTTTCTCCCTGGTGTGGAGAAAGCCACTTGAGGGAAGAGGGGGTGAGCAGGAGTGTCAGGACGCCCACTAACACACAGCTCCTTTCTCTATCTGCAAAGTAGAGAGTGTCTTGACACTCCTGCTCACCCCCTTTCCCCTCAAGAGGCTTTCTCTACACCAGGGAGAAAGCCTTGCATTATGGTGTGTAGTTACAGACAGAAGAACAGGAAGTGAGCATTTCTCAGAAGAAATAAGGACATTTAAAAGCAAAATTGAAGGATGAAGTAAGTGAAGGAGGACTGCACTAAGGTAAAGGAAGCTATTTAGGGAAAAAATGTTTTCCTTTACAACCCCTTTAAGGCCCCGTACACACGAGAGGATCCATCCGCTGAAAAATCTCAGCGGATCGGTTTCAGCGGATAGATCCCCTGGTGTGTATGTTCCAGCGGATATTTATCCGCGGATATTTCCGATTTCCAGCAGATAAAAATTTGTTAGCATGCTAACAAATCTATCCGCTGGAATCGGCTCCAGCGGATCGATCCGGTGGTCTGTACAGACTCACCGGATCGATCCATCCGAACCCGTCCCTCGAATGCGTCGTAATGATTCGACGCATGCGTGGATTTCCTTATATGACAGCGTCGTCATTATCGCGGCGACGGCGCGACACGTCACCACGGTTGAATTCCGCGCAGATTTGGATCCGATGGTGAGTACATGCCAACGGATCCAAATCCGCCAGAGGATCAATCCTATCGTGTGTACCAGGCCTGAGTGGTTAAAGGTTCGGCTTTTTAAAAAACAAAGCAAAAACAAACATGTTATACTTACCTGCACTGTGCAGTGGTTTTGCACAGAGTAGCCCCGATCCTTTTCTTCTCAGGCCGCTTGCTATGGGGGCACTGGTGCCTGTTCACTTCCAAGCCCTGTTCACATAGAGCCACGGCACACCCCAGCTCTTTCCTCATTGACTCAGTGGCAGTGATTGACAGCCAATGAGGAGAGGGAGTCCCGGGACAGCCGAGACTCTTGTGCACATTGCTGGATCGAGAGGGGGCTCATGTGAGTATTAAGGGGGCTGTGGGGGCCTTCATACATAGAATGCATAAAAGTAAAAAACCTCCAGCCTTTACAACCACTTTAAAGAAGTATCATAAAAAGTACCATGACATTTGTTTTCACTGTCTGTTCCCGTTGGACAAAATAAATGTGGTACTGTATCACATGTTGCTATGAGGTTGTGCTGAGAGCTTTCCTCTACCCCATTACTTTACAAATGCCTTGCCTTAATTTCCAAACACATGCTATATCTCAAGAATTGTACTGTAGATGAGTTATGTGTTCCATATAATGCTGAAACACACAGCTGTATGTAGTTCTAACCTATATCATTGGCACTCATTGTTTTTATATAAAAAAAAAGTAAACACTGCACCACCAAATATTTTAAACTCCCCGTTTGACTCTTTAAAACTGTTTCTTACTTATAACAACACATTGGATAACAATTTGGTTTAACAGATAAGCAGCAGGCCAACAGTATGATCTCCTTACTTTAATGGCACAGAGGCTGCAGTAATTACAGAAGCAATACAAAGCACGAGTTGAAGTAAAGAAAATCACTCAATTCCACAGTTGGCGTTGATGGGAGAATGCCTCCCACAGCGTTACTGCATTCTGACAGCAGGAGGTTTCCCCCCCATCAGAATACAATGCTATAGCCAGCTGTAGTAATCATATGAAAAAAAACTTGACAGGCTGGTTATACTAAAAAGGAATTGATAGATTGATTTCAGTACAACCAGTCCACCAATAAATAGACCAAAATTCAGCCATTTTAAATCTTTATATGGCTGGCTTAGGTCTACATGCCCCACAGCATGCACGTGGCTCAAATACATATACAATAGATAAATGGCAGGTAGTGATGTATTGTGTTCTCTATACTGTAGACAGTGGTTGGTGGGAGTTTTTTTGTTCAATATACACAAATGTAGACACCTGCGTTGTTGCATGCATGCTAGGTTTTATGTACACATAAGTGTGTTTTTATGAGCTTTTTCACTATTTCATGCAGAGAGACTGTTAAGTTAGGTTTGTAACTTTATTTTAGGAAATCAATAAAATATACTTCCTAAGCAAGAAAAACTTTAATTGTGACTTAAATAGTATGGTTTACTACAGCTGTATATTTGTAACTTTGTAAAAATGTAATGCATTAATGTCATCCACTGATAATAACAAAATGTTACTAATTTTCTACCGACTGGCTTTGTTTGGTACCATTTGAATGCAGCAGATGGTGCTAGTGTAACAATGCTTCTGAAAGAACAATTAGCCTGGTGACATTAAAGAGTACATCAACAGTTTTATTATTTGTTGTATTACCATTTTAAGTTTGAAGAAAAAAAAAGACTTGTCTAATTTAATATTTCTAAATTCGTACAACATGTTATAAGTTAAATTCTTAAAGTTTAGGAGATCCTAAAACTAATCTACTACAGTACTGCCTGCCAAAAATGAAGATGGTATTGTTAATTGTATCAGAACATTTCTTTGAAGCATGTATCCTTTCAGGTAAAGAAGTTGGCTAAAATGTGGGGACCTGAGAGAAGATATTTTAAATATTTGAAGTTTGTTGTTGACAAATTAGATCCTTTGCTTTTTGCTTACTAGTCTACTAGGGTAATATTTATACAACAAAAAGTCACCCTTTTTTGTTCTTCCCCTAACTGCTTAATGTGTCTGCATTTTATACCTTCAGTAGTTTTTTTCTGACAGATTTTCTTTAACCAGTTCAGGACCATCCCCCCCCCCCCCAATAGCAGATATATTGCTACAGGGTGGCCCTCCTGCACATAATCACATACTGTATACAGTATATCTGTGATTCTGTACTCCCGCCTAGGGGGCATTCACACGTGCAGGGAATAAAATCTATCACTTCCCTTAGTAAAATCATCTAACACAGTACACTGGCTAGTCACAAAGTTAACCCTTTGATCTCCCTAGATGTTTAACCTCTTCCCAGCCAGTGTCATTAGTACAGCGACAGTGCATACTTTAAGCACTGATCACCGTTTTGGGGTCACTGATTCCCAAGTGTCAAAATTGTCAGTTAGGCCCCGTACACACCATCGGATCTATCCGCTGAAAACGGTCCGCCGGACCGTTTTCAGCGGACAGATCCGCTGCCGGATTTCTATCTGATGGTTGTACACACCATCAGACAGAAATCCGCGTGTAAACAATACGCGGGGCGTGGCCACGCCGTCGCCGCGACGATGACGCAGCGACGTGGGCGGCCCTGGAAGTTCAAAGCTTCCACGCATGCGTCGAATCAGTACGACGCATGCAAGGAATGGCGGTCCGTCGGACGTGTCCGGTGAGTCTGTACAGACGACCAAACACGTCCGACGGACTGGTTCCCAGCGGATCGATTTCTTAGCATGCTAAGAAAAAAAAATTCGCTGGAAACTGTCCGATCCGCGGGACAATTGCCTGCTCGGGCCTACACACGACCGGATCTGTCCGCTGGAACTGGTCCGGCGGACCAGTTTCAGCAGATCAATCCGGTCGTGTGTACGGGGCCTAAGTGTCCGATTGTCCGCTGCAATATCACAGTCCTGCTATAAGTCACTGATCACTGCCATTACTAGTATATATATAAAAAATAATAATAATAAAAATTCCAGTATATATCCCATAATTTGGGAAAAAATTACATACATTTTATTTGGGTACAGCATTACATAATCATGCAATTTTCAGTTATAGTAACACAGTGCCGTATCATAAACAAAAGGCCTGGTCATTAAGGGGGGTACATTTTCCAAAGGTCAAGTGGTTAAAGTGATCCTGTTGCCATAGTACAAAATGTCAAATTTGACCTGTGAAATAAAAGCCTTAAAGCCTAAGTTTAGGTAAAAGATGTTTGTAAAAAATCAGTAGAAGGGATATTCCTTACATTTAATGTGAAGTGTCTCTTCTGCTGGTACCAACTATCATAGTGGACATCTAAAGTCCTCTGCCTCCTTCCTACACCCCACAGTCATATTCTTCCAGTGCTGTGGGTGTTATTACCAGCACTGGACCTTTGAGAAAGCACTCATCAAGAGTGCCAGCTTTGCCCCCTTTTTCCATTCATACAAGCTGTACTGTAGCTTCCATGAATGAAAAAGCGGATGGAGGATGGTTGGGTGAATGAGAATTCACCTCCTCCATTCATCAGGAGGAATATTGCCCCTACTAGCCAGCTGTCCAGCTTTTACTGCTTGGTTCACTACCACAACAAACTTTTTTTCACAAACAAGGAATTCCGAATAATTGTGCCTCCCGCTAGATCATCTAAAACCAATAGCTCTTCTCTTGCACAGCATATGGTTCCAGCCAGGGGTCAAGTCCTGGGGGAAAAAGTGTGGGAACTCCCACCCAAGATCCACTCCCCCACCAAAAAAAATAAAAAATGATACGCTCATATGCATAATTACTAAACCGCATGTTTTTTATTTTTTTCCGATCCACTGTACCTTAGTAATCCTTTATGTTACTGGCCGCTTCCTGTATTTGGATTCATCGGGTAGTATGCGGGTATTCCGTCACTTCCTCGATGCCGCAATGTCTCCTGGGAGCTTTTGTCATTGTTCCCAGGAGACATTGCGGAGGTCTGCCGTGAGTTATCGTGGGGGCTTTAAGCAAGTTCTTTCTAAATCCTGTGATAACTCGCGGCAGACCTCCGCAATGTCTCCTGGGAACAATGACAAAAGCTCCCAGGAGACATTGCGGCATCGAGGAAGTGACGGAATACCCGCACACTACCCGATGAATTCATATACAGGAATAGGCCAGTAACGTAAAGGATTACTAAGGTTCGCCTGCCCCTGACAGTGACTCGAGCTGGGCATCGCCACTTAGTGAAGGATTGGCTCGGGCGGCTCGGCTGCTCTAGTCCTGCAAAGGGAACTGCGTTCCTGCTGTGAAAAAAGTGCAGGGACGCTTTTCCCACGCATTCCCGCAGGACTACAGCCCAGGTTCCAGCTCATAAGAAGGGATCATTTGTTATCAGTATTATATTTGAATGGTGGAGGATACTAGTGTGGTAATGGGGTTTTCCATCTCATATTGTGGGTTACAAAACTTACAGTCCTCATCAACCTTTTAGAAATGTTCAGTAGCCTTAGATGAGTGAGCCAAATGCCTAGCAACTTGGTCCTGATCCTGAATTTACACCCCCAAATGACGGTTTAACATAAACAGACAACATGCCTTCTTATCAAATTCCTTGTCATCAGACCTTTTCTCATACCATTGTTTGGTTAGTAAAATATATTGATGCTTCTGATGGGTTAGCCAAAAAGGCTTGTGTGCCCAATTTATGCAATATAAGGATGTGGTTCACATGCTCATTATTTAAATTCTGATAAATGAGTGCTAATTAATTTCATGTCACAAGGTAAATCTGTTCCCGTAGCTGCAACGTATTTCTCTGACTTGGCATGACTTGGGTTTGAGCATAAAGACAATCGAAGGGTTTGTGTTGACAGGCTTTGGACTTGTGTCAAGGGCATGTGTTTGCCATCAGTTTGGGATGCTTCTTAGATCATTCAGAATTCATTGACATGGTCTAATGCAAACAAATGTCTGTTAATGCAGACCCTTAAAGGTGCATTTGCTATGTAGATGGCAGTTCACTTGAAATTATCAAGGCAGAAGAATATATTAGATCCAATGGTTGTGACATAATTTCAAAATCAAATCAATGAAGATATGTTCATTTGCCACTCGGCTACAATACATTTCCTGCGGCAGGATGGCATGGCCAGGCAAGATCACGTACATGTATGGCATCCTGTCTTTTCCAGGTTAGCGTTGCGCAGTGCACCACTCCCTCAACTGCTGTGTCCACCGGACACAGTGTATTACAGCTGCTGCAGCTACTGATACACAGTAACTTTGAGCAGCTGGGGGATCATGTGATAGATATGTGATCACAGCATCCTGAACCATGTAGCTGTGGGCCAATCAAAGCATACAAATATTAAATTCACAGTTGTTTTTAATGTAACCCATTCATGACAGTTCAAAACACTGCTGTTACAGTGATCACAGCAATACAATTGTAAAGAAACTTAGAATAGTATTGATCAGTTTTCAAATATACTGTATATACCATAGTTTGTAGATGTTATGGGCCAGATTCACATAGAAGAGCGGCGGCGTAACATATCGTAGATACGTTACACCGCCGCAATTTTTCATCGCAAGTGCCGGATTCACCAAGCACTTGCGATGAAAACCTACGCCGGCGGCCTCCGGTGCAAGGCGGGCCAATTTAAATGGGCGTGTGCCATTTAAATTAGGCGCGCTCCCGCGCCGGACCTACCACGCATGCTCCGTTTCCAAACTCCCGTTGTGCATTGCGGGCCGTGATGTCATTTTTTCGAACGGCGACGCGCGTAGCGTATTTCCGTATTCCCGGACGGCTTACGCAAACGACGTTGATTTTTAAATTTCGACGCGGGAACGACGGCCATACTTTAGACAGCAATACGCTTGCTGACTAAAGTTAGGGCACCTAAAACGACGACTAACTTTGCGACGGGAAACTAGACTAGCGGCGATGTAGCGAACGCGAAAATCCATCGTGAATCGCTGCAACTCCTAATTTGCATACCCTGGTTTACGACGCAAACTCCCCCCAGCGGCGGCCGCGGTATTGCATCCTAAGATCCGACAGTGTAAAACAATTACACCTGTTGGATCTTCTGGCTATCTATGCGTAACTGATTCTATGAATCATTCGCATAGATAGAAACAGAGATACGACGGCGTATCAGCAGATACGCCGTCGTATCTCCACTGTGAATCTGGCCCTATATCTTTAATACAAAACAACAAACATACACTTATTAGAATTTTTTTTACCAAAGACATGAAGCAGAAAACATTTTGGCCTAAATTAATGAAGACATTTATTTTATTGGATATGTTTTATAACAGAAATAGAAAATATTGTTTTCTATCTCAAACTTTTTTTTTTACATTAAAAGTTTATTGAAAAAGTCACAGAAATACAAATCAGGATATAAAAAATGGTAGTTACAATTCTACACAACGTATAATCACGTGCCTTTCCAACAATATAAGCACAGCAAGAGACAGTAAGCACGAAAATACATTTTCAAGTATACTGGAAACATTGCTAGAGATTAAGTTATTCCAGACAAAACTGTTAAACGTGTATATACTGGCAAATAACAGTTTCCTGTTTAATCTGATACAAAGACTAGAAAAAAGAAAAGAGAGAGAGAGAGTGAAAAAAAAAGGGGAATAAAGACAAAAGAAAGTCAGGAAGATGAACGTGGATCGATCCTGTGAAGTATATGAAAGACTCAAAACGTCACTTTAAATGACCGTGTGTGGGGGAAAACATAGTTTTATGTCTTGTGAAAAACGACAAAAAAAAAATTGAAGCATGCTTCAATTTTATGTGTCGTTTTTCAAAAACGTTGTTTTTTACTTCACAGAAATTGACCGTGTGTAGCAAAAAACGACGTTTAAAACTAAGTTTTTACACCTGCGCATGCCCAGAAGCTAGTTATGAAGCGAGCTTCAATGGAAAAACGTGGTGAACGTAACCTCGCTTTGCCAGAGCATTGTGAAAAAACGATGGGGTGTAGGCAACTTCGTCTTTGAAAATTGAAGTTTCAAAAACGTTGTTTTTTACTTCACAGAAAATGTCGTTTTTTTTCATCACATAAAGTGATGGTGTGTATGCGGCATTAAGTCTGGACTCAAAGTAGTTTGAATCTTCATGAATCTATGTGTGAATCTCACTCCCTGGTGTCTGAGCGCCTGCAAAATCTGAGAAGACCTTGAAATACTTGAAGACTATGCAAGGCTGCCACGTATTATGAAACACCTCCACCCTTTCTTTGGATTGGGCTAGTGTGTCCTCCATTTCGTAGATCTCTGAAATTTTCTGAAGCCACTCCGAAATGGAAGGGGGTCGGGACGTATTCCAAAGGCCTGGTATGAGCGACTTGGCCGCATTCAATAAATGTTTTGTGAGAAAGTTTTTGTACTTTTTCAGGGACCAGTCTGAAATATGTAGAAGACAGCATGCAGCATTGAGTGATAATTTGGTCTCAGTGATCAAGAGGATTAAATCTTTGACCTTGGTCCAAACGGCTGCAAAAGAGGGCAACTCCACCAAATGTGGAACAAGGAGCCTCTTTCACTGGAACATCTCCAGCACTTATCGCTCTTTAGCGGATTACATTTATGCAATTTAGTAGGCGTTAGGTACCAATGGGTCAATATTTGTATGCCGTCTCCTGTATCTTTGTACTGATAGAGCATTTAGGAGTCAGGATGCACGTGTTCCTCCATTGTTTGGGTGTTATGGTTACCTGTAAGTCTTCAGCCCATCTCCTCCTGAGTTCATTATCTAAGGGGCTCCTTGCCTGCTGCAACCACGCGTAAGCGACTGACGTCGCCCCCGGAGGAAGATGCTCACCTGTGTAGCACACCGACTCAAATTCTGTCAAGGGTCTAGAAAATATGCCTAATTTGCCTTTGCTATGGAGGAAGCTATGCAACTGTAAGTATGCCCAAAATGGTAAATTGGGGAGGTTGCTATGTCTTTTTAATGTGCACCACTCTTTTAAATTGGATTGTTCGTAACAATCCCCCGCTAGGAGGAAGTTCCCGCCGCCGGCTGGTCTGAATTGCCTGTTGCCTACACCTGGGGCAAAGCCAAGATTATCCCCTATTGGGGTAAGTGGGCCCAAGGAGGATGTGATATCAGTTTTCTGGGCTACCTCATGAAATGCTTTTAAAATGGAACCTGTCAAAGGATGTTGTTTTATTTCAATCGGGTATGAAAGCCATGACATCCAAGGGGAGAACTTTAGAGGGATAGAGTTTAAGTTCATCTCCAGGTTGACCCAATCCTTGGAATCTTTGTGACAGTGCCAATCAATGACACTTGTCATATGGGCCGCCAGATAATAATCCCTAAAATTGGGTAGACCTAGCCCTCCCTGTTCTTTTAATCTAAGCAATGTATTGTATTTTATTCTTGGCTTTTTGTGGGCCCATAGAAATTTGCGGAGAACTCAAACTTTTCAATCTTTTTACGCTTATATAGCAAAAAAAACAAAAAAACAAAAAAACAGTGGAGATGAAATTTAATTTGTGTACAATTTTGCCTGACCACACAATTGCCATTTAAATTAGCACAGTGCTAAATAGCAAAACATGGCCTAGTCATGAAGGGGGTAAAACCTTCTAGAGGTTTTGATTTTTTTCATTCAAGTTTATTATCTTATCGCTAAATCTTCAGTTTGCATATTAAATAGTTATGTAATCCCTAACATGTTGTTTTTGAACTAGGATTGCACCATCAAAACAAGCTACAGTCATAGCATAAATAAGTAATATTTTCAGTTCAGTAAAGGCATGCTTTCAAATAATTGTTACAGAGGTTTACCAATAGATTTCATGTCTGAAATACATTTGCCAGATTGAGTCTTTAACAAATGAAACTTGGACACTTCAGTTAGATTCCAATACCACAGTATTTACTTTAACCACTTCAGCCCCGGACCATTTGGCAGCCCAAAGACCAGAGGACTTTTTACAATTTGGCACTGCGCTGTTTTAACTGGTAATTGCACGGTCATGCAATGTTGTACCCAAACTAAATTTGCATCCTTTCCCCCCCCACAAATAAAGCTTTCTTTTGATGGTGTTTGATTGCCTCTGCGATTTGAATTTTTTGCGATATAAATGAAAAAATGATATTTTCTAATTTTTGTTATAAGAAGAATCCAATAAACTCAATTTTAGTCATACATTTAGGCCAAAATGTATTCAGCCACATGTCTTTTGTAAAAAAAAAAAACAATAAGTGTATATTTATTGGTTTGCGCAAAAGTTATAGCGTCTACAAACTAGGGTACATTTTCTGGAATTTACACAGCTTTTAGTTTATGACTGTCAATCTCATTTCGTGAGGTGCCAAATAGGCAGGGCAGTACAAAATCCCCCTAAATAACCCCATTTTGGAAAGTAGACACCCCAAGGAAATTGCTGAAAGGCATGTTGAGCCCATTGAATATTTCATTTTTTTGTCCCAAGTGATTGAAAATTAATTTATTTTTTTACATAAAGTTGTCACTAAATTATATATTGCTCACACATGCTATGGTTATATGTGGAATTACACCCCTAAATACATTCCCGAAAACCAATCACCGCCTTCAGGCTTTCTAAGGGCGCAAATTTTTGATTTCACTCCTCACTATTTATCACAGTTTTGAAGGCCATAAAATGCCCAGATAGCACAAAACACCCCCCAAATCACCCCATTTTGGAAAGTGGACACCCCAAGCTATTTGCTGAGAGGCATGTTGAGTCCATGGAATATTTTATATTTTTGATTTCACTCCTCTCTACCTATCACAGTTTCGAAGGCCATACAATGCCAAGATAGCACAACCCCCCCCCCCCCTCCCCCCAAATGACCAAATTTTGGAAAGTAGACAGCCCAAGTTATTTTCTGATAGGCATTGTGAGTATTTTGCAGCTCTCATTTGTTTTTGAAAATGAAGAAAGAAAAGAAAAATGTTTATTTTTAATTTTTTCAAAACTTTGTGACAAAAAGCGAGATCTGCAAAATACTCACCACACCTCTCAGCAAATAGCTTGGTGTCTACTTTCCAAAATTGGGTCATTTGGGGGAGAGTGAAATCACCATTTTACGCCCTTAGAAAGCCTGAAGGCGGTGATTCGTTTTAGGGGTGCTGTACACTGCTAGGCTCCCGAATAGTCTCACACATGTGGTATCCCCGTACTCAGGAGAAGCAGCAGAATGTATTTTGGGGTGTAATTCCACGTATGCCCATGGCATGTTTGAGCAATATAAAATTTAGTGACAACTTTGTGCAAAAAAATGTCTTTTTCCCCACAACTTGTGTCAAAATATAAAATATTTCTTGGACTCAACATGCCTCTCAGCAAGTAGCTTGAGGTGTCTACTTTCCAAAATGGGGTCATTTGAGGGGGGTTTGAACTGTCCTGGCATTTTATGCACAACATTTAGAAGCTTATGTCACAAATCACCCACTCACACTTGAAGACAAAGCCCTTTGAGATGCTTTTTGTTTACATGAGAAAAAAAAATTGTTTTGAAAGAAAATTACTTTGAATCCCCAAACATTATATATATTTTAAACAAAGGTCCTACAGATTAAAATGGTTGGTGTTGCATTTTTTTTCACACAGTATTTTCGCAGCGATTTTTCAAACACATTTTTATTGGAAAAAACACGCTTTTTTATTTTAATGCACTAAAACACACTATATTGCCCAAATGTTTGATGAAATAAAAAATATGATCTCAGTCAAAGTACATGGATACCAAACATGACATGCTTTAAAATTGCACACAAACATGCAGCAGCGACAAACTACATACATTTTTAAAAGCCTTTAAAAGCCTTTACAGGTTACCACTTTAAATTTACAGAGGAGGTCTACTGCTAAAATTACTGCCCTCGATCTGACCTTCGCAGTGATACCTCACATGCATGGTGCAATTGCTGTTTACATATGACGCCAGACCGATGCTTGCGTTCGCCTTTGTGCAAGAGCAGGGGGGGACACGGGTGCTTTTTTTTTATTATTATTTATTTTGCTTTTTTATTTTATTTTTAAAATGTTCCTTTCATTTTTTTTTTATAATTTTTATTGTTATCTCAGGGAATGTAAATATCCCCTATGATAGCAATAGGTAGTGAAAGGTACCCTTTTTAGAAAAAATTGGGGTCTATTAGACCGTAGACCTCTCCTCTGCCCTCAAAGCATCTGACCACACCAATATCGGTGTGATAAAATGCTTTCCCAATTTCCCAATGGCGCTGTTTATATCTAACGAAATCTAAGTCATGAAATGGTCGTAGCCTCCGGTTTCTTAGGCCATAGAGATGATTGGTCTCTGATCAGCTCTACGGTCAGCTGGCGGAACCACCGGCTGCATTCTCAGGTTCCCTGTTGGGACGGGAAAGCCAGAGAAAACCATGGAAGATGGTGGGGGGGGGACATTCCCTCCCACTGCTTGTAAATGCAGTCTAGAGGCTAATTAGCCGCTAGGATTTCTTTTACATGAAAGCCGACCGCTGGCTGAAAAGAATGATACCAAGATGATACCTAAACCTGCAGGCATCATTCTGGTATAACCACTCAAAATCCAGCAACATACCAGTACGTTGCTGGTCCTTGTTGGGCATATATTGTAATCTTTTTTTTCATGCAGCCTGTGGGCTGAACGAAAAAAAGAGATTGATCGGTGGGTATGCCCACCATTAGAATACCTCCCTTCATCCACCCACTTATAATGATGTGCATACATGCACCATTTATATATGCCGAAGCATGGGGGCATCCTCCCGCAAAAGTTAGGAGCAAATCGCTCCTCCGACCCTGCTGCCCCCATGCTTCGGCATATATGCTCTTTTTTTTAACTGTGGTGGTGAAATGATCTCCTACAGCGGCTCATGGCTTTATGTATCGTGGGAGCAAACGCTGTTGCTGCCAAGATAAATAAATCTGCGCTGCAACTGAATGGCGTACCTGCTAGCAAATGATGGTTATGGTTAACAATAAAACAAAGTAACATTACAGCATAACAGTAAAACCCTGTAAACACGATCGGATATCTGATGGAATCTAATCCGATGGATTTTTTCGTCAGATATCTGATGAAGCTGACTTTCATCAGTCTTGCCTTCACACCATCAGTCAAAAATCCGACCGTGTCCAAACGCAGTGACGTAAAAAAAAATACGACGTGCTGAAAAAAATGAAGTTCAATGCTTCCGAGCATGCGTCGACTTGATTCTGAGAATGCATGGATTTTTGACCGATGGACTTCCACACAGACGATCGTTTTTTTTATCTGCTTTTTATCCATAGGAAAATTTTAAAAACTGGGTTCTAGTTTTTTTCACCGATGGAAAACAAACCAATGGGGCCCACACACGATCGGTTTGTCCGATGAAAACTGTCCATTTTCATCAGACATACCATACCTGCAAAGCAAATACAAAAAAACATAGTAAAAAAAATAACGCAACCTGTGCCTAAAATATATATATGCCGAAGCATGGGGCCATCCTCCGGCAAAAGTTAGGAGCAAATCGTTCCTCTGCCCCTGCTGCCCCCATGCTTCGGCATATATGCTTTTTTTTAACTGTGGTGGTGAAACCACCTCCGACAGCACTATAGTCATGGCTTTATGTATCATGGGAGCAAACGCAGTTGCTGTCAAGATAAATAAACCCATGCTGCAGCCAGTGTTGTAAGTAACGGCGTTTAAATAAACGCTGTTACGTAACGATGGGCCTCCTGAGGGTAACGAGTAATCTATCAGATTACTCTTTCCCTCTCGGAAACGCCGTTCCCATTACTTGGGCGGCGTTACCGAGATTACATTGAGCGCTCGCGGGGGGGCAGTCCGGGGCTCCAGGCAGACTCTGACTGAGGGCGGGGGTCATGTCTGTGAGTGACACCATGTTACTGGGCAGGGCGGTATGGAGCTGGCCTGTGATTCGTCGCCGGAGGCCGGGACTCGTGACTCGTGGGTGGCGCTGGCGCATTCACACGCCCGGAGTCTCCCGCCTGCCTGCAGCGGTGTACTCAGCCTTACTCCTCACCTCAGCTGCCGACATCTCCCCCGGGCCCCCGTGGAGGCTCCGCTCCACCACCACCGGTCCGGACTCCGGGGATAGTCACCTCACCACCTGAGAGCGCCAGCAGACCAGCACCAACTGACCGTGGCCCTGCAGGTGAGGATCCGAGGTGAGCGGGATTGGAACTGGGAGTGGGGGGGGGAGCGGCCTAGTCTAAGGCCTGGTGAAATATGAACTTTGTGCTGATATTGCTTGTAAAGCTTAAAAGACTCCAAGTATCTGTCTATAACAGGCTGTTATAGACAGCTAATTGGAGTATTTTAAGCTTTACAAGCAATATCAGCACAAAGTTCATATTTCACCAGGCCTTAGACTAGGCCGCTCTGTAACATGCCTCACTGTGCCTGTAAGTAACATGCCTCACTGTGCCTGTAAGTAACATGCCTCACTGTGCCTGTAACATGCCTCACTGTGCTGTAACATGCCTCACTGTGCCGTAACATGCCTCACTGTGCCGTAACATGCCTCACTGTGCCGTAACATGCCTCACTGTGCTGTAACATGCCTCACTGTGCCGTAACATGCCTCACTGTGCCATAACATGCCTCACTGTGCCGTAACATGCCTCACTGTGCTGTAATATGCCTCACTGTGCCTGTAAGTAACATGCCTCACTGTGCCTGTAAGTAACATGCCTCACTGCGCCTGTAAGTTACAGGCACAGTGAGGCATGTTACTTACAGGCACAGTGAGGCATGTTACTTACAGGCACAGTGAGGCATGTTACTTACAGTACAGGCACAGTGAGGCATGTTACTTACAGGCACAGTGAGGAATGTTGCTTACAGGCACAGTGAGGCATGTTACAGATGGCACAGTGAGGCATGTTACAGATGGCACAGTGAGGCATGTTTACAGATGGCACAGTGTCGTCTTATACGCTGGCAAAAAAAAGTCAGTTACTTTGCTGAGTAACTAATTACTTTGCCAATGAAGTAACTGAGTCACTAACTCAATTACTTTTTCGGACAAGTAACTGTAACTAATTACTTTTTTAAAGGAAGATGAGCAACACTGGCTGCAGCTGACTGGCATACCTGCTAAGCAAATGATGGTTAACAATACAACAAACATTATAACATTCCATATCATGCCTGCAATGCAAGTACAATAAAACATAGTAAAAATAGAGAGAACGATAGTTATAAAACAATAGAGAGCGAACAGTAGAGCAGACAGTAGAGAGCGAACATAAGAGAGAGCACAATAGAGAGTAGAGAAAAATACAACTACTTTTGGATTTTTTATTTTATATTTTTTTTGTGTTTTTATGCATGTGTGTTTTTTTTTCACTTTTTTCACTTTTATAAAAACTGTAAAAAAAAATGTAAACTGAACATTGCAGATTAGGGTGTTTTAAAATGTGATGGCCATCACATCTTTCGAGACCCCGAGACCCTGTGTTAGTGTGCCTAGGACTGTGTGGTGCTGTACCCTACGCTAAAACTCAACTAGTGTGTAGTAGCATTTGAAACATTCACCAATGCAGAGAACAAGTTGGTCAGGACAGGAGAGACAATAAAAGCGGGCGCCACGCCTAAATCCGCGATTTCTGCAGACACAACATTTTTTGGGGGGTTTCTTTGGGTAGGGGTACCAGGGAGGACAAAAGGACAACACCTCTCATGCAGTCGGCTCACTGAATTTGGATTAGGAGGTTGGGCAAGAGCACTGTCTGGAAAAAGAAGGGCTCTGATGATTTCTTTCTGGAATTTAAGGAAGGATCCAGTCCATCCAGAAGCTCTGTATAGCACATGAGTGTTCAGCAAAGCCAATTGAAATAAGTATACAGACACTTTTTTGTACCAGCGTCTGGCCTTACTGGAATTAGGTACGGCGCCAACAGCTGGTCGTTAAGGTCCACCCCTCCCATGTTAAGGTTGTATTCGTGGACACATAGGGGTTTCTCCACAAAACCAGTCGCCGTAGGAATTTGGACTGCCGTGTCTGCGCAAAGCGAGGACAGAACAAAAACATTCAGTGAATCCCTTCACTTCACTGCTAACAAATTATTACACCTCAAGCAAGCTCTCTCCCCCGCCTAAGACGGGAATCTCCAAGCCGTTGGTGGAAGCCCCAGCAATTAGATTGCATGGTGCCACATGCGCCAATTCCACAATCAAAAAGGTGACTAAAAAGTGGCACGCTCATGTAATAATTGTCCACGTACAAGTGGTACACCTTTTCCAAATAAGGGTGGCACCAAGTCCCACACTATCTTACCAGTGCTCCCTATGTAATCTGGGCAGTTCTCTGGCTCCTCGTAAACCATAAAACTATATGTATAGACTGTTGCCTTGTCACAGAGCTTATACATATTGACACCATATTTGGCACGCTTGCTGGGAAGATACTGTTTGATAGACAAGTGGCCAGAAAACTTAATCAGGGACTCATCAACACAGACAACTTGATCAGGAGTAAACAAGGCTGCAAAACGTTGGTTGAAGTGGTTTATGAGGGGCCGAATTTTGTAGAGCCGATCAAATCCAGATTTTCCCTGAGGACGACAGAGTTCATTGTCACTGAAGTTCATGAACCGCAAGATCTGCTCGTATCGTGTCCTGGTCATGGAGGCAGAGAACTTGGGCATATGGTGAATTGAGTCAGTGGACCAATATGACTGCAACTCACTCTTTTTGATTATGCACACAAGGCCCAGAAAGGTCTTAAATTCAGACACCATGATAGGTCTCCAATCTCTGGAAAGGGTCAGCTGGGGATTAGCGGCGACGTAGTGACCAGCATACAAATCGGTTTGGTCCACAATAGATCTATAGAGATCTTCTGTGAAAAACAGCGAATAAAAATCAAGTGACGTAAAATCAACTGTTTCCACTTGAAGTCCGGGTTGGTCAGTGAATGAGGGGTGCTACAGAAGTGGTGGGTTCCCAATTAGGATTGGCAAATGCAGCAGGAAGGACACTATGGGCATGACAGGCCTGTCTTTGTCTTCTTCTTGGTGGCAGCGTGACACTATTTGTGCTTGCCACCTCACCAGCTTGAACTGCACTTATGGGACTCACCACGTCACCAAGTCTTACTGCAGTGCTGGATGTATGACCAGGATGTACTAGGCCGCTGGTCAGTGGCGGCTGGTGAAGTTTTAAGATGGTCCATCCCACTTCTCATAAGCCATACCCCTTATATAATCCACCCACTCCGTCCCCTGTATTCCACTTGCTTCCACTCATAGTGTCAGGAGTATACAGTTCAGTATCACATCACAGAGTATATAGCCCCAGCATCACAAATCATGGTATATAGCGCAGCCTTACAGATCGGTGCACACTAAAAAATTACACTGTTAGTAATGAAGGACTCTAAATGGGCAGGAGATTACCAGAGACTGCGGACATACTACACAAGATTACCAGAGACTGCGGACATACTGCACGAGATTACCAGAGACTGCGGACATACTGCATTAGATTACCAGAGACTGCGGACATACTGCATGAGATTACCAGATACTGCGGACATACTGCATTAGATTACCAGAGACTGCGGACATACTGCACAAGATTACCAGAGACTGCAGACATACTGCACAAGATTACCAGAGACTGCGGACATACTGCACGAGATTACCAGAGACTGCTGACATACTGCACGAGATTACCAGAGACTGCGGACATACTGCACAAGATTACCAGATACTGCGGACATACTTCATTCGATTACCAGAGACTGCGGACATACTGCACAAGATTACCAGAGACTGCGGACATACTGCATTAGATAACCAGAGACTGTGGACATACTGCATGAGATTACCAGAGACTGCAGACATACTGCACAAGATTACCAGAGACTGCGGTCATACTGCACAAGATTACCAGAGACTGCGGACATACTGCATGAGATTACCAGAAACTGCGGACATACTGCATGAGATTACCAGATACTGCGGACATACTGTATTAGATTACCAGATACTGCGGACATACTGCACAAGATTACCAGAGACTGCAGACATACTGCACAAGATTACCAGAGACTGTGGACATACTGCATGAGATTACCAAAGACAGTGGACATACTGCATTAGATTACCAGAGACTGCGGACATACTGCACAAGATTACCAGAGACTGTGGACATACTGCATGAGATTACCAGAGACTGCAGACATACTGCATTAGATTACCAGATGATACTGTGGACATACTGCACAAGTTTACCAGAGACTGCGGACATACTACACAAAATTACCAGAGACTGCGGACATACTGCACAAGATTACCAGAGACTGCGGACATACTGCATGAGATTACCAGGGACTGTGATTTACTGCACAAGATTACCAGAGACTGCGGACATACTGCACAAGATTACCAGAGACTGCGGACATACTGCATGAGATTACCAGAGACTGCAGACATACTGCACAAGATTACCAGAGACTGTGGACATATTATATTAGATTACCAGAGACTGCGGACATACTGCACAAGATTACCAGAGACTGCGGACATACTGCATAAGATTACCAGAGACTGCGGACATACTGCATGAGATTACCAGATACTGCGGACATACTGCACAAGATTACCAGAGACTGCGGACATACTACACAAGATTACCAGAGACTGCGGACATACTGTATGAGATTACCAGAGACTGTGATTTACTGCATGAGATTTCCAGAGACTGCGGACATACTGCACAAGATTACCAGAGACTGCAGACATACTGCATGAGATTACCAGAGACTGCGGACATACTGCATGAGATTGCCAGAGACTGCGGACATACTGCACAAGATTACCAGAGACTGCGGACATACTGCATGAGATTACCAGAGACTGTGAAATTTTAATAAAAAAAATAAGTTAATAAGGGGGGGGTTGGTGGAGGTTGCAGCTGCTATTTTCGACAAATGTTAAAAAAAAAATAGTTATTAAGCGGGGGGGGGGGGGGGGGGGGTGTCGCAGCCGTGTGTTTTGGTTGCAGCCGCTTTTTTATCAGAACATTTAAATAAAAATAAATATTTCATAATGGGGGGGGTGGACTGGGAGTCGCGTCCGCTATTTTCTTCGAGAATATAAAGAAAAAAAAGTTAATATGGGGGGAGGTGGAGTCACGCCCGCTATTTTCGATGAAAATATAAAGAATATTTTAATAAAAATATGATATTCAGCAGTGGGTGGATGACGCCCGCTTCAAGGGGGGGTTGTTTGGACACTGCTGCTGCTGCTGCTGTCTCAGTCAGTACATGATTACTTGCAAGTGGCTCAGCTTCTTTACCTGCTACGGACCGACCCGCTCAGGCGATGCTTTACACCCACTGAGCCAACGTCACTTTCTGTACTCGAGTGACGTCGGCACTAGCACAGAAAGCATTGCCTAGTGGGGAACTGAACTAGGCTCTGTACTATGTGCACCCAGCCGCCGCAATACAGTCCATCGCGCTGGAAGCTGTGGCGCGATGGGCATCACCACAACGGCATTTTTTTGCTGCCAATGTAGCGCCTCGTCTGAAATATTGTGATTGCACAGACGTGAAGATACCCGCCCTGCACTGTGCCCGGCGCCGGGACACTGTGCACATAAGGACCTTTTTTCGTTTTTTTTCTTTTCTTAAAGGGATAAAAAAAATTTTATTATTATTTTTTTTATTTTTTTTATTTTTTTACTGACTTGGGGGGGGCAGGCACCCCCTATGGACGGGCCGCCACTGCCGCTAGTACTGGCTCTCTGCTCCATACGAGGGACCTGCGGTTCTTGCACCTCAACGACAACAGAAGAAAATCGGGGTCTGGTACACGCTGCTTTCTGATCTGCCATATTGTGCGGGCTATATTAGCCCACAAGGCTTTAGCCTTTGATTTTCAGGAGTCTGCATTGGGACCTTGACTTGAAGTCACCTGTGGAGCTTATAAGTTTCCTTGATCCCTATTCCTGGATTGCCCCCCGATCAATACATCTTTGCTTCTGAGCCAATTTGTATTTCCATACTGGATTTGTGGTATTCCCTCATATCAACAATTTCTCCTTATAGAGAGAATTTGTTATGACTACTCAATGCTCCTTTGATTTTGGAGATATCTTTGTGGAGACGTGTTTTCCTGTTTTTTCCATGGAATTTCCCTACCTGTAAAGTTCCTGACTGTAACAGCTCTAGGGAACAAGAGTAAACCACAACTGTGGTAGCAAGAATTTCAATGCTCTTCCTTATGTGAGAATTTAGTATTAAGCCCCAGGCGTCACTCCACACAAACAGAAGTTTGGGGGATCTATACATCTCTCTCACATAAAGATAGGTGTTGAGCTACTAAGCTTGGACGCATTACAACATGCGACCAGAGCTTAGCGTTTAAAATTATAGTATGCACTAAAAGATTCCAATGCACAACTGCATGCAAGCGATTATGAGTATTACATATTGTCGTGCATTAGGCGACTAAGGGAGAAGGTATGAAATACGTCAACCCTTAGCATAGAAAGTTTTGGCGAACATGTTTCCGCAACTTAGGGCATAGGCCCATAAACAAGTAGTACTTCTGTCAAGCACGTAGTAAACATGAGTTGTAGTGACAACTAATAGTTGCGGATAACAGGTAAATATAGCTGAGATAGTAATAGTTGCACATGAGGGGCAAATATCGCACAAGTAATTTGAGAGTAAATGTCCCATTAAGATATTCCTTAGCAAACAGTCCTAGCACAACAGTATTTCCCAAATATTATGTTGATAACCACAAACATGATAAATAACAGCAATTGTTTTAGATGGATCATAAGCAGCAAATATTCCTATAGCACTACAAGTGACACAATAGTTACTTATCCGTTTGCAGGCTTCAGTGTAGAAACAAGGGATTCCGTAGTGTAGGGTGTCCAAGAAGGAAGATCTCTTTAGGGGGTGCAGCGTAGATGCAGGAGAGGATGGCTTCCAGCCTGTAGTTCTTCTGTAGCCTAGCCGGCTACGGTCGACAATAATAGAACAATGTTTCTATTTAATATGAATGCCTTTATAGGCATGGCACAAGTGCAGTGCAGGTGTAGTGCATCAGCACTGAATCCACGAGAAGCGCCGATTTGCGGCGCACTTTCACGTTCCAAGCCGGTTGCCATAATGCGTTCCAATGTTTACGCATTACAAGGAAGTAACAGGCACGAGAAGCGCCTGTTACACCGACACATGGATATATTTATACCTATGTGATTCGATGAATTTGAGATAGTGAAATACATTTTTCTACTATTTTCCTCTCTTGTCCGTCCTGAAGAAGCCTCACGGTGAAACGCGTAGATGCACAGGGGACATTTTTCATACCTGACATCTTGCCGGGTACACACGGACAAACATGTCGGACCGTTTTCACCGTACATGTCTGCCAGAGGGCTTCTGTACGATGGTTGTACACACCATCCTACAGAAGTCCGCGCGTAAACAATACGCGGGGCGTGTCCGCGGTGTCGCCGCGCCGATGACGCGGTGTCGCCGCGACAATGACGCGGCGACGTGGGCGGCCTGCCTTTAAAATGCTTCCACGCATGCGTCGAAGTCATTCGACGCATGCGAGGGACGGCAGGCGCCTGGACATGTACGGTAGGTCTGTACTGACGACCGTACATGTCCGAGCGGGCAGGATTCCAGCGGACTGTTTTAAAACAAGTCCAGGAATATTTGTCCGCTGGGAAAAGGCCCGGCGGGCAAATGTTTGCTGGAATTCGGCCCGCTCGCGCCCACACACGACCAAACATGTCTGCTGAAACTGGCCCGCGGACCAGTTTCAGCAGACATGTTTGGTCGTGAGTATGGGGCCTAAAATTCGACCATTGGTTGCTTTTTCTTAAGCAATTTTGTCTTTATCAACATTGTAGGTTCATCAAGGAGGGCAAGGATAAACACAGCATACCTTGACATTTTTTCATTTTTCATGGGAAGAATTACAAAGAAGCGTTTGTTTTGGCCACTGAGCATGTATCCCAGGGGTTCCTTAAGGATGAAAAAGTACCAAAGACATTGGATCAGCATTTCATAAGGAGGGGTTAGTAATTGCAGCCTCCATATTTCCTCAGGTTTCTCAAGAATCTATGAAGGGCTTTAAAATTAGGTCATAGTAATAGAGCAATAAAAAAGGGGTGCAACGATTAGCAACGGCGGCTGGTGCTCAACATTTTTGGGGGGGCGCAAACAAACTGAAAAAAAAAAAAAATACTGAAAAAAACCCCCATCAATTGAAGCCTCACTGTGCCATCAATTGCAGCCACTGAACATAGAACAAAACATCAAAGAGAGACCAATTTGTGTTGCAACATCCCTGGGTTACAATAGGAAAGGACCCCCCAGAAAATTGGGACTTTTAGGGCAACAACACAGTATAATCAGTAATAATAATAATTTATTTATTTACACATATACATATGGATAAAAACACATGAACAGTGCATAGAAGCATAGATTCCCGCGAGGATCCAGTAGAGTCCTACGCGTTTCGGGACTTAGTCCCTTCGTCAGGGGCTAGTATCCAATCGTAGTCATACTATATAATAAAAATAACAACATTTTAGACCATTATACATTAGTACATCATTTATTAGTACATACAAATAGAATGAGAACACAACAATTACAAGATATATGGATCATACCCATCACAGCACTATAAGGACCCATAGCTGATCCAGTGCGTCCTCCATAGAGGCCAAGGACAACCTTCCGAGGGTCAAAGACACATACAGAGAGTATGTATGATACCCAACAGATCCACAGGGCACCACCAAAATGCAGACAGAGAGGCCACCACATAACTCCTCAATTCTAAGATAAAAATATAATATGTATAAAGAGTAGATGAATAAAGTTGAAATAAATTAAGACCCTCAAATCCCTGTAATAGAACTGCCCCATAATAGCCCCCCCCATATACATTAGCCCCCCTACACACCAACCCCTTCATTGAAGAGCCCAAAGATCCTTAATTCATACCTGCAAAAAGGCAGATTTATCTGATAGCAGAAGGATCACCAATCCTGTGGCAAACTTGAGCAAATAAAGTGACCTCAATATTGCTGTTGTCTGTAAATACAGTTAAAAGTATTATGTATAAATATCAGTCCAATAGGAGTATACTTGGACTGGGACATATATTGTTTGTAAGGACACCTACCTCCACATAGTCCTCCAAGCATGTATCATCGCTGTCGGTCATGACAAAGGGCCGTTCAGCGATGCTGCTTAAGTAGGAGAGGGGAGGAGACAGGGGCCAGAGATAAGACGTCATGACGCAATCGCGTCAGCCGTTACCGCATTAACCCCAGCCACAAGAACAAGGCAGGAGAGGGGGCGGGAACAGACGATGCAGCGTCAGACGTCACTGCATAAATAAAGGGGGAAAGAAGGCAGTAATGGGAGGTTCGGCATCATGACGTGATTCACGTCAGACGTCCCTGCCCATAAGCATTACCACGGGGACAGAAAGGGAAAGAAGGCGGAAGTGGGAGGCACCACATCGTGATGCACTTACGTCAGACGTCACCACACAAAAAAATTAGGTCATAGTAATACAGCAATAAAAAAGGGGTGCAACGATTAGCAACGGCGGCTGGTGCTCAAAATTTTTGGGGGGGGCGAAAACAAACTGAAAAATAAAAAAAAATACTGAAAAAAAAACATCAATTGCAGTCTCACTGTGCCATCAATTGCAGCCACTGTGCCCATAAAATGCAGACGCTGTGCCCCATGAATTGCAGCCACTTTGCCCATCATATGCAGTCTGTACCCATCATATGCAGCCTCTGTGCCCATCACATGCAGCCTCTGTGCCCATCATATGTAGCCTCTGTGACCCCCCTGCTTGCCGCCTGACCGGAACACACTTACCCCATCCTGGTGGCGGGTGAAGGCAACGAGCTGTGGGACATCCAGCATGTCAGGCGACAGCTCCTGTGTTCTCCATGTTTTTTTGTCCTCCCGTTCGTCTCTTCTTCCGTTCTGTTAGTCGTCTAATCGGAGTGCCTGTTTCTTAAGCCAATCAGGTGATGGGTATTCGATCCATGCCTCCTGATTGGCTGAGAGGCGGTTCAGTGTTAGAAAAGCAAATATTAATTTTCATTTGCTTTGTTAACACCGATGTTCGAAAAGGGGCCGGATACCTGAATAGGGGGTGGCTACAGCGCCCATGGATAGATTCATGCTATGTATGAATCTATCTATTCTACACAGAAGGGGTGGCGTGACAGAGGGGGCGGTGCCTGTGAGTCCTAATGGATACACTGCCACTGGTGATGAGGTTGTTAAACTAATATTGACCAAGTGCTCCATTTTTAAACAAGGTTTGTCGATATTTCTCATTTTCTGATCATTTGTCTAAGGGCATGCACATTTCCATGTGTAGAAGTAGGAGTTTTTAAAAATTATATTGTACAGTATTAAAAATGTCTTGCAATATGAAACTGTATAATAGATTCAGCTGTGTAGCAGTTGCAGATCAGAAACTTGGGGCACTTGTCTGGAGATCTTGAGTCCGGTACCAGCGCCTAACAGTGACTAAAACATTATTAGCATATTTATTTGGGGAATGTGGATTTTTTTATTAATTTACTCATCTATTTATTTCCTGCAATTACTGAGAACGGTTATGGTGGAGGAATAAAGGTATAGAGTGCTGCTGGGCAGGGAATAGTACATAATGTGCTGCCTCTTGTGACATAATTGGGCACAGCATGCCTGCATCCAAAAGTGAAAAGGAGGAAAGAAATCAAAATAGAAATATGCAATTTATTCTATTATGAATTTAACTAATTCTTAATATATTCTGTTATGCTTTCAAGGATTTGTGTTGCCAAAACATTTACAGAGATTAATTTGTAATTTGAGCAGTTGTTTTATTCAAAAGAATTGGGTTGATTGTTCAAATACACAAACAATTTGCTTTCTTAGTAGGGCCTTACTTTGGTAACATTTTTCTGATTTGACAGGTGGAATAGACAAATGTCATTCCTGACCTTTTCATTTATACAGCTTCTTCAGTCCCATTTTTCATACTAGCACCTGTGCTGCATGAACTGGGAATTTAATCATATTTCATAACCTCTTGAAAGCTAAAAAATAAAGACTATATTAACTGCAGCTAAATCGCTGGGCATGTCTCACATCAATAAAGAACCTTAATTTCTCTAGTGTTTAATCTATACTCAATTAAAAGGCAAGCAGTTATTTACTCACTGTCTCCATATACCAAAGAGAATGAAATTGCCAGACTGGGTACTGCGGCACTACTGACATCTGTAAAACTACACTTTAAAGGGAAATTAATGCATTTGTTCATTTTATATATTGCAGTTTTTCTTTCTATTTTCTTCCTCTACCCACAAGAACCACCACACATTTATCCACCCTCTCCACCTTTTCAATAAAGAAATCACCAATTTTATTTCCACATCATCAGTACTATACATGGATGACATGTGCTCTTGCAGTTTCTTCTAGATGTTAAAGGAACACTAAAGGCAAACTTTTTTTTTTTAAATAACAAACATGTTATACTTACCTCAACTGTGCACAGAGTGTCCCCTACCCATGTCTTCTGGGGTCCCTCGGCGGCTGTCTCGGCTCCTCCTCGCAAAAGCTTTCCACCTTCATGCGAGCGAGCTCGCATGGTGAAAAGCGCTTCGAGCGCGCTCCCGTGATACAGCGGCGGGCATAGCTGCCGACTGTATCACTCGACCCAGCCCCCCGGCGCGCCGCATCATCCGCTGTGGTTGACAGCAGCGCCAGCCAATGGCTGCGCTGCTATTAATCCGTCCAGCCTAGCCAATCAACGGCCAGGCTGGGAACCGAAGAGGATCACGTGGACGTACGCGGGACTTTCGAGGGGTCAGGTAAGTAAAACGGGGGTTCGGGGGGGGGGGGGGCGAGACCATCGGATGTTTTTTCACCTTAATGCATAGGATGCATTAGGGTGAAAAAGCATTTACCTCTACAACCCCTTTAAGCTGGCCATAGATGACTTTATTTTCCTGGGTCAGCTAGTGTGCTGGTAAAATAAATACATTTTAAAAAATTATTCCTCCATCTATTTTTTTTTATTCAAGTGAGAAGGATAGTGGAATACTCCCTGCTGAGACATTGTATTCTGACAGCAGGATTCCTCTGCCCAGTGGTTCATTCCCTTGCCCTAGACTGTACCTGTTTTTTTTTTTTATATCGATATGCGCTTCTTCATTCTCAGTCCTTGCCTAGGAGAGGATGATGTCCCTTGCCCCATTCCCTCACCCCAGTCTCCTGGGACAAATCACATGTCTTAAGAGGATGCAGGGCCATTCACAGAGCACAATGCAAGCTGCATACAGGGTCAGTGGAAAGCTGTCTATGGCTCCCATATTCAAGATGGCGGCACCAGAAACCCACAGCAAAGACAGAACTGGACTTTAGGCATTGGTAAGAACCTGAAGAAAAAAACTGATGTTCCTCTAATTCCCCTGATAAAAATTCAAATTTTTTTCAGCATACTCTCATATCATAGGAAAGCTTTATTAATTAAAAATAAGTAAAAAGGAAACATAATAATGTTGCAGTACACATATCCCCCATGCATTATTTGACAAACTTATCCTGTTTTATAGTTTATTACATAATTACAGGCTCTAATGAAAGAGTTTTTTATCCACCTCCATAACAGGCTGTTTCTAAGAAACATGCAATAATAGACAAAAACCAAAAGTGTTTGTAAACCCTAAGGATAGATTTAGATGTGCATCTAAATGTCCTATGCCTCGCTGGGAGGGGGGAGGGGTGTTGGTGGGGCCACCGTTGTGACCCTAATAGGTTTTTGAGATGTGTACAATGGTTTAGAGATGTAAGGGGAAATATACGTGTTGCTATGAAGAGAAGGGGAAACCCGTGTGTTACTGCAATAATGTACCTGATGTATTTATATGCTACCCTGCTGATCCGACAGTACTATACCAGGTGTCGTCATGGCATCAATTAAATTTCTGACGTGGAATGTCAGGGGGATGAGAAATAAAATTAAGCGCACTGCAGCTCTGGCCTATTTAAAAGCACAAAAAGCTAATATAATGGCATTGACCGAGACACACGTCACAGGTCATCTGCAGGCAGCACTAAAACGCCCCTGGATCGGATGGGCGTATCATAGCACGCATACCAGCTTCTCCAGGGGGGTGACGTTACTAGTGACAAAGGCCACCCCATTTGAGTTACTGTCCTTGGAATCGGATCAGTAGGGAAAATATGTTTTTGTAAATGCCCGTGTGGGAGGGGTCCCTATGCTGCTAATTGCGTGCTATGTCCCCCCCCCCCGTACAGCTCGGAGGTCGTCACGATAGGCTTGGCATTTATGGCCAAATACCCGACGGTTCCGGCTGTGTGGATGGGGGACTTTAACATGACCATGGATCCAGTCATGGACAGACCAGCACAGATGGGCGGGGATCCAGGGGGGCCCAGAATGACTAGACTGGGCTGCCTGGTGAAGGAATTTGCCTTGACAGACATATGGAGGCATAAAAACCCAGAGACTAGGGCATACACGTGCCATTCCACCAGCCATGCCACAATGTCCCGTATAGATTACATCCTGATATCAACGCCCCTTGTGCCCAGGGTGGAGGGGGTGGGGTTTGCTCCTAGAGCTTTATCAGACCATTCGCCATGTTGGATGCAGATGTCTTTGCTGAGGGAGGCCCCTGGAAGGGTATGGAGATTGAATCCATTTTGGTTGAAAGCCCTGCAAGATCACGACAGCATAGAACGGGAGTTAAAGTTCTTTTTCCCAGAAAACCAAGACCCTTTGACACTTAACCACCAGTGGGATGCATTTAAAACACACGCGAGTAGGGTACTAGACACTAAAATTAAAAGACTGAAGCTTTCCTCACAGGTAATAGTACATGAATCAGAGGAAGCGTTGCGGAAATTAGAAGAATCATTTAATACACTACCCACCCCGGAGAATTTGGAAAAGGTAAAGGTACAAGCCAGAGTAGTAACGCAGCTACACATGGAGAAAGCCAAACAGCGCATCTTTTTCTGTAAAACACGGGTATATGAGCATGGGGAAAAGGCAGGGAAGATGCTGGCATATCTGGCCCATCTGGAAGACAGACCACCGGTGGTGGTGTCCCTGGCTGAGCCGGACGGCTCGTTGGTCACGGACCCCCCGCAGGTGGCGGACAGGTTTATGAGATTTTACAGAGACCTATATACCTCCCAGAGTCGACGCACGCCGAGAGAAATACAGGCATATCTTCATGCATTGCAATTCCCACAGTTGAAGGCAGAGCAGGTGCAGCAGCTTGAAGCCCCTATCACCGCCCAAGATGTTGCGAACGCAATATCACAACTAGCCAAATCCAAGGCCCCGGGGTTGGATGGCCTGCCACTGAAGTTCTATGCCACTTATTCCGAAACACTGGTACCTAAGTTGCGGGATGTCTATCATTCCATTTTTGACTCAGGTATCCTCCCTATGTCTATGCAGGAGGCTCAGATCATAGTCCTTCCCAAACCAGGTAAGGATCACAGATATCCCGAAGCGTATAGACCCATATCTTTATTGCCAGTCGACATCAAGATATTGGCTAAAATTTTGGCCTCTAGGTTGAATGTGGTGATTCTCTCCCTGATACACCCGGATCAGACCGGGTTTATGCCGGGCAAGAATATGGCCATGAACATCAGGAGACTGTTCATGAATATACAGGCACAACATGACAATGTAGGGACCAGGGTTGTGGTATCCTTGGATACGGCCAAGGCCTTCGACTCTGTCGAGTGGCTGTATCTGTGGGAGTGCCTACGGTGTTACGGATTTGGCCCGAAATTTATTAAATGGGTACAGCTTCTATACCAGACACCCAGGGCCAGAATTTTTGTCAACGGGTGGCTGTCAGAACAGATCGCATTGGAACGGGGCACGAGACAGGGATGCCCCCTGTCACCATTATTGTATGCTCTGGCGGCAGAACCGCTGGCCATGGCAATTAGGACAAGTCCAGATGTGGTAGGCCTCAGAAAGGGGGATACATGGGAAAAGATAGGATTATATGCAGATGACACTGTCCTCTATCTGGCAGATCAGGGACCATCACTAAGGGCAGCTCTACGTATCATAGAAGAGGCGGGTACGTATTCAGGGTTAAAGATTAACTGGGACAAGTCCCGAATCCTTCCGCTAGATCAGTTTCCCCCTCAGGCGTCATCCCCGGAACTACCTTTGCAGAGGGTGGCGGAGATTAAATATCTTGGGGTGAGTGTAACCAGGAACCTCAAGGATTATGTCCCCCTGAATGTAGAACCCCTATTTGTCATTATTAAAGCGCGAACACAGGCATGGGCTAGACTACCCCTGGGAGTAATGGGCAGAATAAATTTAGTGAAAATGATTTTATTACCCAAAATACTATATATGGTTTGGCACGCCCCATTATACATACCTCTGAAAGTGTTTAAACAGATGGAAGCGCTCCTAAAGTCATTTGTGTGGGGGTCAATTCGACACAAGTTGGCGTGGCATATACTTAAAAATCCTATATTGGAGGGAGGATGCTCCCTTCCAGATCTGCAAGATTACTATATTGCGTCGCAATTATCCCACGTTTACCATTTTAATACTTCAGAAGCACAGAGGCATAGATTGTTAGTATGTAACAGACCAGGTAGCCCTCTCCATACCCCGGTACAGGCTATTTTCAGGACGGGACATGGAGGGTGTAGGACGGCGCACTTTGGGGCCGACATGCTGTTACATCAACAAAAAATCTGGGATATAGCCCTTAAAAGAATGGACAGAACACACGTGCACTCGCACTCACCACTGTGGAGAAACGGAAGTCTGCCAGAGCTGGGAACAGTTCCGGACCCGGGGATATGGGCGGCATATGGAATACTTTTCCTATCCCAGGTCCTCACTGAGTCAGGCCCTAAGTCCTTTACACACCTACGGGAGGAATTCTCTCTTCCACCCCAATTCATCTTTCGGTACCTGCAGCTTCGGCATGCACTTAGAACACAAATGGAACAGGTTGCGGTGGATTTGAATAGGCCGCGGGTGCTGGATGTTATCTTTGGGGCCGAATCAACAAAACTCACATCTAATTTATACTACACAATCCGATTGGAAAAGGTAGGCAAGGTGTCACAGACAGCAAAGACGAAATGGGAACAGGACCTGGGACAGATAGATGACACTGACTGGGGTGAGATATTGGAGGGAGTAAAGACGTCGTCCCCCAAACTATCGGACAGGCTAACTCAGCTATATATAGTTCATCGTGCTTACCTGACGCCCAAGAGATTAGCAAAATTCCAACCCACACGGAGCACTGCCTGCCCCATGTGTGCAGCTGCGGAGGCCTCATTCTGCCACTTACTGTGGCAGTGCCCAGACATACAGGCCTACTGGTTGCAGGTAACAAAGTTCCTACACGACAATATGGGATCACCGGTGGGGATGGACCCGAAGTTATGTCTGTTAGGACTGGTCCCAGACGTGGACATAGATAAGTACCAGAACATCTTCATATGTGAATCGCTATTTATGGCTAGAAAGGTAGTGGCCAAGGCATGGATGAGGGATAGGGCCCCAACGTTGGAGGACTGGAAAAGGGAGGTGAACACCACCCTTCCCTATAGGAGAATGATCTACATTCAGAGGGGGCGCCCACAGAAGTTCTCCAATGTTTGGGACAGGTGGCTGGCGGATGGGGAAACATGTACGGTGTAAATCTCTGGCAAAGGAAGAGGGTATATGGAATTGGGGGGGTACGGTTGATCTGGTGATTGCTTTGGGTTTATGGAACGTATGGGGTATCTTCTCCTACGCGTAATAAGGTTGAACCCTTGTGTAAAGGGACGGATGTGAAACGGGGTATGAACCTACACTGTAAATTGTATATCTGCAGATCTGTATCAGGCATCGCTTAATGTTAATCAAATGCCTAACATGTATGTGCCTTTTATTTGTAACATCTCAATAAACTTGGTTTTGAAGTTAAAAAAAAAATGTCCTATGCCTCTGAAGTAGTGAGGATATAATGTGACGCCACCTCATCACCTGTTTTAACCCCTTTTTTGCCAACAAATGCTCCTCAATCACATGCATTGCACATGGGTCCTGTAGCCACTCCCCTCCCTGTAACTTAATTGAGTCAAGCCATCAGGCAGTCCCAAATCAGTGTCATGCTATCAGACAAGTTTTTTGGTTGCATATTCAACAGACAAAAATTAGATTCAGTCGGGATCTGCATTGTAAACGTATTGGTCCAATGGGAGATTTTGTTTGACCCATTTAGAAGTATTGCAAAAATGTCATGTATAACTAATGGGTTGGTGTTTGGGGCTCTATATATTTCAATTTCCACTGTAAAATCATACGGTATTGTAAGATATCATAGAGGGGGGTGTGTATGACACAACTGCATTGTAAACGTATTGGTCCAATGGGAAATTTTGTTTCTGACCCATATAGATTTAGTGACAGTTTTGCACTATGTACCAATGTGTTGATGTTTGGGGCTCTGTATCTTTAAATTTCCATTGTAAAATCATACGATATAGTAAGATATTGTAAACGTATTGGTTCAATCTGAAATTTTGTTTTTGACTCATTTAGAATTAGTGCAAAAATGCACTACACTATTTTGCACTACAAGTCTGAATCTGTATCTTTAAATTGTCACTGTAAAATCATACCGTATTGTAAGATATTATAGAGGGGGTGTGTATGACACATCTGTATTGTAAACGTATTGGTCCAATGGCAGATTTTCTTTTTGAACTAGTTAGTAGTGCAAAAAAGTCAGTTTGGAACCAATGAGTTGGTATTTGGGGCTCTGTATCTTTAAATCTCCATAGTAAAATCATACTGTATTGTAAGATATCAGAGGGGAGTGTGTATGACACATCTGTATTGTAAACTTATTGGTCCAATGGGAGATCTTGTTTCTGACCCATTTTGAAAAACGACAAAAATGTCACTATGTACCAGTGGGTTGATATTTGGGGCTCTGCATCTTTAAATTTCCACAGTAAAATCCTACCGTATTGTAAGATATCAGAGGGGGGTGTGTACGACACATCTGAATTGTAAATGTATTGGTCCAATGGGAGATTTAGTTTCTGACCCATTTGGAAGTATTGCAAAAATGTCATGTGTAACCAATGGGTTGGGATTTGAGGCTCTATATCTAAATTTCCACAGTAAAAACATACCGTATTGTAAAATATCATAGAGGAGGGGGTGTATGACATATCTGCATTGTAAACATATTGGTCCAATGGGAGATTTTGTTTGTGATCCATTTAGTAGTGTACAAATGTCAGTTTGTAACCAATGGGTTGGTATTTGGGGTTCTGTACCTTAAAATTTCCACGGTAAAATCATACCATATTGTAAGATATCATAGAGGAGGGTGTATATGACACATCTGCATTGTAAACATATTGATCCAATGGGAGATCTTGTTTCTGACCCATTTAGAATACTACAAAAATGTCACTATGTACCAATAAGTTGGTATTTGGGACTCTGAATCTTTAAATTTATTTATTTAAAATCATACTGTATTGTAAGAAATCGTAGAGGGGGTGTATGTGCTCCCCTCAGTGCCCCCTCTCTCTCCGCAGAGCACCAGCATCCCCTCTCTCTACACAGAGCATTAGTGTCCCCTCTCTCTCCACAGAGCACCAGCACCCCCTCTCTCTACACAGAGCATTAGTGTCCCCTCTCTCTCCACAGAGCACCAGCACCCCCACTCCCTACACAGAGCAGAAGTGCCCCCTCCCTCTCCACAGAGCACCAGCACCCCCACTCCCTACACAGAGCAGAAGTGCCCCCTCCCTCTCCACAGAGCACCAGCACCCCCTCTCCCTACACAGAGCAGCAGCGCCCCCTCTCTCTCCACAGAGCACCAGCACCCCCTCTCCCTTGACAGGGCAGCAGTGCCCCCTTCCCCTCCACAGAGAGTCAGTGTCCCCCTCTTCCTCATACAGCGCATTAGTGCCCCCTACGTCAAGCAGAGCATCAGTGCCTCATCTCCCTCCACAGAACATCAGTGTCCTCCATAGAGTTCCAGTGCCCCCCCCATACTTCTGCAGAGCATCAGTACCCCCCTTCATGCAGAGCATCAGTGCCCCATCTCCATCCACAGAGCACCAGGGCCTTCCTCCCCTCCTCAGAGCAGCAGTGCCCCCTCTCCGTCCACAGAGCATCAGTGTTTTTGTGTCCATCTTCAGAGTGCCAGCACCCCCTCTCGGGGCATAACTAGAATCTTTAGGGCCCCGATGCAAGAAACCATGAAGGGCCCCCACCAGGGTTGTTGCTGGGTCTACAAAAAATCATGGGTTAGAGCCCATAGTGTCAAGTAAAGAAAGTCATACACTTGGGCGGGCATACACATGTATATAATATACGTGTGTGTATATATATGTGTGTGTGTGTGTGTATATACAGTATATATATATATATATATATATATATATATATATATATATATATATATATCGTTACATATCTGAGTGTGGATCCCCCACTTACATCAGGGTCCCCAGAGAGCCTCTCCTTACATCAGGGTCCCGAGAGAGTCTTCCTACTTACATTAGGGTTCCCAGAGAGCCTCCCCATACTTTAGGGTCCCCAGAGAGCCCCTCCTTAGATCAGGGTCCCTAGAGAGCCCCTCCTTAGATCAGGGTCCCCAGAGATCCCCTCCTTAGATCAGGGTCCCCAGAGAGCCCCTCTTTAGATCAGGGTCTCCAGAGAGCCCCTCCTTACATCAGGGTCCCCAGAGAGCCTCCCCTTACATCAGGGTCCCCAGAGAGCCAATCCTTAGATCAGGGTCCCCAGAGAGCCCCTACTTAGATCAGAGTCCCCAGAGAACCCCTCCTTACATCGGGGTCCCCAGAGAGCCTCCCCGTACATCAGGGTCCCCAGAGAGCCCCTCCTTACATCAGGGTCCCCAGAGAGCCCTTACTTACATCAGGGCCCTTAGAGAGCCCCTCTTTACATCAGGGCCCTTAGAGAGCCCCTCCTTACATCATGGTCCCCAGAGAGCCCCTCCTTACATCAGGGCCCTTAGAGAGCCCCTCCTTAAGTCAGGGTCCCCAGAGAGCCCCTCCTTACATCAGGGTCCCCAGCGAGCCCCCTTACATCAGTGTTCCCAGAGAGCCCCCCTTACATCAAGGTCCCCAGCAAAGTCAGACTGGGAATCCAGTCCCTACACATTTCATCATCAACCAGATGTCACTCTATCCTGATACAGAGTAGGCAGTTGTCACACTGACATCAGAGCTGCACTGATTATAACTCATTTGCCAGTGTAATATCAACAGGACTGAGCTGTCAGTTTGATAGGAGACAACTAGGATGGTGTGGATGCAACCCCAGCTGCCTCCCCCCTAGAACAATGTCCAAGGTTCTTGCCTCTCCTGTCTCGCTCTGAGGTCAATGGTCAACCATTGTTGAAGATAAAATCATTATAACATATACAATAAGCTGGACCCAATGAATTCTAGAAAAATACAGTCACACAGATCTCAGACCCAAAATTGCCGTTTCATTGTTACAGATGATGTCATTATTAGTGTTGAGCAGAATACGCCATATTCGATTTCGCGATATATCTCGAATATATAGTCGAATATTCGAGATATATTCGCTAAATTCGAATATTCGTGATATTTTATCGAAATGAAATGATTGCGAATTTTCGCTATTGCGAATGCGAAAATAATTGCGAATTTTCGATAACTGCGGTAGGAGCACTCTGATTGGCTCAGAATATTCTTTAAAATTTTTGAAATTTCGCAAAATGCGAATGCGATATTTACTGCGCAATTTCGACAAATGCTGTAGGAGCACTCTGATTGGCTCAGAATATTCGTGATATTTTACAATACAAAATAATTGCGAATATTCGGCAAATGCGGAAGGAGCACTCTGATTGGCTCAGAATATTCTTGATATTTTACAATACAAAATAATTGCGAATATTCGGCAAATGCGGAAGGAGCACTCTGATTGGCTCAGAATATTCTTGATATTTTACAATAGAAAATAATTGCGAATATTCGGCAAATGCGGAAGGAGCACTCTGATTGGCTCAGAATATTCTTGATATTTTACAATACAAAATAATTGCGAATATTCGGCAAATGCGGAAGGAGCACTCTGATTGGCTCAGAATATTCGTGATATTTTACAATAGAAAATAAAAAGTGTTTTGCATTGGTGGTGATTCTTTACTCTATCCATCTGTCACAGCCGTTTGTCAATCAAACACCTTGAAGATTGAACACGTTCATGCTGCATGCTTTGGACTTTTTTTCACTTCACATATCAAAGACATTTTTATGAAAGATTATTTTTCTATTATTGGGACTATATTTCTTTATATATTTGTTTCACTGTGCATTTCACAAGTTATTTGTGCTTGCTTATTTTATAATTTGCCCACATGTCTTGTCACTAGACATATTTTTTATTCTTGTAGAGCGACTCCATTTTCTGTCTTGTATTAATTTATGTTGTATAACATTTTTGAGTTGCTGCTGTATTCTCCCCTTTTTTTAAGGTATGCGCAATTTTTTCCTTCTTACAAAAAATAATAATATCAAACATACAAATATTCATAACAGAAACATACACAAAGCCCCCCCCCTTTTGCATCAGAGACAATCAGAGTTCTCCTACCACAGTTATCGAAAATTCGCAATCATTTTCGCATTCGCATTAGCGAAAATTCGCAATTTTTTTTTTTCAATTCGGCAACATAAAAGGATCGCCTCAGCTTAGCTACTCGGCCCAGGGTCTCTAATCATACCAGCAATGCTTTTAGACGTCGATAGGATGTGATCTGTTTTAAAAATAAAATTGAAAAAATGCGAATATTCGGAATTGCGAATATTCACCGCGAAATTCGAAATATATCGCGAATACTCGAATATGCCATATTCGAGCCGAATATTCGCAATACGAATATTCGTGAGCAACACTAGTCATTATTTGTATTTGGCATAACTATTGAAGGGAAATTTTAAAAAGTAAAGGGTTTACTTAACTCTGAAGCTCCTGCCACTCCCCTCAGAAGGATATGCTAACCTTTTCTTGTTCCCCCGCTTACCTGCTGATTAGGGAAATTTGTCTGCTTAGAAAATTTCATGTGTAGGCTGCAAACTGATTTTTCACGGTTTAGGAGATATTTGCCATATACACTTACGCTTATTTTAGTGGGATTTTATGTGATAGACTATCACAAAGTGGCACATAATTGTGAAGTGGAAGGAAAATTATGTTTTTCAGAATTATTTACAAATAAATATCTGAAAAGTGTGGCGTGCATTAGTATTCAGCCCCCTTTACTCTGATACCCCTAACTAAAATCTAGTTGAACCAATTGCCTTCAGAAGTCACCTAATTGGTAAATAGAGTCCACTTGTGCATAATTTAATCTCAGTATTAATACAGCTGTTCTGTTAAGCCCTCAGAGGTTTGTTTGAGAACCTTATTGAACAAACAGCATCATGAAGGCCAAGGAACACACCAGACAGGTCAGGGATAAAGTTGTGGAGAAGACTAAAGAAGGGTTAGGTTATAAAAAAATCTGTCCACAGGGCAACTATAAGTCGTGTACACAAATCTGGCCTTTATGGAAGAGTGGCAAGAAGAAAGCCATTATCGAAAGAAAGACATCACAAGTCCCATTTGCAGTTTGAGAGGAACCATGTGGGGGACACAGCAAACATGTGGAAGAAGGTGCTCTGGTCAGATGAGACCAAAATTTAACTTTTTTTGATGATAAGGAGTTATCCAAAAACGTACAATCCTTCATACGCATAGTGCTATTTTACGCTAAATAAACAATTACCATGCACTGGAAATCCCAGTCCACACCAAATATAAAGCTTTGGCTTACCATTGTCAACCAATCGATACCACTATATAAGTTAACATATGAAGCGAGAGGATGTCCCAAAAAGTTTTCCAAAATATGGGACTCCTGGGTTAACTCAGAGAGTACCATACCACCTGCCCCCTAGGATACAGCTCTTAATAGGGATACTATGCTTTCAGAACTGCCAGTGCCTAGGCCCTGACTAGGGTAGATTGTGCTTTGTGATGATATTTTCTGTACGCTGTTTCACAATGTTTACCTGTATACCTGTGTATTGTATTGCACTTTGACTGAAGCGATGTTCGCTAGGATAATACACCTGTATAGTGTTTGTTTGTTATGTTTTTATAAACAATAAAAAAAGTTAACCTTTAAAAAAAAATTGAACTGTTTGGCCTGAAAGCAAAACGCTATGTGTGGCGGAAAACGAACACTGCACATCACCCCGAACACACCATCCCCACCGTGAAACATGGCGGTGGCAGCATCATGTTGAGGGGTTGCTTTTCTTCAGCAGGGTCAGGGAAGCTGGTCAGAGTTGATAGGAATATGGATGGAGACAAAACAGAGCAATTTTAGAAGAAAACCTGTTAAAGTCTGCAAAATACTTGAGACTGGGGCAGAGGTTCACCTTCCAGCAGGAAAACGACCCTAAACATAAAGTAAGCAGGGCCGTCTTTAATATTGATTGGACCCTGGGCTGGGTAAACAATTTATTTGGGCTCCCCCAGCTGCAATCAAGCCCCCTCCCCCCGCTCTAAAACATACAATAAAGAGCAGCTAGACTCAAAATCAGGTCAAGCAGCAATTGTAATTGGTTGCCAGAGGTTACAGCATATCATTACTGCTCAATAACTGGATGCTAGAGGTTACAGCACACATTACGACTCATTGATTAGTTGCTAGAGGTTACAGCACATCATTTCTGCTAACCGATTGGTTGCTAGAGGTTACTGCACATCCTTACCGCTCACTGGTTGCTAGAGGTTACATGCTTACCACTCACTGATTGGTTGCAAGAGGTTACTGTACATTATTACCGCTCAGTGATTGGTTGCTAGAGGTTACTGTGCATCATTACCACTTACATATTGATTGCTAGAGGTTACTGTGCATCTCTAGGCAATAAAAACAAGTCAGAGAATTCATCCGACGTCATTGGCCAATTTTAACGGACGATGCGAAAATTCTAAAATTTGTAACCAATGTCTCTTCTATCACTTTAAGAAGGGCTACGTCAATCAAGGACAGACTAGTCCAGAGCAAGTTTAAAGGGCAACTTCCTAAAGAACACTGCCCAGCACAAGGTTCTGTCCCTTGCAGCCACTGTTGCCACTGTCCCCTTATTAGAAAAGAAAAGTAATTTCTGCTTCCTAATGGAGAGGTATTTTGACCTCTCCATTTTGCCAATTGTCAGACTTGTGTCCTAGTGCAGGGCTCAAAATTTTAAGTCTTGAGCCACTAGCCAGGCCTCAAGGGTTACTCGCCATCAGTTGCCCAACCCAATCCTTACCCTGATCCGCCCCTAATTCTGCCGCTAATCACGCCCTCCTAAATTATGTCATGAAATGACACTTAAATGTTTTATACAGAATTAAGTTACGAAAATAAATATTAACAACAACTTTATCAGTTCCCCTCAGCACAGCCTCACCTGTGATCATCAATGCAGCCTCACTGTGCCCCACATTGCAGCCTCACTGTGCCCCATTGCAAACTCATTGTGCCCCCATTGCAGAGTCATTGTGCCCCCCATTGCAGAGTCATTGTGCCCCCCATTGCAGAGTTATTGTGCCCTCCCATTGCAGAGTCATTGTGCCCCCCATTGCAGAGTCATTGTGCCCCCCATTGTGGAGTCATTGTGCCCCCCATTGCAGAGTCATTGTGCCCCCCCATTGCAGAGTCATTGTGCCCCCCCATTGCGGAATCCTTGTGCCCCCCATTGTGGAGTCCTTGTGCCCCCATTGCGGAGTCCTTGTGCCCCCATTGCGGAATCATTGTGCCCCCCCATTGCAGAGTCATTGTGCCCCCCATTGTAGAATCATTGTGCCCCCATTGCGGAGTCCTTGTGCCCCCCATTGCGGAGTCCTTGTGCCCCCCATTGCAGAGTCCTTGTGCCCCCCATTGCAGAGTCCTTGTGCCCCCCATTGCAGAGTCACTGTGCCCCCATTGGCGGCCAGATCATGACAAGATGAAGAGGAGAGCCGCGGATCGCAGAGCGGTATTGCCCGCTGTTAGAACTTACATTGAAATTTCCTCCACTCTGCTCGCTCACACAGCCCCGCCTCCTCCTGACCCCACGCCTGTGATAGACAACACATCCCAGCATTGGACCCGCATTCTATCTATCACAGGTGTGGGGTCAGGAGGAGCTCATTTTCCACTCGCAAAATGCGAGTATGCGAGTGGAAAATTTGAGGTCTGTCCTAGTGTATATGATGCTGTGGAGCCATTGGACCCGAGGCCTATCAGGTATGCCCAATTATCGTTAGATACATATAAATAGCCAGTCTCATGGGGATCCATTTCAGAAGATATGCAGCTACTTTGACGGACAGACCCTCAATGTTACCCGGTTGAAAGTAATTAATGCCCTACTCTATACATGGCCACTTACCAAAGTTTTTTTTACTTAATTCTGCTCCGTCTTACACTATATTCTAACTTAATTTATTCCTATACCTCTTCTAGATCCCTCGTTCATAGGCATCTCTGACTATACGTCTATTTGAACCTATGTGTGGGGTTTTCCTAGAAAACTGACTACAATCTTTCTCTACAATCTGAGGATTTTTTCCCCATAATCAAGTAGTTCAGGTACTTTTTGTTCACCTTACACACATCACTTTATACACCTTAAAATATATGGCCTGTTGATTTATTTAGCTTCACCATGGATTTGTCCCATGTCCCAGCGTACACCAGGAACAAAAATTGTCTCTGGACAGCCGCACTCTGAACAAATTGTAGCCTTTTATTAAATGAAGGACAGCACTACAAGTCACAGCAAAATAAAATAAAAACAGACTGCTGACGGGTTTCGCACTGAAACTAGTGCTTAGTCATAGCTAAAAAATACAACAAATGATATCAAATATTTATACAACCTTAATAAAACCAAACAACTGAAGGCCCAAGAAAACAGGTGGTGTCTAATTATCTAATTAGTAATCAAACCAATAAGTGGGTGAGAGTGTCTGGTGAAAGAACCCTTTAAGAAGAAGCTGGGACAGCCGCACTCCAAAAACGTTCCTTTTTATTAAAACTGGTCACAGAACATCACACGCCACAGCAAACAATCAGTAAAAAGCTAACACGTTTCGCACTGTGCTTCAGTGCTTATTCATAGCTAATGTGCATAGCAAACAAGAAGAAAATATATACTCATACCTGTTTGCTATGCACATTTTCTATGCATATTAGCTATGAATAAGCACTGAAGCATATATATATGTACATGTGTCAGGATACGGTGCAGGCAAGGAGGAAGGCGGGGAAACGACAAGAAGAGATAGACAAAAGAGATTGATCAAAAATGGAAAGCATCCCATTCGAAAATTCATGCCCGCTGGTATTCTAATGTGAAACATGAATGTCCAGTGTCCAGTTTCCCCATAATCAAGTAGTTCAGGTACTTTTTGTTATCCTTACACACATCACTTTATACACCTTAAAATATATGGCCTGTTGATTTATTTAGTTTCCCCATGGATTTGTCCCATGTCCCAGCATACACCACTCCTTCACTAGCAATGCCCATTACATATTACTATACACACATAACAATACACCTGTTTAGTGTTGTTTGCTTTACCACTTTTTTCGCCTCCGGTTTTTGCATATGTTCACTACACATCTATCTATCACCTACTTGCTTTCAATATTCATAATCATCACACACCTGCTTTGTTTATCCATTCACATCTCACTTTTCATTTTAATTTTATATTCATTTTTATTTTTATATTTATTTTTTCATATTTACATTTATTTTTATTTTATTTTCCTTTATTGAATTTTATCACTGTCACATCCACCTCCACATACTGTACCTCATGTAAACAATTAGTCCTGAATACATGAATATTGTTGAAATGTCTTCATTATTATACATTTCTACAGTAATGGGCGCCTAGGTTGGCTTTGTGTTCCTGGTCTCTGCCTTTCTCCTCCGGTCCCCCTTCTCCAACCCACCCCTGGGTGGGGACACCAGTGTGACCTCTGGTAAGCCTGGAGGGCATCCGTTCACCTGCAGCCTGGTTTTTCTTTTCCTGCCCCCCTCTTCTGGGGGGTGATCTGTGTATGGAGTGCAGGATTGAGGGGTGATCTGTGTATGGAGTGCAGGATTGAGGGGTGATCTGTGTATGGAGTGCAGGATTGAGGTATGAGCTGTGTACAGAGTGCAGGGTTTAGGGGTAAGATGTGTACAGAGTGCAGGGTTTAGGGGTAAGCTGTGTACAGAGTGCCTGGTTTAGGGGTGAGCTGTGTACGGAGCGCAGGATTGAAGGGTGAGCTGTGTACAGAGTGCAGGATTGAGGGGTGAGCTTTGTACAAAGCGCAGTATTGAGGGGTGAGCTGTGTATGGAGTGCAGGATTGAGGGTTGAGCTGTGTACGGATTGCAGGATTGAGGGGTGAGCTGTTTATGGAGTGCAGGATTGAGGGGTGAGCTGTGTACAGTGCAGAGCTTTCCTCACCCTGGATTCCAGTTTGGAGCTCACCCCCCATCAATACACAGCACTCCTCTGGCATCAATCCCCCCTCCTCTCCCTTCCAATACTGAGCATTCTGACCACCTAAATGACATCAGAGTGGGGCTGCGGAAGAAAAGTTGTAACTTACTGCATGTCCGTGGAGCAGCTTCTGCCTGTGTAAATCCCCGACCCCTCCCCCTTTGCTCTCTCCCCTCTCTGTTTTAGTATAGAGATAGATAGACAAGTTGTTTTTCAGAGCATCACTTCTATATTTACAAGTGACAGTAGTGAGCAGCTCAGCAGCCAACACCAGTTTATTGAGGTGGAGGAACTCAGCTAAAAAAAGCCAGTGGGCTTTGGGTCCCCAACAATGGCAGGGCCCTGGGCAGAAGCCCCGTTTTCCCGGCTTTAAAGACAGCCCTGACAGCCAGAGCTTAAATGTAATGTTTTAGATCAAACATATTTATGTGTTAGAATGGCCCAGTCAAAGTCCAGACCTAAATCCAATTGAGAATCTCTGGCAAGACTTGAAAATTGCTGTTCACAGACCAGGGGCATACCTAGAGCATTTGGCACCTGGGGGGTTCCTATATCTGGCACCCCCACCTCACTAAATGGGTTGTAAAGGTTTGTTTTTTATTTTCTAAATAGGTTCCTTTAAGCTAGTGCATTGTTGGTTCACTTACCTTTTCCTTCAATTTCCCTTCTAAATGTTTTTTGTTCTTTGTCTGTGTAAATAAATTGCTGGCCGCACACACAAGGGGCGCACATACACAAAGCAGCCAGAGGTGGCAGTATAGAGCTGATGTGAGCTCAGTGACACTAAACAACAGATGCTTCACACTCGCACAAACACAGACAGCCAGCATAGCTACAGAGAACACCCCCTGCCACTGCCTTGTCCAAGCTCTGATAGCTGGCCTGACACTCCCCCCCCAATGTGTGGCACCCAGGGCAGATTGGACAGTCAGAGTAGAATGAAAACTCCTCCTACAAGCTTTAACCAGACATTGATAGCAGTCACAAGACTATAATATACTGCTCATGAGAAAGGGTATTTAGCCATTTATATATTTCCTTGTTCTATGTACTGCGGAAGACCAGATATAGTGAATGCAGGCTCCTGGGTTTAGTAACACTTTAAGTAAGTTTGTGTCCTAAAAGGATGCCCCCTAATGGTTTACCTCAGCCAGCACATTCTTCTTTCTCTCAGCAGTCAGCCTATTCACCCTTCAGCAGGCTCTCACAGCAGAGAAAGTGAGAGAGAGCCTCTAGCATAAGTCAGCTCAGACATAAAAAGCCTATGGCTATCTAACTAATTAGTAAGATCTGATCAACAGGTAAGACGTGGGACTAGGACTGGAGGCTTATTCCACTCAAAACGATACAAAGCATCTAGGCTTCAGAATATAGACCAGAACTTATTAAGATCTGAGAAAACATTTTTTTTTACCTCCATATTAGACACAAACTCTGATAACCCTCACCTTGCCCAGGTAAAATGTACAGTATGTGACAGGTATGTCGACAATTCTGTCAGACAGTGCTTCCCAATATACAATATATACCAGGGACGTGCAGTGAGGTCAGTGGCTGGTGAGGCACTGGCTAGTATTAGAGCCAAATACACACAGGTTACATACGCAGCAAACGTTAGAGCGAGAGCAATAATTCTAGCACTAGACCTCCTCTGTAACTCTAAACATGCAATCTGTAAACATTTTTAAAGTGTCGCCTATGGAGAATTAAATATTTTTAATACATTTTTGCGGTTTTACACTATGAGGCTTTTCTTTCATTATCTAAATATGATTTCCAAACCACTGGAGTTCAATTTATGTTAAAAACGGATATAAGGTTTTTTTAAATCAACACACCTCAGATATCCAAACCAGTAACTAATGCAACACAAGCGAGTTGAATGCCCATGGGAGTAATCCAATGCTTTGGTCCTCTAATCACCCAATTCCAAGTATCTTTTGACGCATTTGGATATGAGAGAGCTGAGAGAGTAACATCTAAACCAGTGGTTATGTTCACACAGCGAGTCTGATCTCTGTAATAGGGATCCACCATATCCGGTATGAGGCCAATTTTGATTAAATGGAACATCATTTTTAAAAACATAGGAGATTATTCTAAAGTGGAATATAATAGACACCTTGCAACATTCAGCGCTATATATCAGCACAGGAGATCAGTCTGAATGGATTCAATTTGATACGTTGCATTTCACTTATGGGCACAAACTTTGTGTTTTTGAATTAACAGTCACATACTGTAGGCACCAATTCATTCTTTGAGACGTATGTTGGATGTGTGCACATATCAAATTGACATTTTTCCTATAAGCACCATTAATCCATATTGTTGTGCATGCACCAGTCACTTTATTGCTAGTCACTGTTTCACTATATTGAGGCACATTGATTATTATTGTTGTTTGTGTATTAACAACTTTACAACATTATTTTAAGTCACATTGGGCCAAATTCTCAAAAACATGTGTAAATTTAGGATTATCTAACTTATGTCATTTAAGTTACGGCGCCCTAAGTTGGTGTCGTAAGTACCGTATTCTCAGTGCACTTGCGCACAAAATTGCGCCATCCTTAACTTAAGTTTCAATGCGTAAGGCGTGGTTATGGCAAGTGGGAATGAAGTGGGCGTGCTTCATTGTAATGAGCCGTGACCCCATGCAAATGAAGTGCCGGCCGTACTGCGCATGCGCGCACGAATCTGGACCTCACTGCGCATGTGCAGAACTTTGGTCAGCGCAATCAGTGAGATAGGTAAAAGGCCAAGCGTACTTAGTTTGAAGATCGCCCTGTGTCTAAATAGCCCCAGTCAAACAGACTTCAATTGCAAAAGTATTTCCCTGTGTTCCCTTCCTAAAGCAAGTTGCTTCTGCTTTGAACGTTTGTCAGTGTTTGTTGGTAAGATTTGTTTGTGAGAAAAGTGTTTGTGGAGTTGGAGGGTATAGTTGGTGTTTGTTTTTGAGAAGTGTTTGTTATTTGTTTTCCTTTTTTGCCTGATTGTTTTTGAGAAGTGTTTGTTATTTGTTTTCCTTTTTTGCCTGATTGTTTTTGAGAAGTGTTTGTTATTTGTTTTCCTTTTTTGCCTGATTGTTTTTGAGAAGTGTTTGTTATTTGTTTTCCTTTTTTGCCTGATTGTTTTTGAGAAGTGTTTGTTTTTTGGGTGAGTTCCCTGTTGCTGGGTGTTGTCTGTCATGGCTCCCAAGCGCAGGAAGCTTAATTTTACCCTGGCAGAGAAGCATATACTTGCTCAGGGCGTCATTAAATTTGGGCGATTTCTCCATGGCCCTGAGAGCCACAACACCACCCCGGCCAGGAGGAAGGAGATCCTTCAAAAGATCACCGATCGGATCAATGCGGCGGGGGGGGGGAGACCAGGACCATCGCAGGAGTTCAAAAAAAAATAAATGACTTGAGGAGCGTGTCCCGGAACAAGCTGGCAACGCTGCATGCCCATACCAGGGGCACTGGAGGAGGGGGACCCTGCCCAGTCAGGATGAGTGAGGAGGAATGGGCAGTGGCCCAGTGTTTCCACCCACAGCAGGTGGTGGGCCTGCCTGGCTTTGACAATGATCCTCTTATGAGGACAGGTAATTTTTTGGAATTTCTATCTGGTGATTAGCATGTGTGGGTGGGGGAAGGGAAGATGTGCCAAGTGTGTGGATCCAACAACCTGTGATTGTTTTGTGTCCTCCCCAGATGGCCAGGAGGTTGCAGCCCCATCAGCCCAGGAGGTTGCAGCCCCATCAGCCCAGGAGGTGGCAGCCCCATCAGCCCAGGAGGTGGCAGCCCCATCAGCCCAGGAGGTGGCAGCCCCATCAGGTCAGGAGGTGGCTGGCCCATCAGGTCAGGAGGTTGCTGGCCCATCAGGGCAGGAGGTTGCTGGCCCATCAGGGCAGGCTGCTGCACCACCCCCAAGACAGGCTCATGCAGAGTCCCAAGAAGGGCAGGATTCGCCATGGGAGGGGAGTGCCCACAACTCCCCTAATTTGGATGTTGAGTGGGAGGAGGATGAGGGGGAGGAAGATGACAATATTCTGATTGGGCAGGAAATAATGATGGGCCAAGATATGACCTTTGAATCATCCCCTGAGGGAACCCCACAGGCGCCCAGCAGTCAGGCCACCATCATGGGTCGCCCCTTCCAACCCTCCTCCAACATGCAGCAGCACCCATGGCTCACTCCAACTCCTCCTCCAAGGCCACAAGCCTCAGGGGCAAGTAGGAGGCCGACCCCGGAAAACAGGGGGGGGTTGGTGCGTCTGCCGGTCAGTCTGTTGAGGGACAATGTCCGGCAGACCCGCAGTCTGTCTGCAATACAAAAAACAATGACCAAGGTGGAGCGCAGCCTGGGTGCAATGAGGGAGTCACTGGGTGACGTGGCCACCAACTCCGTGGGGGTCATCACCTGTTTGTGGGACCTGAGGAACGCCACAACAGGTGTGGCCCAGGAGGTGACTGCCCTCACCCAGGCTGTGCAGGCCAATACCCGGGCTGTGCAGGCCAATACGGCTGAAATTACTTCCTGTCTGACAAGGATAGCCGTTGCCTTGGAGGGAAGGCCAGCAGGAGGACAGACACCAGGGGAGGCTGCTTCCTCCCCTGTACAGTCCCCCACCCCTCAAAATACTCACTCCCCTGCACAGCCCCCCCCCCCTGAAAATACTCCCTCCCCTGCACAGACCCCCCCCGTGAAGATCCCCCAGTCGGCCGTGGCCGTCCCCGTGGCCATGCCCGTGCCCGTGGCCGTGGGCAGCCCAGAAGGAGCATTCGGCAACATCCTTAATTTGCAGGGGTACTTTTTTTTTTTTTTTTTTGATACTGTACTTATGATTTGGTTTATGTGTGTGAATGATGTGTGAATGTGGGGGGGTGGCATTCCTGAAAACATAAGGGTGTCACCCTTAGTTTTGGTGGAGTAGGGATCCCCAGGACCAGGGAGAAGTCATCCTAGGTTCCTGAATGGTGTATGAATGCACAGTGACATAATTGGAGCCGTGGCGGGGCGTTACTGCTCCCAAGTACCAAAGGGGGGGGGGGGTACTTGGATCTAATCCAATTCGATGTGCATGTGATGTGTCTGTGCTAGGGACCACAGTGACGTGCATTCATGCATTCTCATTGTGAGATAATTAATGTGCGTTTTGTAACCAAAAAAAAACCATTCTCATTGGCATATAAGTAATGTGCATTTATTTTGCAAAGTAAAGATTTAAAGGTCACATAATCTCTGTGATTTGTTCTGGGCAAAGCAAAAACAAAAAGATAATTAGGATCCATTTACTGGGCAAAGATGCCTTCAGACAGTTGTCTCCTTATTGCCTGGCCCTCAGCAGACCGGGTAGAGGGGTTTGGGGGGGGGGGATTGCCTGGGTGGGGGGTTAGGTCAGGACATATCTCCACATGCATGCCCCTTCTTAAAGCAAAATTGTGCAGGATGCAACATGCCCCAATAATTTGGCATACAAAGTCTGGGGAATACAATAGTGTACCCCCAGTCTTGTCAAGGCATCTAAATCTTGACTTTAGAAGGCCAAAAGTCCGCTCTACTATAGCCCGGGTCTGGATGTGCACCTCATTGAATTTCCGTTCTCCGGGTGTTTGGGGGTTCCTAAAGGGGGTCATCAGGTGGTGTCCCAACGCATATCCTGAGTCACCTGTAAGGGAAAAGACAGGAGGATATTAGTCATGCATGTGCCCCTTGTGATGTCTGCATCATGGGGGGGGGGCATACCTGACACCAATGTCACTCACCAATCAGCCAGCTGTCTCCATAAACGTTCATCTCAAAGTCTCTGTAGATCTTGGTCTGCCTTAGGATGTAACTATCATGGCACGAGCCTGGAAACTTGGCACAAACGTGCCAGATGAGGCCATGTGCATCTACAATAACCTGAACATTTATCGAATGCCAGCCTTTCCTATTTCTGAACAGGTGTTCAGTATCATGGGGGGGCTGTAGTGTAGTCTATCGCCCCGATGGTCTTAGGAAAGCCAGCAATATTATAAAAGTCTGTCATGGCTTGCACACGCTGGTCCTCCTGGGTGGGCATGACAAACTGGTTGCTCATGCGCCGCAGTATGGCAGGGACCACCTGATGGACACATCGGCTCATGGTTGACTGCACCATCCCAGCCACACCTCCAGATGCTCGCTGGAATGAGCCACTCGCTAAAAAATGGAGGGTTGCCATCACTTTTTCAAGAGGTGTCAGGGCATGGGAACGTAGGGTTGGGGCGATTAGATCCTCATGAAGGAGTTGGGTGATCTCCAGGATGGCCTCCCTATCAAAACGGTAGTTGCCAATCACCTCATAAGCTGGCATTTGCCAAATATGACGCCGTGGACGATAAACTCGCGCCTGTGCCCTCATCCTCCTCCTCTGTGCCCTCCTCCTCCTTTGTGCCTGTAAGGCAGCAAGTGCCGTCAAAATCATCGCTGGTCCTGGCATTTTTCAACAAATAACCTTCACAACTAGAGCTCTAACCTCTAGTCACTACCTTCAGCAAACCCTTCCACAGCATGTGTAAAATTAGGGCTGGTTTTATAATGTGGAAATTTAGTCAGAAAAACTAACAGGTGCGCACAGGGCGGAAAATACGGCACACACACTTAATTCTGAGAATCGCCCTAACTCCCTCATTTGCATCTTTGCCTATCAAAAACAGCGGCGAGCCTAGCGTAATTTGCGCCCGGGAATGCGCAGGTGTAACTAATTTAAGTACGGCTGAAAATACGGAAATGTTTGCTTAAGTCGTTTTGACGATCGTGCGCAAATATACGCGCCGTGTAAATTTAGAAAAATGGAGTTAAGTCTGCGTATCTCTTTTGAGAATTTGGCCCAAAGTGTGTACATTTATTTATGAATATTATATTAGGGAATACTGCAGGGGGTGGAGAAAGACCATCATGGCATAACTGGAATTATATAGCATAACTGTATATTAATAAAAATAATAACTATAATATTTATGCAAGTTTTCCCACTTATGAAAAAATGTAAGGGCCTGATTCCCAAAAAAGCTGCCTAACTTAACTTTCAGCAGTTAAGTTACACTGACTTAAAATTTCTACCTAAGTGCCTGATCCACAAAGCACTTACCTAGAAATTACACGCCGTGTAACTTAAGTGCCTCCGTCGCAAGGCGGTCCTCCTCTCCGGGGGGCGTTTAAAATTTAAATGAGGCACGCTCCCGCGCCGGCCGTACTGCGCATGCGTGTGACGTAATTTTCCCGACGTGCAGCGCGCAAACGTAATTTACGGCGGGCTTTGTGGATTGCGACGGAACACTAAAGTTGCGACGGGTGAAAAAAAAAAAAGCACCGGGAAAACAAAAAGAAAAAAGAAAAATTGTCAGCGTCGCTCGGCATGCATTCCTGAGAGGGAGAACTCCATGCCAATTTTCAAAGAAAAAAACGGCATGGGTTCCCCCCCCCAAGGGGCATACCAGGCCCTTAGGTCTGATATGGGTTGTAAGGAGACCCCCCCTACGCCGAAAATTCGACGTAGGGTGTCCCCCTACAATCCATACCAGACCCATATCCAAAGCACGCTACCCGGCCGGTCAGGAATGGGAGTGGGGACGAGCGAGCGCCCCCCCCCCCCCTCCTGAGCCGTGCCAGGCCGCATGCCCTCAACATGGGGGGGTTGGGTGCTCTGGGGCAGGGGGGCGCACTGCGGGCCCCCCCACCCCAGAGCACCCTGTCCCCATGTTGATGAGGACAGGACCTCTTCCCGACAACCCTTGCCGTTGGTTGTCGGGGTCTGCGGGCGGGGGCTTATCGGAATCTGGGAGTCCCCTCAAATAAGGGGGCCCCCAGATACCGGCCCCCCACCCTAAGTGAATGGATATGGGGTACATCGTACCCCTACCCATTCACCTGGAGGCAAAAAGTAAAAGTTATTAAACACACAACACAAGGGTTTTTAAAATAATTTATTAGTCTGCTCCGGAGGCCCCCCCTGTCTTCTTTATTAGCTCTAATACCAGGGGGGGCTTCTTCTTCCACTCTCCGGGGTCTTCTCCGCTCTCCGGGGGGGGTTTCTTCTTCCGCTCTCCGGGGGGGGTCTTCTCCGCTCTCCGGGGGTCTTCTCCCCTCTCCGGGGGTCTTCTTCTATCCTCGCCGCTCTCCGCTGTTGACTCGGTGCACCCCGGTTCTTCTGCAGCTTTCCGGTGCCTTCTTCTTCAGCGCTGGCTGCCTGCTATCTTCGTGTGTTAGCTCAATTACTAACAGGCAGCCAGCTCGGTCTTCTGTGACGTCAGGTTCTTCTCTTCCCTTCTTCCGATGTTGACACGTCGCCTCTTCTCACTGCAATGATGGAAGCGCGCCTTGCATCCCATTTATATAGGCATCACCGTCCCATCATGCTCCGGTAGGTACCCACGTGGTGGGTGCCTACCCACGTGCACCCACCACGTGGGTACCTACCGGAGCATGATGGGACGGTGATGCCTATATAAATGGGATGCAAGGCGCGCTTCCATAATTGCAGTGAGAAGAGGCGACGTGTCAACATCGGAAGAAGGGAAGAGAAGAACCTGACGTCACAGAAGACCGCGCTGGCTGCCTGTTAGTAATTGAGCTAACACACGAAGATAGCAGGCAGCCAGCGCTGAAGAAGAAGGCACCGGACAGCTGCAGAAGAACCGGGGTGCAGCGGAGAGCGGCGAGGATAGAAGAAGACCCCCGGAGTGCGGAGAAGACCCCCGGAGAGCGGAGAAGACCCCCGGAGAGTGGAAGAAGAAGCCCCCCCTGGTATTAGAGCTAATAAAGAAGACAGGGGGGCCTCCGGAGCAGACTAATAAATTATTTTAAAAACCCTTGTGTTGTGTGTTTAATAACTTTTACTTTTTGCCTCCAGGTGAATGGGTAGGGGTACGATGTACCCCATATCCATTCACTTAGGGTGGGGGGCCGGTATCTGGGGGCCCCCTTATTTGAGGGGACTCCCAGATTCCGATAAGCCCCCGCCCGCAGACCCCGACAACCAACGGCAAGGGTTGTCGGGAAGAGGTCCTGTCCTCATCAACATGGGGACAGGGTGCTCTGGGGTGGGGGGGCCCGAAGTGCGCCCCCCTGCCCCAGAGCACCCAACCCCCCCATGTTGAGGGCATGCGGCCTGGCACGGCTCAGGAGGGGGGGGGCGCTCGCTCGTCCCCACTCCCATTCCTGACCGGCCGGGTAGCGTGCTTTGGATACGGGTCTGGTATGGATTGTAGGGGGACCCCCTACGTCGAATTTTTGGCGTAGGGGGGGTCTCCTTACAACCCATACCAGACCTAAGGGCCTGGTATGCTCCTGGGGGGGGAACCCATGCCGGTTTTGAATTTAAAAATTGACGTGGAGTTCTCCCTCAGGAATGCATACCAAATGCCGTCGCTTGAATGGGCTTTTACAAGGTGTGACTAATTTTCCACATTGTAAAACCAGCCCTAGTTTTGCGCAAGCAAATCGGAACTTACGCAGAAATCACAGTGCTGAAAAGCGTTGTGGATCTGCTTAAGTCCTCATTTGCATACTCAAAGCTGCATTTCAATGAGAAATGCCCCCAGCGGCGGATGCGGTACTGCATCCTAAGATCTGACCGTGTAAGTGTCTTACACATGTCAGATTTTCTGCCTAACTTTGGAAAAAGCCTTTTGAGGATCGTTTCCAAAGTTAGGCACAGACTGAATAGCAGTTCCGCCTGCGTATCTCTTTTGGGAATCAGGCCCTAAGTGTCCATATATATATAGTTGATACCATAGGCGTGTGCACAGTGTCAGGTGTGCCTGGGCACCCTAATAGCCATGTGTGATGCAGCTTTCCCCTGTTTAAACCCCTACTATTTCAACAAAGCTCACTAACAAGGCTCCTAAAAAAAATGTGTAAAAAAGGAATAAAAAAAAAAAATGTAAAAAATTAATACAAATAAAAACTACTGACACCATCCACTGCCCTATTGACACCGTCAGTAACACATATGTGTTTGAGATTTGAGGTGCAAACCCAAATACAATAGGCTGCAAAAGGAATCAGTAATTGTATGCATTTTACTTTACAGCTAATATCAGTCCATCATATAAGATCTTCTTTATCCCTGACTACCGGCTCCCATGCAAACTGCAAGGCTCAGGTACAATTAGAAGAGCATAAAAAAATAGATAAATGGGTTGTAAAGGTTTGTTTTTTATTTTCTAAATAGGTTCCTTTAAGCTAGTGCATTGTTGGTTCACTTACCTTTTCCTTCGATTTCCCTTCTAAATGTTTTTTGTTCTTTGTCTGAATTTCTCACTTCCTGTTCCTATTCAGTAAGCTTGCTCTCATCATCCGAGCCGTTCTGGCTGTGGGTTAGTCAGCGTGCTCGCCCCTTCCCTTGGGACTACATTCCTGCGGGGAGACGCTGAGAGGGTGAGTATGCTGACTAACCCCCAGCCAGAACGGCTCGGATGATGAGAGCAAGCTTACTGAGGAGGAACAGGAAGTGAGAAATTCAGACAAAGAAAAAAAAACATTTAGAAGGGAAATCAAAGGAAAAGGTAAGTGAACCAACAATGCACTTAAACAAACCTATTTAGAAAATAAAAAACAAACCTTTACAACCCCTTTAAAAGTCCACCTTAGGGTTTATTTTTATTTTTTAATGCAATAGGCTGTGCACACCTATGGTTGGAACAGTTTATTGTATAAAGAGGGATCCAAAATAATTCAACTGTTCAATGTCAATTACAGGGGCTCTTAAGGGGGATCCAAAACATGCAAACATGAACCCACATATCAATTGCTAAGGTTCAAATGGTCAAATAGCAAACTAGAAAGTTGTACAAAAAAAAATATTATTATTTTGCACCCTCACACCTCTTTTCTATAGATTCCCCATCTACAGTACGGATAAGCCGAACAGAACCTTCGAACGGACCGACCGTTCGCGCGAACATTTAGAACCCCATTGACGACTATGGGACTCGAACGTTCGAATTCAAAAGTGCTCATTTTAAAGTCTAATATGCAAGTTATTGTCGTAAAACGTCTTTGAGAACCCGGGTCTTGCCCCAGGGAACATGTATCAATGGAAAAAAAGTTTTAAAAACGGTTGTTTTTTCTGGAGCAGTGATTTTAATGATGCTTAACCACTTAACGACCCGCCCATAGACAAAATACGTCTACAGGGCGGTTTGTTAACTCTGGGAGGGCGTGCATTGACTTCCTCCCAGAATCGCGCTTTCGCGCACCCCCTGGGGCACGCACATGGGAATGTCCGTGACCGCCAGGTCCAGAGGACCCAGCGCATCACGTATCGCGGTAAATTGCCGCTGATAGCGGCCATTTACCACGTGATCGATCCGTCCAATGACGGAGCGATCACATGTAAACAAACCGGCGTCAATTGATGACGCCGGTTCCTCCCTCCTCTCTCTGTACCGATCAGTACAGTGTGAGAGGAGAGAGTGGGTGTCAGCAGCGCTGTGGGCTGGATCTGTGACTATTGCAGTCACAAATCCAGCCATCCCTGCCCATCCATCCCTGCAATACCCTGCTCAATACCCCCGCGCAATACTCTGCAATACCCTTGTGCAATACTCTGCAATACCCCAGCACAATACTCTGCAATACCCCCTGCGCAGTACTCTGCAATACCCCCCGCACAATACTCTGCAATACCCCCGCACAATACTCTGCAATACCCCCGCACAATACTCTGCAATACCCCCTGTGCAGTACTCTGCAATACCCCCGCACAATACTCTGCAATACCCCCGCGCAATACTCTGCAATACCCCTGCCAGTACTCTGCAATACCCACGCACAATACTCTGCAATACCCCTGCCAGTACTCTGCAATACCTCCGCACAATACTCTGCAATACCCCCACGCAATACTCTGCAATACCCCTGTCAGTACTCTGCAATACCCCTGTCAGTACTCTGCAATACACCGCACAATACTCTGCAATACCCACGCACAATACTCTGCAATACCCCTGCCAGTACTCTGCAATACCCACCCACAATACTCTGCAATACCCCCGCACAATATTCTGCAATACCCCCACACAATACTCAGCAATACCCCTGCCAGTACTCTGCAACACCCCCCGCACAATACTCTGCAATACCCCTGCACAATACTCTGCAATACCCCCGCACAATATTCTGCAATACCCCTGCCAGTACTCTGCAATACCTCCGCACAATACTCTGCAATACCCGGACCAATACTCTGCAATACTGGGAAAATACTCTGGGAAAAAAATGCGATTTAACCACTTCCTGCCCGCCGGCCATCATATGACGTCCTTGACTTTGTGCAGGGATATCTGAATGATGCCTGCAGCTACAGCCGGCGATTCTCTACACCATAAGAACGATCATAGCGGCTGTTCTGCCTCTTGATTGTTCTTACGGGAGGCGAAAAGGGACGTCCCCCCTCCCGTCGCCCTCTGGTGCTTCTTCCGACTCACCGCTACGATCGAAGCCAGGATCGTTTTTTTATTTTTATTATTTCAGGCTTCCCAGCCTAGAGGTGATATGTGGGGTCTTATTGACCCCATATCTCACTGTAAAGAGGACCTATCATGCTATATTCCTATTACAAGGGATGTTTACATTCCTTGTAATAGGAATAAAAGTGATCAAAACATTTATTTTTGGGGAAAAACGTGTTAAACTAAAATAAATAAAGTAAAATTAACAATAAATTTATTTTTTTTAAAACGCCCCCTGTTCCCGTGTGCTCGTATACAGAAGCGAACGCACACATAAGTCCCGCCCACATAAATTGCTGTGCAAATACCGTGCATGATAAAAAGTTGCAACGACTGCCATTGTATTCTCTAGGGTCTTTGATAAAAAAGCATATATAATGTTTTGGGGTTCTATGTAATTTTCTAGCAAATAAATGATGATTTTTACATGTAGGATAGGAATGTCAGAATTGGTCTGGGTGCTCCAGAACGCCTGAAGGTGCTCCCTGCATGTTGGGTCTCTGTATGTGGCCAGGCTGTGTAAAAGTCACACACATGTGGTATCGCCATACTCGGGAGGAATAGCAAGCTTACTGAGGAGGAACAGGAAGTGAGAAATTCAGACAAAGAAAAAAAAATATTTAGAAGGGAAATCAAAGGAAAAGGTAAGTGAACCAACAATGCACTTAAACAAACCTATTTAGAAAATAAAAAACAAACCTTTACAACCCCTTTAAAAGTCCACCTTAGGGTTTATTTTTATTTTTTAATGCAATAGGCTGTGCACACCTATGGTTGGAACAGTTTATTGTATAAAGAGGGATCCAAAATAATTCAACTGTTCAATGTCAATTACAGGGGCTCTTAAGGGGGATCCAAAACATGCAAACATGAACCCACATATCAATTGCTAAGGTTCAAATGGTCAAATAGCAAACTAGAAAGTTGTACAAAAAAAAATATTATTATTTTGCACCCTCACACCTCTTTTCTATAGATTCCCCATCTACAGTACGGATAAGCCGAACAGAACCTTCGAACGGACCGACCGTTCGCGCGAACATTTAGAACCCCATTGACGACTATGGGACTCGAACGTTCGAATTCAAAAGTGCTCATTTTAAAGTCTAATATGCAAGTTATTGTCGTAAAACGTCTTTGAGAACCCGGGTCTTGCCCCAGGGAACATGTATCAATGGAAAAAAAGTTTTAAAAACGGTTGTTTTTTCTGGAGCAGTGATTTTAATGATGCTTAACCACTTAACGACCCGCCCATAGACAAAATACGTCTACAGGGCGGTTTGTTAACTCTGGGAGGGCGTGCATTGACTTCCTCCCAGAATCGCACTTTCGCGCACCCCCTGGGGCGCGCACATGGGAATGTCCGTGACCGCCAGGTCCAGAGGACCGGGCGCATCACGTATCGCGGTAAATTGCCGCTGATAGCGGCCATTTACCACGTGATCGATCCGTCCAATGACGGAGCGATCACATGTAAACAAACCGGCGTCATTTGATGACGCCGGTTCCTCCCTCCTCTCTCTGTACCGATCAGTACAGTGTGAGAGGAGAGAGTGGGTGTCAGCAGCGCTGTGGGCTGGATCTGTGACTATTGCAGTCACAAATCCAGCCATCCCTGCCCAGCCATCCCTGCAATACCCTGCGCAATACCCCCGCGCAATACTCTGCAATACCCTTGTGCAATACTCTGCAATACCCCAGCACAATACTCTGCAATACCCCCTGCGCAGTACTCTGCAATACCCCCCGCACAACACTCTGCAATACCTCCGCACAATACTCTGCAATACCCCCACACAATACTCTGCAATACCCCCTGTGCAGTACTCTGCAATACCCCCGCACAATACTCTGCAATACCCCCGCGCAATACTCTGCAATACCCCTGCCATTACTCTGCAATACCCACGCACAATACTCTGCAATACCCCTGCCAGTACTCTGCAATACCTCCGCACAATACTCTGCAATACCCCCATGCAATACTCTGCAATACCCCTGTCAGTACTCTGCAATACACCGCACAATACTCTGCAATACCCACGCACAATACTCTGCAATACCCCTGCCAGTACTCTGCAATACCCCCACACAATACTCAGCAATACCCCAGCCAGTACTCTGCAATACCCCCGCACAATATTCTGCAATACCCCTGCCAGTACTCTGCAATACCTCCGCACAATACTCTGCAATACCCGGACCAATACTCTGCAATACTGGGAAAATACTCTGGCAAAAAAATGCGATTTAACCACTTCCTGCCCGCCGGCCATCATATGACGTCCTTGACTTTGTGCAGGGATATCTGAATGATGCCTGCAGCTACAGCCGGCGATTCTCTACACCATAAGAACGATCATAGCGGCTGTTCTGCCTCTTGATTGTTCTTACGGGAGGCGAAAAGGGACGTCCCCCCTCCCGTCGCCCTCTGGTGCTTCTTCCGACTCACCGCTACGATCGAAGCCAGGATCGTTTTTTTATTTTTATTATTTCAGGCTTCCCAGCCTAGAGGTGATATGTGGGGTCTTATTGACCCCATATCTCACTGTAAAGAGGACCTATCATGCTATATTCCTATTACAAGGGATGTTTACATTCCTTGTAATAGGAATAAAAGTGATCAAAACATTTATTTTTGGGGAAAAACGTGTTAAACTAAAATAAATAAAGTAAAATTAACAATAAATTTATTTTTTTTAAAACGCCCCCTGTTCCCGTGTGCTCGTATACAGAAGCGAACGCACACATAAGTCCCGCCCACATAAATTGCTGTGCAAATACCGTGCATGATAAAAAGTTGCAACGACTGCCATTGTATTCTCTAGGGTCTTTGATAAAAAAGCATATATAATGTTTTGGGGTTCTATGTAATTTTCTAGCAAATAAATGATGATTTTTACATGTAGGATAGGAATGTCAGAATTGGTCTGGGTGCTCCAGAACGCCTGAAGGTGCTCCCTGCATGTTGGGTCTCTGTATGTGGCCAGGCTGTGTAAAAGTCACACACATGTGGTATCGCCATACTCGGGAGGAATAGCAGAATGTGTTTTGGGGTGTATTTTGTGGTATGCATATGCTGTGTGTGAGAAATAACCTGCTAATATGAACATTTTGTGAAAAAAAAATTAAAATAAAAAAATCTTGATTTTTCAAAACTCACCATGCCTCTTTATAAATACCTTGGAATGTCTTCTTTCCAAAAAGGGGTCATTTGGGGGGTATTTTACTTTTCTGGCATGTTGTTAGGGTCTCAAGAAATGACATAAGCCGTCAGTACTTCAGGTGTGATCAATTTTCAGATATTGGCACCATAGCTTGTGGATGCTATAACTTTCACAAAGACCAAATAATATCCACCAATTTGTACTTATTTTTTACCAAAGACATGTAGCAGTATACATTTTGGCCAAAATTTATGAAGAAAAATTACAAATTTGCCCAAATTTTATAACAGAAACAAAACATTTTTTACAGAATTTTCCGTCTTTTTTCTTTTATAGCGCAAAAAATAAAAAACCCAACAGTGATTAAATACCACCAAAAGAATACTCCATTTGTGGGAAAAAAATGTCAAAAATTTAATTTGGGTACAGTGTTGTATGACTGAGTAATTGTCATTCAAAATGTGAGAGCACCAAAAGTTGGTCTGGTTATTAAGGGGGTTTAAAGCGGGGGTTCACCCCAACATTTTTTTTTAACATTACATCTAGCAGAGCCAGCATACTAAGGACATTTACTTTCGGCAGGAAAAAAATTTTTTCTCCGTACATACCTTAATATTCTGTTTTTGTCCAGGGCTTCCGGGTTCCGATGACTGCGGGACTGGGCGTTCCTATCCTTCGGTTCGATGATTGACGGCTTGAGAAACAGGTGACCTGTCGCACAACGCACGTCACCAGATGTCGGGAAATAGCCAAGCTGCGAGTCGGCACCATACCGCGCCTGTGCAGTCAGCTCTACACGGCGCTGGCGCCGTATAGTGCCGACTCGCAGCTCGGCTATTTCCGGAAATCAGGTGAAGCGCGTTGTGGGACAGGTCACCTGTTTCACAAGCCGTCAATCATCGAACCGAAGGATAGGAACGCCCAGTTCCGCAGGTGCACACTGCAGAGGACACAGGCAGTACACACCACGTAGCTTTAGGTGCACACTGCAGAGGACATGGGCAGTACACACACCACGTAGCTTTAGGTGCACACTGCAGAGGACACAGGCAGTACACACCACGTAGCTTTAGGTGCACACTGCAGAGGACACAGGCAGTACACACCACGTAGCTTTAGGTGCACACTGCAGAGGACACAGGCAGGGCCGCCATCAGGGGGGGTAAGGCAGTAAACAATTTTTTTTTATATTATTTTATTTTTTATATATACAGTATATATATTTTTTATTAAAGGGCTCAGAGGTCCCCAGGGCCCCCTGTGGCAAATACCATTTTTTTTTTTTTTTTATATAAATGTTTGTTTATTTTTTTATATATATTTAAATTTTTTTTTGTTTCATACATTTTTATTGAGTAGAAATAGTGCAAAAGACAATTCAAATACACATTTTGTGTACAGAAAATATTAAACTATACAGTACAGAAACTTTTAAAGGTCTGAATAGTACAATAGGAATGGTGCAAACATTATGCAAATGAAACAGACTGAAGCTTGCTTGAAGTGTTGGTATGAGATATAACTTCTCCTTTATTTTTGTACAAGTATTAAGGATATGGGGAGGGGAAGGATTGGAATAGGAGGGGGGGGGGGGTAAAAAAAAAAAAGAGAAGAAAAAAAGAAAACAAAGACTAAACGATTAGAAAAGACATATGTTGTGCGTATGGTAAGAAAAACAGCAAAGCCATCTATCTTGGTGCAATCAGATCTGAGGTTCAGGAATTTACAAGGCTTTGTATTCTGGAGTGTTTTTAAACTCAAGCCATTTGTACCAGGTCGCATTGAATGTAATAATCTGTTCCTGAGCAATGCTGATGAGTTCTTTGATTCTCTCTATGTTGATTAGCCTGCGAAACCACTCTACTTTTGTTGGCGTGATATTTGAACGCCAATGGCACGGAATACAGTGTCTAGCAGCGTTTATCATGAACATTGTGAGGGATTTCAAGTATCTCTTTCTGGGGATTGGACTGTGGTGTAGCAAGTATTGTGCTGGTTCAAGTCTGAGATCATCTGAGGTGATTGAAGTGATAGTCTCATGCACCATTTTCCAGAAGGATTGGATCAATGGGCATGACCACCATATGTGGAGCATCGAGCCTTCCCCGGCATCGCATCTCCAACACTTGTTAGAAATTTGGGATGAAAACTTATGGAGCAAAGTGGAAGTTCTGTACCATCTGGTTACAATTTTAAAGCCACACTCCTGGGTGGCAACATTTAGAGAGCCCTTGTGGGCATGCATAAAGATGGTTTCCCACTCCGGTCGTGACAAGTTCAGGTTAAGGTCTTTTTCCCACGCCAGACATGACGCACTGGAGAAGTCTGCAACGGTCTCAAATAGTGAGTTATACAGTATAGAGATGGTGTGTCTTTGAGGTTGCTTTTGTAAGGCCAAGGTTTCTAGAACTGTGGGGCGTCTTGACCAGATACGAATATGCTCCTTCGTATTCAAGAAATGTTTGATTTGCAAGAATTTTTTTTATTAAAAGGGCCCAGAGGTCCCCAGGACCCTGGATGGCAACCCCCCCCCCCTTTTTTTTTATAAATGTTTATTTTTTTTATATATATATTTTTTTTATTTATTTTTTATTAAAGGGCCCAGAGGTTTTTTTTTTATTATTAAAGGGCCCAGAGGTACCAGATGGCAACCCCTTTTTTTGTAATTTATTTATATATATATATATATATATATATATATATATATATATATACCTACATTTATATATATATATTTATTAAAGGGCCCAGAAGTACCCAGGGCCCTTTTTTAAAAAGAGGGGTTGCCCTTTTAAAAAAAAAATATATATATATTTTTTATTTCTTTTTTTTCTTTTTATTAAAGGGCCCAGAGGTCCCCAGGGCCCGGATGGCTACCCCCCTTTTTTTATATATATTTTTCTTTATTTCTCCTTTTTTTGTAAAGGCCCCCCCCCCCCCGCTTCTCGATTTCAGGCGGCAGCACCCCCCCCCCGGTTCTCTGCTCCAGGGGGCCCATGCCTGAAGCTGTGTAAGGGGCCCCATAATTCCTGATGGCGGCCCTGGACACAGGCAATACACCACATGAGAATACTGCAGCTAGCACAATCACCTGCCTGCCAGTAAATTAGGAAGTGCAGATCTAGCTAAACTATACAGTGTATAAATATATATACAACACCTGGGATGCATATATATCCTCCACACACTGAGGGGCAGATCCACATACATCTGCGCCGGGCGTAACTTATCTTTTTTCATTTTAATCCACAACGAATCCGCGCCATAAGTTACGGCGGCGTAGTGTATCTCTCGCGGCGTAAGGGAGCGGAATTCAAATGGATCTAATCGGGGCGTGTTTTATGTTAATACGTCGTGACCCGACGTAAACAACGTTTTTTTGGAACTGCGCATGCGCCGTCCCTGGGGGTATCCCAGTGCGCATGCTCGAAATTAAACCGGAACCCGCCAATGCTTACGACGGTGACGTCATTCTACGAAATTCCTATTCGCGAACGACTTACGAAAACAACGTAAAAAATTCAAAATTGGACGCGGGAAGGACGGCCATACTTAACATTAAGTACGCCTCAGTATAGCAGCTTTATCTATACGCCGGAAAAAGCCGAACGCAAACGACGGAAAAAATGCGCCGGCCGGACGTACGTTCGTGGATCGCCGTAAATAGCTTATTTGCATACTCAACGCGGATTTCGACCGGAACGCCACCTAGTGGCCGCCGAAAAGTTCCAGCTTAGATCCGACGGCGTACGAAGACGTACGCCTGTCGGATCTAGCCGAGATGCCGTCGTATCTTGTTTTGAGGATTCAAAACAAAGATACGACGCAGAATTTTCTTTAAATTACGCCGGCGTATCAATAGATACGCCGGCGTAATTTCTTTGTGGATCTGCCCCTGTAACTTTGACTGACTAGCCTGCCTGCCTGCCTGCTCTATCTACCTACTAAAAATGACACACTCTCTCTCTCTCTGTCTTCTCTCTTTTAACCACCGCAACACACTACACAAGGCCGACCTGCAGGCGGCCTTTTATAGTGTGGGGCGTGTACTAAACCCCCTGAGCCATAATTGGCCAAAGCCACCCTGGCTTTGGCCGATTATGGCTCTCCGTTTTTTGCAACCTGTGATTGGCCAAGCATGCGGGTCATAGTGCATGCTTGGCCAATCATCAGCCAGCAATGCACTGCGATGCCGTAGTGAAATATGGGCTGTGAAACGCAACTCAAACTTGGCGCGAATGGCCCAAAACGTCCCGTAATTCGACGAACGATCGAACATACAATGTTCAAGTCGAACATGAGTTTGACTCGAATACAAAGCTCATCCCTAATCTACAGCCACTATCCAAGTCTCATCTTCCAAACAGCAGATGGAGCAATAAAGCTTAAAATAACGAATAGTGGACATCACATCTACTGCCACTGCATTTTTCATTAATCTACAACTATGGCTGAACATAGAATTTATCTACTACGTAAATATTGAACCATACTTTGTCAAGGTTTTTTTTTCTCTGCTGACTCAATATTGACAATTTGACATGTGTGGCACTTTAAAATAAATTTCCCAAGATCTGCTGAATATTCAAATATTCATCACACAAGGTGGAATCTAGTATGCATTTTCAAGACTTGAAATAACCCTCTACAACCCTGTCTGAAACGGTTTTATGGTAATCTGGTGAGCTGCTCTGACATAAACAAAACAGGCAACATTCAGACTGTGGTACCCCATTTTTTAAGTGCTTTGCCCACTGAGATAGTAATAGCAGGAGCCATTCAGAATTAAAACACAGCTGTTGAAGATTCGTTGACTTCTGCTGCCCAAAATACCTAATGTCCATCAAAAAACCCAAGCCTAAAAGAAAAGAGGTTTGATTTTTGCCTGGGGGAACAGATTCTTTGTATTTAAACACCTAATAAAATGTGGAGCCAGGGATTAAACTGATAGCCATAAGGATCAGGAAGGATTTATTTTCCTTGTTAAAGGACTGAAAACATTATGTTATCAATTTTTTTTCTTATCTATGAATAAAAATGTTATTAGTTTGACATATGTGATCTTTTAAAAAATAAATCCATCGGGTTTAACAAGATCTGATCAATGGAGCTACTCCTAACTTTTCTGTTTAAAGGAGATAAAGGTGTAAGTTGACCTTCCAGTCCATTGGCAGTTGTCTTAGATGCACAGGGGTGGGACCTTGAATGACTTTTGTATGTTATTTAAGCACATCGGACCCCACTTTTTAAAGGTCTTCTTTGCCCTCTTCTAGATCAATTAGGTTTCCAAAGATACAGTATGTTTTAAAAATATGTTTTAATCATTAAAATGATTACTATTAAAGTATGAAAACAATGAACATCTGGGCACTTTTTTAAACTGTTAATTGCATTTCCACCAAAATGCCCAGTGAAGCATGGGGATAAATGTAGTGCCATACACTCCTGCTGAGGGTGCTAACAGATGGCAATAATTTACCAATGCTTGATTAATTTCATGTAAAGTGTAAAGAAACCAAATGTGTTGATTATGCAAATCGCTGCACTGTAGCATTGACTAGCCAGTAATTATTTTTGCTAACCATAAATACACCACTGATGCCCTGCCTAATCTTTTAGGTTTAATCACTGTGCACTGACAAGTACAGCTAATCAATTTATGGTATGCCTACTTGTAATAACTGGTATAATTCACACACAATATTCTGTCATGATTAGATATTGCATGTTTGATCTTTCAAATGCTGGTAAATAAGTTCTATAAATTATGTGAATAAATGACAAAAAAAACACAAAAAAAAACAATTATGTATTGTGGTCCATTTTGTTTAGGCTAAGAAAAGACTGACCAAGCTTTTAATTTTCTTCTTTTCACTGGTTTTGTAAAAGCGCAAATACAAAAATTAGACACAAACAGAAAGACAGCAATTCTACAATACATACTCATACAGACATAATTGTAGTCAGCATTAAAAAAACAAGTGACTATTAGTATGATCCAGCTCTTACAGGCAGGTTTCCTCTTGAGGGACCTATTTAGAAATAGTTAGTTGAATCAGGTATTTTCCTTTTACTGGATTATTTTGTCTTTTTGACTGATTTTGCTGGTTGCTCTTTTCATAAATGTATAAATAAGGGAAATAAAGAATATAAATTGAGCATGAAGGTGCTTTATGTCTTGTGAAAAGATGAACATTTGGGAGAGATTAGGGGGAGTAAGGTGGGGTGCACAGGTGAACAAAAAAGACAACAGTTACCTTTTCTGTATCTAGTACTGAAAATAAAAAGGAAATTGGGCCACTGTAGAACATTATAGTTAGCCTCACAAAATCTTTATGTTTTATTTTCATAATTGCAATGCCTCAGAAAATGTCACCATAGAAATGAAGAGCAGTGTGTTTGCGATCTCTTAAAACAGAGGTTTACCCCAAAAAACAAGTATATAACATTACATTCTGTATACCTCAAACATGTACAGTATGCTGTTTGTTTATTTTTTGGGGGTGTACATAAGGTATTATCGCTATTTTTCACCTGGCTTCCGGTTAATTGCTCCTGCGGGAGTAGGTGTTCCTATGCAGTGGCGCAATGTCCTCTGGGAATTCACCCAGATCATTGACGTGCCTGACAAAAACTTCCCCCGGCGGATAAGGCGCGTCACGAGTCTCCGTAACTAGCTGAACTGCGAGTCGGCTCTATATGGCGCCTGCGCAGTCAGCTATACATGGCTCCTAGTCGGTGCGCAGGCGCCATATAGCGCCGTATAGAGCTGACTCGCAGTTCGGCTAGTTTCGGAAACTTGTGACGCGCCTTATCCGCCGGGGGAAGGTTTTGTCAGGCACGTCAATCATCTGGGCGAAGTCCCAGAGGACATTGCGCCACTGCATAGGAACGCCTACTCCCGTTGAAGCTAGTACCCGGAAGCCAGGTGAAAAATAGCGATAATACCGTATGTACACCCCCCCCCCCCAACAAAAAAAAAACAGCATACTGTACATGTTTGAGGTATACAGAATGTAATGTTATATACTTGTTTTTTGGGTGAACCTCCGCTTAAAGTAGAAAACCTTCCTAGAAATGAAAACCTTAAAAAGGGGGAACGTTAAGTGAAGTGCACAGGAAAATACAGTCTATTTCTTACCTTTATTTTTTGTTTAGCCCCAGTAGCAGCACAAAGTTCTCATCAGGGCAGAAGACGCCAAGCTGCTTCTTTTTAGAATGAGAGCTGCAATTTTTTTTCAGTGGTCCGACATACCTTCCCCACTGTGCCTGATTTTCTGATGTCTCTAAATACGTGTCCTGTTCTCAGTCAGTTTAACTCCCCCTATTTCATGAAACATTGGTAAGAATTCAATACTGTAGGTTGCTGCCATAAATGTCTTCATTACATTGTTATTCAATGGCAGAAGAGCCCCGTTCAATTGGAACTTATATATATATATATACCCTGTTTCCCCAAAAATAAGACCTACCATGAAAATAAGACCTAGCGTTATTTTCCAGGAGGGCTGCAATATAAGCCCTACCCCAAAAATAAGCCCTAGTTACAAAAATGCTTGTAAAATTATATAATACTGTAATAGAGTGGATTATAGGATGTACAATGTGTGTGTTTCTGTAATATAATTGCGGGGAAGAGAGCTCCGGCGGGAAACAGAAGTGCAGGGCGGCGCTATAACAAATGTATTTGGCACAATTATATTACAGAAACGCACACATTGTAAATTATATACTACTGTAATAGAGTGGATTATAGGATTTTACAAGCATTTTTACTGAGTTTACACTGGGGATTCCTGACAGGCAGGGAGGGAGAGGGGGAGAGAAGACCGCATATTACATGGTAAGACCTACCCCGAAAATAAGCCCTACTGTGTCTTTTGTTGGCATAATTAATATAAGACCCGGTCTTATTTTCGGGGAAACACGGTATATATATATATATATATATATATACGTTCCCCCAGATTATTTTATTTTAAGCTGGACTCTATTACATTGGTGTTATAGGTGAAGGGCCCCCGTTCATTGGTGCCAGTGGAAAAAATGTACTCCACATTAAGTGGGACACATTAGGTATTCCCTGATTTTTTCTTTTCACTTTTTCCTTCTAATTGAATTACCATCACATTCTCACACTTCCATTACTGGACTACCTATCTGGCAGCCACCCATTTTTTCTTCAATCAATCACTCACACCACCCACCAATTCACTATTATCATTGCCCTACTTTAATTATTTATTTATATCCCCTACTTACTTACTAACCCTAATGGACCCCTAAAGTTGCCCTGCCATTCATTACTTATTGGCAATTAGTATCTGCCTTCAGCCCCCTTACCTCTATACCCAGACTCTAACTGTCATTTTGGCAGCTTTGCGTTGAATTATTTATTAAATTCTCCCCAACCAACTACAACATTGTGGGTGTTCTTTGCAGGTGCCTGCTCCTCCACCGCCGAGAGGGCGTCCACGCTTTGGCTCCTTGCAAGCCCTTCTGGACGGGCCTTTTGCTCCTTTTGTATTTGGGGGAGGGGGTGGGGGCAGCCATAACCCCTCCTGGACTGTCCAGCGGCTCCCATTATCCCGGATTCCTTGTTTTAGCGGTAAATATATCACCATGGTATACTCTATGTGATGTATGTTGACATGTTCTCTTTTTTTTTAATTTTAAATTTTCTAATTAACGTTTTAGAACCCTTGTCCCCCTGAATAGATCTACATTGTACAATAACCCATAGTACTTTGAGATGTATATGCATTCATGTCTACTGCAACCAGGATTGTGATATTTACTTCTGTACTCTTTTTTTATATTTGTATATCTTTCCACCATTATTCACTGTGATATCTGATTTCATCGGCAAATAAATGTAATTTTTTACTGAAACCACTTAACTTACTTTTTGACCCCGCTGCCTAAAAGCCCTACTGGGGAACTCCTTTCTTCCATGTAACTTTGGGGCGAGCAGCTCTTCCATCTCCACCCCATGTGTCCTGTCCCTTTTGCAAAAAATTGGGCCTTTGTTGGTGGTGGTGATGCTGGTGCCACAACATTGTAAGCCCTCACAGTTATTCTGGGTGGGCGCAGGAATGGGCCCTGCTGTGAAATATTAGATCAAGAATTGTAATTACATGCCCCTGTTGAACAGGGGCAGAAATATTGGGCCTTAGGCACTCTTTTCACAACACAGCAACCCCTCATAGATACTCTAGTTGGAGCGCACTAATGAGCCCTGCTGCAAAGTATTGCATCAAAAATTGTAATTACATGCCCCTGTTAAACAGGGGCAGAAAAATTTAACCTTAGGCACTGGTGTTGGTGCTACAACACTGCAACCCCTCACAGATACTCTAGTTGGAGCGCAGGAATAAGCCCTGCTGCAAAGTATTGCATCAAAAATTGTAATTACACGCCCCTGGTAAACAGGGGCAGAAAAATAGCCACTGGTGGCGGTGCCCAGAACCAAAAATGTTCTTACAAGCTATCAGCATGATCATTGAGGAGGAAAAGGATAGTCACTCAGCATAACATGATAGTCACTCAGCATCAGCATAGGCAGTCTTGAAGGGATCTGACATTTCCAAAAAAATTGATCAGTTACATCAGCATCAGGTGCTTGGTAGCTGGTGGTGATCCAAGACTGATTCATTTTTATGAAGGTCAGTCGATCGACCGAGTCGGTGGAGAGGTGCACCCTGTGATTGGTTACAAAGCCTCCAGCAGCACAGAATGTGCGTTCTGAAAGAACGCTGGATGCAGGACAGGCCAGTACCTCAATTGCATACTATGCAAGCTCTGGCCAGTGATCCATCCTCAAGACCCAGTAAGCCAGAAGATTTTCGGTGGAAAAGGTGTCCAAGTCTGATCTTGCCCCTAGGTATTCCCGCACCATGTAAAACAGACACAGGCGATGGTTGCTGGAACAGGTCATACTTTGGAGCTGCGGACTAAAAAATTGTCTGAACGCATCGGTCAGACGGCCACCTTCTCCACCGCTCCTTCTGTGACTGACCGAAGCCTCAGCAACACGTTGTCCAGCACCAGGATTTTGTAACCTCCCAGTCTCTGGGAACAAGTTGCACAGACCTTTCTGCAAGGCCTCCCGAAGACGTTTCTTGAGACTGTAATTGATCCCTTGAAGACTGCTGCTGATGCTGAGTGCTAGGCTCCACCTCCATGCTGACACAATCCTCCTCCTCCTTGTCCTCTTCCTGTGTGATAGGCGGGCAAGCAGGAACACTGTCGGGATAAAGGGGGCCTTGAGAGGTAAGGAAGTCCTCCTCTTCCTCCCATTGTTCTGCCTCAAGGACCCTGTCCATTATTCCATGCAGCGTGTGCTCCAACAGGTGGATAAGAGGAACAGTGTCACTGATGCATGCACGGTCACTGCTTACCATCCTCTTGGCCTCCTTAAATAGTGACAGGACAGTGCATGCATCCCTGATCATGGCCCACTGGCGTGGAGAAAAAAAACAAGCTCCCTGACCCTGTTCTGGTGCCATATTGGCACAGATACTCATTGATGGCCCTCTGCTGCGCGTGCAGCCGCTGCAGCATGGCCAACGTAGAGTTTCACCTGGGAGGAGTATGAGAGGAGCATGAATTTGTGTGAGAGAGTGTTTGAAACCGTGTATGTATATGTGTGTATGTGACCCTAGGGGGTTCCCTCCATGCCTAATGTATCTGAATGGCGTCAGGATGGAATCAAATGGAATCAGCCAGCGGCTCATCCCAGCTGAAATACCCATGGCTGGGGGTGGGTCCCTGCTAGCATCATGCATCACCACAAAAACAGCACTGGGTATAGGAGGAACTCCCGCATTCAGTTCAGGGGTCTGCCCATCCCGGCCGCAGCGTGAGATGTTCAAAGCACAAATACCTGTCGCGGCGTCCAGAGATCACTGCGTATGGGAACATGCTGTCATGACGCCGAGGTGCAAAGGTCGATCCCCGCTTCCACTGCATGATGAAGATGGGCGGGGGGAAGGAACTGAGCACCTCGCAACCCCAGAGCGAGACAGGATAAAACCAAAACCAACATCCCTGGGCTGGAGTGGTTAAAAATAATAGATGGAAAGGGGAAAAAGGGGTCTACGTGTAGCAAAAATTACATACAAAGACACAGGTATAAACACCCAGTATTGATTAACTAGGATGGGACAAATAAAAATATTAGAATAACATAACAGATCTTAAGGGAAAATTATGATTAAAGCGGATACCACAAAAGATTCTAGAAACATCTGTGGATATGTATATATAAATGTAATTATTTAAATATGTTGGGCATGTTCGATCACTAAAAAGATGTGTGTCTATCATCCTATATATAGGACAAGCTAAAAGAACGGAAAGTGACCAACTGATGCCCAAACACAGCAGAGACGTGCCTCCATTAGGGATTGGCCCCTGCTCGGTTCAGACCGAACGTTCGAACATCGCGAAAGTTCGGCCCCAAATAACAAACCCCATTAAAGTCAATGGGACCCAAATGTCAAATATCAAAAGTGCCCATTTTGAAGGCTTAAATGCAAGTATTTGGGCATACAATGGTTATAGGGGTCCTGGTCCTGCCCTGGGGGACATGTATCAATTATTTTTTTTTTTTTTAAAGTGAAAGCCTAAAAATGAAAAAAATCCTTCCAATATAGTGCATGGGGAGTCCCCTTAGGCCCCATACACACCATAGAATCCATCCGCAGATAAATACCAGCAAATGGGTTTCAGCGGATAGATCCTATGGTGTGTACACGCCAGCGGATATTTATCTGCGGATAATAATCCCCTGGGATGGATTCCAGCAGATCGGATATTCGCTGACATGCAGAACAAATCCATCTGCTGGAATCCATCCCAACGGATGGATCCGCTGGTCTGTACAGACTCACCGGATCCATCCGTCCTAAGGGATCCCACGCATGCGTCGTAATGATTTGACGCATGCGTGGAATTCCTTATATGACAGTGTCGCGCACGTCGCCGCGTCATAATCGCGGCGACGGCGCGACACGTCATCGCCAGAGGATTTCGGCGCGGATTTCAATGCGATGGTGAGTACACTCCATCGCATTAAAATCTGCTGAAATTCTCGAGAGGATTTATCCGCGGAAACGGTCCGCTGGACCGTATTCGCGGATAAATTCTCCCGTGTGTATGGGGCCTCAGTCTAACTGTAAAGTGGCAGATCTGTACCATGTCTGGAATCTGCTGCAGCAATAATTGAATTTATAAAGCACAAAAAATGAAAATGTTCCTGCAACCTGCTTTTATTTTGTTCAGCAACAGCTGGGGAGCCAGTTTGTATGATGATGCCACAATGTAGTGCACTGGGAACAAGATTAGAGATTTTTTGAATACATTCTGGTGTCACTTTGACTGAAATTGGTCTTGGTGGCTTCCCACCGTAACCCTATAGAGATAACCTTGATGAAAGCCTTGCTGTAAAAAAAAAAATTAACTGGCAGTAACGCACGCAAAACTATATGGCGTTAGACTGGCAGTAAAGCACACAGAAGTAAATGGCGTTAAACTGTCAGTAACACACACATAAGTAAATGGCGTTTAACTAGCAGTAACGCAATCAAATAGAAGGTGTTAAACCATCACTACATTGATGCTATCAGGACTGTTCGCTAATACATGTTTAAACAAGGTTAAAGACGTATGCATATTATTTGCAGAGATCACTCTTTGCACTTTCAGTGATTGTATTGGGAGCGCCCTTTATCACATCATCATTAGAGATGAGCCGAACACCCCCCGGTTCAAACACCGTTAAAGTCTATGGGACCGTGAGAAAAATCAAAAGTGCTAATTTTAAAGGCTAATATGCAAGTGATTGTCATAAACAGTGTTTGAGGGCCCGGGTCCTGCCCCAGGGGACATGTATCAATGCAAACAAAGTTTTAAAAACAGAAGTTTTTTTGGGAGCAGTGATTTTAATAATGCTTAAAGTGGAAAAATAAAAGTGAAACATTCCTTTAAATATCATACCTGGGGGTGTCTATAGTATGCCTGTAAAGTGGCGCATTTTCCTGTGTTTATAACAGTTCCTGCACAAAATGAAATTTCTAAAGGAATAAAAGTAATTTAAAACTGCTTGCGGCTTTAATGTAATGTTGGGTCCCGGCAATATAGATGAAAATTATTGAGAAAAACGGCATGGGTACCCCCCTCAGCCCATTACCAGGCCCTTTGGGTCTTGTATGGATATTAAGGGGAACCCTGCACCCCAATTAAAATTAAGCAGTATACAGGCAGTCCCCAGATATGGGTTGTAGGTTTGATCTTAAGTTGAATCTGTTTGTAATTTGGAACAGGTAAATTTTGTGTAGCTCCAGCCAAAACATCTATTTTTAAGCTTTTTGGATAACATAGGGAAGGGTTATCACCCCTGTAACATTTGTTTTGCTTTCTGTGCCCCTGTTCAGAAGATTTCACCTCACTTTCTGTCCCAATGACAATTGTATTTTGAAAATTTGGGGTTTTTAGGGAAAAAATAATTGGTAAGAAAGCATCAGTGGGGACACTTTTTCCCCATATTAACTCTTACAGGAGAGAATTTCGCTTCCTAAGGGTAGATTACCTCTAACTTCCTATTATCTCCCTCCGTTTGTAAGTGGGAGTTGGCTGGCCCTCACAGACACCTCAAGGACTGAAGCGAGCTGGAGGCCACGACCGCCTGGCACGCTGTGAGGTGGGTGCGGGGACGATCGACCTACCTTCCCCAAGTCCCTGGCAGCATCTCTGACAGCTGCTCTGTAAACTATCCTGGGCCCTGCTCCATGGCTGCAGAGCCCAACCGATCGAGCAGGCCATTCAAGTGATCCATGGAAGAGGCAGCACACAGACAAATACAAAAAATGGGGGTAGTGGCGCTGTCTGTGTGTTCCCTGTGTGACCAGGGTGTGATCTGGCTAGTGATAGCCTTTGAATAGTCCTACCGCTAAATAGCGGGGATCATAAAGTGAGAATGAAGTGGATAAACGAAAAAAAGTGAATAAATTATATATATAATAGTGATACTAGGTGTCCACTAAATGGCAATAGTATAAATGCCTTAAATTAACTGTGATAACCAAAATGTTAGTGCAAGTACACTAAAGAGTGTGGCCAGCTAACTAGTAGCAAGACAAGAAAAATAGTATAACAATAAATAATAGATATATTCACACGCCAATGTGTGAAGTGAATGATCCTTAACAATACAAGAATAATAATATCAATGTACCTATATCATCCACAGCTAGCAGCAATGGTTGCCAGTGGGCAAGTGTGATATACTTAATGAATGTGAACAATAATGTGAAAAATAATTAAATGTTGTTGAAAACATCTATAAATGGATCAGAGAGGTCCTTCCAGCTTGTAGCAATAAATAAATGACAACAAATAATCAGTTCATTCGATGGGTGTCATCTTAGTGACTTGCTTGGTGAACATAATACTTCAGGTGCAGTCGCTGTGGATCCGGTGCTCCCCCTTATGTGTCCCCACTCACCAGAGTTATGCACCCCTACAGGGGTAAAAAGCGTAGGTAGGATCTCCACCAGGTGTTCCACAGCTCAGATCTCCAGGCACTGGATTTTCCTGACGTTCCCTTTAAATTTCACAGCGGGGCAAAGATAAGCTGCTGTCCTTATATACCTCCGGAGATAAGAAGGACAAAAACTCCCATAGCGTAATATGTTTGAAGTAGCACTAAGCTGAGTTTATTGGCGGTGCCAGCAGAAAAGTAAAAAATACAGGTATACAAAAATAATGTGTAATTAAAAACAGGAACTAAAAAATAATAAAGTAACTTATAAAGTGCTTAAAAAAGTCCAGGCTGATGAACTATACCAGCCGTTAAGTGTAAAAACAAAGGCTGCTGAACCAGCAGTGTTCCCACTTGGCACTTAGCGTCCGGTACTCGTGACAGAGCTGCAGAGCGGCGTGCGCTCCAGATGCGTTCCAGCTCGTCTCCCGGAAGTGCGTGAGGGTGTGCGTGTATCCGCTTGACGATCGTTTCGTCCAATCACGTCTTCTGAAGCGGGTACACGCCTACCTCTACTTCCGATTTATATAGGAGACGTCAGCGTGTAACCACCCTCCCATTTAGAGGCGTTAGCCAATCGGGATTGGTGCAGGGCTCCCTCCGAATTGGTGGATTGATTAGAAAGAAGATAAATTCCCTTGGAATATTTAAGGTTACCGCGGACTTAGTTGTATAATACATATGGGGTCATACAACCCCTACATTAATACTCATGCAAGGCATGGCTGCATCGCCTCATACAATCATTTGAAAACAATACATAAATGATAAAACATAATATCTAGGTAGGCCAGGAGATATGGATGGAAAATTATGATCCCCACCAAACCAGCGTAGAACATAACGCAGGTGTGTATAAAGTGATATGGCTTATAGGTAGAGTTAAATGGATAGTCATCCATCATGGAGGGATGAACACTAACATATGCTCCAAAAACCCACATGTACGATAGTGCATAAGTTCCACTGTCCCAGTGTTAAAAAATACACTATAGGAGGTGGGGTAGCTCCGATGTGGCGCAATATGGGTGATATAACTATCATAGCAGGTAGATGTGGAAATAATGAATAACCACTCCAAAAAATAGTGATGGAGACTCAGGGGATGGTGAAAGGAGATGATGTTCTGGTCACTAAGAAGTGATGGCTATAGGATAGATGGATCCAGAGCCTGGGCTCATGAGTGATGAAAAACATATCTGGTAATGTTACCCAATGGGTCTAGTAATGAGAAATTAATTAAACATTAGATATAGATGGTAAGCTAGTTAGGCTAGTGTATTGTCACTCTCATTAATGGGGCCGGTAGTCTAAATTAAAACAAGCATGTAATCATGCCAGATATAAGCATATGCCCTAAAGAGGAGGGCATGGCATAAGTGACACTGTGTGAGAAGGAACCCGTGTCCCATATGTTTCAAGGAACTCTGTGCTCCTAGCAATATGTCTTGTGCATCCTAACACTCCCAAGTTTTGATAACGTAGGGGCTAAGGGCCTTGGTAGAGAACTTTATATAGCTGTATAACCTCATAGATGGAAGTAATATGTAAGACTGAACAGTTGAAGCATAGCCTGACTGTGAGATGTAAACTAGTATGTGTAAATAAACATACATATAGCCCATGATCGCCTGTAGGCTGTGGGTGGATTATTAAATAAGAGATAAGAAAAAAGAAGAACGTACTGTATGGTAGAGAGCGTATCATTCAATGTCCTAGGTGGATAGGAGCTCTAATACTAGGTAGGCCCCCAGTGTCATGGGTTGGCCAGGAAGCAGTTCAGATCTATATCTTTGTTAAGGCCATGGGGCACTAGAGTCCCTAGTCGATAGATCCAGCTTGTCTCATTCTGCGAGATAGCAACAGTCTTATTGCCCCCCCTCCAATTATCCTTAACAAGATCAATGCCGTAGAAGATGAGCCCAGATGGGTCTTTCTGATGGTACTCTTCAAAGTGCCGTGACAGATTGTGTTTGGGGTAGGCACTTTTTATTCTGCTGATATGTTCCTGAATCCTGACCTTCAGGGGTCGGGTAGTTCTACCAACGTATTGCAAATGACACGGACATTCAATGACGTATGTGACGTGTGTAGTGTTGCAAGTTATTAACTCTTTGATTTTGTATTCTTTGAAGTCGAAGCGTGATTTAAAGCTGTTTTTTCTTCTTGGCTGCTTCTTACTAACCCGGCATGCCAGGCATTTCTGGCCTTTCAGCTCTGGGCATAATCTGACAGGTTTGGGTGGATCAATAACGTTGTGTACCAGATGTTGTCGTAAAGATGGAGCTCGTCTATAAATGAATGTTGTTTTTTTTCCTAAAATGCTGGTCAAGATTTGGTCTTCTTGTAAGATGGGCCAGTATTTTTTTAATAATATGTTCAAGATCTCTGTACTGAGAATTGAACACTGTGATGAAAGCCACATCTGTCGTATTCTGCCTCTTCTTTGTCTTGGGTTCCAGCATAAGGTTCCTATTCATATTGCGAACTTCCTCTTTTTGTCTGATCAGCTGTTCTTTGTTATATCCTTTTTCTTCAAACCTGTTTATTATCACGTCAGCTTGGGTTTCGAAATCTGAGATTAAGTTGCAATTCCTACGAAGTCGCATCATCTGTCCTTTTGGAATGTTTGCTTTCCATCTTGGGTGATGGCAGCTGGTAGATGGTATATAACCGCTGCGGTCGGTGGATTTGAAGAACGTTTTTGTGTGTAATTTGGAGCCATAATTGAAGATTTGTAAATCTAGGTATTCAATGCAATCTTGGTCACATTTTCCAGTGAATGTAAGTCCATACCTATTGTTGTTAAGGTCTGATAGGAATTTGTTAAAAGTGTCTGGTGTTCCGTCCCACAAGATGATGAGATCATCAATGTATCTTTTATACATTTTGATCTGGGGAATGTTTTGACCATACACATATTCCTCTTCCCAGCAGTCCATTAGTAGGTTAGCGACGCTGGGGGCATAGCGGGCCCCCATTGCAACCCCTTTGGTTTGCACATAATAGTTTTTCTGATACCAAAAATAATTGCACTCCATTGCCATTTGGAGGCCTTCGATGATGAAGTTGATTTGTTCTTGCTTGAGTGCAGTCTTTTCGTGTAGAGCTTTTTCTACCCCCATCACTCCATCTGCTTGTGAGATGCTGGTGTAGAGTGAATTTACATCAATGGTGGCCAGTAATAGACTTTCTGCCCCATCGATATGCTGTAGTTCGTTGATTAGTTGACAGCTATCACGGAGGTATGATTTGCCCTTCTTAACAATGGGATTGAGAAAGGTGTCCAAGTACTCCCCTAGTCTAGAGAAAATGGAGTTAATTCCACTAATTATGGGTCTCCCAGGTGGTTTCTCTAGCCTTTTGTGTATTTTTGGGGTGTAGTACAATACCGGTGTTTTTGTCGATTTGGACACTAGGTATTCGGCCTCACTCTTATTTAATATCCCTATAGTTGTTCCTTTATTGACAAACTTCTCAAGTCTCTTAGTGAACTGTATTTTGGGGTTGCTTTTGAGTTTTTTGTATGTACCCTCAACGTTGAGTAGGTTTTTCATCTCTTCTTCGTAATCGGCTTTGTTGAGGATGACCAGCCCTCCCCCTTTGTCCGCTGGTCTACCGTATTTTTCGCCGTATTAGACGCAGTTTTTCTACTCCAAAAAACGGAGTGAAATGTCCCTGCGTCTTATATTGTGAATGCTGACAGTCACTGCACCCCCCTCCGTCGCCGCCGTGTCAGAATCCCTCTCTCATAGGAGAGAAGACAGGACATGTGATGCATTCCTAGCAGGGGCATACCAAGAGGGAGTGGGGGAAGACGTTTTACACCCGGGTGTCAAAACATGGGGGATTTCAGTAGCAGTGCAATGGGGGTGCGCTCCGCACCTAGATCGGGTGTCACCCGCCAGAGGTGACACCATCCTGAAGGCAGTGAGAGCCTTTGCTGTTTTTTTTTTTCAGCCGAACCCCCCCTCCCTTTCAGGGCCATGGTCTAGTCCTGTCTGACTTCCTGCTCCTTCCCCCGCAGCTGCTGTGCTCTGAATATGTCACCACAACGAATTCCTAGCTGCTTCCTGGGTACATCTGAGAGCCAGCCAGCCAGCCAGCCAGCCAGCCAGCCAGAGGGGATTATAATGGCAGTGTCTTCCACTGCCTGAGGTGAGCTGTTGATAAGGGGGTGGGAGGTGTGAGCTGGCTTGGTATCCATTGCTCATCACCTGAGCTAATGTGATAGAGGCTTAAGCTGTGTTTGTGTCTGTCCTGCCACCCTGAGCTGATCTGGGAAGGGGGGAGGTTGCTGTGTCCATCAACATCACCCAGGTATAGTGTAGCTGAGCTGATTTGATAGGTGAGGTGGTATTGCTGTGTGTCCACCACCCACCTATAGTAGTAGTATAATATAAAATATTTTAGTACACCATTTGGTTCAGAATATTTTTTTTTCTTGTTTTTCTCCTCTAAAACCTAGGTGCGTCTTATGGTCAGGTGCGTCTTATACGGCGAAAAATACGGTAATAATCACCTCATTTCTTTCTCCAATGGCTTTGATGTTCTCCCACACTTTTTTGTTTTTATTTTTAGATTTCTTCTGTAATTTCCTAAGATCGCTTTCTACCATTTTCTTAAACGCCCCAATGCACTGGTTGCCTGGTGTAATAGGGTTGAATGTTGAATTGTTCCTTAAATTGGTTTGGACATATTCTGATTGTGTGGCTCTCTCTTCATCAGTACTATTGTGGAAGTGTTTTCGTAGATTAAGTTTTCTCAGGAATTTTTGCAGGTCAATGTAGGCTTCAAATTGGTCAATCGTTTTATCTGGCGCATACTTTAGGCCCAAGTCCAATATTTGCATTTCTTCCCTAGATAGCTGGACATCACTAAGGTTGAATATGACTTTGCCTATTGGTGTCTTGGGCGTTTTCTTCTGCCCCCCTCGGCAGCCTCTCCTAGTCCTTCTCTTTGATTTGGTTCTGCTTCTCTGTCCTGATAATGGGGCCTGTTCCATGGGTTGGGGTAGGTTCCATGATCTTGGTAGCCTTGATTTGCTTGATGGTCTCCTCTTCCTGATGGTCTTCCATGGATATCCCTTCGGTTGCCATTCCTCCCCCTCCAATTGGGATTCCCATGTCCTGTTCGTGGTTATATACCATCTACCAGCTGCCATCACCCAAGATGGAAAGCAAACATTCCAAAAGGACAGATGATGCGACTTCGTAGGAATTGCAACTTAATCTCAGATTTCAAAACCCAAGCTGACGTGATAATAAACAGTTACTGCGCTGATCTAATTATCCAGAGGTATTTAATCTCTGGGAATATGGACATAAGTGAAATATCAGGGCCACAATGTACCCAATCTTAAGTGTGAATAACCTGAATACAAACAATAAAAAATATAAGAAATATATGAGACATACAAATGTGACACAGTGATTTCAAACTTAAATCATATATCTAGATCAGTGTGTCAGCATACAATCCATATGCCACAGTGCTTCTATGAGAAAAATGGCTGTTGCTGCTACTGACCAACCAAATAGTGAAAACAATACGAAAGATATTACAAAAAAATATATTATATATATATATATGTGTGTGTAAAAACCCAATATGCGGTACGCCAACTGCACCGTGAGTTGTCCAATAACCAATATTGGAACAAAATAAAATAAATATCAATAAAAGTGAAATAATTATCAAACAACCATACAAATGTGCAATGTGCTGGCTGCACTTAAAAATAGTCCAAATGACAGGCAATCTTGCTCTTATACAATAGGTTCCAGCAAACACAAGGTTCAATGTTGGTAATGCTGTATACAGGAAAGTGCCGCTATCTCTTCCACCCGACAAAGATGTGCCACCATCACCAATGGTTAAAATCAACACTCACCAGACCCCAGATATTATTAGGCTCCAAAGTGGTGTCTTTTCTTTGTCGGTCAGTGGGTGTTGCCTCCTTTTCCCTTTTACAAGGTGTCATCAATTCCTCAAAAACAAGGGGCTCATCATGGTGTAGTATATTAAAATATGTATTTATTTAAAAAAGGTAAAAAAATATAACACTTACAATATAAAGTGCCTCTGACCGGCACTGAGTGTCTTTGGCAGTGTCAACCGTTAAAAGCCGCTGACCAGCATTTAAGTGTCGTCCTAAGAGGTGTGCTTGCCCCGCTGTGCTCCGCATGTATTGCTACAAGGGGTCCGTGCGCGCTGGTGTGCTGCACCCTCAATGTGTGTGTCCAAACAGCCTCTACGCGTTTCGCTAGTTGCGTCGTCAGGAGAGCTCTCCTGACGACGCAACTAGCGAAACGCGTAGAGGCTGTTTGGACACACACATTGAGGGTGCAGCACACCAGCGCGCACGGACCCCTTGTAGCAATACATGCGGAGCACAGCGGGGCAAGCACACCTCTTAGGACGACACTTAAATGCTGGTCAGCGGCTTTTAACGGTTGACACTGCCAAAGACACTCAGTGCCGGTCAGAGGCACTTTATATTGTAAGTGTTATATTTTTTTACCTTTTTTAAATAAATACATATTTTAATATACTACACCATGATGAGCCCCTTGTTTTTGAGGAATTGATGACACCTTGTAAAAGGGAAAAGGAGGCAACACCCACTGACCGACAAAGAAAAGACACCACTTTGGAGCCTAATAATATCTGGGGTCTGGTGAGTGTTGATTTTAACCATTGGTGATGGTGGCACATCTTTGTCGGGTGGAAGAGATAGCGGCACTTTCCTGTATACAGCATTACCAACATTGAACCTTGTGTTTGCTGGAACCTATTGTATAAGAGCAAGATTGCCTGTCATTTGGACTATTTTTAAGTGCAGCCAGCACATTGCACATTTGTATGGTTGTTTGATAATTATTTCACTTTTATTGATATTTATTTTATTTTGTTCCAATATTGGTTATTGGACAACTCACGGTGCAGTTGGCGTACCGCATATTGGGTTTTTACACACACATATATATATATATAATATATTTTTTTGTAATATCTTTCGTATTGTTTTCACTATTTGGTTGGTCAGTAGCAGCAACAGCCATTTTTCTCATAGAAGCACTGTGGCATATGAATTGTATGCTGACACACTGATCTAGATATATGATTTAAGTTTGAAATCACTGTGTCACATTTGTATGTCTCATATATTTCTTATATTTTTTATTGTTTGTATTCAGGTTATTCACACTTAAGATTGGGTACATTGTGGCCCTGATATTTCACTTATGTCCATATTCCCAGAGATTAAATACCTCTGGATAATTAGATCAGCGCAGTAACATTTTTCTTCTTAGAGCACTATTGACCCCCACTAAGGGCACACAGTACTGCAGCAGATCACAGTTCACATTTATTTATTTATTTATTTTCTTTTGCGCCGGTGACACTCACAACCAATTGTGATAATAAACAGGTTTGAAGAAAAAGGATATAACAAAGAACAGCTGATCAGACAAAAAGAGGAAGTTCGCAATATGAATAGGAACCTTATGCTGGAACCCAAGACAAAGAAGAGGCAGAATACGACAGATGTGGCTTTCATCACAGGGTTCAATTCTCAGTACAGAGATCTTGAACATATTATTAAAAAATACTGGCCCATCTTACAAGAAGACCAAATCTTGACCAGCATTTTAGGAAAAAAAACAACATTCATTTATAGACGAGCTCCATCTTTACGACAACATCTGGTACACAACGTTATTGATCCACCCAAACCTGTCAGATTATGCCCAGAGCTGAAAGGCCAGAAATGCCTGGCATGCCGGGTTAGTAAGAAGCAGCCAAGAAGAAAAAACAGCTTTAAATCACGCTTCGACTTCAAAGAATATAAAATCAAAGAGTTAATAACTTGCAACACTACACACGTCACATACGTAATTGAATGTCCGTGTCATTTGCAATACGCTGGTAGAACTACCCGACCCCTGAAGGTCAGGATTCAGGAACATATCAGCAGAATAAAAAGTGCCTACCCCAAACACAATCTGTCACGGCACTTTGAAGAGTACCTTTAGAAAGACCCATCTGGGCTCATCTTCTACGGCATTGATCTTGTTAAGGATAATTGGAGGGGGGGCAATAAGACTGTTGCTATCTCGCAGAACGAGACAAGCTGGATCTATCAACTAGGGACTCTAGTGCCCCATGGCCTTAACAAAGATATAGATCTGAACTGCTTCCTGGCCAACCCATGACACTGGGGGCCTACCTAGTATTAGAGCTCCTATCCACCTAGGACATTGAATGATACGCTCTCTACCATACAGTACGTTCTTCTTTTTTCTTATCTCTTATTTAATAATCCACCTACAGCCTACAGGCGATCATGGGCTATATGTATGTTTATTTACACATACTAGTTTACATCTCACAGTCAGGCTATGCTTCAACTGTTCAGTCTTAAATATTACTTCCATCTATGAGGTTATACAGCTATATAAAGTTCTCTACCAAGGCCCTTAGCCCCTACGTTATCAAAACTTGGGAGTGTTAGGATGCACAAGACATATTGCTAGGAGCACAGAGGTCCTTGAAACATATGGGACACGGGTTCCTTCTCACACAGTGTCACTTATGCCATGCCCTCCTCTTTAGGGCATATGCTTATATCTGGCATGATTACATGCTTGTTTTAATTTAGACTACCGGCCCCATTAATGAGAGTGACAATACACTAGCCTAACTAGCTTACCATCTATATCTAATGTTTAATTAATTTCTCATTACTAGACCCATTGGGTAACATTACCAGATATGTTTTTCATCACTCATGAGCCCAGGCTCTGGATCCATCTATTCTATAGCCATCACTTCTTAGTGACCAGAACATCATCTCCTTTCACCATCCCCTGAGTCTCCATCACTATTTTTTGGAGTGGTTATTCATTATTTCCACATCTACCTGCTATGATAGTTATATCACCCATATTGCGCCACATCGGAGCTACCCCACCTCCTATAGTGTATTTTTTAACACTGGGACAGTGGAACTTATGCACTATCGTACATGTGGGTTTTTGGAGCATATGTTAGTGTTCATCCCTCCATGATGGATGACTATCCATTTAACTCTACCTATAAGCCATATCACTTTATACACACCTGCTTTATGTTCTACGCTGGTTTGGTGGGGATCATAATTTTCCATCCATATCTCCTGGCCTACCTAGATATTATGTTTTACCATTTATGTATTGTTTTCAAATGATTGTATGAGGCGATGCAGCCATGCCTTGCATGAGTATTAATGTAGGGGTTGTATGACCCCATATGTATTATACAACTAAATCCGCGGTAACCTTAAATATCCCAAGGGAATTTATCTTCTTTCTAATCAATCCACCAATTCGGAGGGAGCCCTGCACAAATCCCGATTGGCTAACGCCTCTAAATGGGAGGGTGGTTACACGCTGACGTCTCCTATATAAATCGGAAGTAGAGGTAGGCGTGTACCCGCTTCAGAAGACGTGATTGGACGAAACGATCGTCAAGCGGATACACGCACACCCCCACGCACTTCCGGGAGACGAGCTGGAACGCATCTGGAGCGCACGCCGCTCTGCAGCTCTGTCACGAGTACCGGACGCTAAGTGCCAAGTGGGAACACTGCTGGTTCAGCAGCCTTTGTTTTTACACTTAACGGCTGGTATAGTTCATCAGCCTGGACTTTTTTAAGCACTTTATAAGTTACTTTATCATTTTTTAGTTCCTGTTTTTAATTACACATTATTTTTGTATACCTGTATTTTTTACTTTTCTGCTGGCACCGCCAATAAACTCAGCTTAGTGCTACTTCAAACATATTACGCTATGGGAGTTTTTGTCCTTCTTATCTCCGGAGGTATATAAGGACAGCAGCTTATCTTTGCCCCGCTGTGAAATTTAAAGGGAACGTCAGGAAAATCCAGTGCCTGGAGATCTGAGCTGTGGAACACCTGGTGGAGATCCTACCTACGCTTTTTACCCCTGTAGGGGTGCATAACTCTGGTGAGTGGGGACACATAAGGGGGAGCACCGGATCCACAGCGACTGCACCTGAAGTATTATGTTTGTTCACCAATCAAGTCACTAAGATGACACCCATCGAATGAACTGATTATGTGTTGTCATTTATTTATTGCTACAAGCTGGAAGGACCTCTCTGATCCATTTATAGATGTTTTCAACAACATTTAATTATTTTTCACATTATTGTTCACATTCATTAAGTATATCACACTTGCCCACTGGCAACCATTGCTGCTAGCTGTGGATGATATAGGTACATTGATATTATTATTCTTGTATTGTTAAGGATCATTCACTTCACACATTGGCGTGTGAATATATCTATTATTTATTGTTATACTATTTTTCTTGTCTTGCTACTAGTTAGCTGGCCACACTCTTTAGTGTACTTGCACTAACATTTTGGTTATCACAGTTAATTTAAGGCATTTATACTATTGCCATTTAGTGGACACCTAGTATCACTATTATATATATAATTTATTCACTTTTTTTCGTTTATCCACTTCATTCTCACTTTATGATCCCCGCTATTTAGCGGTAGGACTATTCAAAGGCTATCACTAGCCAGATCACACCCTGGTCACACAGGGAACACACAGACAGCGCCACTACCCCCATTTTTTGTATTTGTTTCATTTATGTTTTCCTTGGAAAACAGGTTCTAGGGGGGGCAGCAGTTTGTTGTTCACATTTACCTTACATATACCAACTTAACATACGCGCAGGTCTTGCTTTTCTTTTTTTTCTTTATTTAGCACACAGACAAAGCTAACTGTGTGCTATCCCTTCTGGTGTTTGTGCCTGAATGGCTAGCTCTGCCCCCTGCAGCTTAAATAACAAACACAGGGTGAGCAGGCTGGCCCAGCCCCCCTGTGCAGAGAAATTAACTATTGGCTAACATCACTTCCTATGTGCACCCTTTACAGCGTTCCCCCCAGTCATGTGGTTCCCTTTGCTTTGGGGCTTTCTTTATTTTTTTTTACTAATTTCAATTTCAATTTCAATTTCAATTTCAATTTGACCTTCTCTTTTTAGTTTCACTATTGGCGCCAGTATCCATTTATATATTATTCAATGGCACGTACGTGCCGTTGCTTCAGTGAGTGTGCCGTTACCGGCAGCTCCTGCGCGCATGCCATTGCGGCTCTGGCTGCGATACCCAGAAGTAACCCCCGGGAGAGATGTCGCTGGCCGGAGGGGGTACGAGGACCGCTGCGTGAGCTTTGATCTAAGTTAAGTAATTCATAATTCATAATGAGCTAGTATGCTATGCATACTAGCTCATTATGCCTTTGTCTTGCAGTGATTTTTGTTAATAGGGTTTATAACCACTTTAACCAAGGTTACATGAAACCCTAGGGTTTCCTTCAGAGGTTGAGTTGTGACTGACTGACCACCACCTGACCCCTTTACATTGTACAGCACCTTGCACCTTTGGACCCCTTTACATTACACAGCACCGCACCTCTGGACCCTTTTACATTACACAGCACCCTGCACCTCTGGGCCCCTTTACATTACACAGCACCCTGCACCTCTGGACCCCTTTACATTACACAGCACCCTGCACCTCTGGGCCCCTTTACATTACATAGCACCCTGCACGTCTGGACCCCTTTACATTACACAGCACCCTGCAACTTTGGAGCCCTTTACATTACACAGCACCCTGCACCTCTGGACCCCTTTTACATTACACAGCACCCTGCACCTCTGGACCCTTTAACATTACAAAGCACCACACCTCTGGCCCCCTTTACATTACACAGCCCCCCACAGTTTGTTACACAGACACCCCCTAACTGTTCTGGACCCCCTGCATGTTACACTGGGGGGAGACATGACATGCGGCCCGTGGGCCGCCGCGGCCCACAGGGCATATGCCCGGTATGCCCTATCACCAGTCTGCGCCTTGGTGGTGCCAATCCCACTTGGCAGAGCCAGCGACATGACACCAATAATCTTTTTAGCTGTCTACAAGTGTAGAATTCTGACCACCACTGTAAAGGGGAAAATCTTACCACTGACCATCAATGCAAGGGCTCCAATGCTCCCTGATGCCTTTTTTAGCACGGTTCCCTGCTAAACAAAGGTTGATAAATTATGTTTAAATATATGTCTGTCTATGCACAAAAAGAAAAAAAAAATTACTGCAATATTAACCACTTAACCCCGGACCATTTTGATGGCCAAACACCAGGCAACTTTTTGCGATTCGGCACTGTGTTGCTTTAACTGACAATTGCGCGGTCGTGCGATGTGGCTACCAAACAAAATTGAGATCCTTTTTTTCCCCACAAATAGAGCTTTCTTTTGGTGGTATTTGATCACCTTTTTTTTACTTTTTGCTATAATTAATATCCCCTAAAACTATATAAAAAAAATGTTTTCCTCAGTTTAGGCCGATACATATACTTCTACATATTTTTGGTAAAAAACCGCAATAAGCGTATATTGATTGGTTTGCGCAAAAGTTATAGCGCCTACAAAATAGGGGATAGAATTATGACATTTTTAATATAATTTTTTTTTTTAATAGTAATGCCGGCGATCTGTGATTTTTATCGTGACTGCGACTTTAGGGCAGACACATCGGACACTTTTGACACATTTTTGGCACCATTGTCATTTTTACAGCGATCACTATAAAATGCACTGATTACTGTGAAAATGACACTGGCAGTGAAGGGGTTTACCACTAGGTAGCGCTGAAGGGATTAAGTGTGCCCTAGGGAGTGCTTCTAACTGTAGGGGGGATGGGCTGTGTGTGACAGGACAGTGATCACTGCTTCCAATTACAGGAAGCTGTGAACACTGTCCTGTCACTAATGCCGCGTACACACGGTCGTTTTTTGTAATAAAAAAAAAAACGAATTTTTTTAGAAGGAAAAAAACAACGTTTTTCAAACTTCATTTCAAAAAACAACGTAGCATACACACCATCATTTTTTTAAAAGCTCTAGCAAAGCGCGGTTACGTACAGCACGTACGACGGCACTCCAAAGGGTAATTTCCAATGCGGAAGACGGCCTCTTTTGCTGATATCGTGTTGCTGCGTGTTAGTAAAAGTTTAGTGAGAGACAATTCACGCTTTTCAGTCTTCGTGCTTTAAATTTCGTTTTCTGTCGTACAGCTTGTGCTTTTGGGGTAGGATCTGTCTTACAGTGCTTGTATTCAGGACGTGTTTGTTTTGGCCATGCGTTCTTGTGTGCATGTTCCTGTTTTGCAGGTGGTTCTTCAGAGGCCTATCTGTTCTTCAGGGCGTTTTTTTTAGTCCGATCTGATTTGATGACCGTTTTCTAGCCATGTTGCGGGTAGGTTCTCGTCGCCGAGATCATGCTGTGCTTGTTGTTCGGATGTGTGCTGCATCCCGGGAACGGTCCATGAACAGGGTGAGGAGGAGGTTGTGGACCAAGAACTGGTTTCTTCGCAGGGACCAGTTCTCTCATATGCCTCTGTTGCGGGAGATCCGAGAAAACAACCCTGATGATTTCAGGAATTTTCTCAGGATGTCTGACCCCGTATTTCAGCAGCTTTTGGCTTCGGTGTCGCCTTATATCACCAGGCAGGACACCGTTATGCGGGAAGCCATCACTGCTGAGCAGCGGCTAGTTGCTACGTTGCGGTACCTTGCAACAGGGAGAAGTCTGCAGGACTTGAAGTTCTCGATGGGCATCTCCCCCCAGGCTCTGGGCCTCATAATCCCGGAGACCTGTTCTGCCATAATTCAGGTTCTGCAGGAGGACTATAAGGTAAGTGGTGTCCTTTCAATGCACAAACTATTTTCCAAACACTCCCTAATTAACCTGTTTGTAATATGCTGTGAATGTTCCCTTTGTCTCCATGTATGCTGTATTTTTTTTTTAAGTTTGGGCCTACATGCATCTTTTATATAGCCAACCTGTCCAGCATTCTATTTTGTGGCCAAACACACCTAGCCTAGTCCCTATATCCCCCTTTTTTGGTGGCGCCTCCATTGTAGTGCTGCATTTTGTGTGTCCCTATATCCCCCTTTATTTGTGGCCTCCATTGTAGTCCACGCCCAACCCCCCCCCCCCCAATTTATATATATATTTTTTAACTGTATAATTCACTTTTTTTTGGGGGGGGGGTGGTTTTTGAGGTCAGCAACTCATCTCGGGCCCCCCCTCCCCCTAAGCTTTTATTTTTCACATCAGAGGTGGTGATTAATCTGCTTAGTGATCCCTTATTATTTATGTCTCTTAAAATAATACTTGAAATGAATGTTTTTTTTTTAGGATCCCCAAATGTTTTGTGATATTCTGTTAGCAATGTTTGTTTGAATTTATTTTTTGTTTCTTTTTCTCTACAGTTCCCCACCACGCCACAGTAATGGCAGACTGTGGCAGCGGACTTCTCCCAGCGTTGGGACTTTACAAACTGTGGAGGAGCCATTGATGGCAAGCACGTCCGCATCGTGCCCCCACCCCATTCGGGATTCCATTATTTTAACTACAAGGGGTTCCACAGCGTTGTGCTGATGGCCGTGGTGTCTGCCAATTACGATTTTCTGTACGTGGATGTTGGGAAAATGGCCGGATGTCGGATGGCAGGGTCTTTGCTGAGACAGAGTTTGCCCAACGGCTTCAGTCGGAGGACCTAGTATTGTCACCTGCGGAGGAGAACGAAGAGGGGCTGCCCTTCGTATTTGTCGCAGATGAGGCGTTTGGTTTGGGTCCCCACCTCATGAGGCCATTTCCCCAACGCACCCTCACCCCTGAGAGGAGGGTTTTTAATTATAGGCTGGCCTGAGCCAGACGGGTGGTTGAAAATGCATTTGGCATCATGGCCAGCCAATTTTGATTGTTTTTGACTGCCATAAACCTGGCAGAATACAAATGGAACCACATAATACTATGTTGCTGCATTCTACATAATTTTCTCCGAAGACATTCATCCAACTATTTAACTGTATTGCCTGATGAGGCAGTTGATCTAGCTCCGAAGGCGGCCCATGAGGCTAGCCATACAGGCTTGGCCCCCCAAAGCGCACGTGCAGTGCGGCAAGCCTATGTGGATTATTTTATGGGGATGGGGGCCATTCCAATGCCAGATCTTGGCTGAATAAAATCTTTTCTTTTCTGCAATAAACAGTCTAATTTGTTTTTTTATTTAATACATTTTTAATTTTGTGTATTGTAGCTTTTTCATATTGTTCGCATGTGTTTTGGATGTACTAAATACCCATCATTGTCAATCTTACCACCCCAAATATACATGAGTTCTTTTATTAGTCAGCATTGATACAAATAACTAGCCACACATTTTTGATCTTACAAACATGTTTATTGTTTAACAGAGATAAAATAACGTTTTTTTTTTTTTTTATCATCTATACAAATAGAAAATCAAGGTTTTTAATTTTTTTTTTTTTTTATCATTTATACAAATATAAAATCAAGGTTTGGTAAAAACATAATCAAACAAAAATCAAACCTTAAAAAAAAAAAAAAAATCAAACCCTCCCCAGAACATCAATCAAATTTTTGAGCTGCAGTTCCAGCCTTTTTTTCACAAATCTCTCTTGATGCAAGACGGATGTCTTCTACCTGTGCCCTGCACGACAACACTTCTGCAATCAAGAGCTGGGCACTATATGTGTCAAGTCCCTCACCAGCACGACTTGTTCCTGAAATGTAGGACCGAAACATGTATTAAAATTATGTAGGCCTACATCTAGATTACCTGAAGCTGTGGTATATGATACTTTACCGGATGTTGTGGCAGGTTCCCCTTCGTCAACATCCCTTGGGTGTGTGGCTTGGGTTTGTTCGGCCTCCTGCCTTGCTGCTTCATTATGCCCTACGAGATTGAAGAAAAGGTAAACATGAGCTTAAAAGATTATAAAGGCATGAAAGAAAAATAAAATATGTTTTTTCTAAAAATGCTGTGACTATTGTTGGTTTTAAAAACCCTTCTAAAACCAGAAAACAGTATTTTAGCCATTCCCAATGCACTTTAAATTATTTGGAGATTTGGTGTAGTTTTCTACATAGAAGCTAATCAAGTATCCACTGGATCAGCTCACCTCTGTGTGACACCCTACATAGGTTGTTCTTGTGACAAAGAATTGTGCTACTGAGTCCACATGTGTAACCAACTGCTGAGCAGACTCTCCTTTTTCTGTATATTAAGGTGTTATTTAATCTTAAAATCTAGTTAGGAACACATCTACATTAAGGATGAGCCGAACAACCCCCTGTTCGGTTCGCATCAGAACTTGCGAACACACCAAATGTTCGTGTGAACTTTAGAACCCTGTTAAAGTCTATGGGACTCGAACATTTGAAATCTAAAGTGTTAATTTTAAAGGCTAATATGCAAGTTATTGTCCTAAAAAGTATTTGGGGACCTGGGTCCTGTCCCAGGAAACATGTATCAATGCAAAAAAAGTTTTAAAAACTGACGTTTTTTCAGGAGCAGTGAATTTAATAATGCTAAAAGTGAAACAATAAAAGTGTAATATTACTTTAAATTTCATACCTAGGGGGGGTGTAAAGTCAGCATGTGAAAAAGCGCATGTTTCCCGTACATAGAACTGTGTAATTTCTGAAAGAAAAAAAGGCATTTAAAACCGGCTTTGCGGCTCTAATGAATTGTCAGCTCTGGCAATTACAGAGATGATTCATTCATAAAAAATAAAAATAAAAGGCCCTTCAGGTCTGATATGGATATTAAGGGGAACCCCGCCGTCAATTTAAAAAAAAAATGACGTGGGGTTCCCCCCAAATATCCATACCAGACCCTTCAGGTCTGGTGTGGATTTTAAGGGGAACTCCACCCCAAATTTTTAAAAAATGGCGTGGAGTTCCCCCAAAAATCCACACCAGACCCTTATCCGAGCACGTTAACCTGGCCGGCCGCAGAAAAGAGGGGGGGACAGAGTGCGCCCCCCCCTCTCCTGAACCGCACAGGCCACATGCCCTCAACATGGGGAGGATGTCCCCATGTTGATGGGGACAAGGGCCTCATCCCCACAACCCTTGCCCGGTGGTTGTGGGGGTCTGCGGGCAGGGGGCTTATCAGAATGTGGAAGACCACTTTAACAAAGGGGACCCCCAGATCCTGCCCCCCCCCCCTATGTGAATTGGTAATGGGGTACACTGTACCTCTACCATTTCACGAAGGAAGTGTAAATAGTTAAAAAAAAAACACACACAGACACCGTAGCAAAAAATCCTTTATTAATAATAATAAAAAAAAATCCAGCGTTGTGAATCCACTCTCGGCCCGGCCCCCCGCTCCAACGTTGTCTTCTATCCAGTGACAGATGATCTCTCCAGCGACGGGTGATCAGCGGTCCGGTCCAGCGATGAGAAGATCCATCCATCCAGAGCGCAGCAGGCGAGCTCCTCTCTCCGCTGGACACAGCCCGGTATTTCCCGGTCTTTCCCAGTGACGTATGAGGGTGCGTCAGAGGGGGCGGGGTCATTTGCCACCATTGTTTAAGTTTGAATTTTTTATTCGGCCAGAATAAATGGCTTTTTGTTTTGTCCTCCAAATTTGACCATGTGTATTTTAAAAAAAATAGAGAGATCATTAGTGAGTGGGCAGATACATTTCAAAAACAAACATTTTGACATTAACAAGGTACAACAACCTTCTTGTGGGTAAATTCTAAGAAATAATTATGTTGTTGTGGTCACTTCACACACTAACAATCAACCCAAAATATATATTTAGCAAAAAGTTTTTCCCAAAAAGTCCCCCCTAAAACAAAAAACAAAAAAATTAAATATATATTTTGAATTTTGGAGATGGAACATACGCCTAAAAAACACAACACAAAACAAAACATTATATAACAATAAATAATAAAGTAAAGAGCTTGTCATAACTATGTAACAAGATCAGCCGCAACAAACAAGCATTTTAGTGTAGCATTTAAAAGCATGGTGTAATGCAGCGCATTCTTTTCTTCTATAATTTGAAAACTAACTAACAAATGTGCTTACTCCATTCTGAACAGTAGTTTTACCAGAACGAGCGCTGCCGTCTCCTAACTTGCTTCTGAGCATGCGCGGGCCTAAAACTTCGTTTTAGCCTACACACGGTAATTTTTTATGACACAAAAAACAACGTTTTAAAAAACGACATAAAAAATTGAAGCATGCTCGAATTTTTTTTTGGTCTTTTTTCTGAAGACATAAAAATATGTTTTCCCAACACACGGTCATTTTAAATGACGTTTTTAAAAATTACGTTTTTTTTTCATCACAAAAAACGACCGTGTGTACGCGACATAAGAAAACTGGGGAAATGCTTGTTTACATCAGCATTTCCACATTCTTCCTCACCATGACACGACCGCGGTTGCTGCTATCTTAAAAGGGATGTATATATACGTCCTTTTGCCTGCGCGTGCCATGCTGCTGACGTAAATCTGTGTGCGGCGGGCGGCAAGCGGTTAAACACAGAAGTTAAATTATTTAATTTTGCCAACTTCTGTTTGGTGGCACACTAATTTAAAAGTTTATCATTTAGGAAGTGTACAGAAACAAAAACATTGAGCAACTGTTCAAAGTCTGCCTTTAGTAGCATCAAAGATAACTGTGGCTTTGGGGAAGTACTTTGGGGACTTGATGTAAAGTATATAGTCAAGTTAAATATCTGCAACATCCTTCCTCTCAGCTTGGATAGGCATTTACATTTCTTCCTGTTAAATATTATAAGATCATATATATAGTGTATTAAAGATGCAAAAAGAAAATTATGAACCCATATATTTCTATATATTATTAAATATAGCAACAAGCCAGCTTAAAAAACGCTTGAAATATTTTTTCAGTGTATTCTTCCTCTGGGAATATACTTTAGTCTTGTTACTTTAGCATTTATTCATGTCAAGAAGCTAAGAGATTCTGTATGTTACACTAGGGAGATTCCAAAAGCAAGACTACTACAGAACATACCAAACGTTTTCTTTGTTTAATAAAAGAAAGTCTTCTGCTCTGTCAGAAATAACCTTTTAAAGGGCAACCTTTTAGGGTATCTACAACATTCATTTAATTGTATGTGTAGCACTACCCCCGGAGGAGCTGCTGGTTTGTTTTGGGTGGCACATTTACCTTGTGGCTCTTCCGAATTCCTAGGGGTGAATGGTGCATATAGCAGTAGTAAAGGAATGTCCGCAACGAGTGTCTTTTGCTGTGCTCTTTATTACCCAGCCGGGTAAAAACAAATAAACTTGTGGTGAGGAAAGTAGAGTTGAAGAAAGAAAGGAGAATAGCAAATTCAGGCGTAGTAATAAGGAAACAGTCCTGCTCCCAAGTGTAACACTTCTCTGCGCCACTCCTGCTTGAGTGGGTATAGCGTACCTGGACAGGCCTCTCTCACTGAACTGGCAGCCAGAGTATCGCTCAAACCTTTGAGGAAAAGTCTCTGCCACAGACCCTCCTTGAAATGAACGTCAGGGAGACACCTCTGCCACAGGCCCTCTCTGATTGCAAATACGGAGGTAATCCTCCTTGGTAGAATTACGCCTGGATCTCCTTCCTAACGTCACCCAGGTACCGACTGACAGGTGATCAATACTTCAGTGTCCGGCTACCTTGATCCCCAGTGGTTTGTCAAAATCCTTTTGGACCGCCAGTCTCTCATTGGCACTCCTCAGACAGACTCCACACTGAACAGCTATACCACTTGGGATCCTCAGAAGTGGGAACCTAGTCGATCACTGGGTCCCCGTCGCTGCTCAAATGTTCCAACATGGTCCCGGAACCAGGAACACTGTGTGGCACGCACGCCCCGGACAGGTAGGCCATAACGCCGGGGCGCCGTGATGTGGTCACCCTAAAGGTGGGTGCCACACTGGATGAAGAAGACCCAGAACCAATGGTGTCTGCCCCATAAATACCCTCCCCCAGCATGCACAGCGAGGCTCAACCCTCCTGATTGGCTGCTGGGGAAGAACACCCAAACCTTGACTCCACTGCTGCCATCTACTGCACTGGGGTGGGAAGAACACCCCAGCACAACAGAATGAGCCCACAGCACAGGCAAGCTGAGACAGAGACCCTGTCATTGAACATTTTAACCAGATCAGAGTTTAACTACAGTTTAAAATGTCAATGTGTGCAATTATGTACAGTGATACATGGTAAATTTTCACACTCCTGACTATCTATTCTGTCCCATTCTGCGACAGTTTTTGATAGTTGGTCATTCTCCTGCAAAACAAAAATTGGAAAAGAAAAGCATGTACAAATATACATTAATTATGCATGTACAGTCACTGAGGTTGAAACTGAAGCTGCACCTTCTCCCAGTTAAAAGGCGAAACCTCTTTTTCTTCCAAAGAGACACATCCAAAGTTAGTGCTGAAATATAAAACAATAATCATCATTTTTTTTCTCTGGACTGCAAGGCTAAGGAGAAATAACTATGTACAATTGGCTCTCTGCTGTGGTAGAAGTTGCAGAACACTGCCCCTAGCAGTCAGTGTGCTGGTACTACCAGGATAAGGTAGTCCACGCTCAATTTGGGGCAAACAGGGGGAAATAAAAACTTTTCTTCTTCTTTTCCTTACTTCTTCTTGCTGATGATGAAGCCGTTGGGGCCCTATCCTTACTAACTATTATCCCCCCAAAGTTCTGCACATGTGTTTCAAATGTGAAACCGGCAAGGATAAAAATAAAAACTGGAAAGGGGGGCTCTCCCCCCTCAGGACTTCTTCAAAGCAGCAGCAGGAAAAAAAATGTAGCAGCTGTAGGCAAATGTCCTACTTGTAGAACCTTGGGTCAGGCAAAGCGATGATGTCCCCTCGCTTATTTGTAGTGGTAATGCAGTAAACATGATCCACATTTCCGGGGCTTCTAACGACCACCATGTCACAATAGACCTCCGCCAGCCGGGGGGGGGGGGGGGGTCTTCAACAACACTGGTGCTTGGCACCGCAACTCCCCATGTTAACTGCGGATGGTGCGGTATTCCTGGAGCGTCTCTTGTGTTTGCGGGGTTTGGCAGCCCGGGAGTTTTTACCCCGCTGTGACTCGGGAAACTCCGGCTCGAACCACTTATCATCTCCAGCATCAGATAATGAGTCCAGGTCAGAAGAGTCGTACTGTAACAGCACTGGAGGAATGGGAGTGAATCACAACTGCGGATACAAGGACCTCAATGCGCTTCTGTATGCGACTACTCAGTATTAGCCCCAGGCATCACTCCTAGCAACAGGAGTTTGGGGGGTCTCTACATCATCTTCCCGTCACATATAGAAGGGCGTTGATTTACCAAGGATGGAAGAATTACAACATGCGACCAAACCTTAGCGATTTTAACATATTTTAGCTTCAAGGATTATTTCCAATACACCTCTTCATGCGCGTGATTACCAGTAGGGAACCCCAGGCGTCGCTCCTAGCAACAGGAGTTTGGAGGTTCACTACATCAAATCTCCTGCAGCATGCAGGGATGTATTAGGTTACTAAGGGTGATGCCAGGGAATAGCATCGACCCTTAGCCAAGAAAAGTTTGAACTGTTAGGTCGAGGCCTATAAGACATTTTTACTTATGCCAAGCTCGTATATTGAGTGTTGTAGTAACAACTGGGTACTTGTATATCGCACATACTATAGTAGCACCTGCGTATACATAATAAAGTAGTTTAGGTAATTACAGTAGCATACTTGTAGTAATTGTTATTGAGACATTAGTATTGTTTAAGAGAGGCAGTATTGCTCATTATTAGTTGCATGACAGAGGCTGTATAGCTCAGGTAGGTATTATGCATAGATGAGGTATTTATAGCTGCATATATTAGATAGACATAGCATTGGTATGTTGTAGGTTGCTGAGACTTTGTTAGTAATTAGCAAGCAGGATTTAGCATAGTAGTATCTCCCATATAACATGTTGATAAGCAGACAAAAAATGTAGTAACATTATGGTAGCTGTTGAAACACTAATAGTAGATCTTCTATAGGACTATAAGTGTAGCAAAGGTAACTTATCCGTTTGTAGATTCTATAGATTGGAGACAAAGTTCTCATGAAGGAGGATGGTTGCCAAATGTCCTGTAGTTGCCTTGCAGAGATCTGTATTGCAGAGAAGACATCAGCAGCAAAGGAGTAGTGGATTCCAGGAATGGTGTTGCAGCATAGGGAGCTGAGGAAGCAAATAAGAGGCAGCAACCAAGGGAGGGGTGAGGTACATTATGATCAGGTTCCATCCCCTCGCACTTGGAGTAGGGGTCCTGATCATCGTGGTTTTCCACCTCCTAACATGGGGTTTGCGGGCCCTAATTATGGGCCGCAACAGAACGTTGGTCATAGTGCATTGGGGTTTAACATCCCTACCCATAATTGGTTTATGCCCATCTCCGACTTCGATAATGGTAGTGGGCCATTACCCACCAGGGGGAGTTCTGGATTCGCCTACCAGCCTAGGAATCCATTTACTTACCCTTTGGGTTACCCTGAGACATCTAATAGCCAATATGGTTTCAACCAAAACTTTTTTAATCCACCTGGTAGTGCATACAACCAAAATTGGGATTTTCGCAGGGCCCCCCCAGGCCAGGGTGGCAACACAAAACGAGGAGAGGCACCCGAGGGGGGAGGAGGGCCCAGTCGGCCAAAAAGAAAGAGAACCTAGGAATCGGTATATATAATCTTAGCCAACAAATACTGACAGACACAGAGAAACAAATTCTGGATAAGGGACTGAAATATGCCTCCCCCCCCAGAAATCTTAGTAAATTCCAAACGTATATGGATGTGCACAAATTTACTAGAAGGCTCAGTATTAACTACTTGCCGTCGCCGCACCGTCATAATACGTCCACAAGGTGGCTCTCCTAGGCGAGATCACGTATTATGACGTCCTACCCTTTAGCCGCCACTAGGGGCGCACGCGCGCCGCCGGAGGCGCGCGCACGCGCCCCCCGCTCGCCCCCGACTCCCGTGCGTGTGCCCGGCGGGCGCGATCGCCGCCGGGCACACGCGATCGCTCGGTACAGAGCGGGGAACGGGAGCTGTGTGTGTAAACACACAGCTCTCGTTCCTGTCAGCAGGGGAAATGCTTTTCTTCGGTTCATACACTGTATGAACCGAGGATCAGTGTTTCCCCTAGTGAGGCCACCCCCCCCCCCCACAGTAAGAACACACCCAGGCATACTTAACCCCTTCCCCGCCCCCTAGTGTTAACCCCTTCACTGCCAGTGGCATTTTTATAGTAATCTAATGCATTTTTATAGCACTGATCGCTATAAAAATGCCAATGGTCCCAAAAATGTGTCAAAAATGTCCGAAGTGTCCGCCATAATGTCGCAATACCAAAAAAAAAAATCGCTGATCGCCGCCATTACTAGTAAAAAAAATATTAATAAAAATGCCATAAAAATACCCCCTATTTTGTAAACGCTATAACTTTTGCGCAAACCAATCAATAAACGCTTATTGCGATTTTTTTTTACGAAAAATATGTAGAAGAATACGTATCGGCCTAAACTGAGGAAAAAAAATGTTTTTTTATATATTTTTGGGGGATATTTATTACAGCAAAAAGTAAAAAATATTCATTTTTTTCAAAATTGTCGTTCTATTTTTGTTTATAGCGCAAAAAATAAAAACCGCAGAGGTGATCAAATACCACCAAAAGAAAGCTCTATTTGTGGGAAAAAAAGGACGCCAATTTTGTTTGGGAGCCACGTCGCACGACCGCGCAATTGTCTGTTAAAGCGACGCAGTCCCGAATCGCAAAAAGTACTCTGGTCTTTGGGCAGCAATATGGTCCGGGGGGTAAGTGGTTAAAAGGAATTTTCTCTCTAACCCTTTTTCCAGTCATCAGACCATTAGTGAGTATAAACATTCACCCTTGGCTAATGCCTCCCTATTTAATCCTCCAGGATCTTTGGCCCCTAGCATTAGGGTGTTCAGGGATGTTGTTTTGAAAGACCTTGATGATCTCAAAATAAAGAAGTCAAATATGAATAGGGATTTGAAAAAAGGTTTGGAGTCTCTGTGTCAAAACAAATCTCTGGTCATTCGACCGGCAGATAAGGGGGGGGGCATTGTCGTCCGTGACCAGTGCGACTACTTGAAAGAGTTGCACCGGTTGGTTGACGATACTGACACCTATAACCCTTTGAATAGGGACCCTTTAAGTGGCTACAAAAAGGATCTGGAGGTGATAGTGAAGCGGGGGTCTCAATGTGGTATCTTAAACAGTAAAGAAACCCTGTTCTTGGTGCCCAGTGCTCCACGGACGCCCGTGATTTACTATTTGCCTAAGATACATAAGAGCCTGACTTGCCCCCGGGACGACAGATCGTTAGCGGTATTGATTCCATCATGTCCCGGGTGGGCAAGTTTATACACTTTTTCTTGCAGCCCTTGTTCAGAAGATACCCTCATATATCAGAGACACAAAACAGGTGATCAATACACTAGCTGGTATCTCCCCCAAATCAGGTATATGGATGGTCACAGCGGATGTGACCTCCTTGTACACGATTATCCCACATCAATTGGGACTGGAGGCAGTCTCGTATTTGGAGAGAGATTCCGGCCTCCCACAAATTCAAATAGAATTCATCATGGATCTCTTGAGGTATGCAGCCACGCATAACTATTTCTTATTTGACAACATGTTTTATAGACAAGATAGGGGCGTCGCGATGGGGGCGAAGTATGCCCCTAGCTTGGCCAATCTTTTCATGGCCAAGTGGGAGGAGGACGTCATTGATTGTCACTGCCGCCCCGAGATTCTACTCTGGCGTAGATATATCGATGACGTCCTCCTCCTATGGGATGGTTGTGGGGACAATCTCGTTGAGTTTATGGCTGAGTTGAATCTGAACACTAGGGGCATCAGATTCAACTTTGAGTCCAGCCAACATTCCATACACTTTTTGGATCTCCAGATTACCATTGAGAATGGGGAATTTGTCACGTCCACTTTCTTTAAACCAACAGATCGGAATTCATTTATACCTCTAGACAGTTGTCATCTTCCAGTTTGGTTAAAATCTGTGCCTTTAGGACAATTCATGCGTCTTAAACGGAATTGTTCTAAAAATCAAGTTTTTGAGAGTCAGGCCTCAATCCTCTCCAAACGATTTGAGGAGAAAGGATATGACACTGCTACCTTATCCCAATCTATGGAGAGAACCAGGAACACCGCAAGGGCATCCTTACTAGCAGAAAAAATTCCAGTAGCGCAGAAAGAGAGATTCTCTCTACCTTTTATCACAACTTTTTCTGCACAGCACTTTAGTGTGAAGAAACTCATACAGAAGCACTGGCATATTTTAACAACAGACCAGGTTTTAGCGCCTATTCTTCCAACACAACCGAGTGTGATCTTTAAGGGGGCCTCTACGATTGGGAGTCGCATTGCACCCAGCGTACAGGACCCTCCAAGGGCTGCCAGAACTTTTTTAGAAAACCTTACTGGCTACTATAAGTGCAAACGCTGTCAAGTCTGTTCTCTGAACAGCTGCAGGGATAGGAAGTTGTGTGCTTTCCAATCTTCAGCAACTCAACAAACGTTTGACATTGAGCCCTTTATCACATGCTCTACAAAAGGGGTCATATATCTCATTCAGTGCCCTTGCGGGCTTCAGTACATTGGCCGTACGAAGAGGGCATTATCTGTTAGGCTTAATGAACACATCGCCAAAATTAGGAGTGGGTACGATAAGCACTCTGTCTCAAGGCACTATGATTTAAAGCATAATAGGGATCCTTCTAAGACACTGTTGGTTGGGATCGATACATTTCGCCCTCATTGGAGGGGTAGTAATCTTGTCTGGGATATTTCCAGACAGGAAATGGCGTGGATCCACCGCGTCAAAACTTACACGCCTTTTGGGCTAAATATTGACACAGATATTAATGCCTTCATCAACAATTCTTAGCACTCCCCTCTCTGTCTTAATCCTGATGTGGCGAGATATATTTAAAATTAGTGTCACTCCTTTTGCCATCAGATCTATTTGACTCTACTTACTTATCAAGTTGCTTGGACATGGTGTAATATTACTTCCTGCAACGCTGTCATTGCACAGTGCTCTTGGGAAGTTTGCAGAGCTCATGTATTAATGGTTGCTCGATATACATTAATTTGTTTATATCTTTTTAAATACGTTTTAAATTTTACGTAATACAGGGTCATCATTATGTTTTTTGCCAATGGCATTGTTATCATGTTTTGGTGATATTCCATATATGAACCATGTATCTATATTAATGTTTGTTCAATAATGATTTTTTATGCATAATAGTTGTTTATTATATTCATTTTTGCATTGTGGGGACCTAAGCGAACGTTCCGGGGTTATACCTGGTTCCTTTCTAATATCATCTAGAAACGAGGTTCGCTCACGTCTCTATTTTTGGCCCATTGTGCCTCCTCTAGTCAGGCACCATCGGCCAATCAGTGTGCTCAGCGCGGTTCCTTTTCCCCCATCTCATATGGAGGCTTGACCCGCACTGGGACGCATCTGAACGGGCCATTCAGTGATTGGCTTTTAGCTGACGTGTCTCCACGCCGGCGACTGACGTCGGCGTGCGCGATGACATCATGCGGAAGTGCGGCGCTTTATTGGAGCTTACTGCTGACATACGGGGGTGCATTTTTTGCACCCCGAGGTGCCAGTCGTCTGGTCCAGCAGCCTTTCACTGTACCTGGCCCTGTTTAATTTGTTTTGAGTTGGTTCCAGCCCGCGCTGCGCATTACAGTACTGTGTTCCATCAGCAGCTCAGATCGAGGCTTGGTCTGAGCTGTTTGTGTGCATGTGCGCCCGTGGCGCTGTTTTGTCCCTCCTAGGGATTGTTATTTAAGGGGGGTTGATTTGGTGTGTCACCCGTGCCCCAGAGGAAGCGATTTATCGCGAAACCGGTTGGGCGGAACGAGTGCTGCATCGGATCACCCCCCGCTACTTGCACAACTTCTTTACCATTTTGGACGGGTTATATTGGACAGCTTCCGGCCGGAGCTCCAATTTGACATGCTCTATAACACTGTTTAAATGTAAGTGTGTTTTTGACTTTTTAAAAAAATAAACGCATCATTGGTTTTACACTATTGCGGTTCCTATATGTCTTTCCATGGTACCTGATAAATCGAGTTTGATAAGCACCAGGAATGAGATAAGGATTGGTCTCCAGCTCAGCCCACCTGCACTCCGATTATCATTGGTTTATCCTTGACATGCTTTCTGGGGTCTTCTTTTAGTTAAGAGACCGCCGGACATCCGGTAAGAGGCTTAATTTGCTTTCGGTGGTGGATCACTGCTTCTGGATAGTCACTTTAAAACCCTGGATTTTCATTTATGGACTAATTGGTTTTCCTTTTTTCACTACACGGGTGAACAGGAACTTTGCCGTTCCCTTAAGGAATTTATCTTTTCTTTTTATTTCCTTTCCCTCACTCATGGACATTGATTTGTATCATGTGGTTTGGGATTTTAGTTTGTATTAATATATTTAGCGCATCTTGTTTTTTTCCTATGTTACCACTGTCCCACTATACACAGTAAGGTGCAGCTTTAATCGTTCACATCAGTATTCTTTAGGAGTACCTTTGTATTGTACTTGTATTTCATTAGCGCAGTTGCTTCCCAATTCTTTTTCCTCTTATTGAATGTTTAGTTTAATTTAGGTTAATTTTGTTTTCACTAGCTCAGTTTTTTCTCCACATTCATTTAGAATTGCCCTGGGCATCAAAATGGGTTTCTAGTAAAAATGTTGTTTTAGATTCCAGTATCTGATTTAGATTTAGTTTAGATTCCAATATCTGGTTTACTAAATACTGGAACAAATGGTAAAAGTTAATTTCTTTCCAATCACCTAATATCCTAAAGATGTCTTTCTGCAACTTAAAGTGGAAGTAAAGCCTAATACTAACTGTTCCTAAACATATTAATTTCCTCCTCCTCCTGTACACCTACCTTTTTTCCATTCACTCTGGTCTGTTCATGTGATCTCACAGCTCCGACTCTCCTGTTTCAGTGAGCGTTGCCTGCAGGGAAAGGGGGAGGGGGAGGAGGTAGGCAAAACCGACAATGTCTGGGACATAGGAGACTATGGGTAATGTTACAGCTTCTACAATTCCCAGCAAATGTTGAGCTTGTCATGCCTCAGGGGACTCAGAGCTGCAGGATCACATGACCGGACCAGAACAGACTGAAAAAAATAAGTATGCAGATCTCTTTTTACACATGGCAGATTGGATAGGTAGGACCAGGGGGGGGGGGGGAACCTTAAGTTGGTGTTAGGATTAAATTCCACTCTAATAGTCCCCTAGTAGTTTGAATTTCAGTAACATATAACTGGTAGCATGTTTTGGATGTGCATAGAATTTAATTTTGCACAAGCTTGAAAGGCAAACGTTCAGTGTTGAATGGGTCCTGCGAAAGTTGAAATATTTCCATGCTGCTTACACCAGTAAACTGGTGGCATTTTCCAACACACATAACTAAGTAGTTTGGGTTTCTGTCCCCTGTAACAAGGTCATAAGGAAGTCATAACGTTCATGCAGCTTAACTTCTAATGTTTCTGTTCATCCTGTGTTATATTGAAAATTAATTTTTTGGTTTTCCTTTTATTTATTTTTATTTTTATGGATAAGGCAGTTGATAGCAATTACATAATTAGATTGTAATGTGTGTGGCTAGCTTAAAATGCTTGTTTCCAGCATAACTTGGCACCCATTTAAGAGCTGGTATTTAGTGGTAGAAGGTATAAAATACTAGAGGATGAGCCGTTGTAGTTACTTCTCATGAGCATTAGCATAAAATTAAATAACAAAAACTGTGTAAGTGTAAAGTACTTAGAACAAAGCCATCATAATATCACAGCTTGTAAAGTAACATTGATAAATGATTTGTCATATTAGGTAAAGTATGCAGCTAATCTAATGCTTAGCCATCAGTGATGGAATATACTTTTTTTTTTACAATGTAGGATTATCCATCACATCAAATGACTACATTAGGCTGAGAGTTCTCTGAGCAATTCTAGGCAGCTCATGCACTCCATGATTAAGCCATATGTTTCAACTTCTCTGTAGTTTAATGAACACACCTGGGACTGAGCATGAAACAGAAATTATTAGGTGCAATAAAAAGTTAAAAGATGATTCAAGTGATTTGGCAAAGTCAGTTAATAGCACGAAAAAAAAAAGAAAACCCAGAAAATTGCTGAATCGGCTTAGATAGTAAATTCACAAAAATGGTCTGCAGCAATTCACTGAGGTTGTCTATTGCTGCAGTTAATAGAAAATGATCACTCAGCTCCTGCAAATGATATTATTACTCTCTTTATGGAGCTAATTAGTTTAATGGTAAATTAATTTGGGGTTCCAGCAAAGATAAACTAAGGGATCTCCTAAAAAGTGTCCTGTGCACCTGTAAATACCCTAAGTTAAACAAGTGAATATACTAAGTAGAAAGTCATCCTTTTTTTTTTTTTTTTCCACCTCAGACTCCACCACAGCAAGAGACTTGCTCATGACTTTATTCATAATTCCGTCTCCACTTTTGGTTTTGCATCATTTGTGGTATTTCAAATGTTATTTTATATGTTTTATATGTTTTTGCTCTCTTTTTTTTTTTTTTCTTCTTCCTTCTTTATTATTACTGTTATCCTTTTCCCCCTCCTCATTTGCGGGGTACAAGATCTTGAGAGGCAAAGCAGAGTACGAAAAATTATAACGGCAAAACAGAGTACCCTCCCCCCCTCCCAATACCTCCCCCCCACCCCCGCCATCTCACGACTCCACGCTTAGAAATTTATTCCCAGTACTGCTATAACTTTCTTATTCCTCTCTCAAGTTTTCTGCGAAACTCCATGATTTTTTAAATTCTCTCCAAATTGCCCAGATGTCCTTAGACCCTGCCTTGTCCTTGTCTGCACCATATTTCAACTCCTCCCTCCTGTATGTGTCTTCGACGGAGTCCATCCACTCCCACATTTGTGGACTTTATATATCCCTCCATTTTTTAGGTATCAAACGCTTAGCTGCGTTGAGCCGATGGTGGGTCAAAGATCCCTTATATTCATTCACGGGCACTTCCCCCCCATGAAAAAGAACTACCCATGGGTCATCTTCTACCTCTATCTTAATTATGACTTTTATCAGGGTCAGGATTTTTTTCCAGTACATTTTTATCTTTGGACAGTCCCACCATAGGTTACATAGTTACATAGTTACATAGTTACATAGTTAGTCAGGTTGAAAAAAGACACAAGTCCATCCAGTTCAACCACAAAAAACAAAATAAAAAAACACAGTAAAATCCTATACACCCAACTTCATACCCACAGTTGATCCAGAGGAAGGCAAAAAACCCCAGCGGAGCATGATCCAATTTGCTACAGCAGGGGAAAAAATTCCTTCCTGATCCCCCGAGAGGCAATCGGATTTACCCTGGATCAACTTTACCTACAAATCTTAGTACTCAGTTATATTCTGTACATTTAGGAAAGAATCCAGACCTTTCTTAAAGCAATCTACTGATCTGGCCAGAACCACCTCTGGAGGGAGTCTGTTCCACATTTTCACAGCTCTTACTGTGAAAAAACCTTTCCGTATTTGGAGGTGAAATCTCTTTTCCTCTAGACGTAAAGAGTGCCCCCTTGTCCTCAGTGATGACCGTAAAGTGAATAACTCAACACCAAGTTCACTGTATGGACCTCTTATATATTTGTACATGTTGATCATATCCCCCCTAATTCTCCTCTTCTCAAGAGTGAATAGATTTAGTTCTTCTAATCTTTCCTCATAGCTGAGCTCCTCCATGCCTCTTATCAGTTTGGTTGCTCTTCTCTGCACTTTCTCCAGTTCTCCTATATCCTTTTTGAGAACTGGTGCCCAAAACTGAACTGCATATTCCAGATGAGGTCTTACTAATGATTTGTACAGGGGCAAAATTATATCTCTGTCTCTGGAGTCCATACCTCTCTTAATACAAGAAAGGACTTTGCTCGCTTTGGAAACCGCAGCTTGGCATTGCATGCCATTATTGAGCTTATGATCAACTAAAACCCCCAGATCTTTCTCCACTACAGACCCCCCCAGTTGTACTCCCCCTAGTATGTATGATGCATGCATATTCTTAGCCCCCAAGTGCATAACTTTACATTTATCTACATTAAACCTCATCTGCCACTTAGTCGCCCAATCAGACAGAGCATTGAGGTCGGCTTGTAAATTGGAGACATCCTGTAAGGACGTTATTCCACTGCATAGCTTGGTGTCATCTGCAAAGACAGAAATGTTACTTTTGATCTCAGACCCAATATCATTTATAAATATATTGAAAAGTAAGGGTCCCAGCACTGAACCTTGGGGTACACCACTGATAACATTGGACCATTCAGAGTAAGAATCATTAACCACGACTCTCTGAATTCTGGCTTTCAGCCAGTTTTCTATCCATTTACAAACTGATATATCCAATCCTGTAGACCTTACCTTACACATGAGCTGTGTGTGCGGAACTGTATCGAACGCTTTTGCAAAATCCAAATATATCACGTCCACAGCCACGCCTCTGTCCAGGGTTTTACTTACCTCTTCATAAAAGGAAATCAGGTTTGTCTGACAACTTCTGTCTTTCATGAATCCATGTTGACTGCTGCTTAAATAGTTTTTTTCCAGCAAGAACTCATCCATGTGGTCTTTTATTAAACGTTCCAGTATCTTCCCAACTATAGAAGTTAAACTAACAGGTCTATAGTTACTTGGTAAAGACTTTGTTCCCTTTTTAAATATGGGCACCACATTGGCCCTGCGCCAATCCAGTGGTACTATTCCTGTCTTTAATGAGTCCCTAAATAGGTGGGCCATCGTTCCCCTTAACGCACAACCTCTCCAACATTCCGCTGACTGCCCTTCTCTGAATTTGCAAGTTTTATCTGGGGTGGCATACCAGCCCGTTAAACATTTAAAATTCATCTCGGCGGTTCTTACATCGACCGCCGTAGTATGAGTCATGTTAAGGATTCGTCCTACTGTCGTTTTCCCCCTTGGGACTCCTAGTTCTCTTTCCCATTTTTGGATATATTTTGTCGTATCCAACTCATCCTCTTTAAGCAAATATCTATATATTTTGGAAATGTTTCCCTTGGAACTTTCGGTGATACAAAGTTGTTCCAATAAGGTGTACTCCTCTCGTGGACGCAATGGATGCTGTAGGCGCTTGACGAATGATGACAATTGTAAGTATCTCCACTCGTCAAGCGTCAAGGATTCTATCTTATGTTTAATATCGTGAAGTGTCATTATTTTGCCCTTTTGAATTATATCTTTTAACTGTGTTCTATTTCTAATCCAATTACCACCTACCCCTTTTGTCCCTGGTGCGAAATATTCATTATCTTTTAAGTCTATAAGTGGGGAATTACATTTTGTTTTTAATTGTTTGTGTAATCTATCCCAAATCCTCAATGCGTTGAATGTGATTGCGTGTGCAGACGTGTGTAAAGATCTACAGGGAGTGCAGAATTATTAGGCAAATGAGTATTTTGACCACATCATCCTCTTTATGCATGTTGTCTTACTCCAAGCTGTATAGGCTTGAAAGCCTACTACCAATTAAGCATATTAGGTGATGTGCATCTCTGTAATGAGAAGGTGTGTGGTCTAATGACATCAACATGACATCAGGTGTGCATAATTATTAGTCAACTTCCTTTCCTTTGGCAAAATGGGTCAAAAGAAGGACTTGACAGGCTCAGAAAAGTCAAAAATAGTGAGATATCTTGCAGAGGGATGCAGCACTCTTAAAATTGCAAAGCTTCTGAAGCGTGATCATCAAACAATCAAGCGTTTCATTCAAAATAGTCAACAGGGTCGCAAGAAGCGTGTGGAAAAACCAAGGTGCAAAATAACTGCCCATGAACTGAGAAAAGTCAAGCGTGCAGCTGCCAAGATGCCACTTGCCACCAGATTGGCCATATTTCAGAGCTGCAACATCACTGGAGTGCCCAAAAGCACAAGGTGTGCAATACTCAGAGACATGGCCAAGGTAAGAAAGGCTGAAAGACGACCACCACTGAACAAGACACACAAGCTGAAACGTCAAGACTGGGCCAAGAAATATCTCAAGACTGATTTTTCTAAGGTTTTATGGACTGCTGAAATGAGAGTGAGTCTTGATGGGCCAGATGGAAGAGCCCGTGGCTGGATTGGTAAAGGGCAGAGAGCTCCAGTCCGACTCAGACGCCAGCAAGGTGGAGGTGGAGTACTGGTTTGGGCTGGTATCATCAAAGATGAGCTTGTGGGGCCTTTTCAGGTTGAGGATGGAGTCAAGCTCAACTCCCAGTCCTACTGGCAGTTTCTGGAAGACACCTTCTTCAAGCAGTGGTACAGGAAGAAGTCTGCATCCTTCAAGAAAAACATGATTTTCATGCAGGACAATGCTCCATCACACGTGTCAAAGTACTCCACAGCATGGCTGGCAAGAAAGGGTATAAAAGAAGAAAAAATAATGACATGGCCTCCTTGTTCACCTGATCTGAACCCCATTGAGAACCTGTGGTCCATCATCAAATGTGAGATTTACAAGGATGGAAAACAGTACACCTCTCTGAACAGTGTCTGGGAGGCTGTGGTTGCTGCTGCACGCAATGTTGATGGTGAACAGATCAAAACACTGACAAAATCCATGGATGGCAGTCTTTTGAGTGTCCTTGCAAAGAAAGGTGGCTATATTGGTCACTGATTTGTTTTTGTTTTGTTTTTGAATGTCAGAAATGTATATTTGTGAATGTTGAGATGTTATATTGGTTTCACTGGTAAAAATAAATAATTGAAATGGGTATATATTTGTTTTTTGTTAAGTTGCCTAATAATTATGCACAGTAATAGTCACCTGCACACACAGATATCCCCCTAAAATAGCTAAAACTAAAAACAAACTAAAAACTACTTCCAAAAATATTCAGCTTTGATATTAATGAGTTTTTTGGGTTCATTTGAGAACATGTTTGTTGTTCAATAATAAAATTAATCCTCAAAAATGCAACTTGCCTAATAATTCTGCACTCCCTGTATATTGTGGCGGGTTCCAAATTAATCTCCCTAACTGTGCCCTAGCTAGTGTACATTCCATATTAATCCATCTTTTATCCTGGGTCTCTTTAGCCCATTCTATGACCCGTGAGAGGACCGAAGCATAGTAGTATTTTCTGATGTCTGGTACCGCTAATCCGCCCCTTTTCTTAGTCTGTTTTAAAATTTGGGTGGAGATCCTATGTTTTTTGTTTTTCCAAATATAGGGCCAGATCCACAAAAGGGATACAACGGCGTATCTACTGATACGCCGTCGTATCCCTGTTTCTATCTTTGGAACTGATCCACAGAATCAGTTTCCAATAGATAGGCAGAAGATCCGACATGTGTAAGGGACTTACACTGCCGGATCTTAGGATGCAGTACCGCATCCGCCGCTGGGGGCATTTCGAGTCGAAATGCCACGTTGGGTATGCAAATTAGCACTTACTGCATCCACGAAGCTTTTACGTTTCGTTTTTTCTCCGTAAGTATTAGTTTGCAATCGTAAAATTAGGGCTGCTTTTACAAGGCCTAAACTGTTTAGGCCTTGTAAAAGTAGACCCTTCTATCCCGCGTCGCCGTCTTTTTTTTTTCAATTTTTTTTTTCCCGCGGCAAATCGTATTTTTTTTTTTTACGCCCGTCGCGATTCTCAAAACCCGGCGCAACGTAAAACCGTGCAAAGCACGTCGGGAACATGACGTCGTGAGCATGCGCAGTACGGCCGGCGCGGGAGCGCGCCTAATTTAAATTTAAAAGTTACACAGCCGAAAATTTCTAGGTAAGTGCTTTGTGGATCGGGCACTTAGGTAGAAATTTTCCGGCAGTGTAACTTAAATGGGAATATTTAAGTTACGGCGGCTGGCTGTGGATCTGGCCCATAGTTCATTAATAGGGAATTTATTTTTTTAATATAGGACTGTGGCAGGGATACTGGGACCATTTGGAATTTATATACAATTTTTGGAACTAGTACCATTTTTGCCACGTTTATCCTTCCAAACCACGAAATTGGTCTATTATATATATTTTTGATTTCCCTTTTAATTTCATCTAGAAAGTCATCCTAATTGGAAAATGCGCCATGTTTCTACATGCAAAGCTAAAAGACACTAACAGCCGGATTCAGTAATACTTACGACGGCGTATCAGTAGATACGCCGTCGTAAGTCCGAATCCGCGCCGTCGTATCTTTAAGCGTATTCTCAAACTGAGATACACTTAAATGTTGCTAAGATACGACCGGCGTAAGTCTCCTACGCCGTCGTATCTTAACTGCATATTTACGCTGGCCGCTAGGGGCGTGTACATTGATTTACGCATAGAATATGTAAATGAGCAAGATACACCTATTCACGAACATACTTGCGCCCAATACGCTGTTTACGTAAGGCGTTTTTCAGGTGGAAAGATAAACCACCAAAAAGATGGCGCAGCCAATGTTAAGTATGGACGTCGGAACAGCCGTTGAATTTCACATTGTTTACGTCGTTTGCGTAAGTCGTACGTGAATGGGGCTGGGCGTAGGTTAAGTTCACGTTGAAAGCATTGACTATTTGCGACGTGATTTTGAGCATGCGCACTGGGATACGTCCACGCGCCATTCGTTAGGCGCGTCATTTACGTGGGGTCACGATTCATTACCATACAACACGCCCACTACCAGCCTACTTTGAATTACGCGGGCTTACACCGGCCCATTTACACTACGCCGCCGTAACTTAGGATGCAAGTTCTTTGTGAATACGGAACCTGTCTCTCTAAGTTACGGCGGCGTAGTGTATCTGAGATACGCTACGCCCGCACAAACTTAAGCCAGTCTTTCTGAATCTGGCTATAAAGGTTTATGTGCACTAGATTTTTGTTAACAGGCCACAATTTTCTTTAAAGCTCCAATTCCAAGCTTCCTGCAAATTCTCCCTTGCTGTGGTGCTGCATTCACACTACTTAACATGGTTAAAAGTACATTTAAGTCTAGGAGGCATGGAAAAGTAGTTTTACTTACCCATTCATTCACTCCTCCACACTGCTAGACTGATCTCTGCAGCATCTTATGCCACGTACACACGATAATTTTTCCGCATAAAAAAAAAAGTTTTTCCAACTTCATCATCAAAGCGACGTTGTCCACACACCATCGTTTTAAAAAAATTATCTAGCAAAGCGCGGTGACGTACAACACGTACAACGGCACTATAAAGGGCAAGTTCCATTCGCCTTTGGGCTGCTTTAGCTGATTCCGTGTTAGTAAAAGACGATTTGCGCTTTTTTGTCTGTTACAGCGTGATGAATGTGCTTACTCCATTATGAACGGTAGTTTTTCCAGAACGAGCGCTCCTGTCTCATAACTTGCTTCTGAGCATGCGCAGGTTTTTAACATCGTTTTAGCCTACACACAATCATTTTTTACAACCCGAAAAACAACATTGTTTAAAACGACGTTAAAAAATGCAGCATGTTCGAATTTTTTTTTTGTCGTTTTTCAGAACCTGAAAAATTACGTGAAGCCCACACACGATCATTTAAAAAATTTTTTTTTTAAAACAACGTTTTTGTCATGCCGAAAAATTATCGTGTGTACGCGGCATAATACTCCAGGTTCCAGCGGTCTAAGGTCCTGACATCATCAAAACCAATTCAAAGCCCTACATTAGATGTGAGGACAGCAAGCGACAGTCCCCTTCTGGAGCAAGGGGGAGCCGTGTGCGTGTCTGCTGAGGGAGCGGAGGATCGGTTAAATAAAAATACTTTTACTCTCCCCTAGAAGGAACTAGCATAGCTCCACTACAAGGAAGAATTTTTAGGTTTTCCATAGTTGGGCTTTAAAATAAATTAAAACACATATAAGTAGTTTAATCTGCTTCTATTAATTATGTGTGAAGTCATGAATGTGGTAAACATTAAAATGTACTATATGTAAACCCTAACAATGTAAACTTTACGTATTTGCTACCTTCTGGTCTATGGAATTCCTTATTGTTCCTTTATTCTTGGAGCCTACTGAACCTAATTATCCAAAAAAAGCATAGGTGGTGGAATTTGCCACATTGATCATTTAGTGACGGAGTTAGGTCTTCCATTAGCAAAATTTTGATGATCTTACTGAACTTTAGATCTATTTACAGGGAACCATTTGTTTTTTATAAAAAAGGAATGCATTCCTGAGTAGCATAAAGTGTATGGTAAGGGAATGCCTATAAGTTTTTTAGGTAGGTGACTAAGGGGGAGCAGAAAAGCCGCTGTATTGTCTCTAATGCTCTGTACACACGATCAGACTTTAGCCCGACCAAACTCACATCGGAGTTCCAAAAAAATTCCAATGGAGGAAAAGAGAACGTGTTCTCTATGTAAACTCAGACGGAATTCCTCGGAATATCCAATGGAAAAACTCTGATGGTCATACACACGTTCAGAATATCCGATGGAAAAAGTCTGTCTGACTTTTTCCATTGGATATTCCGATCGTGTGTACGAGGCATTAGCTGAACATCTGTAAGTTTGCTATGACAGTATTGGCCTTATACCAGTAGTCTTCCAGTGAAATTTACATTCAAAAGAGAAGGAGAAGGTTCCTGTCAGGTTCAGCATCTAAAAGGTGACCAGACACGTATGCTGCACAAGGGAACTGAGACCAAACAAAAGAATATATATATTAAGTGATATTTATTTACAGTGAAACACCAAACAGTAAACGTGAACATAAACAAACCCCAAAAGACTAATAACAAAAGAACCTAACTACTAACTAAATACAAAAACTATCTAAAGGACAAGGGTACAGGGAAATGCACGGAAGTGGGATCTCAACAGGGTACTAGAATAGAAGCAAGGCAGGGGGAGGCAGGAACAAGGCAGAGAGGTACAAACTGGATCAGGCACAGGCAGCAAGGAAGGGACCAGAATCGTGATGCGCTGGGGGAAGGGAGGAGCAGCCTTAAATATCCACCTGGCAGCTGGAGCCAGGTGTGGCTTATCAGAACCTGCTGACTTCTGGGAGACACCTGCTGGTGGACACTCTAACTGCAGAAAACAGCCCAGAGCAGGATAGTGCCACCAGCAGGTAAACTTAATCCTAACAGATTCACCCCCTTAAGGAGCGGCCTCTGGACGCTCCATAGGGCCCCACCACCAGGATCTGCAAGCTGACTGAGCACTCCACTGTCCATGTCTGAAGGCCTGGTGAGAACCCCGCCGCCGGGATCCCAAAACTGTCTGGGTTCTCTGCTGTTCAGATCCCTATGGAGGCGCAACACCAAAGGTAGATTCTTAAAAGCAGCCTGTGTCCCAATGCTGGGACACCAAAGGACACCCGACCGCCCAATGCCAGAGTCCCTGGTCCATGCAGGTACCCCAATGCCAGGGCATTCCTTCACAACTGGACCTTCTATCACTATGTTACTAGAGGCCACTCTGTACTGTACCTGTCCCTCGGGTCTACTTAGCACATAGGTTATCCCACCCGGGTCCCCAAATGCACCAGGGATCGCAGAGATGACCCCTGGGTCAGGACAAAGCTCAAATGGAACTTACTATACGTTTGCTGTGTTTTTGCCCATAAACTCAGTCGATCTTACTATAAGTTTGCTGTGTTTTTGCCCATAAACGCAGTCGATCATACTGCACATTTGCTGTGTTTTTTGCCCATAAACTCAGTCGATCTTACTATAAGTTTGCTGTGTTTTTGCCCATAAACGCAGTCGATCATACTGCACGTTTGCTGTGTTTTTTTGCCCATAAACTCAATCGATCTTACTATAAGTTTGCTGTGTTTTTGCCCATAAACGCAGTTGCTCTTACTGGACAGGTGCTGTTTATTTCAGATTTTGTCCTGTGCAGGCTATTAAAATGTCTGGAAGGACAACAAAGATAGGCAGAGAGTCATGAGGGCAAGCAGGCTCTGCATCTAGAGGCAACGCTGGTGGTGGACACGGTGCATCCTCTTCAGGACGTGGCCGTCTGACACGCTCGTCATTGTTTTCGGGAGCTGGCCATGTTGAGCCTCAACATGCATAGAAATTAGTAGAGTGGATGACCAAGCCGTCCTCATCCTCCTCATCCTCTCTCACCCAGGCTGAGCTTAGTTTATCTGGCAAAGCAGCTGCCAAGGCGTCCTCTTCCTTGTGCACAATGGCATCAGACAATCCTTCCCTAGTCCCACCATGTCCTCCTGAGGAGTCCCCCGAACTGTTTCAACACAGTGTTGGGTACATGCTACATGAAGATGCGCAGTGTTTTGAACGCTCCGATGACGGAACACAGATAGAGGAAGGCATTGATGTGAGCCCAGAGAGAGCGGGTGCCCGAGAGGGACAGCAATCTGGCAGTCATGTTCCCCCAGCTGCAGCATACTGCCAGATTTTCGACAGTGATGAGGAGGGAGGGGATGATGAGGTCACTGACTCTACCTGGGTGCCTGATCGGAGAGAGGAGGAGGAGGAGGAGGAGGAGGAAGAGGCACAGGCACATCTCCAAAAAGGCAGGATGTCCTCCAGGGGACAGCTTAAGGGCAGCACACCAACTGCATTACATCGCAGAGCTACGCCTGTGCAGGGCACTGCTGCCTCTCAACGGTACTGCAAAAGTTCTTTGGTGTGGGCCTTTTTTGAGACATGTGCATCAGATCGCACCGTTGCTATTTGCAACATATGTCTCAAGCGTATCTCGCGTGGCCAAAACCTCACCCGCTTGGGCACCACATGCTTGACCAGACATATGTCGACCTGCCATTCAGTTCATTGGCAAGCATACCAGAAAGACCCACACCAAAGAACAAAGCGGACCTCCCCTTGCCCCTCATCAGCTTGGAGCTCCAACCCCACAAGACCCTCAGTCCTCTCTGAAGCCTGCACTGATATGACTGAAGGTGTAGAAATAGGTGTGTCACAACCTAGTAGTACATGCGGAAAATCTACTGATGGTAGCAGACAAATTTCCCTGCCTCAGCTGCTGCAGCGGCGAAAGAAGTAATCTCCCAATGTGCCCAGCGGTTGAATGCTAGCTTAGTGAAATTGCTAGCACTTCAACTGCTACCTTTTCAGTTGGTAGATTCTGCCCCCTTCCGTGAGTTTGTGCAATGTGCGGTACCTCAGTGGCAAGTACCCAAATGCCACTTTTTCTCACGGAAGGCGATTCCCGCTCTCTACCGGCATGCGGAAGGCAATGTCCATGCCTCGCTGGACAGGGCGGTCAGTGGTAAGGTGCATCTTACCGCTGACTTATGGTCCAGCAGGCATGGACAGGGACGTTACCTCTCTTTCACGGCGCATTGGGTGACTCTGCTGGCAGCTGGAAAGGACGCAGGGCAAGGTACAGTAGTGTTAGAGGTTGTTCCGCCACCACGCCTCCAAAACACTACTACTGGTTGTGACACACCTCTCTCCTCCACCCCCTCCTCTTCTTCTTCCTCTGTGGCCTCTTCCTGTGTGATGTTTCCTCTGAACCAGCCGTGCTCAGTAGGCGTACGAGGGGCTACGCAGGAATGCAGGCCAAGAGATGCCATGCAGTGCTAGAGCTGGTGTGCTTGGGAGATAGGAGCCACACTGGGGCAGAGGTTCTGTCAGCTCTACAGGGGCAGGCTCAGAGGGGGTTGACGCCACGCCAGCTTAAGCCAGGAATGGTGGTTAGCGACAATGGCACCAACCTCCTCTCTGCCCTGCGACAGGGAAAACTGACCCATGTGCCCTGTTTTGCTCATGTTCTCAATTTGGTGGTGCAGCGGTTCTTGGGCAGGTACCCGGGCTTACAGGATGTCCTGAAGCAGGCCAGGAAAGTCTGTGTGCATTTACGAAGGTCATACAATGCCACTGCTCGGTTGACAGACCTCCAAAAGGGAATACAACCTGCACAAGAACAGCCTAATCTGTGACATGCCCACCAGATGGAACTCTACGTTGGCCATGCTGCAGCGGCTGCACACGCAGCAGAGGGTCATCAATGAGTACCTGTGCCAATATGGCAGCAGAACTGGGTCAGGGGAGCTTGTTTTTTCTTTCCCCACGCCAGTGGGCCTTGATCAGGGATGCATGCACTGTCCTGTCACCATTTGAGGAGGCCACGAGGATGGTGAGCAGTGACAGTGCATGCATCAGTGAGACTGTCCCTCTAATTCACCTGTTGGAGCACACTCTACATGGAATAATGGACAGGGCCCTTGAGGCAGAACAGAGGGAGGAAGAGGAGGACTTCCTTACCTCTCAAGGCCCCCTTTATACAGACAGTGGACCTGCATGCCCGCCTACCACACAGCAAGAGGATGAGGAGGACGAGGTGGAGGAGGATTGTATCAGCAGCATGGATGTGGAGCCTAGCACTCAGCAGCAACAGTCTTCAAGGGATCACTTACAGTCCCAAGGAACCCGTGGACTTTTACGTGGCTGGGATGAGGTGGCTGCGGATCCTGTCGTCCTCAGTGACCCAGAGGACTGTGTCCCGAATGCCTCAGCAAACCTACGCTGCATGGCCTCCCTGATCCTGCAAAGCCTGCGTAAGGATCCTCGTATTCGTGGTATACAAAGGAGGAGAGGGATCATTACTGGCTGGCAACTCTCCTTGATCCACGTTACAAGAGTAAGGTCGCAGAGCTTATCTTGCTGTCGCAGAGGGAGATGAAGGTGAAACATCTTCGGGAGGCCTTGCAGAAGGCTCTGTGCAACGCGTTCCCAGAACCTGGGGGATTACCAAATCCAGGTCCTGGACAACGTGTCTCTGAGGCTTCGGTGAGTCACAGAAGGAGCGGTGGAGAAGGTATCCGTCTGACCGATGCGTTCAGACAATTTTTTAGTCCGCAGCCCCAAGGTATGACCGGTTCCAGCAACCATCGCCAGTGTTTGATTTACATGGTGCGTGAATACCTAGGGGCAAGATCAGATTTGGACACCTTCACCACCGAAAATCCTCTGGCATACTGGGTCTTGAGGATGGATCACTGGCCAGAGCTTGCACAGTACGCTATTGAGCTACTGGCTTGCCCTGCATCCAGCGTTCTTTCAGAACGCACATTCAGTGCTGCTGGAGGCTTTGTGACCGATCACAGGGTGTGCCTCTCCACCGACTCCGTTGATCGACTGACCTTTATAAAAATGAATCAGGCTTGGATCAACACCAGCTAACAAGCACCTGATGCAGATGTAACAGAATATTTTTTTTAAATGACAGATCCCTTGGAGACTGCCTATGCTGATGCTGAGTGACTGTCCTGTTATGCTGCTGATTGAATATCCTTTTCCTCCTCACTGATCTTGCTGATAGCTAGTAAGAAAATTTTTGTTTCTGGGCTCCGCCACCAGTGCCTAAGGCCCAATTTTTCTGCCCCTGTTTAACAGGGGCGTCAAATAACAATTTTTAATGCAATACTTTGCATGTGGCTCTTTTCTGCGCTCCAATTACAGTATCTGAGGGGTTGCAGTGTTGTGTTGTGCCTAAGGCCCAATGTTTCTGCCCCTGTTTAACAGGGGCGTCGAATAACAATTTTTAATGCAATACTTTGCATGTGGCTCTTTTCTGCGCTCCAATTACAGTATCTGAGGGGTTGCAGTGTTGTGCCTAAGGCCCAAAGGGCCAAATCCTCAAAAGGGATACGCAGGCAGAACTGCTGTTCAGCCTGCGTATCCCTGTGCCTATCTTTGGAATTGATCCTCAGAAGCAGTTTTCCAAAGATAGGCAGAAGATCTGACATCTGTAAGACACTTACACTGTCAGATCTTAGGATGCAGTACCGCATCCGCCGCTGGGGGCATTTTGCGTTGAAATGCCGCGTTGCGTATGCAAATGAGGACTTACGGAGATCCACAAAGCTTTTCAGCTTTGTTTTTTCTGCGTAAGTTTATGTTTGCATACGTAAAATTAGGGATGCTTTTACAAAGTGTAAACTAGTTACACCTTGTAAAAACAGACCTTTTTTTCGATCGCCACTATTTTTTTTTAATTTTGAATTTTATTTTTCGGCGCGTAACTTTTTTTTTACCCGACGCAACTTTATTGTCCCGTCGCAATCCACAAAGCCCGGCGTAACGTAATTTTGCGCGCTGCCCGTCGGGAAAATGACGTCACGAGCATGCGCAGTACGGCCGGCGCGGGAGCGCGCCTCATTTAAATTGTCATCGCCCCCTGCAGAAGAGGACCGCCTTGCGCCGGAGACATTTAAGTTACACGGCCAAAAATTTATAGATAAGTGCTTTGTGGATCGGGCACTTAGGTAGAAATTTTCCGCCAGTGTAACTTAAATGGTAAAAGTTAAGTTAGGCTACGTTTTTGTGGATTTGCCCCAATGTTTCTGCCCCTGTTTAACAGGGGTGTCTAATAACAATTTTTAATGCAATACTTTGCATGTGGCTCTTTTCTGCACTCCAATTACAGTATCTGAGGGGTTGCAGTGTTGTGTTGTGCCTAAGGCCCAATGTTTCTGCCCCTGTTGAACAGGGGCATATAATAACAATTTTTAATGCAATACTTTGGATGTGGCTCTTTTCTGCGCTCCAATTACAGTATCTGTGAGGGGTTGCAGTGTTGTGACACCGCCACCAGTGCCTAAGGCCCAATTTTTCTGCCCCTGTTCTAGTAATTTTCTTGGTTTGATTCTTTTCTAATTTGAGTTCATTCTAGCTTTCTCCTACGTTATCATAGTGTCATGTTTATTTTCCTTTACTAAATACTCATCATTGTCAATGTAAACACCACAAATCTAGATTTGTTATTTTAGGCAGCATTGATATAATAAGAAGCCAGACATTGTTGAGTATCCAAAAACATTTATTGTATCACACATAAAATGTGTCATTTTCATTTTTTTTTAAATATCTTAATATAAATTTTTTTTTTTTTTTATAAATATATTTTTGCTTTTAAATACTTGTCTACATCTATTTTTTTTAAACCCTCCCCAGAACATCAATAATATTCTTGAGGCTTTGGTCCACCTTTCTGTTGTTCCTTATGATCTTCTCCAGGGCGATGTTTGTGTCCTCTATTTGTGCCCTGCAGGACATTATCTCCACAATTAGCACTTGGACACTGTAAGTGTCTAAGCCGCCACCAACAGCTCGTACACCTGAAATTTGGGAAAAAACATGTATTAAAATAATGCCGGGCTACATGTATTACCTGAAGCTGTGCTGTTTAACTCTGACCTGATTTGGTGGCATTTTGCACTTCCTGTACATCCAGGCGAGGGTGGGGCTTGGCACTGTGTGGGGTTGGTCGGCTCCACTTCTGCAGCTTGATTGCGGCCTATGAGATTGTAAAAAAAGGGATAGATGAATCAAAAAGATAAGAGGCCTGAAAGAGAAATATCAATCATTCTTTTTAAAAAGTGTGGTACAATTGTCTGCTTTTACAATCCTTCTAAGCTTAACACTGGATTTTATCCATTACCAAAGCTGCAGCATTTCTCTATCTTTGGACAAGTTTCCTACATAGAAAAACAACAAGTATACACTGGATCACCTCTGTGTGACACGCTAACTAGGTTGTTCTTGTGACCAACACTCGGTGCCGAACCGGACCTCCCTGAGGCCCGAAGCAAAATGACATGGCACATTAAAAATGAGAAGCGGTGGGCGCTGACGACAGTGACATGTCACATTAAAGAAAGTTGAGAAGTGGGGGGGGGGGGTGTTCTGCTGTCGGAAATGACATCTTACATTAAATTGAGAAGCAAGGGGTGCTGACTTCTTGCCTCTTCTCCCATGCAGTCAGCGAGTTGAGAAGCAGGGTGAGGGGGCGAAAATGACTTCTTACTAGGCAGGGCCTCTAGTTATTTGGGGGGCCTCTAGTAGCCTTGCGGGGCCCTAAGCGGCTTGCATAGCGAGCCTATAGGGCGGATCGGCCATGCCAACCATTGTGCTACTGAGTCCATATGTGTAATCAACTGCTGTGCTGAGCATACTCTCCTTTTACTGTATATTGACTTAAGTTGGATTATTTAAATCTAGTTAATAACACATCTACATTAACTAAAAAATTGGTCTCACATAAAAAGATCTTAAATACAATGAACAACCAATTATTATGCCCACAAACATGAACCTTGAAACATCTATTCTTGGACTGTCTATATACACAACCTGAAAGAAAACCAAATGACGCAAAATAATAAAAACAAATATTCAGAGTGCACATGAAATTTACTTACGTCTTCTGAGAACTCTTCTAATTCTCTCCATCTGGTCCGGCTCTCTGATTTTCAAATCAGACCATCGATTGCGCAACTGCTCCCTGGACCTCTGCACCCCGAATTTTGCATGGAGAGTCCTCCGCACCTTCTCTATGATCTGGGCCTTCACTTTATTGGGGTTCTTGTAAGGCCCTTTTTTGCCGTTGTAGTCCTCCTTTTTAAGAACAGCCACCATCTCTACCATCTCTTCGAAGCTCATGTTGGTGGCTTTGTACCTCCTGCTCCTCCTGGTGTGTGCCTGGCCTCTCTCCTGCCTGGTTGCAGCCTGCTGTCTTCCCTCCATCATTTCTTCTGACTCTTGCATTGACCGACTGAAAAGGGGCGTGTCAATCACTAGAACGATCGCCATGGGCGTGGAAACGTGCGGAGCTTCTCACATGCGCAGTGTATAAAGGGATATTGCGTGAATGAGAACGTCGTTCACAGTCGGTAGAAAACGTCGGAAAAACGATTGTGCAATACGACGATACGAAACTTGATTTTTGGACTTTATGATCAGTGGATGAGTTTGTGGGTTAGATATGGGGAGAAAGCTAAGGCTTGACTGACATTTTTTTTTTGCTAAATTTCGACTTGCAGAAATAATGGAGGCCTTCAGAGAACAGGAGTTCTTCACATAATGTGTTCAAAGGGGGCCCCGGATGGCAACCCCCCTTTTTATTTCACAAATAAATTATTTATTGAGCCAAGATCTGGCATTGTAATGGCCCCCCCCACCCCTAAAATAATCGACATATTGTTGCCACACAGCACGTGCACTTTGGGGGGCCAAGCCTGTATGGACAGTCTCACGGGCCACCACCACTGGAACATCAGTGGCCTCATCAGGCACAAGTGTCATGTAGTTTGTTGAGGGTCTCTTTTGGAAATTCTGCAATATGCAGGAGCAAAGTATGACATGGTTCTGATTCTACTTAAGAAACCTACAGTCCTTATCTTGTTTGCAACACCTGTATACTGCTGTTCAAAGTATATAGGGCCAAAAGGTCTTGTCATGGCCGATCCTCACTATAGGCTCACTATGCAAGCCGCTTAGGGCCCCGCAAAGCTGCAAAGGGCCCCCCAAAGTACTAGAGGCCCCGCTTGGTGAGAAGTCATTTTCGCACCCTCACCCCGCTTCTAAACTCCCTGGCTGAGTAATTTCCGACAGCAGAACACCCCCTCCCCCCGCTTCTCAACTTTCTTTAACCACTTAAGGACCGGACCAATATGATGCCTAAAGACCCAAGGTGTTTTTACAATTTGGCACTGCGCTGCTTTAACTGGTAATTGCGTGGTCATGCAAGGTTGTACCGAAACTAAATTTGCGTCCTTTTCTTCCCACAAATAGAGCTTTCTTTTGATGGTATTTGATTGCCTCTGCGATTTTTATTTTTTGCGATATAAACGGAAAAAGACAGAAAATTTTGAAAAAAAAATGATTTTTCTTATAACAAAAAGTTAAAAATATCGAATAAACTAAATTTTAGTCAAACATTTAGGCCAACATGTATTCAGCCACATGTCTTTAGTAAAAAAAAAATCGCAATAAGCGTATATTTATTGGTTTTCGCAAAAATTATAGCATCTACAAACTAGGGTACATTTTCTGGAATTCAGCTTTTATTTTATGACTGCCTATCTCATTTCTTGAGGTGCTAAAATGGCAGGGCAGTACAAAACCAGTACAAAACCCCCCCAAATGACCCCATTTTGAAAAGTAGACACCCCAAGGAAACTGCTGAGAGGCATGTTGAGTCCATTGAATATTTTTTTTCCCCCCCAAGTGATTGAATAATGACAAAAAAAAAAATTTTTTTTTACAAAAAGTTGTCACTAAATGATATATTGCTCACACATGCCATGGTTATATGTGGAATTGCACCCCAAAATACATTCTGCTGCTTCTGAGTTACGGGGATACCACATGTTTGGGACTTTTTGGGAGCCTAGCCACGTACGGGACCCCGAAAACCAAGCACTGCCTTCAGCATTTCTAAGGGCGCAAATTTTTGATTTCACTCCTCACTACCTATCACAGTTTTGAAGGCCATAAAATGCCAAAATAGCACAAAACCCCCCCAAATGACCCCATTTTGGAAAGTAGACACCCCAAGCTATTTGCTGAGAGGCATTTCGAGTCCATGGAATATTTTATATTTTGACACAAGTTGCGGGAATATGACAAACTGATTTTTTTTTTTCACAAAGTTGTCACTAAATGATATATTTCTCACACATGCCATGGTTATATGTGGAATTGCACCCCAAAATACATTCTGCTGCTTCTCCTGAGTACGGGGATACTATATGTGTGGGACTTTTTGGGAGCTTAGCTGCGTACGGGACCCCGAAAACCAATCACCACCTTCAAGATTTCTAAGGACATACATTTTTGATTTCACTCACACAAATCTTGAAGGCGGTGATTGGTTTTTGGGGTCCCGTACGCGGCTACTCAACATGCCTCTCAGCAAATAGCTTGGGGTGTCTTCTTTCCAAAATGGGGTCATTTTGGGGGGTTGTGTGCCATCTTGGCATTTTATGGCCTTCAAAACTATGATAGGTAGTGAGGAGTGAAATCAAAAATGTATGCCCTTAGAAATCTTGAAGGCGGTGCTTGGTTTTCGGGGCCCCGTACGGGGCTAGGCTCCCAAAAAGTCCCACACATGTGGTAACCCCGTACTCAGGAGAAGCAGCAGAATATATTTTGGGGTGTAATTCCACATATGGGGGGAGTATGCTTTGCGCGTGGGTGTAAGCGTTACTGGTACTAACTAGCTACCTAGCGGCACCAGCGACACTAATACAGCGATCAGAAAAACGATCGCTTAGTGACGCTGGCAATAGGGGGTGAAAGGGTTAACTCTAGGGGCAATCAGGGGTTAAAACCTTTATTAGAAAATGTATGGGGGTACCTAACACTATAAAAACCTAGCGGGCGAACCTCAAAAAATAACTAGCTACCTAGCGGCACCAATACAGAGATCAGAAAAACGATCGCTTAGTGACGCTGGTAATAGGGGGTAAAAGGGTTAACTCTAGGGGCAATCAGGGGTTAAAACCTTTATTAGAAAATTTATGGGGGTACCTAATAAAGGTTTTAACCCCTGATTGCTCCTAGAATTAACCATTTCACCCCCTATTGCCAGTGTCACTAAGCGATCGATTTTCTGATCTCTGTATTGGTGCCGCTAGGTAGCCAGTTATTTTTTTAGGTTCGCCGCCATGTTTTTATAGCGTTAGGTACCCCCATAAATTTTCTAACGCTATAAAAACATGGCGGCGAACCTCAAAAAAGAACTAGCTACCTAGCGGCACGAGCGACACTAATACAGCGATCAGAAAAACGATCGCTTAGTGACGCTGGCAAAAGGGGGGTGAAAGGGTTAACTAGGGGGTGATCAAGGGGTTCAAAGTGTTAGGTCCAGGGTAGCCCCCTACCCCCCCCAATAAAGGTTTTAACCCCTTGATCACCCCCTAGTTAACCCTTTCACCCCATTTTTGCCAGCGTCACTAAGCAATCGTTTTTCTGATCGCTGTATTAGTGTCGCTCGTGCCGCTAGGTAGCTAGTTCTTTTTTGAGGTTCGCTGCCATGTTTTTATAGCGTTAGGTACCCCCATAAATTTTCTAACGCTATAAAAACATGGCGGCGAACCTCAAAAAAGAACTAGCTACCTAGCGGCACGAGCGACAGTAATACAGCGATCAGAAAAACGATCGCTTAGTGACGCTGGCAAAAGGGGGGTGAAAGGGTTAACTAGGGGGTGATCAAGGGGTTCAAATTGTTAGGTCCAGGGTAGCCCCCTACCCCCCCAATAAAGGTTTTAACCCCTTGATCACCCCCTAGTTAACCCTTTCACCCCCCTTTTGCCAGCGTCACTAACCAATCGTTTTTCTGATCGCTGTATTAGTGTCGCTCGTGCCGCTAGGTAGCTAGTTCTTTTTTGAGATTCGCCGCCATGTTTTTATAGCGTTAGAAAATGTATGGGGGTAACTAACGCTATAAAAACATGGCGGCGAACCTCAAAAAAGAACTAGCTACCTAGCGGCACGACACTTATACAGCGATCAGAAAAACGATCGCTTAGTGACGCTGGCAAAAGGGGGGTGAAAGGGTTAACTAGGGGGTGATCAAGGGGTTAAAACCTTTATTGGGGGGTAGGGGGCTACCCTGGACCTAACACTAACTGCCTGACACCAACTGCCTGTCACACTGACACTAAATGCAGTGATCAGTAAATGATCACTGCTATTTAGTAACAGTGTGACAGGGGGGGCTGTCAGGGTGATTGGGGGGTGACCGGGGGGGATTTGTGTGCCTATGTGTACTGGTGTCAGTGTAGTGCTTGTATACTCACTGTTGTGATGTCTCCGCTCCTCCGCCGGACGAAAATACCGGCGGGAGGAGCGGTGACATCACTTCCTCCTCTGCCTGTGTTTACAGTGCAGGCAGAAGAGGGCGAAAGGAGGAAGCGGATTGGCTGGGGAGCGATCACGAGGGGGCGGACAAAAACTAACCGCCGCCCCCTCATCCCGGGTCGCTCCTAGAGCCACGGGGACCTCCGCAAGTACCGGGGGGGGGTCCAACCCCCAACCCACGTCTAGGCAGGGACGTACAGGTACGCCAATGTGCCTGTACATGCCATTCTGCCAACGTATATGTACATGCGGCGGTCCGGAAGTGGTTAATGTGACATATCACTGTCGTCAGGGCCCCCCCCGCTTCTCATTTTTAATGTGCCATGTCATTTTGCTTAGGGCCCCAGGGAGGTCAGGACCGGCACTGGGTCTTGTGTAATGACCTGGGGGGAGTGGTGGCGGGGAAACTCATGCTATTTTTTTCAATGATTTTTATCCATATTGCAGGGACCAAGCATTACATTAAACCCGCAGGCAGTATTAAATTACTTTTTTCTGAGAGTAATCTCATGTTGTGCAGGGACATTTCTAAACACGTGTCACTACTATAGACACCCAGCAGGTACCATATTTAAAGGGATTTTTTTTTCACTTTAAGCATCATTAAAATCGCTGCTCAAGAAAAAACTACAGTTTTTAAAACTTTTTTTCCATTGATACATGTTCCCTGGGGCAAGACCCGGGTTCTCAAAGACATTTTCCATCAATAACTTGCATATTGGGCTTTAAAATGATCACTTTTGAATTCGAACGTTCGAGTCCCATAGACTTCAATGGGGTTCTAAATGTTCGCGCGAAATGGTCAGTCTGTTCGAATGTTCTGGTGCGAACCGAACCCGGGTATGTTGGGCTCATCCCTACCCGGGACCCTTCTTATCACATGTATGCTCCCTTTTGACATTGCACCAGAGAGGGACTCTACTTTTAGCAGGGGACTCGAATGTGGCCCTGGATCCTATATTGAACAAATACCCTTGTGAAAGGGTGGCTGCCTCACCTGCAGCGAAAACATTTTTTCCATGCCCTGCGCTCTCATGATCTGGTGGATCTCTGGAGGGAGCTCCACCCACTGAGTAGAGATTATACGTACTACTCCCACCCGCATCATTCACACTCTAGAATCGATCATGTAATAATGCTTAGAAAACATATCCCGCTAATAGACTCAGTGTCCATTCTAGCAGCTCTCTGGACAGACCATGACCCTCTGTTAGTGGTTTGTCGGTCATTGGTGCATAATCCCTGACATTCCTCTTGGATCATGAATGACTCGCTACTGTCTCTGCAGGACATTCGGTAAGACCTGTTACAGACTTCTGTTGAATACTTTTGCCTAAATTCTGCTTCTATCTCCTCCCCGGTGACTCTTTGGGGGGCCTATAAGGCTGTGCTTAGGGGCCACATTATCCAGATAGCTTTGAAACGCAAAAAAATATTTGGATTTCATTTCCGCAGCATTTAATCAAACCCCTAAACCAGCAAATCGTAAACTTTTGGACCAGGCTCGCACAAAATTGGACTTATGTCTTACTGATCAGGCTGAACGTACATTGCGCTGGTCTCACCAGCATTGGTATATTAAAGCAAACAAACCAAACGCGATGCTGGCCAAAAGGTTACATACTTTTAATCCCAAACCCACCCCTATTACTTTACGCACCCGACACAATGTACTTACCAGCAACCCAATCCGTATATTGGACGAATTTCGCCATAGACTCACGACCCTGTACTCTGCCCAAGATCTTACGACCAAACAGGACAGGAAAGATTTTTTGCAGCGTATTTCGCTGCCTAACTTGTCTGAGGCACAGATGAACCTCATGGATCGAGACATCCAGGAATCGGAAGTCCGACAATGTATTAAGGACTTAAAGATAGGAAAGAGACCAGGCCCGGACGGCTTTACAGGACTTTACTATAGAAAGCTAGTGGATGTGATAGCCTCTCCATTGACGGCTATGTTTAATTCAGTCAAAAATGGTCAGAGTTTTTCGCCAGATCTTCTAACAGCCAATATAGTGATGCTGCCGAAAGCCTGACCGTGATCATTCTTCGTGGGCTAATTTCCGCCCTATATCATTAATTAATGTAGATATGAAGATCCTCACTAACATTTTGGCCAACTGTTTGAATTCATTCCTCCCCCGCTTAATTAAAAAGGATCAAGTAGGTTTTGTGCCACAGAGACAGGCAGGGAAGGCCATTAGGAGAATTATCCAATTGCAGCACCTGGCCCATACCCACTCTTTAGAAACTATTCTTTTGTCTCTGGATGTGAACAAAGCCTTTGACACTTTATCCTGGCCATATCTCATGACAGTACTTGGCCGCTACGATTTTGGTGCTTCGTTTTTACGTTGGCTGGCGGCATTGTACGATGCCCCTCAGGCTAAAATTAAATACTATGGGCCAGATCCACAAAGAACTGCCTATTTTTAGGAAGGCGTAGCGTATCTCAGATACACTACGCCACCGTAACTTAGAGCAGCAGGTTCCTTATCCAGAAAGAATTTGCGCCGTAAGTTACGGCGGCATAGTGTAAATGTGTCGGCGTAAGCGCGCAAAATTCAAATGTCTAAGATGTGGGCGTGTTTTATGTTAAATCATCGTGACCCCGCGTAAATTACGTTTTTTTTAACGGTGCATGCGCCGTCCGTTGTGTCCCAGTGAGCATGCTCAAAATCACATAGCAAATAGTCAATGCTTTCGACGTGAACGTAACTTACGCAAAGCCCTATTCGCGAACGATTTACGCAAACGACGGAAAATTCGACACTGTCCCGACGTCCATACTTAACATTGCGTAAGCCTCATAGAGCCAGGGGTAACATTACGCCGAAAAAAGCCTTACGTAAAGAACGTTAAAAAAAATTGCGCCGGGCGGACGTACGTTTGAGAATCAGCGTATCTAGCTAATTTGCATACTCTACGTAGAAATCAACGGAAGCGCCACCTAGTAAATATGCACCTAAGATCCAAAAGCGTACTAAGACGTACGCCGGTAGGATCTAGCCCACATTTAGGAGTATCTTGTTTTGTGGATACAAAACAAAGATACGACTGCGCATCGTAGAACATACGCGGCGTATCAATAGATGCGCCACCGTAAGTTCTTTGTGGATCTGGCCCTATGGGTTTGAATCCTCTGTTTTTCCTATCCGGAGGGGCACCAGGCAAGGCTGTCCACTTTCGCCGCTCTTGTTTGTTTTGGCCATGGAGCCGTTGGCAGAGGCGATCCGTTCGCATCCAGACATAAAAGGCATAGAAGTGGCGGGCTCTGTTCACAAAATCTCCTTGTTTGCAGATGAAATTTTGCTGACACTGACATCACCCAGAATCTCACTGCCTAACCTGTTTACCCTTTTGAAGACCTTTGCATCTCTTTCGGGTTTGCATGTTAACCCTACCAAATCAAAGGCAATGTCCGTGAACCTCTCCCCCCCGGAACTGTCCGCTTTGAAAGAAAACTTTCCCTTTCAATGGCTCCCCTCGCTGCCCTATTTAGGCGTACACCTTACTCCTACATATGATGGACTTTATCAAGCTAATTTTCCTCCCCTCTTTAAGAAACTTACTGACATGCTATCTTCTTGGTCCCACTTCCCATTATCCTGGTTTGGCAGGATCTCTGCGGTCCGCATGACCTACCTCCCAAAATTGCTGTATTTTTTCAGAGTGCTACCAGTCCCAATAGCTTCCTATATATTACGAATCCATAAATGTAAACTTTTAAAATTTATCTGGGGTTCCACTCGACCCCGAATCAACAGGCGAACGTTATACGCTTGGTGGATTAATGGGGGACTTTTAGTCCCCAACCTTCAGGCATACTACACAGCAGCGAACATTGCTCCGCTAAATCGCCTTCACGACACATATCAAATGCCACTATGGGCCACTATTGACGTGGTTGAGTCACATCCTATACCCATTTCCTCTGTACCCTGGCTCCCTCCCTCGAAATGCCCACGTGGTTTTGGGCCATGCATGGTTCACTCTCTCCGCCTTTGGGATTCTGTTAAGTATTCCGCGGGACTACTGTCCCCCCATCTACCGCTACTGCATCTTACTTATTGTCCTTTATTTCCCTCTAGTTGTGAGAATCCTAAGCAGTTCCCATGGTGGGCGGTTAATGAATTTACAGATGTCCATTCTCTGCTCACCCCCACGAGAATGGTTACATTTGAAATGCTTAGATCTTCCCATGCTATCCCCTTACGGGACTATTATAGCTATCTTATAAACGTACAAAAAGAAAAACAAAAGTACAGGTTTTGGGGCAGATCCACAAAAGCATTACTTTCATACGCCGGCGTAATTTTAAATTTGAATTTTTTACGTCGTTTGCGTAAGTCGTTAGCGAATAGGAATTTGCGTAGAATGACGTCACCGTCGTAAGCATTGGCTGGTTCTGGTTTAATTTCGAGCATGCGCACTGGGATACCCCCACGGACGGCGCATGCGCAGTTAAAAAAAAAACGTTGTTTACGTCGGGTCACAACGTATTTACATAAAACACGCCCCATCACAGATATTTGAATGGCGCGCCATTACGCCGCCAAAGATACACTACGCCGCCGTAACTTACGGCGTGCATTCTTTGTGGATTTGAAAAAAATATATAAGTTACGGCAGCGTAGTGTATCTTAGATACGCTGGGCCATATTCTCGTAGATCGGCGCATATTTACTCAGGTGTAGCGCATCATAGTTGCGCTACGCCGGCTTAACTTGGAGAGAGCTCTCCCATATTCCCGTACCACATGCGTCCTACGTTGCGCTCGCGGAGCTGAAATGTGTCGGCGTAAGTAGGCGCAAGTGACGGTAGGAGGGATGTGGGCGTGAAGAATGCTAATGAACCGTGACCCCATGCAAATGATGTCCAGACCGAACGGAGCATGCGCCGGACGTGCCCCGCCCTCTGCGCATGCGCAAAACAACAGTAGGCGTAAATCCCTGCTGAGTTGGGCCGGCCCAGTGCATAAAAGCGTCACCACATGCGCCCAACGAGTGCAAAGTGACTCCATTTATTCTGTTGGTGGTGTCCGTGAGATTTTGCTCTTTAGCTTTGCAATGCCTGGACCCAGGAAGGAAAGGAGAAAAAAAAATTTCAGCCAAGATGAGAGGGCCATCGTAGTCTCTGCCATGGAGAAATACGATTCAAGACTCCATGGTGCTGACAGTGGCAGCACAAGTAAAACCAAAAAGGAGGAGATCCTTAGGAAAGTGACTGCCCAGGTCAATGCCTTAGGCCATGAGGCAAGGACCCCCCAGGAAATTCTTAAAAAAATGAATGACCTGCGTGGTGTGGTCAGGAACAAGATGGCCATCATTGCAAAGCATGCCAGGGGCACAGGAGGGGGGCCACCCTGTTCTACCCGGCTCACTCAAGAGGAGGAAGTGATTGCCCACTGCCTTCGGAGGGAGCAGGTGGAGGGCCTGGAGGGCCATGACTCAAGTGAGCCACCCATGAGGACAGGTAAGTGTGTTTTATCTTCTGGTGTGTTGCATGTGTGGTGGGGGTGGTGGGTTATGTGACAAGTGTGTGGGTCCACCAACATGTGAATGTTTTGTGTCATCCACAGGTGAGCAGGATGAAGCGGGGCCATCCAATGCTGCCAGTGGCCGTCACAGACCATCATCCACTGAGCAGTCTGCTTCTGTGACTGACCTCCTGGGAAGCCAACAGGCCTTGGTGGAGGGGAGTGGTCAGTCCTCCGCGCAGGAGGTTGTTGAGGAGGAGGTCCATGAAGAGGAGGTCCAGGAAGAGGTGGTCCAGGAAGAGGTGGTCCACAGCGAGCAGGAGGTCTTCATTTTTTTGGAGGAGTCGCATGTGGTGGCAGGACCATCACAAAGCCCCCGCATCTCCAGCCCCTCAGGGTCCTCCAACACCCTCTCCAGTCCCTCCCGTCCCATCCCCCTCATCTCCAGCCCCTCCAGGTCCTCACTCTATGCAAGGGGCCCAGCCACTCCTGTCCCCAGGAGGGCTACCCACAGGACAAGGGGTGCGGCAGAAATGCTGCATGAGAATCTGGCCAGGCAGCAGGACCAGCAAACCCGTCATATGGGGGAAATCTTGGTGGAGTTGAGGCGCCTGTCCGACAGCTTGGCCTCCTCGGGAGCAGTACCAGATGCTCTCCAAGATGTGGCTGGAAACTGCGCAGCCACAATCACCAGCCTGGGTGAGCTGCAGACTACAACTGCCGAACTTGTGGGGGAGGTCAGGTGCCTGCGAAGGGCTGTTCAGGCCCAGACAGCTACCCAGGAGTCATTGCTCACCCGCATAGCACTAGCTTTGGAGGGCAGACAGGCAGGCAGGGAGGCACCTGGGAATGTTCCTCCACCTGGAGATGTTCCTCCACCTGATGCCCCAGCTCCCCCCAGGCAAGTGAGGGCCAGGAACCTGGGCACCAGGCGTAGCCCGCGCCGGGGCAAGTGATTATTTATTCTTCATTTGCTCTGGTTAAGAGCTTATTTTATTATTTGCTCTGGTTAAGAGCTTATTTTATTATTTGCTCTGGTTAAGAGCTTTTTTTTTAATTTTGGGTGCTGCACACAGGCAGTGTTGCAGAGTACAGTGTGAATGGTGTGTGAATGTGGGGTGGTGATATTCCTGCCAGTAAGGGGTGTCACCCTCGGGCGCTGGTGATAAGTTCTCCCCAGGTCCGTATGAATGACGTATGAATGGACAGCAACATCATTGGGGCCTTGACGCGGCGTTGCTGCTCCTTAGTACCGTGCGGTGTACTTCGGTCTAATCCAATGTTCTGTGCATGTGGGGTGTGTGTTAGGGATCACAGTGGTGTGCATGCGTGCATTTTCTGTGTGCCATGTTTAATGTTTGTGTTTAACGTTCAAAGATTCGCTCCACGAGACATCTCCTGACTGCTGTACCATCAGCAGACGGGGTAGCCTCGGTTAGGGGGGGACATGGTGGTTGGGGGGTCAGGTCATCACGTAGGTCAATCTGCAGGCCCTTTCTCACTGCGAAGTTGTGCAGCACGCAACATGCAGCGATGATTTGGCACACGAAGTTGGGGGAATACAGCAGGGTACCCCCAGTCTTATCCAGGCATCGAAATCGTGACTTAAGGAGGCCAATTGTTCGCTCAACCACTGCACGGGTGCGTGCGTGTGCTTCGTTATATCTTCTCTCTCCTGGTGTTTGCGGATTGCGGAATGGAGTCATGAGATGAGGTCCCAGGGCATATGCAGAGTCACCTGGAAGGGAAAAGACAGGAGGATGTTAGTAATGCATGTGCCCCTCGTGATGTCTGCATCATGGGGGGGGACAGTCATACCTGACACCCATGTCACTCACCAACCAGCCAACTGTCCCCATACACATTCTGCTCAAATTGTTTTGGGATGTCACTTTGCCTGAATATAAAGCTGTCATGGCTGGATCCGGGGTGTTTTGCACGGACGTGCCATATGAGGCCATGTGCATCCACGATCACTTGGACATTGATAGAATGCCAATGTTTTCTGTTGCGGTATATGTGCTCGGTCTCGTGGGGGGGCTGTATTGCCACATGGGTACAATCAATTGCACCCACAGTGCGTGGGAAACCATCAATTAGGCAGAAATCTGTCATTGCCTTCAGCCGCATGTCCTCCTGGGTGGGTCTGATTATGTGGTGCGACATGCGTCGGAGTATTGCGGGGACAACTTGGTGCACGCATCTACTCATGCTGGTTTGGGATATCCCAACCACGTCTCCACTGGTTCTTTGAAAAGAGCCTGTGGCAAGAAAATGCAATGTTGCCAGGACCTTCACCAGTGGCTGCACTGCATGGGATCGTTGTGTTGGGCTGCTGATGTCATTCTTCAGGGCTCTGGTAATTTCAAGGATGGCATCAGGGCTGAATCTATAACGGTGATACACATCCACATCAGCCATGCCAAAGAGGCTAATGCGCTGTGGGTAGATCCTCTCACGTGCCCTCCTCCGTGCCCTCCTCTTCCTCCTCACACACTAGCAGTGCTAAGACCACGCCTGCCCCTGGCATGTTGGCATACGAATGTGTTGTCCGCAAAATTTGGTTGCTCAGCTCGTCCGGGATGGTGCTGCTGTATTTGCTTTTTTCAAGCTAACTTACTCAGGTCTGGAGCAAAGTTAACCGAGCTTTATAAGGGGTAACTTTCAGCCGGACAATCGTCTTACGCGTAGCCTAAGCCGATCGCGCGTAGGTTCGGGAATCAGCGCATCTACATCATTTGCATATTTGAATACAAATTCTATGGCAGCCTAGGATGCCATCAGCTGAAATATACGCCTACGCTGCGTAAACTTAAACTAGTTAAGACGGACAGGAGTAGCCTGATTTCTGGCGGATCTGGTTCTGTGACTATGGCGCATAGATAGGACGGCGCATCTTTACACGCACGCCGCGCATCTCCATATACGCCGGTGTAACTTGTTTGAGAATATGGCCCGCTGCGCCCAGCGGAGAGAAGTGCCGATCTACGTGGATCTGCCCCTTTGACCAATAACACAAAATGAAAGCAATGATTTGGAGGGTCACTTTTAACACAACAACAAATAGCTGTGTTACATCATATATAGATATATACATACATATAGCTTAAAGGGGTTGTAAAGGAAAAAATGTTTTCCCTAAATAGCTTCCTTTACCTTAGTGCAGTCCTCCTTCACTTACCTCATCCTTCGATTTTGCTTTCAAATGTCCTTATTTTTTTCTGAGAAATCCTCACTTTCTGTTACTTTGTCTGTAACTACACACCGTAATGCAAGGCTTTCTCCCTGGTGTGAAGAAAGCCTCTTGAGGGGGGAGGGGACGAGCAGGAGTGTCAGGACGCCTACTAACACACAGCTCCTTTCTTTATCTGCAAAGTAGATAGCGTCCTGACTTGCCTACTCGCCCCCTCCCCCCATAAGAGGCTTTCTCCACACCAGGGATAAAGCCTCGCATTACTGTGTGTAGTTACAGACAGAAGAACAGGAAGAGAGGATTTCAATAAGGGGGTGGAACCAAGAAGCAATTGCGCCTGTGTAACCATAGGTTACACAGCGCAATTGCTTACTTGCCCCGGCGTAACGAGTGCTCCTGATTCAGGAACCTTGTTACGCCGACTGCAGCCTAAGATCTGCGTGGCATAAGGCTCTTATGCCCGCATATCTTAGGCTGCATTCTTGCGTTGGCCGCTAGGTGGCGTTCCCGTTGTGCTCAGCGTATAGTATGCAAATTGCATACTAACACCGATTCACAACGTTGCGCGAGCCCTGCGTACGCAATTTACATCGTTTACGTACGGCGGTTTTCGCGCAAGGCTGCCCCTGCTATTAGCAGGGGCAGCCCATGTTACGTATACCCGTCGTTCCCGCGTCGCGAAATTTGAATTTTACGTAGTTTGCGTAAGTGAATCGTGAATGGCGCTGAACGCCATTCACGTTCACTTTGAAGCAAATGACGTCCTTGCGACGTCATTTGCCGCAATGCACGTCGGGAAAGTTTCCCGACGGAGCATGCGCTCTACGCTCGGCGTGGGAGCACGCCTAATTTAAATGATTCCCGCCCCCTACGGGATCATTTACATTAGGCGCCCTTACGCAGGGCAATTTTAAAGAGCGCACAAGCAATTTACGGAGCTACTGCTCCGTGAATCGCGCGTAGCGCAGATAATTTGCGGGGGCGCAGGGCAAAAACGCTGCCCTGCGCCTCCGTAACAAATGCGCAAATCTTACTGAATCCGGGCCAAGGACATTTAAAAGCAAAATTGAAGGATGAGGTAAGTGAAGGAGGACTGCACTAAGGTAAAGGAAGCTATCTAGGGAAAACAATTATTTCCTTTATAACCCCTTTAATATCAGATGTGATATGAATAGAATATCAATCAATGGACAGAGCATTTAACCTACCAAGACATGGGACAACCAGCCATTTTGCAGTGTAAGTCCCAAAAGTCCAGAAAACTGAAGGAAGCAAGTGGTACTGTGCAGCTAGAACACCTTCTCATGAATAATGAAAATGAAAACCAAAGTGAAAAGGGAGAATGTCCATTAACACATGTATAAACATCTCCACTTTAAAACAAGCACCAATTGGAGTTATGTAGGTGGGCTGGTTTTATAGGAACATGAAGACACCATAGAAGGGGAAAAAAAGTCAAACAAGGAAACTCTGCAGAATCATTGCATAAGATCCAGTAGAATGTAGCTGACCATTTGTCAGGATCTGGATCTGAACCTGGGACCTCTGCGAGGTCTGACTGTAGCTCTTTTCTCGCTGTGCCACCTGAGATGTCGGACAGTTCCCTATCTGATCTCTTGGAAAAACTTGTCTTGTATCTTGCTTATAGTGAATATTACATTTGTTGCTCCTCCCATGAACATCCTGATTTAAGCCATGTCTCTACATTTCCTGTTTGCCAGATTATTGTGCTCTCTCCAGCTGTCATCTTAATCCCTGTGTACTCTCTTGCTACTCCCTACATCTGTTCTTACCTTGCCACCATTTGTTATCAACCTTTAGCTTGTTCCTGTCTATGCTTCCTCTTAATTCCAACCTGCAACCACTTATTACCAACCTATGGCTTGTTTACCGACTATGTTTCTGCTTGATTCCTACCTGCTACATCTGTTACCGTACTTCGGATTGCTCTCCTTCTGGTGGGACAATCCTGAGAAATGCGACCTGGCACTAGCATGCAGCGAAACCCATCTCCACTATCAGGAGTCCCATTAACTGGGGAGCAAGAACTACAAATGTCACGTCTCCATGTTACAATGAACATTGTAATGAACCTCATCAAACAAGTTCTGCACCGATCAAGGAATCACAAGTTGATGTGGCAACTACTCAGTCATATGTAAGTAAGGAATACTAATGTGGAAAACAAAGGATGAAATGATTAAATAAAAACTACAAAGGTAGCTGCCAACATCAATGGTGTTCTCACACTAAAAATAAATGTCAATGAAGGGAATGTGGCGCTTTCTAAAGAAATTAAATAATTGACCCTCATAAAATACACAAAATCTCACATGTGTATATAGTTCATATACAGTAGATATACAGTAGATTAAAGTGCATACAGTACAAACAACATGTTCGATTGGAAGTACTATTGTTGGCACTGTGATATACAAATGTCTGTGAAGTTTGCACATGTTGTCTGTACTATATGCACTTTAATCTGTATGAACTATATAAACATGTGAGATTTTATGTATTTTATGAGGTTCAATTATTTAATTTCTTTAGTAAGCACCACATTTCCTTCATTGTTACTCAGTCATATGACAACCTACCTCCAAAATACCATGTGTTTCGGGACATCAGTGATAAAAAGAATGCCGATCAGATAGTTCCTCTTAGGAGTACATTTTCCTTCAGCGTTTATATCTGTTGTGAATGCAACTTCCACTTTTCATATCTGTTTCATCTTTTACTGCTGGATAAAAAAAATCAGGTGTTGCATTAAAAACTACCTAAACATTCTCTAGTTTAAGTAGGGCAGATTGGGGTTCTTCTGCATTTAAACAACACAATAATGTATTACCCATGCAAAATATGTGACGGCAATATTCTGAATGGCAGACGCTGTACATGGGAATCGTGTTTCATAACACCACATACATCTTAAAGGCATTTCTCAAGTTTGTAATTAAAGAGATTGTTTTCTTTCTTTGCCTTTAAAGTCCTACAAAAAGGGTACCCTATCCCCACTAATTGGTATTTGTTCAATTTATTTTTGCATTGGTGCATGTCCCCCATGGGATTACCCAGCTCTCTATGCCCTTTGTTTAACAGTTCCTAGTGTTGAAAACTGCTAAAATTGGTTTCAATAATTTTCACACCATTAATTTCAATAGGTTAGGCTTAAAGTGATTGTAAAGTTTTTTTTTTCTTTATGTATACAGTACTCACTGATTCACTGTAGAATTATTTTTCCAGTGCCTGGATGCTGCTGGGTGTCCTGGGTGCTGCTGGCTTATCTGCTACTTGTAATATCCTCTCAAATGCCTGGGTGCTGCTGAGTGCCTGGGCCCATAACCTATTGTGCAGAGTATTGCAATACGTACTGGAAGCTTCTTGGATGCAGTAATATGGTATAACATGGAGAAATATATTTCATGTCTTACAGCATTGAGAAACATGAACAGGAAGCTGGAATATACAAGTACATGCACTGAGATAGACAATACATCCTGTTATATCATAGAAAACATGAACTATACACTCTAATACAACAGCACCACCTGCTACATAGATAGGTATAATGCATACAGTATTGTCAGTTTATTAACAACTTTACATTACATGCTGTTTTTTGTTCTTTTCCAATAAACAGGGCCTTTCACTCTCACTTAAATGGTGGTCAACTTGCATAAGATGATGCAGGCAGAATAGCAATATAAAGGGATCATCAGCTGGCTTGGTGACAATGGCTTTCTTATAAGAGGGCTTACAGTTGAGTTTATTGGTTCCTCTAATTCTGCCTCCACAGAGAAATCAGCAGTTGCAGTCAGCAGTGCTTTTTGACACTGCTGGGCTACTTAGTAGTAGACTTTACACCTACTTCCTCCTCATCATCCTCAGGAACAAGAATGTCATATTCGTCAAAGTTGTTTTCTGTTCGGATAACATCAGAAAACATGAATCTGGAAGCTTTAATTTTAGTAATAAATTAAAAAAAATATTGCCAACTTATTTCCACAAATGCAAATATGCTAAAAGTAAATTCGAAAGGTGGAAGTATCTATAGAGCCATCTTTGACTTGCCCCAGACCCATTTTGTCTTGTTTCTTTGTAGTGTAAGCTACAAAAAATAGTTTTGACTATAGAGATACAGGAAATATTTCTGACTACAGATTTATGTACATTGATGTCAGATGTTATGGTAACAGCAGCAGTGATTCATACATCTTTAACTACTCCATGTTTGGCAAGTGGTTAAAGAATAACCAACTCAATATTCTAAAATATAAACCATAAAACAGGACAAAATGAGCTTGCATATCTATTTGCCTTTGTGGGAGATGAGGCCTTTGGGATAGATGAACATCTAATGCACCTCTTTTCCTAGAAAGGCCTGAGCCATCTAAAACATATTTTTAATTACAGACTATGTGCCTTTGGGATATGGAATGCACCTTTGAGACACTCACCAATGCATGGAGTATCTTACTATCATCTATTCAGATGAATGTAGAGAATGCAGTCAATGCTGTTAAGGCAAATTTCATGATACCTAATTATGTCTGTGAAAATAATGGGTATACTTATTTACAGTTTTCAACACAGCTTGTAATAAGCTCAGTAAACAGCAACTAGGGGTCCAAAGTGTGCACAATAGATACAAGATCATATATGAAACAAAATGGCAGAACACTTCATGCCCTCAGCAGGGAAAACTTTCCTGGCAGGACCAACTAGATTAATTTTGTTTTAAATAAAAAAAAAGGAATTTGGTGAGCTTGTCACTTTCGGTTGTAGGTTCATAAAAATGAAGCTCGTCATATCGATGTGATTGTGTTGGTTAAAAACACTGTAAAATCTTTTTCCGTGATAATAAAATTTGTGAGAAAATACTTAGGCATCACACTCTTTCTCAATCCTTTGTGTCTCTCCTGGAAAAATAGCTCTGGACCCATATGGTTATTGTATTGGTATTGCTATCTTAAATTGTTGATGTAAAATATCTGGCCCAGACCAGCGGATTTATACCCCAGAGGATTGCCACTTATAGTGTAGTATATGACTTGTGGTATAATATAACAAAAATGGAAACTGAAGCACCACACCATTGCTAAGAGGGACTTTATTTGAAAATAATCTATGGCCTGTACTCTAGCAATACATCATGCACATTTCTATAGAAAATATTCACTTGTGTTCACAACTGTGTGTTGAAAAATCACACAGCAATTTAAGGTAGGACATTTGTAAATTTGTTCACACTGCAAGCCAATGCTAAATAGTAGCAGCTACTTGACAAGTACAACTACAAGTTTTTTTTCTGTGGACACTGTAAAGCTTAGACCCAGATAGGTCACAAAGTTAATTTTCCTAAACAAAAAATGTCTGTTTATTCCAGTCAGGGCAGCCATCATAATTATGGGGCCCCTTACACAGCTTTAGGCCTGTGCTTCCCTATGGCCTGACCAACAACATTCCTCAGGGCCTGCCCACTGGCCACTTCACCGAATCTGCCCACTGGCCATCCCACCAAATCCTTTAATTCACCCACTTTTGTTTTAACACGTTTTTTAAGGTAATATATGAAAATGAAAAGTGTATTCCATCAGTGCTTTCAAGATTTAACAGTAGGATATCATATTTTGGTAAAAAAAATGAAGCTTGTCACCGCAACACGGTAGACTATTTTGAGCAGGACCTTACACTGACAGTACCTTTCCAATGCCCCCTCCAATCTAATCTCCCCTAGCAGATCTAATTAAAAAAAAAAAAAAAAAAAAAAAGAAGAACAAATACATTCAGCAAAAATATATCTCAATCCAGCATGGAGACATCCCAATCCAGCAAAAACACATCCCCATATATTCAGCAAAAAGACACCCCAATCCAGCAAAGAGGTGGCCTAATCCAGAACCTGTACACACTAACCCCCTACTCACACCTGTACACACTTAGACCCCCCTCAAACCTGTACACACTTAGCCCCCCCACACCTTTATGCACTTAGCCCCCTCCTCATGCCTATACGCACTGAGCCCCCCTCACACCTGTACACACTCAGCCCCTCCTCACGACTATCAGGGGGAAGAGACCTCCTTCAATCATCTCTGTTAGATTCACCCTGCTAGATGATTATAATGACATAAGCTTGGAGGAGAAGTGGAAGGACAATCCATATTCTACACACGATCGTTTTTCGGCATAAAAAAAACCTGTTGTTTTTCAGCATGTCGAAAAACAACGCTTTTTTTTTCATTAAAACGACATTGCCCACACACGGTCATTTTTAAAAATGCTCTAGCAAAGCGCGGTGACGTACAGCATGTACAACGGCACTATAAAGGGGCAGTTCCATGCAGATGACGCCACTCTTGGGGCTGTTTTTGCTGATTTTGTGTTACCGCGTGTTAGTAAAAGTTTGGTGAGAGACGATTCGTGCTTTTCAGTCTTCGTGCTTTAAAGATCGTTTTGTGTCGTTCAGTTGGTGCTTGTGGGTTCGTATCTATCTTTCAGTGCTTGTAGTCAGTTCGTATCTGTTTTTGCAGTGCGTTCTCGTCCGCTTGTTACTGTTTTTCAGGTCGTTCTTCAGAGGCCTTGCTGTTCTTCAGTGCGTTCTTTCAGTCCGATCTGATTAGACAACCGTTATCTAGCCATGTTACGGGTACGTTCTCATCGCCCAGATCGTGCTGTGCTTGGTGCAGGGATTTCTGCTCTGGCTCCGGTCCATGAACAGGGTGAGGAGGAGTTTGTGGGCCAAGAATTAGTTTCTCCGCAGAAACCAGTTCTCTCATATGCCTCTGCTGCGGGAGATCCAGGAAAATAACCCTGATGATTTCAGGAATTTCCTGAGGATGTCTGACCCTGTATTTCAGCAGCTTTTAGCTTCGGTGTCTCCGTATATCACCAGGCAGGACACCGTTATGCAGGAAGCCATCACTGCTGAGCAGCGACTAGTTGCTACGTTGCGATACCTGGCAACAGGGAGAAGTTTGCAGGACTTGAAGTTCTTGACAGGCATCTCCCCCCAGGCTCTGGGCATCATAATCCCGGACACCTGTTCTGCTATTATACAGGTTCTGCAGGAGGACTATATTAAGGTAAGTTTTGTCCTTTAACCTCACAATCTATGTATTTAATGCTTGCTAATGTATTTTTTTTTCAATCAGTCCCTAATTAACATGTTTGTAATATGCTGTGAATGTTCTATTTGTCCCCATGCATGCTGTAAGCTTGTTATGCTTCTTTTTTGGCCTACATGCATATTTCCAATAGCCACCTCTCCAACATTCTATCCTGGGCCCAAACACACCTAGCCTAGTCACTTCCCCAACAATTTTTTATGCTACATTGTAGTGCTCCCTTTGATGTCTCCCTATATCCCCAAGCATTTTGATGGCTCCATTGTAGTCCTTGCCCAAACCCTTGCCTAAATGTGTGCATTTTCAAATTGTTGTTGAATTCAGTACTAGGTTTTTTTTTTTTTTTTGGTCCCCAACTCATCTTGACCCCCCCCCCCCTCCCCATAAGCATACATTTTTTGGCCCATCAGAGGTGGTGATGATTCTGATTAGTGATCCATTATTTTTTGTGGCTCTTAAAATACTCCCTCAAATTAATTATATCCTGTTTTTGGCAAGAATGTTTTTGGCTAATCTGATTGCAATGTTTGTTTGAATTTTTTTTTTTGTTTTTTTTTTCTCTACAGTTCCCCACCACGCCACAGGAATGGCAGACTGTGGCATCGAACTTCGCGCAGCATTGGAACTTTCCGAACTGTGGAGGAGCCATTGATGGCAAGCAGGTCCGCATCGGGCCACCACCCCGTTCGGGATCCTATTACTTCAATTATAAAGGGTTTCACACTGTAGTGCTGATGGCGGTGGTGTCGGCCACTTATGAATTTTTATTTGTCGACGTTGGGAAAATGGGCGGATGACGGATGGCGGGGTGTTTGCCCAGACCGAGTTCTCCCAACGGCTTCAGTAGGATGACCTTAGGACAATGAAGATGGGCTGCCGTTTGTCTTCATTGCTGATGAGGCGTTTGCCTTGGGTCCCCACCTCATGAGGCCTTTTCCCCTCAGGAGGGTTTTTAATTATCGGCTGGCCAAGAACGCCTTTGGCATCATGGCCAGCCGATTCCGGTTATTTCAAACTGCCATCAACCTGGCCAAATATAAATGAAATCATGTGATAGTTTGCTGCTGCATCTTGCATAACTTCTTGAAGAGACATTCATCGAACTACCTGACACTTGTGCCTGATGAGGCCATTGATCCTGTTCCAGTGGCGGCCCGTGAGGCTGGCCCTACAGGCTTGGCCCCCCAAAGCGCCCATGCTGTGCGGCAACATTATGTTGACTATTTTATGGGTAGGGGGGCCATTCCAATGCCAGATCTTGGCTGAAATAAAAATTTGTTTTTGAAAGAAAAAGTCTGTTATTTTTCTTAGTTTGATTATTTTCTAATTTGGGTTTATTTTATCTTTCTCCTAGATTATCATAGTGCCATGTTCATTTTCCTTTACTAAATACCCATCATTGTCAATGTAAACACCACAAATCTAGATTTGTTCTTTTAGGCAGCATTGATATAATAAGAAGCCACACATTGTTGAGTATCCCAAAAAATTTATTGGTTCACATTTAAAATGTGTCATATTTTATTTTTTTTTCAAAAATATCTTGTTTAAAAAAAAAGTTTTTTTAAAGATATATATTTTTGGATAAAAATATTTTTCTACATATTTTTTTTTATAATTTTTTGGGGTAATTTTTCTAAATATAATTTTTTTTTATTCCAAAAATATCTTGTTTAAAAGTTTTTTTGTATTTTTTTAGAGAATCCCCCCAAAAAAAATTCTGGTTAAAACACGTGAACAATGACCAACTTTTTAGCATTTGTCATTGTTAATGCGTTTTAGCCAAAAAACTTTAGATTCCAAAAAAAAAATAAAAAAAAAAAACATGCACATAAAAACACATAAAACATTTCCAACAAAATCAAAAGAATCATTTTTTTTCAAACCCTCCCCAGAACATCCATCACATTTTTTAGTCTTCGCTCCACCTTTTTTTTCCCCCTCATCTGCCCCAAACATGTATTGATGTCCTCTATGTCAGCCCAGCAGGCCATCACCTCTCCAATTAACAGCTGGGCGCTGTATGTGTCCAAGCCGTCCCCAGCCCGAAAAGCTCCTGAAATTTGGAAACACACCATGTATTATAAATATGCAGGCCTACATCTATTACCTGAATCTGTGGTGTGTGACACTGACCTGTTGTGGTGCCAGTTTCCACTTCCTCCACATCCCACAGGGGGGGGGCTTGGGTAGGAGGTGTGAGGTTTCTCTGCTGCTGTCTGGAAGCTAGATCGTGCCCTATGAGATTGTAAAAAAGGGAAACATGATTCAAAAAGATTAGAGGCCTGAAAGAGGAATATGAATCATTCTTTTTTTAAAGTGTGGTACAATTGTCTTTTTTTACAATCCTAAGCTGAACAAAGGATTGTATCTATTACCAAAGCTGCTACATTTCTTTATCTTTGGTCAAGTTTTCAACATGGAAGCCAAAAAAGTATCCTCTGGTTCACCTGTGTGCGACACCCTAAATAGGTTGTCCTTGTGGCCAACACTTGTGCTACTGAGTCCACATGTGTAACCAACTGCTGAGCATACTCTCCTTTTACTGTACATATATTGACTTCAGTTTGATTATTTAAATCTAGTTAAGAACACATCTACATTGAAAAAAAAAGTGGTCTCACATAAATAGATCAAGATGTCAAGTTTCATGTTTGTGGGCACAATAATTGGTCGTATGAGTCGTCGTTCATTCGCTCACTACTAATAAAATATGATCTCTGTCTGATACAGTGTTAACTCCATTTGTCAATGCCTAAATAGGCATGATGACATTTCCAAAACACTGTATCAGACAAAAAGATCGTATTTTATTATTATTGAACGACGACATATACGACCATTTATTGTTCCCACAAACATGAAACTTGAGACATCTTGAACTGTATGTACAACATGAAAGAAAAAGCACATGCAGCACAATGATAATACAATACTAATCTGAGTACACAGTAAAATTACTTACTTTTTCTAATGAGTCTTTTAATCTTCTGCAATTGCAATTGCAATTTCTCTCAATTTTAGGTCAGACCATCTTTTGCGTAGATGTTCTTTAGATCTGCGCACCCCAAATTTTTGGTATTTTTGTCCATGATTTGGGCCTTTACCTTATTTGGATATTTGTAAGGGCCATGTTTTCCATCATAATCCTCCCTCCTCAATATTGCCACCATTTCCAACATCTCCTCAAACGCCATATTTGTGGCCTTGTATATCCTGGTCCTGGATCTGGTGTGTGCTACCGCCTGGCTTCGCTCCTGGCTTGAGGTTGCCACTTGCTGAGTGTCCTCCATGTTGTATTACATTAGACGACCGAGAAGGGGCGGGGAAAGTACTAGAACGAACGTCAGGGGCGGGGAAACGTGCGTAGCTTCACGCATGCGCAGTGTATAAAGGGATACCACATGAGTGAAAACGGCGTTCACAGTCTGTGGAAGAAGGCGGAAGAAACAACCATGTACAACGACGGTACGTAACTTGATTTTTGACTTTATAGTGATCAGTGGATGAGTTTGTGGCTTTATATGGTGAGAAAGCTTATTAGTAGAGGCTTGACTGACATTAGTTTTTTTTTGATTGATTTTGACTTGCAGAAATAATGGAAGCCTTCAAAGATAAAGATTTCTTTACTGAATTTGTCCAAAGGTGGAGGGATCTCCCTATATTGTGGCAAACTAAAAGCAATATTAACAAAAACAAAGAGGCCAGGAATAAAGCACTGGAGACCCTGCTTGTTTTTGTAAAGACAAGGGTCCCCACAGCAACAGTCAAGACTGTGAAAAAAATTTGCGACCATTAGGGGCACATACAGGACTCAACGTACACAAGTCCTGACCTTGATGAGATCTGGAGCTGCAGCTGACAGTATCTATAGGCCAAACCTGTGGTACTATAGTCAGCTGCAGTTCCTGGACGACCACCTGGAGTCCAGGACATCCATTTCCACCCTTCCCCCCAGAGGGAGCTCCAGCCTTTCCTGCAGGCAAGAGCAGCCATCCTCAGAGGAAGAGCCAGAGTTCCTGGAGGAGCCTTATTGTGACCCATGGAGCCAGGTATTGAAAAATGTGTGTGATTTATGAAGACAAAAAATAAACTATGTACCTTTTTTTTTATACACAGACAGAGCAAAGCCAGGAGGAGGCAGAGCCCACTGGGAGCCAGGGGGAGGCAGGCCCCAGTGGGAGACAGGAGGCACGGCGTGATACCATCTCGCGTATTCCTCCTCTCCGCACTCCCGCGAAAAGGGCCAGGAGGCTTATTCAAATGGAGGAGGAGACCCAGACCCTGATTCGCGAAGCAACTGCAGCCCTCCGAGAGCAACCCAGCGAAGAAAAGGGTATTGCAGCGCTCATCGCAAGCAAGCTCCATAATCTGGAGAGGGGCCAGTGTATGCGCTGTGAAACCCTCATCTTTAAGGCAGTAAACATGGCCATGTTGGGGCAGCTCGATGACGACACCGACATTGTGCGGATCGCTCCTCCTATCCTTGCTGCTCCTCCTGCTCCTAGTCCTGCTCCTGCTCCTGGTCCTCTTCCTGAGCCTGCTCTGGGTCCTGCTCCTGGCACAACCTCGCCTCCAGGAACCCAGCCTCCGAGGACTCGGTCTGCAGGGAAGACTGCAGGGAAGAAGACAAGCAAGTCAAAGAGATGAGAGGTGTGATGCCCCTAATGGTCGCAATTTTTTGGATCACATCTTTGCTTGTTTGCTGTGGGGATCTGCGTCTTTACAAATGTTTTTATTAAGGGAGCTTTTTGTTTGCCATCAGTCTTTATTTTCTATTACTTTTATTACACCAGAATAAATAGATTTTTTGTTTGCTGACAAAACTTGACCATGTGTTTTTATTAAAAATAGAGAGATCAATAGTGAGTAGGCAGGGACATTTAAAAAAATAAATAATAAAATAATATGGGTAAATTATACTAAATAATAATGTTGTTGTGGTAACTTGACACACTCCAAAAAAACTTGACACACCCTGGCTTTGGCCAATTATGGCTCTCCGTTTTATCCGTGCTGTGCTTGGTCAAAGCATGCAGGTCATAGTGCATGCTTGGCCAATTATCAGCCAGCAATGCACTGCGATGCCGCAGTGAATTATGGGCCTTGATGCGCCACTCGAATTTGGCGCGAACGGCCCATAATGTTCGAAATTCGGCGAACGGTTGAACAGCCGATGTTCGAGTCGAACATGGGTTTGACTCAAACTCGAAGCTCAACCCTACTAGTGACTAGTAGATTTAGATGGACTTACATAAGTGTAAGTGCAGGGCTAGAAGAAGGCAGGGGAGCTCTGACTGTGCTGGTTTTCTATATATGTGCACTGCAGAAGACGGCAGCTGTTGCTGCTGTGTGTCATTGGGCTCATTACTGCCACCTCTGGCTACTTCTTGTATGTGCATTCCTCATGTGTGCTGGCTGTGCTGCATTCTGGATTGTACTCAGCTCTCTAAGTTTCAGTGACGTGTACAAGAGCTGGGACTAGGAAGACCACATTTTATGGCGCAAATACTCACCTACAGTACTGGGCAAAGATTTTAGGCAGGTGTGAAGAAATGCTGTAAAGTAAGAATGCTTTCAAAAATATATGATTTAATAGTTTTTTAATCTATTTACAATATGCAAAGTAAGCAAACAGAAGAAAAATCTAAATCAAATCAATTTATGGTGTAGCTACCCTTTGTATTCAAACCAGCAACAATTGCATACTTTGTACACTTGCCCAAAGTCAGGGATTCTGTAAGATTAAAGTCAGGTGTATTGTTAATATATTATACCAAGAAGGTGCTAATGATCATTAATTTCATATTTAGATTGAAACACAGTCATTAACTGAAACAGAAATGGAGGTGTAAGAGGCCTAAAACTGGAAGATGAGCAGCCAAACTCTACTACTAATATGAGGTTGTGGATAGGGTTGAGCGAACCCGAACTGTAAAGTTCGGGTTCGGTACGGACTTTGGGTTTTTCCCGAACCCGAACCATTGGAAAAAGTTCGGGTCCGGGATCGGAGTTCGGGAAAAAAAATGCGGAGGTCCCCGCAAATTCAATAACCAGACCCTTTAGGTCTGGTATGGATATTAAGGGGAACCCCGCCGTCAATTAAAAAAAAAATTACGTGCGGTTCCTCCTAAATATCCATAACCAGACCCGTTATCCGAGCACGTTGACCTGGCCGGCCGCAGAAAAGAGGGGGGGACAGAGTGCGGCACCCCCCTCTCCTGAACCGCACCAGGCCACATGCCCTCAACATGGGGAGGATGTCCCCATGTTGATGGGGACAAGGGTCTCATCCCCACAACCCTTTCCCGGTGGTTGTGGGGGTATGCGGGCGGGAGGCTTATCAGAATCTGGAAGACCCCTTTAACAAAGGGGACCCCCAGATCCTGACCCCCCCTGTGTGAAATGGTAATAGGGTACACTGTACCCCTACCATTTCACGAAGGAAGTGTAAAGTCTTGTAAAAAAAACACACACACACACCGTAGAATAAAGTCCTTTATTAATGAAAAAACAAAAACTCCAGCGGTGATAATCCACTCGTTCCCGGCTTCCTGCTCCAACGTTGTCCCGATCCTGCGACGGCTGCGGGTGATCTCCAGCGATGAGAAGATTCAGCGACGGCCGGGTGATCTCCGCTCCAGCGATGAGAAGATCCATCCGAAGCGCAGCATCCCCAACCTCCTCTCACCGCTGGACACAGCCCAGCGAATGGCGCGCTGAAGCTGTGACATTACTTATATAGAGGAGGCAGGGCCACCCGTCACGTGACCCCGCACCTTCTGACGTACCCTCTGCTTCCCTCTTCCTGGGCTTCCCCAGTGACATAGCAGAGGGTACGTCAGAGGGTGTCATTTTTGTTTTAAATTGACGGCGGGGTTCCCCTTAATATCCATACCACACCTAAAGGGCCTGGTTATTGAATTTGCGGGGACCTCCGCACATTTTTTTTTTCTAAAAGTCCGTGTCCCATTGACTACAATAGGGTTCGGGGTTCGGGTTCCCGAACCCGAACTTCTTTTTTTTAAGTTCGGGTTCGGATCCGAACCCGAACATCCAGGTGTCCGCTCAACTCTAGTTGTGGATGACCGTTTCATATCACAGGTCAGACAAGACTGAGAACAGGAACAAGACACAACTTAGTTTTACTACATCAGCAAGGTCTCTCTCAGGCAAAGATTTCCAAGCAGATTGGGGTTTCAAGATGTGCTGTTCAAGCTCTTTTGAAGACGCACAAAGAATTTCAGCAAAGTAGAGTACCGTAGACACAATGGTTGGCCAAGGAAACCTAAAGTGGATGTAAACCCAATTCATTAAATTTGAGCTGGACACATAAATCTGTAGTGTTATCTCTCTCCAAAGAACCGAGTCATGTGTCTTTCTTCTGTCCTGTAGCTCTGTTATTAGCTTGATAACTTCTGACAAGTTCTCAAACGCAGGAGATAAACGCAGCCGGAAGTTTGTGTCATGGGAGATTGCTATAAATAGATTAGCAGTGTGCTGCTTGATTCAGAACAGAGCTCTGCACATTACTTCCTGTCTTTGCCAATGTGGAGTGGGGGGTGTGTGCCTATTCACCAATCAATTGACTGTATGCCAATAATCCACTCCCAGTGCTGGACAGGAAGAGAAAATCTGTAACACGATGTGAACTTTCTAAAGAATATAGAAAGCTGAAGACAGCAGATATACATGTAAAACTTATTTTTTAGGGAGATTTGTTTTATCCCTGTGTATCATCTGAGGCTGTTCACTTTTCTGAGTATATGTGAGGGTTTACATCCACATCGCCGTAGCTGTATGGGGGTAGTATAGAGAGCAGGGCTCAAAATAAAAAAAAAATTGTATACAGAATTTTTTTTATAAATATGAAGCAAAAACAGCCAAAAAACATATATATATATATATATATAAAGATGAACACCTATCATTTCAGAAACAAATCCACATCCCAGCTATGGTTAATAGGGATTCAGGTCTGCAATCTGAAAATCCAGCAGACCGCACGCTCTAATAATCCGGCAACACTCTCTCAACACTATTAAAGCTTAAAGAAAGAACTCATATTGCCTTTATGCACATCTCTAAAGTGATTAGATACAGTGGAGATGTTTTTAGCATTTTCACTTAAACTATCACAGTAATGTTCTGCTATGCGGGAACAAAGTGGACAAATTGTACAACTATCGTACTGCAAACTACAGGCAGTGCATTGGTTTAGGTAAATGACATGATCTGTGCCGCAATTGATATATTCCTGTATTTTGAACTCTTCCTTGGTGTTGGAAAAAACAAATGTATGCAACAATATCTACAAGTCTTCAGTCCACATTTATAAAGCCTCGTATACACGATCAGATTTTTCGATGGGAATTGTGTGATGACAGCCTGTTGGCCGAAAATATGAACGTTTGTACGCTCCATCGAACAATTGTTGTCGGATTTTCCGTGGACAAATGTTGGATGGCAGGCTTTAAAATTTTCTGCGGACAATGGTCTGTTGTCAGATTTTCCGAGCATGTGTACACAAGTCCGTCAGACAAAAGTCCAAATTACAAACACACATGCTCGAAATCAATGCTCACCAAACACGACATTAGCAAGTGCCCAAAGGGTGGCGCTCAAGAGCTGAAATTTCACATAGTACGTAACTACGTTTGTGTTTGTTGGCCGACAATTGTGTGCCGTTTTGTATGCGAGACAAATTCCTGGCCAACGCCCTTCGGACAAAAGTCCGATCGTGTGTACGAGGCTTTAGGTTCCCTTTATCTCCCAGTATTGTGTATTTTGATAATAAGAAAAAAAATCCTATCCTATCTTATTGTTGGTGTGCAAAGGCTGGAAAAACGAACACCATTGTATAAAACATTATATAAGGTTTTATCAGAAAACAGAATAGGGAGGTTCCTCTCTATGATGTTGGTAATTTAATGGTATTCAACCGAGTATGATGTGACAAAAGTGACAGACTGTTTGGAACTCTTGTGTCTCCTCAAATTCCTGGGTTTAGATCTAACAATACGAGTGTTGGATAATAAATCCACTTGCTGTTTAGCAGCTGCAACCTCAAAACCTATGAAGACCACTGAGAATAACCTTTGGATTCAAGCCTGTTCCCAATTACCTGACATTCATTATTAACCGCTTGCCGACCGCCACACAGATATACGTCTGCAGCATGGCTCGGGCAGGCAAAAAGACATATATATACATCCCCTTTAAGAAGCGGCCTTGTGGACGCATGCACGACGGCGTGCCCACAGCAAAGTTCTGTGATCCCGACCGCAGGTCCCGTGGACTTGATGTCCGTGGGGATACCTGCGATTGTCTCACGGTGAGGAAGAATGGGGAAATGCTGATGTAAACAAGCATTTCCCCAGTCTTTCTAGTGACAGGACAGTGATCACAGCTTCCTGTAATCGGAAGCGGTGATCACTGTCATGTCAAACATAGCCCATCCCCCCTACAGTTAAAGGCACTACCTAGAGCACACTTAAACCCTTCAGCGCCACCTAGTGGTTAACCCCTTTACTGCCTGTGGTATTTTCACAGTAATCAGTGCATTTTTATAGCACTGATCTCTGTAAAAATTACAATGGTCCCAAAAATGTGTCAAAAGTGTCCGATGTGTCTACCATAAAGTCGCAGTCATGATAAAAATCGCATATCGCCACCATTACTAGTAAAACAAATAATAATAATAAAAATGCCCTAATTCTATCCCCTATTTTGTAGATGCTATAGCTTTTGCGAAAACCAATCAATATACGCTTATTGCGATTTTTTTTACCAAAAATATGTAGAAGATTACGTATCGACCTAAACTGAAGAAACATTTTTTTATATTTTTTTGGGGGGTATTTATTATAGCAAAAAGTAAAAAATATAGATTTTTTTAAAAATTGTCGCTCTATTTTTGTTTATAGCGCAAAAAATAAAAACCACAGATCAAATACCATCAAAATAAAGCTCTATTTGTTGGAAACAAAGGACATCAATTTTGTTTGGGAGCCACGTCGCACGACCGCGCAATTGTAAGTTAAAACGACGCAGTGCCGAATCGCAAAAAGTGGCCTGGTCTTTGGACAGCAAAATGGTCTGGGGCTTAAAGGGGTTGTAAAGACAAAAATATGTTCCTCTTAAATTAAAGTCTGACAGTAGCTGATAAAGTAAAAAGTAATGTTTTGCATTATAACTAGTTTGATACCTGTTGAAATCGAGCTGTTTTATTCACCTCCAGCACTCCTGAATCATTATTCTCACGGACTTCCTGGTTTGCGGTGCACATTCATTCTTGCTACATCACGGCCTAATGGGAACTACAGTTCCCATTAGGCTTAGCCTCCATGCCTGTGAGGGATAAGAGAGCATCTTCACGCAGGGCTGTAGTCATAGGGAGGGAGTGAGCACATTCTACTTTCCACCATGCAAAACGGCTCAGATGCTGGTGGAAAGTAAGAAGAGGAGAGACAGGAAATGGCATTTTCAAACCTGGATTACTGTATTTTGGAGGTCAAAAGGAGAAACGAGGTAAGTGATATTTAAATGCTCTAGCTTACAGCAATCAATTGCTCTAATAAAAAAACGAACCTTTAGTATTTCTTTAAAGGGGTTGTAAAGGTAAATGTTTTTTCACCTTAATGCATTCTAGGCATTAAGGTGAAAAAACATCCGACGGTACCGGCCACCCCCGAACCCCCATTGGCTGGCGCTGCTGTCAATCACAGCGGACGACGCGACGCGCCGGGGGGCGGGCCGAGTGATACAGTCGGCGGCTGTGCCCGCCGCTGTATCACGGGAGTGCGCTCGCAAAACCTTTCCACCATGCAAGCTCGCTCGCATGAAGGTGGAAAGCTTTTGCGAGGAGGAGCCGAGACAGCCGCCGAGGGACCCCAGAAGACAGGGTTAGGAGACACTCTGTGCAAAACGAGCTGCACAGTGGAGGTAAGTATAACATGTTTGTTATTTAAAAAAAAAAAAAAAAGTTTGCCTTTAGTGTTCCTTTAAGTGGTTAAAAGAAACCTCACTGGAGCAGTTTCTTCTTGCTCTAGTAAACTTACCTACCAAGATGGCCTTTATAGTGTGGGCTGGATGACAACTACTGGCCAGTAAAGTGGTATTTCTCACGGTGGGTTTACGAAAAGTTTTAGTGGAAACAGTTTGGACAAAGGGATCACCTTCCAAGGTGACAACAAGGAAATCTATCGCCTTGTTGTGACAATTACCAGTAAACTTTAAATTAAGATCATTAGCACTTACAGTACATGGTGCAAAAATGGTATTGCAATATTAAAGGTAGTGTTATCCTTAACCCAAATGATAAGCAGGCCATACCAAAATAAATTGCTATAAGATGGAAAAAATATATAAAATTCCTTCCACCTACCAACATAAATATTTGCCAGTGATGGAGAAAATTTGGCACCCATTGATGCACTACACAATTGCAAATAATAGGTATTGTCAAAAAGAAAAAAAGTTGTGGGTCAAAAGAAAATCTATGCATCTTAGAAGAGTCCTGAAGTTCTAATGTATACGAACTATACTTCTGGAGATGATAATTTACAGCTTCCAAAGCCAGAGAGTGGGGTATGGAGGAATATAATACAGTGACATCCAAAGTTATCCAAACAGAATCGCCTGTCCGCTTTGCATATGGGAGCTCATGCAAAATAGATACCGTAAATAAATAATAGAAATAAAAGAGCATTGATAAATAATAAATGTGTCAGAGTTACATAGTTAAGTAGTTAGTCAGGTTGAAAAAACACACAAGTCCATCTAGAGCAACCATAAAAAAATAAAAATAAACAAAATAACAAATATCGTACAATCCCATATACCCAGTTCTATACCCACAGTTTATCCAGAGGAAGGCAAGAAGTCGCAGCAGAGCATGCTCCAATTTCCTACACCAGGGGAAAAATTCCTTCCTGATCCCCCGAGAGGCAGTCAGATTTTTCCTGGATCAACGTTACCTACAAATGTTTGTACCCACTGCCCAGTTATATTATGTACATTTAGGAAAGTATCCAGGCCTTTCTTGTGTCTTGTGGTATCACACAGACGTCAAACTAATTGAAAAGTAAAAGCCATGCTGACCATTTAACACATACAGACGAGAAATTTAAATATAAAAATAGATGATACCAACTCCAATATACAGTAGTACAGGGTTCGACAAAATCCGGGAGCCCGGTCGCAATTGCGACTAGAATTAGCGACCTGGCGCCCTGGGAAGCTTAGGCCTGCAGAAGGCCGCAAAGCCGCAACCTCAATTACCGGCCAGCGCGGCTGACGCGATTGCGCGGCGGGGGAGGTGGGGGCGCACAGAGACACAGGATACCCCATCCTGTGTCTCCGTGCGTCCAAACCTCCTCCGCCGCGCGATCGCATCGGGCCGTGCGGGTCGGTAATTGAGGCTGCGCCTTTGCGGCCTTCTGCAGGCCTAAGCTTCCTTCTGTGATCTGGCACCATCTTGTGGTAGTAAAGTAAACCAGCAATTCTAATGGAGCTTCCCCAGTGTTTTTACTGCCATCTTCTTCCCTCTAATTAGAGCCCCCAAAGATTATATATATTTTTTATTCTAACACCCTAGAGAATAAAATGGCGTTTGTTGCAATACTTTCTGTCACACTGTATTTGCGCAGCGCACTTTTTTTGGGGAAAAAATAATCTTTTTTTAGTAAAAGTAAAGTAAAGTAAAAGCTGGCCCGATTTTTTTTTATATTGTAAAAGAAAATGTTATGCCGAGTAAATTGATACCCAACATGTCACGCTTCAAAATTGCATCCGCTCGTGGAATGGTGACAAACTTTTACTCTTTAAAATTTCCATAGGCGACGTTTCAAAAATTCTACAGGTTGCATGTTTTGAGTTAGAGGAGGTTTAGGGCTAGAATTATTGCTCTCGCTCTACCAATCGCGGCGATACCTCACATGTGTGGTTTGAATACAGTTTACATATGCGGACGCTACTCACATATGCGTTCACTTCTGCGCGTGAGCTCGGCGGGACGGGTCACGTTTTCTGGCTCCTAACTTTTTTAGCTGGCTCCTAGATTCCAAGCAAATTTGTCAAACACTACAGTAGTAGATGGTAATATATCAAGTTTTCAATGATGTGAAAAACAGAAAAAGGATATTTGAATAGTAAACAGAAATAATTCAATACGTGATACAAAGAATGACAGTTCCTGACACTACATCTGGAGGTATGTCCTTTTTTAGTATACTTTTTTACTATACATTTTTAGTATATTTGATGCTGTTCCTTTTTTTATTTTTGTGATACATGTTTGTATATACATTTATGTACAATTGTATGCTCTTTGTTGTATTTTGTATGTTTTGATGTTTTTTGGGTCATGTGGCCCTTGGGATTGACCATGTGATTGAAGCCTCATATACACACAATCGGATTTAAGTCTGACAAATTTAAGGACTTTTGTCTGAAGGGCGTTGCTTGTGAACTTGTTCTGCATACAGATGAAAAATTTTTGTCAGCCAACAAGTACACTTTAGTGCCACCCTTTGGGCAACTTCTGCTAATGTTGTGCTATGGTTAGTATTGCTTCTGAGCATGCGTGTTTGTACTATGGATTTTTTCCCCGACGGACTTGTGTACACACGATCGATAATCTGACATCACACAGTTGTCGGAAAATTTTTAAGCATGCTATCCAACATTTGTTGTTGGAAAATCCCACAACAATTGTCCAATGGAGCATGCAAACAGTCATATTTTCCGAAAAAACCCTGCCATCACACAATTGCCGTTGGAAAATCCAATCATGTGTACGGGCCTTAAATCTACACTATTTAACCACTTGCCGACCAGCCACTGCAGTTTTATTGCAACAGCATGGCTCGGCTGGGCGAAACAACATTATGTTACGTTGCTTCACCCTGTGGCCACTAGGGGTGCGTGCACCCCCTGGAGCCAGTGTGAGTGCCTCGTGACACAGCAAGAACCGGGATCTGTGTGTGTAAACACACAGATTCCGGTTCTCTTAGGCCTCGTACACATGACCAGACATGTCCGATGAAAACGGTCCGCGGACCGTTTTCATCGGACATGTCTACTGGGAGATTTTGGTCTGATGTGTGTACATTCCCTGCGGACAGAAAACGCGGTGACGTGGTGGCGACGTGCGCGAACCAGGAAGTTCAATGCTTCCACGCATGCATCGAATCACTTCGACGCATGCGCAGGATTTTGGCCCAGCGGCCATGTCCGATGAATCGTACTAACCATCGAACATGTCCGACGGACAGGCTTCCAGCGGACAAGTTTCTTAGCATGCTTTAGGATGATATACCTACCCAAATTTTTGTATGTGAAACTTTAAAATAAAATGAATTCGATCCTGTTCACTTTTCTCTGGCAGGGGTCGAGCCCTCGTATTGCTAGGGCCTCTCTCCAGGCGGCTAAGCTGGATGGGGGTCTGGCATGCCCTAACTTGAGACAGTACTTTATAGCGTCTCAGCTTATGTATGTCTATGATTGGTTCCTGGAGGCCTCCCCGTCCTGTTCCACCGCTCTACTGACTGCTCAGGTGGGCTCCAGGGACTCGTTGGCTGATGACCTACTCAGATCAAAGGCCGGACGATGCTCCCATAACTCCCCGATAGAGGTTAGCTGGTTGGCATGGCACGAGGGTAACGGGGTACTTACAGATTCGGGCGGGGTGTCTCCTAAGGCCCCCCTATGGCAAAATTGTAATTTCCCTGAGCTCCTGGGCCATCCGGACTCGGGGTGGTGGACCCGGATGGGGGTCACGCGTGTTTCCCACATTTTTGTTAATGACCAGTTTATTTCATTTGAGGAATTGAGGGCACGTAATGGGGTACAGGTGAAATTCCTATTCAGGTATATGTCTCTCCGCCATGCGGTACGGACTCAATTTGAGGGTCTGACCCAGGAGCTTACGGAATCGCCTCTGGAGGCGCTCATGTCATACTCAGATATTGGGAAACTGGTTACAACGTTTTACACACGCCTCCAGTCGGCGGGGGTTAAACCCTTTCAGATTGCTCAACGGAAGTGGGAGGTGGACATTCCGGGGCTGTCCGAGGAGGGGTGGGAGGAGGCCTCGGAGGTGTGCTTCCTTGATCTTATTGGGTCCAACGATCAGTACGTTCAATTCAAATTTATCCACCAGCTTCACTATACTCCTGCCAGGTTGGCCCGTATGGGTCTGATTTCTAGTGCTTCCTGTCCCAGGTGTGACTCCACTGAGGCCAACTACATACACATGTTTTGGTCATGCCCTGCTGTTTTATCATACTGGAGGGACTTGTTTTCTTTTTTTAAGGACACTTCCCTGTTCCTCTCACTCCGGAGGCTGGATTGTTGGGTGTGCTCAATGACTCTATACCTACAACTCATGCTCGAATTCTGATACGAATCGTTTTGTTCTATGTCAGGAAATTGATTTTGCTACATTGGAAGAGTACTTCTGCCCCGGATATCCAAATGTTGTATCGTATGGTGAATAAGGTCTTACCCATGTTTAAGTGCATATACAAGGGCAGGGCCTGTCACAAAAAGTTTAACAAGATCTGGCAACCCTGGCTGGATATAGCAGACTCCTTCTGGAAGGATACCCCACTCTCTCAGCCATTATGGGCTATGGGTAAGGGGGCTCTGGGTGGTCCAGGTGATCGCTGGGTGGTTGGGGGGTGGTAGGGCGGTGTGCAGTCTGGGCGTGGGTGGGGGGGGGGGTAGGGAGGTCTGTCTGGATGCTTGGATGTGAGTGGGTGTGAGTGATGGTGGTGAAAGGTCTGTTCGGTATCTAACTGTTATTTCCACTGTTTGTCGTGTATCTACGACAGGAGGCCATGTTTGGTCCAAATGGGACACCCTGAAGCATATTGTCCCTCCGTTGAGGGAACGGGGTACTTAATATCAGGGAGGGGAAAAGGTTTATTGATAAGGGCTGTTTGAATTTTATGTCTTTCTATGCAGGTATTGTACCAATTATTGTGCCTTTTTCCTTGCTGATTGTAACTGCAGAAAACGTATGGACGTCGGAAACGTCGGAACAGCGTCGTATTTTACGCCGTTTGCGTAAGTCGTACGTGAATGGGGCTGGGTCGTATGTTACGTTCACGTCGACAAAGCATTGAGCCAACGTATCCTAGGGAGTATTTGCGACGTGAGTCTGACATGGGGTCACGGCTCATTTCAATACAACACGCCCACTGCCTTGATCATTTGAATTACGCGGGCTTACGCCGGCCCATTTACGCTACGCCGCCGTAACTTAGGGCGCAAGTTCTTTTTGAATGCGGTACTCGCCATTGTGTTTTTTTTTTAAATTGTCACTGTTCTTTTGTTTATAGCAAAAAAAAAACGCAGAGGTGATCAAATATGACCAAAAGAAAGCTCTATTTGTGGAAAAAATAGACCCAAATTTTGTTTGGGTACATCGTTGCATGACCGCACAATTGTCAGTTAAATCGACGCAGTGCCAAATTGTAAAAAGTGCTCTTATCAGGAAGGGGGTAAAATCTTCTGGGACTGAAGCGGTTAAGCTGCTTATTTGTTAGCTGATTAAGGCTTGAGGCTGAAACGCGTTGATTTGTTTTATATTGTTTTATATTGTTTACCTGGCCATATTGATTGGTTGGTGTGGGATGACATTACTCCTGCCCATATGACATCACACAGGCACTGTGCTGGAATGTAAGCCTAGGTTCACACTGCTGCGAATTCAAAATCGCGGTAAAATGCGCAATTTTACCCCGATTTTGCCGCGATTTCGGCCGCAATTTAATGTAAATCACGGCCCGAAATCGCAAAAAGTAGTACAGGAACTACTTTTTGAAATCGCAGATGCGGCGTCGCACTGATTAGGACAGTGCCATTGCCGACAATTGCCGCCGATTTGAGATGCGATTTGACATGTCAAATCGCATCTCAAATCGTTCCAAATCGTACCCAGTGTGAACCAGGGCTCAATGAAATAAAAGTACAGTATGTAGCATAGTTCTTAATGTGTCAAAAAGAGATACCTGTCAGAGGGAGACACAATATTTCTGTTGCTGAAGGTCACTTTATAAAATGATTTGCTTTGACGCCACTGAGATGTGAAAAGCAATCTAATAACAAAGATTTATGTGTTCTCAATCAACTGAAGATTTCAAACAGACAATAAAGAAAACACTGCACACCAGTTATATAAAGTGCTTGGAATACAGCACACACACTCATATATATATATATATATATATATATATATATATATATATATATATATATATATATATATAAATATATATCTAATATATATATATATATATATATATATATATATATATATATATATATATATATATATATGTAGCATTAACCCCCAAAGGAGCTGCTGAGTATTTCGGGCAGCATGTTACCTCTATATCTTCGCCGTCCAGGGTAGACAGTTAAGAAAGTTCAATGTCCACACTTTACACTTCTTTTTCTAAGATTTATTTGCAGAACTTGGTAAGGAAAGAAGAAGTGGTTGATGAGGAGGAAGGGTAAACAAGTAGGTTCAGGTGCATAATCTTAATTCGGAAACACTCCTGCTTCCAGCACACAGTTCTCGTCGCCACTCTAGACAGAGTGGGTATTGCTCACCCGGATAGGTCCCTCTCACTGGCCTAGCAGCCGGAATGGCGCACAGAATAAAGTACAGTCTCTGCCACAGACCTTCCTTTACAATGAGACACTTTCGGTCCAGAATCCCCAGGATTCAGCACCCGGATCTCTCCAAATTAACTTCTGTAAAACTCAGATCTGAGAGGCGATCACCATCAAGCCTCTCAGTGTATGGTGCATGTTTCCAGGCCTCCTCCCGAGATACCAGCCTCTTGCATGGTCCTCTCCAGGATAGGTCCTCCCCTGGCTTCCTTCATCAAGCGGCTTCCTTCCTCTAGGACAGACAGCACAGGATCACCTTGAAAGCGCAGGCCCCAGTCTGACTACTATGCCTACTTAGACAGATCACCCCCCCTGGACCAACGTGGTCCTGGAGCCAGGAATTCAGGAACACGCACCCCCGGCCAGGTGGGTCACGGGGTGGTGGGACGACAGACCAACGACGACCCCGATCCAGTGGCGTCTGTTCCTTAAGTACCCCTCCCCAGCATGCACAACAGAACGATCACCCCCACTGATTGGCTGCCGAGGGGGACACCCAATACACCCTGACTCTGCTGCTGTCACCCTTTGGCCTGGAGTGGTAGTAACACCCCCAGGCGAACTTTGGTGTTTACTCCCAGCACAGTCATGGCTCAAACAGAGGCTAAATTTAGTCAAAATGACACATGTCCGAGTCAACTAACACTCAGACCCCTCTAAATTTAAAGCAGCGCCTGCCCAACAGGAGCAGTCCGCTATATATATATATATATATATATATATATATATATATATATATATTTATGGTCGTTACCCTCTGACTGAGAGAGATGTGGATCACAAACACGCGACAAGACTTACAACATAAATAGACCTGAAGTGTGCCTTGGTGGTCTGGTCAGTATCCCAAGAAAAGGGGGCATACCCAAGGTTAGTAATGGGTAGTTAATTGAAGAAGGATATGCTGAGAAGTGCCCTGAAAAAGGGAAGGGCGGGAGGGTGTCGAATACGATTGAATGCGCAGACTCACGGACATGAGGTGAGCTGGGAAGAGTCGGCCCAGTGACGTGTAGTACCGCACACTGAACCGACAAAGAGCATGTGTGAGTGGGCTGCTTAAATACCCTCCGGGCTCCTCCCATAAACTCAGGCCACCATACCTTCTTATTTATGGTTGTTACCCTCTGACTGAGAGAGATGTGGATCACATGAACACGCGACAAGACTTACAACATAAATAGACCTGAAGTGTGCCTTGGTGGTCTGGTCAGTATGCCAAGAAAAAGGGGCAAAAGACTCAGATAGGGAAATAGTTTATATTGATTTCTTGTATTTATTGAGCCAGCTTGGTAAAGGCTTGTGCCATTCCTTCATGAGGATTTGGGATGTATGTGGCAAAACAAGGAGACTTCCATCAGCCTGGTATCTTGATTACGTGGTCTGGTACTCCCTGTTGGGAGGCAACTGAGGCTGCTCCAATTCGGAAAGAATGTCCAGAGAACTGACTGGGGTTTGAAGCCCAAGTTACTTAGGAGGATCCTGACATGCTTGACACACTGGCTGACACTCAGGGAGCTGGTTTAGAAAGGGTAGCAACTAGCTACCACCAGATTGGCTGGGTAGATGGAGCAGTAGTGGGTCGAGCACCGTCACTGGGCGTCAGGCGTTGTCAGTCTGAAACAGGTTGATGTCAACCCCAGGGGCTGGTTTGTTGCGTTTGCAGACTGTGAGAGTGTAGTGGTTCGAAAGTGAGTCGGGTGGCGTCGGAGCAGTGTGTGACTGCCGGAGCCGCTGACTAAATTCACTAGGTTGTAGGGAACCGTAGAAGGCCTGGTAGATGGCTGTTTGGGTGACTAGTCTGGGCAAAGCCCTAAACAGGGAACGAGTAAAGATTTTAGACATGTCCCTAAAGAGGGGACTCTTGAAAGGTAGGCGCTTGCCACTGACTACAGGTTGGTGCTTCTGTATGCCCTGTAGGAGGGACTTGACTGCATGGGCTCGAGAATACTGACGGTTTACTGGGGTCCTGCAGGGACAGGAAATGCTGGATGCCATCTAGATATGGCATGATAGTATTGAGAAATGATCAGCTGCATGTGGCAATACGATATGCCTATTGCTGCTCTGGGGCAAGGGGCCAAAAATTTGCGATTAGTGTTCCAAGCAGTGTGATAGGCCTTCAGTGTGTTGCGTGCCAAGGAGTGGTTAATAAGTTGGATTGCGTTGTTGAGATGCGACTTCAGTCCATCGTCAGCAATGTCCATGGTGGGACAGGGATAGTTGTTGGGTCGGCTCCAGGCTCTTGCTGGAAAAGACGTCCATTCCAAGGTTGGAATAGGAAAGCGCATCAGCTGCTTTTTGCATTTGCCTGGAAAAGGTCTACATAAGATATTAACTGGTGACGGAGTGACAGCTGCACGAGCCTGCGCAGGAAGTGATGGGGAGTGACTTAGATCTACCTTAATTGATGATGTCGGCTGTGGCCTGATTGTCTGTGGTGAAGAACAGTGTCTGTCCTGTTCAAGTGTGGTCCCAGACCTGGGCAGCTGCCACAATGGGGTGCAGCACGAGGCGTGATGAAGACTGGGTGAAGCAAAAATGTTTGAGAATTTCTGGGGGCCAAGGATTGGAGAACCAGTGGCGGCCTAAAAATGGCTGCAAAAGCCTTTGGTGGCTCGGCTGACACTGCCGGGATGAAGATTAAAAAGCTGTTCTATCAGGTGGGGAAGTTGTCCCACATAGCGAAGTCTGCTACTGATGCTTGGTCTAGTTTGAGAACTTGGACTGTATCTTGCATTGGTGTGAGAAAATCAAGACAATACACAGGTGCTCAACAAGACGATATACATGCACTCACAGGCCAACGTGCACTCGCAGGCCAACGTGCACTCGCTGGTGCTGGATGAAAACCTGAACTAACCGCAGGGAAAAAACACAGAGAAAAGATGAGTGGCCCGCGTGCCACTGAAGATGAATGGCCAACTGGGTGCCACTGTGTGTTTGTGTGGCTGATTGTTTGTCACTGAGGTGTGTTTGCAAGTTTAGTTTGTATTCGGGTTTGCACGTAGGTGCCTGCCGCAAAGTGTTTTATACTACTGCAGACAATATTGTGCGGTTGCAAGGGTGTCAGTGAGTGTCAGGTTGCTGGGACGATATTGTGTGGTTGCAGGGGCCTTGAGTATGAAGGTTTGTTTTGAGATGGCATTGCGTGGTTGCAAGGGTCTCAGTCTGGTTTGCTGAGACGATATTGCGTGGTTGCAAAGGTCTCGATGATTATGAGGTTTGTTTTGAGATGGCATTGTGTGGTTGCCACGACTTTGTATGGCTGCAAAGATCTGAACGGGTGTCAGGTTGCTGAGATGAGATTGTGTGGTTGCAAAGGTCTAGACGGGTGTGAGGTAGCTGAGATGATATTACATTTAGCAAGGGTCTCAAATGAGTGTCAAGTTGCGGAGACAATATTCCCCTTTATTTTATTTATTTTTTGAAAACGACTGTGAATGAAACGCTGGTAAACATGAGTTACCGCATCTGGCAGTGTTTACAAGCTGTTACAGGCATTGGCGTTTCGAATGACTCTGAACATCCGTCTGAACCCATTTTTTTTTCTACCAACAGCAGTGTACATGAGGCCAAAGATGATTTGTCTGGCTGCAAGGGTCTCAATGAATGCCAGGTTGCTGGGGCGAGACTGCATGGTCACAAAGGTCTTTGACCAGTGGGAGGTTGCTCAAGACAGTATTGGGTGGTTGCAAGGGTCTCGATGAGTGTGGCGCTGCTGAGACGGTATTGTGTTTGCAAGGGACTGAACAATGGTGTGAGGCTGCTGAGACGGTATTGCGTGGTTGCAAGAGTCTTGATGAGTGTGGGGCTGCTGAGACGGTATTGCGTTTGCAAGGGTCTGAACTATGGTGTGAGGCTGCTGAGACGGTATTCTGTGGTTGCAAGGGCCTTGATGAGTGTGGGGCTGCTGAGACGGTATTGCGTTTGCAAGGGTCTCAACAATGGTGTGAGGCTGCTGAGACGGTATTGCGTGGGTGCAAGGGTCTTGATGAGTGTAGGGCTGCTGAGATGGTATTGCGTTTGCATGGGTCTTAACAATGGTGTGAGGCTACTGAGATGGTATTGCGTGGTTGCAAGAGTCTTGATGAGTGTAGGGCTACTGAGACGGTATTGCGTTTGCAAGGGTCTCAACAATGGTGTGAGGCTGCTGAGACGATTTTGCATGGTTGCAATGGTCTCAACAGGTGTCAGGTTGCTGGGCCGAGATTGTGTGGTGACAATTTTTTTTTTCTGCACATTTTATATTTATTTTTGCGTTTTTTTTTTGTATTTTTTTTTTTTGTGTTTTGTAAGGGTCATGTGTTGCAAGGGTCTTAACAAGGGTGTCAGGCTGCTGAGACAATTTTGTGTGCTTGCAAAAGTCTCCATGAGTGTGGGGCTGCTGAGACGGTATTGCGTTTGCAAGGGTCTCAACAAGAGTGTCAGGCTGCAGAGACGAAATTTGCGTGCTTTCCAAGAGTCTCCATGAGTTTGGGGCTGCTGAGATGGTATTGCGTTTGCAAGGGTCTTAACAAGGGTGTCAGGCTGCTGAGACAATTGTGTGCTTGCAAGAGTCTCCATGAGTGTGGGGCTGCTGAGACGGTATTGCGTTTGCAAGGGTCTTAACAAGGGTGTCAGGCTGCTGAGACAATTTTGTGTGCTTGCAAGAGTCTCCATGAGTGTGGGGCTGCTAAAACGGTATTGCGTTTGCAAGGGTCTCAACAAGGGTGTCAGGCTGCGGAGACGAATTTTGCGTCGTTGCAATGGTCTCAACAGGTGTCAGGTTGTGGGGCTGAGATTGTGTGGTGGCAATTTTTTTTTTGCACTTTTATATTTCTTTTTGCTTTTTTTTTTTTTTTTCATATTTTTGCATTTTTTTATTTTTTTTTGCGTTTTTTTTGCGTTTTTTTTTATAATGGTCATGTGTTGCAAGGGTCTTAACAAGGGTGTCAGGCTGCTGAGACGATTTTGTGTGGTTGCAAGAGTCTCGATGAGTGTGGGGCTGCTGAGACGGTATTGCGTTTGCAAGGGTCTCAACAAGGGTGTCAAGCTGCAGAGACGAATTTTGCATCGCTGCAACGGTCTCAACAGGTGTCAGGTTGCTGGGCTGAGATTACGTGGCGGCAATTTTTTTTTTTTTTGTTTTCCGTTTTATATATTTTTTTCCTTTTTTTTTTATTTTTTTTTTATTTTTTTGCATTTTGTAAGGGTCATGTGTTGCAAGGGTATCAGACTGCTGAGATGACTTGCATGGTTGCAAGGTCTCAATCAATAAGAATTGGGTTACTGAGAAAGGATAGAAACACCTGGTTTGTTTGTACCTTAAGCAAGCAGTATAAGGTAGAAGGACAACGCCTGTTTGAATCGTAGGTTCCGCAGGGGCCACTAATGAACGATATGGGAGACAACGAATGGTAGTAAATTAATAAGACATAAAGAATGTAATAACAAATCTTACTTGCGACAGTGGGCCATGCGAGTGAGTTTGCGGCGGACTGTGGCTGGAGTGAAACATGTCGGGAACGTGCAGCGTGATGCCGTGCATGGGGCAAAACAACAAGGTTTGGTGTAGAAAATAGAACACGAGAAGTGCGTATCAATGCTTTGTAAGCTCCACTGCGGGAACCAAACATATGGTACAGGTGACGCCACGAGTGGCCACGAATTTGACATGACAAACAAGCTAACAAATCCTACCTGGGACAGTGAACGTGCAACTGGGTTTGCTTTGGACTGGAGTGGATGTGCAACACATCCCAAGAGTGTGGTGTGGCGCCATGCATGACACACAGGCTATAACTTTGGTAAATAAATGAGAGAGAAGAACCGTGAACAAACAATTTGTAAGTTCCGCTGCGGGAACTAAAACACACAACATGGGGGAAACAATGAATGACAACGGTAGAAAGTATGCAATGTATCTGATACAAAATGGTTGTAAAATGCATGAAATGAATCCGATACGAATTGATAGTAAGGAGTATTGAACGAATCTGATACGAATTGGTTGTAGAGTATATGCTACCCCTTGCTTTGAAACCCAACACCTACCAACCACCCATCCCCCCAGGCTAATCAAGTGCAGACAAGGTACCATGTGAGTCCAATTACCACCTCAATCTGCCAAAGAACCCATACAAACACGTCAATCTCCAAATGGATTTACAAATGAATCGTATGTTTGGCAGAAGGAAGTTACAAATGTACTACGCCTGAGCCAAATGATGTTGAAACATGAGCAAAAGTAACTCAGAGGCAGATTTTTACCCAAAAGGGATGCAGGATAGGAAGCATAACGAATTGCAAGATTGCACAAGATACAAAAAGGTTTGAATCCTACCTGCGAAGACCATGAAGGGAGAAGCCGCAAAGCGCTTGCGATGTAGAATGCGATTGAATGCGCAGACTCACGGACATGAGGTGAGCTGGGAAGAGTCGGCCCAGTGATGTGTAGTACCGCACACTGAACCGACAAAGAGCATGTGTGAGTGGGCTGCTTAAATACCCTCCGGGCTCCTCCCATAAACTCAGGCCACCATACTGGCCTTCATATATATATATATATATATATATATATATATATATATATATATATATATATATATATTTTTTTTTTTTTTTTTTTTACAGAGAACAGCTGTGCAAAAATTAAACATTGGGAAGAGTGTGATGTGGCCAAATCCATCTCAGCTAATTAACCTTCTGTTTACCCCTTGTTCTATTATTTTATATTCAGATAAAGAAAAGTGTTAAAACGATGTGATTTCCTGGCTGTATGTTTAAGTTTTGTAAATAAGGCAAACTGGCGGAGGCAGTGTGATAAAATAAAAACCACCTGCGCTTGGTGTCTATTTTTATAAAGAAACTGCAGCAATCAAATATTGGAATACACAATATAGCCAAATTAACTTCTACCAGGAGTGTGCTGACTCTTTAAACACTTAGAGGCCACCCCACATGGGCAGGCCAAATTTGAGACATCTGAGAGAAGGTCAGAAGGACACCCACAGGCATAATGTCCCCCACAGTTTTGACCCCGAAGCGGACCGTATGAAAATGGTGAAGATGTGGATTACTCCACATAGGCTGGGCAGGTGACAATTTGCCTGGTTGGCTAAATCATCTGGTTGCTACCTTCCATACCTTCAACGTGGCATGAGTTGGTCCCAGCACATAGGGGTATGCTCACAGGCCTCGAAATATTACGTTTCGGAGGTCCAGTAAAGATCCCAAAAATGCTGCCTCCAGACAGGTAGCTGCATTGGATCTCCAGATCCAATGCAGCTACCTGTCTGGAGGCGGCAAACCACCAAAACACAGAGACCAAGACCGCCGCCCAAAAATATACTCGAAAGTCTGGCATCTCCAGCCCCACCAACCTCTGTGGCAAGGACAAAGTCGACCTAGCCAGTCTGGGAGATGCCCCATCCCAAATAAAAGTATTCAAACAGCGATTAACTTCCTTGAAGATGGCTGCAGGTACAGGAGTTGGACAATTGTGAAACACGTAATTAAAACAAGGAAGAAGCATCATCTTGACAAGATTAATGGCCCAGAAGGTTCAGTGGACGCCCCGCCTAAGATGAGCAATTTGTTTTAAGTGCAGTAAGCAGGGGTTTAATATTGCTGTCAAAAACGTCAGTCGTCTTCCTAGTCACCTGTAATCCCAGATATCTGAATTCCTCCACCCAGCAAAGTGGGATAGAAGAGCACAGAGCAGCCGCCCTATCATCAATGGGGAAGAAAATCGATTTGGACCAATTCATTTTAATGCCAGAGAAAGAGCCAAACCTGTCAAAGATCTGCAAGACTGCCAGGAGGAACGGTCCTGCATCGTTTAGATAAAGGAAGGCATCGTCCGCATAAAGGGACAGCTTCTCCTTTAAGCATCCCACCTGTAAGCCACAGACCTCCGAGGAATTCCTAATTAGAATCGCCAGTGGCTCAAGAGCCAGGGCGGACAAGGAGGGTGACAAGGGGCAGTCCTGACGTGTACCTCTATGTAGGGCAAAGGTGTCAGACAATCTGTCATTTGTATGTACCCTAGCTTTAGGAGCCCAGGACAACAGTTGGAGCCAGTGCAGGTACCTAGGGCCAAATCCATAGTGTCTCATGATCTCCCAGAGGTAAATCAACTCCGCCGAGTCAAACGCTTTCTCTGCGTCCAGAGAGGCGATGACTCCAGTGCCCGGGTTATCATGGGGATTGCACAGATTCAGAAAAAGGTATCTCATGTTAATGTCTGTTCCCTTACACAACATGAAGGCTGTTTGGTCAATGTGGATTAAGCCCTCTATTACAGTAGAGAGACGGTTTGCCAACATTTTCACAAACATTTTTGCATCCACATTCAAGAGCTAAATTGGCCTATATGATGCGCAATCCTGGACGTCTATACCGGGTTTAGGAATTAAGACAATGACAGCCTCCTCCAAAGATTCAAGAAACTGGTCCAGAGAGGTCAAGTCCGAGAATAAGGATGTGAGCTTGGGGGCTACAAGTTCAGCAAAGGCCATCTGAAGGCCATCTGAGCCGGGCGTTTTGCCTGCCTACCATCACCCTATAGCAATCTGGACCTCTTCCAAGGAGATGTCCTCCTCCAGACGCTCCCTGTCATCTGTTTCCAAGAGTGGGGGTGTAATTGAGTGTAGGAAGGTTGTCAGGTCAGCCAGGGAGTATGTAGCCCTAGACTGAATATATGGTACTACAGCGCTACTAATACTAATTAATCAAGGAAAAAGTATAGAAATAAAAAACTAAATAATACCGCTGCAGACACAAAAAGAGTGTACAAAACCAATAATAGTGATAAAATAGGTGTGTTGCGCTGATAATAACTTATTTCTGCGTACAAAATTAGAAAGGAGACCCCCTAGTAAAACAAAAGGGATCACAAGTGCAAAATAGACAATATATTAAATCATCCAGTGAAGTGCCAGTGAAGTGCTAGGAATGAATCCCTATTAAGATCAGCATGCAATCTTCATGGGCAACTGCAGCAAGTCAGTACAACCTCTGTCACATGGAGAAAAAGAGAGACACCACAGTCCAATATTCATGGGATAGTTCAAAGTATACAGACTTCACTCCCATGTAACTTTTCACTTCAGGACAGTGCCGCTCATGTAAAAAAAGAGAAAACACAGATATGGTGCAAATAACGTATGAATAAGGAAGAAAACCAATGCAATACAGCGATTGCACTCACGGAAGCCTCGATCACATTAGGCTCTGCTGTAAAGTAATACGAACGCCGCTCAGTGCTTAGACGATCTCCTCAGGTGGATGGTCGCGTCACTCGGCTCCTCCCCCACGCGTATCGTCACTAGACACGCGACTTATTCATGGGTTGCCATGTGACCATGTCAGCTGCCTTTTTATGCAGACTGACCATGGAGGCAAGAGCGGAGGATAATCTTTCACATCATTGTCGGCTTACTTGTACAGCTTTGACAAAATAATGTGAATATCACAAGCTTTTAATATAGACATACAGCATTTAGAACTATTAAAATACTTAAAAGATAATTAATCGATCGCTGATATGAGTATCAAAACAATCATTATTATCTCTAGTGTTCTGCCTCCAGTGGCCAAAAAACCAAAAGACAGGCAGATACCCATTTTGCTTATAACAATAAAAAACAACTGGGAGAGAAATAGTAATATAGAAAAAAACCTTCACCCCCCCTAGTGGGCAATGGTAAATTTACATAAAATTACATAATAACAGTATATAGATATAATTAAAATATATAAAATTATTAAAAGGATTAAAATGTATATATATTATATAAATATTGGAACATAATCCGCTGCATGCCACCAATAACGGTCATTCTAATCTTAATCAATCCCCATATATATAATTTGAATAAATTACATTTCATAAACAGACAATAAATTAATTAATTAATCAGCCCAAAAATTAAAAATCTGCAATAAAACAATTGAGGTCAAACTCAATGTTAAGGCCATTAGGGGCCAAAGTGACCATCTCGTGTATCCACCGAGATTCACACTTACTAAGCTCCCTAACTTTATGGCTTCCCCTCCAATGGGGTATGTACTTTTGAATGGCCCAGAATTTTAAACCTCTAGGGTCTTTATTATGACACTGCTCAAAATGTCTCGAAACATTATGTTCCACACAGCCCTTTTCAATATTCTGTACGTGCTCCCTGATTCGCTTCCACATTGGTCTTTTAGTCCGACCAACGTATTGTAATAAACAGGGGCACTGGAGTACATAGACAACTCCCTCAGTTCTGCATGTTATAAGATCTTTAATTTTATATTCTTTTTTGGTTACATTCGATGAAAAACTTGAACATTTCTGGCCATTTTGCCCAGTCTTCCTACACGCAAAACAGCGTTTGCAAGGGAAGAATCCTTTTCCTTGCCAAAAAGTTAGCTTGTCGGCCTTATCTGGTGGGTCTGGGACACTTTTAGCCACCAGGTCTCTTAATGTAGGGGCTCTTCGATATACCACTTTAGGTACAACAGGTAGTACACTTTGGAGTTGCCTATCGGATTTTAAAATCGGCCAATACTTTTTAAAAATAGACTCAAGTTGTCTGTGTTGCACATTAAAATTCAAGATAATTGGCACTTCTGATTCTGCATTCACAGGCTTCTTTTTGTCTAAGATGAGGTTCTCCCTTGGGATATTTTGGACTTCCTTAATTTTTTCTTGAATAAATTCATCACTATAACCCTTTTGTATGAACTTAGTCCCTATAAGGTTGGCCTGATCCAAAAATGTGCTATTGCTTGTACAGTTTCTCCTAATCCGAGTCATCTGTCCTTTTGGTATATTAATCAACCATGGATCGTAATGACAGCTATCTGTTGGAATGTAGCCATTACGATCCACTGGTTTAAAGAACGTTTTCGTGCTAAATCTCTGATTTTCCAAAGAGATTTCCAAATCTAGAAACTGGATAGTCTTGTCACTGATCGTGTAAGTGAGTTTTATATTTTTCTCATTCTCATTCAACTTATCAAAAAATTGTTTTAATGAGACTTCATCACCTTTCCATACCACTATACAGTCATCTATAAACCTTTTATATACTACCAAGGATTCCGGTACATCAGCATATATTGCTGTCTCCTCCCATTCCGACATATAGATGTTGGCGACACTCGGTGCATACTTTGCGCCCATAGCTATTCCGTTTAGCTGTCTAAAATAATCCGATTTGTGCCAAAAATAATTGTGCTGCAAACCATAAGCTAGGCTTCTTAAAATAAACCGCTTTTGCTTTGACACCAAATCACTGAAATTATTTAGAGCCCATTTGGACGCATCAATGGCCTCTTTATGATTGATCACTGTGTAGAGTGAGGCCACATCTGCTGTAGCCAGCAGGTAGGTATCACGAGTATCCATATTTACACTTTCCAAAATCTGTATGAGATGTTTTGTATCTCTCAAATATGCCCGGGTTTTGGGCACCAATGGTTGCATGAACCGATCCACGTATTCACCCAACCTGGAATTGATGGATTGGATTCCATTTATAATGGGTCGCCCAGGAGGTTTTTGGGCGTCTTTGTGTATCTTTGGTATTGTATATATAATAGGTACCCTACAGGAATCTGGTACCAAGTACTTGTATTCTTTCTTATTCAGGATACCTTTTTGTCTTCCTCTGTATACCAGATCACATAGTTCTTCTTTATACTCTCCTGTAGGGTTACCCCTAAGTTTAATGTACGTGTTGGTATCATTTAGTTGGTTGTCCAGTTCTTCATAGTAATACGTTCTTGATAGGACCACAATTGCACCCCCCTTATCTGCGGGTCTTATAATGATTTCCTTATTCTTCTCCAGTTCCTTTATCCCTTTATGTATGTTAGTAGGATCAGGTATTCGTTTGACCTTTAGGTTGTCCAAATCTTTCAGAACCATTTTGCTAAAAACCTCTATATGGTGATTATCAGGCACCTGAGGGTTAAATAGGGATTTGTTCCTAAGGTTACTGTGTTGAACTATAACTTCATCTGTACTTCTAGATACTTTATTGGCTTGATTCCTTATAGGCTGATTCAACATATATTTCTTGATGTTGAGTTTTCGGACAAATTTCCGAACATCAACAAATACATCAAATTTATTTAAATTTCTTTTTGGGGCAAATTTCAAACCCTTATCCAGTGTTATTATTTCTGCCGGGGTAAGGTCAATTCCACTTAAATTATATATGCCATCTCCTAATGTACTTTTCGCCTTTTTGACCTTGTGTCCCCCTCTACATCCCCTCGTTCGTTGGGGCTTCGGGTATGCTCCGTCTGTTCGTACCGGGGTGGAGTCTTGTCGCTCCGGTGATAATCTAAAAAAGAACGTGGATCTTCTTCATTTCTATAAGAACTGAGTGGTTCATACCTATTTTGTGTATGCACCGGACTTCTCCTATTATCATAATAATTAGAGGGTGCCCCATTCTGCTGGTATTGCTGGGATGACCCTCCTTGTTGTTGATAATAAGGCATTGGTTGTTTATAGTAAACTTTTGGGTCTCTATATTCCTGATTATACTGTCTAGAGTCCTGGTGGTAGTTTTGTTCATTACTCTGTTGATTATGGGTTTGCCCTTGGTTTTTGTTCTTGTTTTTCCAATGGGTTTTTCTTGGGGATTTTGATTTTGGCTTTTGATTTCCCTTATTTTTCCACCAGGGTTTTGGGGTCCTAGGCCCATTGTGATCATTTCTAGGGGTTCTATCATCAAAATGATCTCTTGAAGGCCCACCATAGTAAGCCTCTGGCTGTCTCGTGGGCTCTGTATGTCTAGGATTGGGACCCCTTTCGGGGGACATAATCCGTACCCCCCTGTCAGGGGAAGAGGCTACTGAACCTCCATGATGTTCTCGCAGGTTCAGTTGCCATTTAAATACCTGGTGTATCTTATAATCATGTGTTTCCCTCAGATATTTTCTTTTTTTTTTTTTCCTTTGCTTGATTTCCATATCCTTCTGTTCTAGAACTTTATTCAGTTGGTTAGTGAGTGTAACAAACGAGGGTGAATCTTTATGGCCCTCCAGTAGGGTTTTACACTCCGCAATTTGTTTGTTAATATTGGACATCTTCCTCTGTTTACGTTTTGAAAGGAATTGCTGCACTTCCACACCTTTATTATTAAAGAATTGATACCATTCCTCAATAGAATCTTTGTCTATTAGGCCATCCATAATGGGAACATCCCATCTGAGTCTCCTAGGGACTATGTTTTCTTTAATGTACTGGTCATGGGTAGTGAGATCCCACCACACACTCATCTTTTTTTCCATCAGGTGTCCAAATCTCCTGAAATTGGTATCTAGATCACCTGATTCGACTATGGGTTTAGTAGTAAAGACTTCCTTAAGATCTATTGTACGGTTTTCCATAAACTGAAAAATCTCCATAGTTGCTGCTGGTAGTGATAAAGTAAAGTGCAAATAAATGAATATATGGTACTACAGCGCTACTAATACTAATTAATCAAGGAAAAAGTATAGAAATAAAAAACTAAATAATACCGCTGCAGACACAAAAAGAGTGTACAAAACCAATAATAGTGATAAAATAGGTGTGTTGCGCTGATAATAACTTATTTCTGCGTACAAAATTAGAAAGGAGACCCCCTAGTAAAACAAAAGGGATCACAAGTGCAAAATAGACAATATATTAAATCATCCAGTGAAGTGCCAGTGAAGTGCTAGGAATGAATCCCTACGAACAGACGGAGCATACCCGAAGCCCCAACGAACGAGGGGATGTAGAGGGGGACACAAGGTCAAAAAGGCGAAAAGTACATTAGGAGATGGCATATATAATTTAAGTGGAATTGACCTTACCCCGGCAGAAATAATAACACTGGATAAGGGTTTGAAATTTGCCCCAAAAAGAAATTTAAATAAATTTGATGTATTTGTTGATGTTCGGAAATTTGTCCGAAAACTCAACATCAAGAAATATATGTTGAATCAGCCTATAAGGAATCAAGCCAATAAAGTATCTAGAAGTACAGATGAAGTTATAGTTCAACACAGTAACCTTAGGAACAAATCCCTATTTAACCCTCAGGTGCCTGATAATCACCATATAGAGGTTTTTAGCAAAATGGTTCTGAAAGATTTGGACAACCTAAAGGTCAAACGAATACCTGATCCTACTAACATACATAAAGGGATAAAGGAACTGGAGAAGAATAAGGAAATCATTATAAGACCCGCAGATAAGGGGGGTGCAATTGTGGTCCTATCAAGAACGTATTACTATGAAGAACTGGACAACCAACTAAATGATACCAACACGTACATTAAACTTAGGGGTAACCCTACAGGAGAGTATAAAGAAGAACTATGTGATCTGGTATACAGAGGAAGACAAAAAGGTATCCTGAATAAGAAAGAATACAAGTACTTGGTACCAGATTCCTGTAGGGTACCTATTATATATACAATACCAAAGATACACAAAGACGCCCAAAAACCTCCTGGGCGACCCATTATAAATGGAATCCAATCCATCAATTCCAGGTTGGGTGAATACGTGGATCGGTTCATGCAACCATTGGTGCCCAAAACCCGGGCATATTTGAGAGATACAAAACATCTCATACAGATTTTGGAAAGTGTAAATATGGATACTCGTGATACCTACCTGCTGGCTACAGCAGATGTGGCCTCACTCTACACAGTGATCAATCATAAAGAGGCCATTGATGCGTCCAAATGGGCTCTAAATAATTTCAGTGATTTGGTGTCAAAGCAAAAGCGGTTTATTTTAAGAAGCCTAGCTTATGGTTTGCAGCACAATTATTTTTGGCACAAATCGGATTATTTTAGACAGCTAAACGGAATAGCTATGGGCGCAAAGTATGCACCGAGTGTCGCCAACATCTATATGTCGGAATGGGAGGAGACAGCAATATATGCTGATGTACCGGAATCCTTGGTAGTATATAAAAGGTTTATAGATGACTGTATAGTGGTATGGAAAGGTGATGAAGTCTCATTAAAACAATTTTTTGATAAGTTGAATGAGAATGAGAAAAATATAAAACTCACTTACACGATCAGTGACAAGACTATCCAGTTTCTAGATTTGGAAATCTCTTTGGAAAATCAGAGATTTAGCACGAAAACGTTCTTTAAACCAGTGGATCGTAATGGCTACATTCCAACAGATAGCTGTCATTACGATCCATGGTTGATTAATATACCAAAAGGACAGATGACTCGGATTAGGAGAAACTGTACAAGCAATAGCACATTTTTGGATCAGGCCAACCTTATAGGGACTAAGTTCATACAAAAGGGTTATAGTGATGAATTTATTCAAGAAAAAATTAAGGAAGTCCAAAATATCCCAAGGGAGAACCTCATCTTAGACAAAAAGAAGCCTGTGAATGCAGAATCAGAAGTGCCAATTATCTTGAATTTTAATGTGCAACACAGACAACTTGAGTCTATTTTTAAAAAGTATTGGCCGATTTTAAAATCCGATAGGCAACTCCAAAGTGTACTACCTGTTGTACCTAAAGTGGTATATCGAAGAGCCCCTACATTAAGAGACCTGGTGGCTAAAAGTGTCCCAAACCCACCAGATAAGGCCGACAAGCTAACTTTTTGGCAAGGAAAAGGATTCTTCCCTTGCAAACGCTGTTTTGCGTGTAGGAAGACTGGGCAAAATGGCCAGAAATGTTCAAGTTTTTCATCGAATGTAACCAAAAAAGAATATAAAATTAAAGATCTTATAACATGCAGAACTGAGGGAGTTGTCTATGTACTCCAGTGCCCCTGTTTATTACAATACGTTGGTCGGACTAAAAGACCAATGTGGAAGCGAATCAGGGAGCACGTACAGAATATTGAAAAGGGCTGTGTGGAACATAATGTTTCGAGACATTTTGAGCAGTGTCATAATAAAGACCCTAGAGGTTTAAAATTCTGGGCCATTCAAAAGTACATACCCCATTGGAGGGGAAGCCATAAAGTTAGGGAGCTTAGTAAGTGTGAATCTCGGTGGATACACGAGATGGTCACTTTGGCCCCTAATGGCCTTAACATTGAGTTTGACCTCAATTGTTTTATTGCAGATTTTTAATTTTTGGGCTGATTAATTAATTAATTTATTGTCTGTTTATGAAATGTAATTTATTCAAATTATATATATGGGGATTGATTAAGATTAGAATGACCGTTATTGGTGGCATGCAGCGGATTATGTTCCAATATTTATATAATATATATACATTTTAATCCTTTTAATAATTTTATATATTTTAATTATATCTATATACTGTTATTATGTAATTTTATGTAAATTTACCATTGCCCACTAGGGGGGGTGAAGGTTTTTTTCTATATTACTATTTCTCTCCCAGTTGTTTTTTATTGTTATAAGCAAAATGGGTATCTGCCTGTCTTTTGGTTTTTTGGCCACTGGAGGCAGAACACTAGAGATAATAATGATTGTTTTGATACTCATATCAGCGATCGATTAATTATCTTTTAAGTATTTTAATAGTTCTAAATGCTGTATGTCTATATTAAAAGCTTGTGATATTCACATTATTTTGTCAAAGCTGTACAAGTAAGCCGACAATGATGTGAAAGATTATCCTCCGCTCTTGCCTCCATGGTCAGTCTGCATAAAAAGGCAGCTGACATGGTCACATGGCAACCCATGAATAAGTCGCGTGTCTAGTGACGATACGCGTGGGGGAGGAGCCGAGTGACGCGACCATCCACCTGAGGAGATCGTCTAAGCACTGAGCGGCGTTCGTATTACTTTACAGCAGAGCCTAATGTGATCGAGGCTTCCGTGAGTGCAATCGCTGTATTGCATTGGTTTTCTTCCTTATTCATACGTTATTTGCACCATATCTGTGTTTTCTCTTTTTTTACATGAGCGGCACTGTCCTGAAGTGAAAAGTTACATGGGAGTGAAGTCTGTATACTTTGAACTATCCCATGAATATTGGACTGTGGTGTCTCTCTTTTTCTCCATGTGACAGAGGTTGTACTGACTTGCTGCAGTTGCCCATGAAGATTGCATGCTGATCTTAATAGGGATTCATTCCTAGCACTTCACTGGCACTTCACTGGATGATTTAATATATTGTCTATTTTGCACTTGTGATCCCTTTTGTTTTACTAGGGGGTCTCCTTTCTAATTTTGTACGCAGAAATAAGTTATTATCAGCGCAACACACCTATTTTGTAGCCCTAGACTGATACAGGTCTCTAAAAAAATCCAATATGTGACCAGGGACTCTGTCATAGGTTCCTGCAGTCGGTCATCTGACGCCCATAACCCCGACAAGTGCCATAGTCTGGTGTTAGAAGGTTCAGAGATGGAAATGGCCAGAAGTGGAGCGTGATCAGACACCCCGCAGGGGGGTATACGTGCCTCCGCAACCCAACGGAGGGCCGCCTGAGAGGCGTAAGCCAGATCCAGACGTGACAGAGTCTTGTACGAACTCAAATTACATGTATACTCCCTGGCATCCAGGTGCAAAAAACGCCACACATCAGTAAGGACATATACATGGAGGCCCAGTGCGCCACGGCGGACTCCCCCCTATTCACCCCCTGCAGCCTATCCAACCCCACACAGGGAGCCATATTGAAGTCTCCCATCATGAAAATAGCAGGGGTATCATACTTCAGGACAACCTGCATAATGTCATTTAAAATAAGGACTGAAGTTGAGGGCAGCAAATACAGACCCATTAATATCACATTCCTATTGCATGAATTACACTATATCTTCGTGCGCACCTCCAGAACCTGAAGGGGCAGGGACCTTGGTATAAGAATACTGACTCCACGAACGTAGGTAGAATATGTAGCATGGTAGTGCACGCCAACTCAAGGCCGACGGAGTCCCTTGACCCTTGAGCCCTGGAGGTGTGTCTCCTGCAAAATGCAAATATGTGGGTTATATTTCGGGAGATATTTAAACACTAATGATCGTTTCACAGCTGAATTAAGACCCCTACCATTCCAGGAAATAACATTAATGTGTGACATATGCAGTTAGGTATATAGTGGAAGACCAGATAACACTTAGCATAGTAAGGTTGTAGCCCCGGAACCGGCCGCATGTCGAAGTAAAAACATATGCAAGGAGAGGCGGGAAACCATGACCCGGTCCAAAAACAGTACATACAGCATGACATTGTAAGCAGCATAAAGCACCAAATGTAGTGAAAACAAGGAAAACAAAGGTAAATCAAAACTGAACAGCATTCCCAGACCTCTTCCCCTCTCTGGGAATAGAATAACCCTCCCCCACCCCGCATCCCCATCCCAAACATGGAGTGCATGAATCCCCAAACAGCAGACAACAGGTCTGTTAAATCAAGTTCCTAAACCAAAGGGACGTGAAACAGATGGTTCTGTGTGCAATGCACCGGAGACAAAAAACCAGCATGTACACATGCATAGGAAAATAATTGTTCTCCACGGCTGTACAGGAGTTAATGAGTTGGTGGGAATCTGAGGCAGCATTACACCGCCGAGTCCCCAGCTATCAGCCTTATAGTATCTTCAAGGGAGCAAGTAGAAAATACAGGCATTAGAGGAATGGAACTATGGACTAACTTCGGAGTCAACCCGTCTGGGGTCTCCTCCTGTGTTAGTCTCCTGCCGAAAGGGAAGAGATGTAAAGAAATGGCCCGTTGGACCCAGAAGCTCTTCAAAAGTATGAGATACTCCTGTTTCAGCTTCACTGATGACTCTATGTCCACTAGGGGCATAGGATGACTGAGAAATGATATCTTGGATTGCTTTAACATGGGTCTGTTATCCACAATATATTCCAGGATATTGTTAAAGTTAAACTAATTACTGTTTGTTGATTCTGAACTCAACAGGTTAATTGAAAGAGTGACTCATTCAATGTGGGAACACATACTGTTAAGTGTTAATGTCATCTGTTGTGATGTAAATTAATCTAGTATGGCTTCTAAGGGTCTTCCCTTGTGTTGTGCTAATTGACCCTGTATTGTGTGAAGGTCTATTAATGATTATGGCCCGGATTCACAAAGCACTTGCGCTGACGTATCTCGAGATACGCCGCGTAAGTGCAAATATGCACCGTCGTATTTATGTGCCAAACTCAGAAACTAAGATACGCCTGAAAATAGGCTTCATCAGACCGACGTAACTTGCCTAGGCCGGCGTAGAGTGGGTGCATATTTACGCTGGACGTATTTGGCGCTCCCATTGATTTTCTATTCACATATGCAAATAAGGGAGACACGCCGATTCACGAACATACGTCCGTCCAACGCAGTGCGCGTAAAGTCATTCGTCCGTCGTAAAGTTATGCCCCATAAAGGAGGTGTAACTCAGCAGCATCCATGCAAAGGGCTGCACCAGGGAACACAAGCCGACATATTTTACGTAGTTTACGTAGGACGTGAATATGACTAGGCGTAGGTTACCTTCACGCTGTAGGCAGTGATCCGACGTATCTTAGGCAGTTGTTCCGACGTGATTGTGAGCATGCGCACTGAGATGCGCCCACGGGATGGCGCATGCACCGTTCGTTATATGTATCTGTCTGGCTCTCGGCCCATCAGTTGCATGGGGTCACGCCTCATTTGCATGGCTCACGCCCCCTTCCACCTACGCCGGCTTACGCCTAGGAAACCCAGCGCAGTTTTGGGAGGAAGTGCTTTGTGAATTCCATGCTTGCCTCTCTGCGCTGCGTCGGCGTAGCGTTAAGGAGATACGCTACGGCGGCATAAATATACGCCGCTGTCTGTGAATCTGGGCCAATGTGTGTATTGCAAGTTAACAGACAGTCTAAAGGCCAGAATGTCTACTAAAAGAATGTGTATTGTATAGCAGGTGAGAGGAGTCGGGATGTCTACCTTGAAAAGTCATATCTCGGAGTTACCTTGTCTGGGTAAATGATTAGTTAATTAGCTCATGTAAATTATGTCAGAAATGGTGCCAGAATGTCTACCAAAAAAGATGTGTATTGGGCTCATTGTGTGATGATGTGGGTAGAGTTGAGTCATTGTTCATTTTGGTTACTAACTGTATATAAGAGCCTGATTTTCTCAATAAAGAGTCTATTCGTTTTGAACCTCAAACAGAGCTGTGTCTCGTTACTGGGGGAATTTGGATTGTGGAGTGTCGATAGCTGTCTTGGGTTCGGAATGGAATATCTTAAACGGTGTTAACCCCTGTCCCATTTGGGGTTCCGTTACACTGAGCAATGCAGGGGCTCCAAACTTCAACGTAAGATCTCCTGGCAACAGTTAGACTCCAGAGACCATCTCAGGGATCATAATGCCAATAGGCAGGCAGGCCACTGGCCACAAAGAGAGATAGAGAGGTAGAACACCCATCCCCCTCCAAAGGCTTCACAGGCATCCACTATAAGCGATAGGGTGGCAGGGTGGCAATCCAGGAGGAGGCTTCCCACTGGAAGGTGAAAAACCAGACCGTCTCCCCATCCTGTACCCGGAGACATGCTGTAAAGAGGATGCTGTACCTTATGTTGTGAGCCCGCAATGCCACCTTCACATGGTCAAGCGATTTTCTCAACTTCTGGGTCTCTATGGAGTAGTCCAGGAAGATGAGTAACTTACTGTTCTGGAACTGTAAATCTCACTGCCCTCTTGCCGCCCTTAGCACCTCGTCTCTGTCACGAAAATTAAGAAGGCAAAGGATGAAGGTAAGGGGGGACCCCACAGGTTTTGGCTTGGGTGGGACACGATGCGCCCTCTCCACCATGTAGTAAGGGGAGAAATGAGCATTGGGTAGGAGATTACACAGAAGATCCTCCACAAACACTGTGGGGTTAGGGCCCTTGACACCTTCTACCATTCCCATGATGCATAGCTTATTCCTCCTATTGCGATTTTTGGCATTGTCCACTTTATATTCCAATGCCTTCATTTTGTTCTGGATGGTGCAATGGGTAGATGAGTGCTCCTCCACTGTATCCTCGGCTTCACCCACGCACTGCTCCATTTCAGTGACCTAGGAGCGTAGCTTGTCAATGTCCTGCCTCACGAGACATATCTCAAGCTGAACTGCCTCTATCTTAGTTATGAGGGCTGCCTGACAAGCGGCAATCACCGACATTATGTCCGCCACAAAGCCTGGCGGCTGCAAAGCCTCCTCGACAATGTCTGTCTGGGATGCCATATTGCAGCTTCTTCTGCCACAAAGCGACACACAGGCCGCAGGAGGCGGAGGCTGGATCTCTTTGATCGGCGGGAAACTAAGCTGTTTACCTCTGCCAGGGGTTCTCTTGCCTGATCGCCATCCCATCAGGGACAGTCATAGCCACGTGCAGCAGAGTATTGCGCCGGGAAATGGATAAAAACCAGGTTAGCCAATAGAGCACGCCCCCTCACCATACATATTTTAGTTTTAAAAAGTATATTATTTCCAGCGCCACCTTAATTTTCCACACAGACTCACCCCGTATTTTCTGAACATAAGGCCACATACACAATACAGAACAAAAATAATGTGCTCTAAAATAGTTAGACCATGGGATGAGTATGAACTGCTTATGCATGCATTCATATGTTACTTTTTTAGTCATTATAAAAACAGTGAACAGGTAAAAACCAGTGAAAACAATGATGGCTTTTCAAGTACAAATTAGTAATGTTGTGCCTCTTCTGTGAATGCTAACAATCATTTCAGTGCAGACAAAATATGCACAGTATGAAAAGAAATTATAGCCAAATATATTGCCAATAGAAACTTATGTCATTCTACCCTGTAGTGATCAGTTTAAAATTGTCAAATTGATGTCTTGTGATGATTCACTTATCGCTAATTACAACAATGTGAAAGCTGGCAGACATAAACAATAAATTATGTTCTCTGAAATAGACTTGGAAAAAATGCCACCAGATGTACATTGGAGCAGCCATTCTTTAAGTAGAATAATAGTTTCATGGTAGTATAGATAGAGCCAATTCATGCACAAAGTATACTCATGTCAAGTATGAACTGTATTGTATTAGGCCTCGTACACACGACAGAGTTTCTCGGCAGAAAATTCTTTCACCGCTCCAGGTGAGCCTCGTGGATCATCAAGGGTTGTTGAACCACCAGGGTGCTGGCAATGCTGATTGTAGCACATGGACGAAAAAAAATCTGGATAGCCGCACTCCAAGATAACTTAAAATAAAGTTGGTCTTTTATTTTCAAATGCACATGCAGACACTGCAAACAACAGGTACTGAAATGGCCGACGCGTTTCATGCTGCAATTCAGCGCTTAGTCATGGCAGAATAAGCGATGAATTGCAGCGTGAAACGCGTCGGCCATTTCTGTACCTGTTGTTTGCAGTGTCTGCATGTGCATTTGAAAATAAAAGACCAACTTTATTTTAAGTTATCTTGGAGTGCGGCTATCCAGAGTTTTTTTCGTCCATGTGCTAGAGTTTCTCAGCAGAATTCAGCGAGAAACTCGGTCAGAGCCGGATTCTGCCGAGAAACTCTGTCGTGTGTACACTTTCGGCCCGATGGAGCCGCCGAGGAACTCGTCGAGAAAATAGAGAACATGTTCTCTATTTTCTCGTTGTTCTATGGGAGAACTCGGCCCGCCGAGCTCCTCGGCGGCTTCAGGGCTGAACTCGCCGAGAAACTCGACGTGTTTGGCACGTCGAGTTCCTCGGCCGTGTGTACGAGGCCTTACAGAAGTCTGTGGCTGTCTGCTTTCATTAACAAGTTATGGTGCAACTGCTTTTAATTCAAACTCGTGTATGTAGGGGGTACAAGCAGAACTTCTTTTTTTATCAAAGGTACTGTATAGATATACAGTACATTATCAGCATCCCAGACTTTCAATTTTCCAATCTTTTCCACATATTAACACAAGAATAAAGTGCCCTATGACACAAAATTGATCTGAAAAACATTAAAGTAGGTTTCCAGCACACGTTCTAATTAGCCAGCAAAACAAACCCTACCAAACTGTGTTTAACGACTTAGGGCCAGATTCTCAGAGACTTACGTCGGCGTATCAGTAGATACGCCGTCGTAAGTCCGAATCTGCGCTGTCGTAAATTTAAGCGTATTCTGGAAACCAGATACGCCTAAATTAGGCTAAGATACGAGCGGCGTAAATCTCCTACGCCGTCGTATCTTAGGTTGCATATTTATGCTGGCCGCTAGGTGCCGCTTCCGTTGAGTTTGGCGTAGAATATGACTAGGTACGCCCGTCGCAATTAGTTACGCCGTTTACGTTAGAGATACGCCGGCGTAAAGATAAAGCTGGTCTCTAGGTGGCGCATCCATGCAAAGTATGGATGTCGGAACAAGCGTATCTTTTTACGTCGTTTGCGTAAGTCGTACGCGAATAGGGCTGTGCGTAAATTACGTTCACGTCACAGGCATTGAGCCGACATATCTTTGGGCGTAAATACGACGTGATACTGAGCATGCGCGCGCATGCGCCGTTCGTTCGGCCATGCATCTACATGGGGTCAAGCCTTATTTAAATACAACACGCCCCCTACAGCCTACTTTGAATTAAGCGCGCTTATGCCGGCCCATTTACGCTACGCCGCCGTAACTTAAGAGGCAAATGCTTTGTGAATACAGCACTTGCCTCTCTAAGTTGCGGCGGCGTAGCATAAATACGGTACGCTACGCCCGTGCAACGTAGATCGGCCGTACGTGAATCTAGGCCTTAGGTTTCCTTTAGGGGTGAGCTTTATGTTCGGGTCGAAAAATAAAAAAACTGGCCGCTCAGCTGTCGGCTAATTACCAGCTTCTTTCTCTTCATAGTGACTCACCTGTTTATGATCTGCTCATCATCCTGCCTACTTAACCCCTTCCTTACTGGGCCATTATAAAATGACGCCGGCAGGAACCCTCCCTCGATCCAGGTGGACGTCATATGACGTCCTTTCTTCCTGGCAATCTAGGGCGCGCGCACGCCCGTGGCACCGCTCGTGACCCGGCGTGCATGCACGGCGGCCGCGATGTCCGCCGGGCACCCATGATTGCCAGTGATCACGGCAGGAGTGTGGTACTGTGTGTGTAAACACACACACCTCCTGTCAGAGGTGAGGAGACCGATGTGTGTTCCCAGTACAGAGGAACACACATCAGTCTCCTCCCCTTGTGAGTCCCCTCTCCCTACAGTTAGAACACACTTTAGGGAACATATTAATCCCTTCAGCGCCCCCTAGTGATAACCCCTTCCCTGCCAGTCACATTTACACAATAATCAGTGCAGTTTTATAGCACTAATCGCTGTATAAATGTGAATGGTCCCAAAAACGTGTCAAAAGTGTCCGATGTGTCCGCCGCAATGTCACGGTCACAATAAAAATTGCAGATTGCCACCATTACTAGTAAAAAAAAAAATGCCATAAATCTATCCCCTATTTTGTAGACACTATCAATATCAATATACGCTTATTGCGATTTTTTTTTACCAACAATATGTAGAAGAATACGTATCGGTCTAAACTGAGGAAAAATATATATATATTTTTTAAATTGTGATTTTTATTAAATCAAAAAGTAAAAAATATTGTGTTTTTTTTTAAATTGTCGCTCTTCTTTTGTTTATAGCGCAAAAAATAAAAAACGCAGAGATGATCAAATACCACCAAACGAAAGCTCTATTTGTGGGGGGGGGAAACAAAGATTTCATTTGGGTACAGTGTTGCATGATCACGCAATTGTCATTCAAAGTGCAACAGCGCTGAAAACTAAAAATTGGTCTGGGCAGGTAGGGGGTGAAAATGCCCTGTATGGAAGTGGTTAAAGCCTTCCAGCTCACTTTATCTCTGCCTTTGCCTTTGTCAACATCACAGGGACTTTTTCCAGATTGGATGACCTGGATCACCGCATGGCTCAGTTTGCTATGGCGTTACAGATGCTCCTGAGTTGCACGGCTCGTCTGGAATCTCCCACTGTGGCCTCTCCGGTAGAACTTGTGTTGCAGGCCGACCCTGCTGTTGCCCCAGTCTCTGTGCAGGCAGCCGCCTCAAGTTTTACCTCTATAAGAGGTATGTCTGGTTCCGCTCCGCTTCCCCAGAGATTTGGGGGCAATCCAGTTCAGTGCAGAGGGTTTCTCAACCAGGTTGAAATATACTTTGAGATGCTGCCCCAGGCGTTTCCCACGGACAGAAGCAAAGTAGGTTTTGTGATATCTTTGCTTTCTGGCAGAGCCTTGGCCTGGGCAAACCCTCTATGGGAGACACAAAAACCTGTGGTCCTGAGTTACCCAGAATTTGTGGCTTCCTTCAAAAGGGTATTTGACGTTCCTGCATGCTCAGCTTCTGCTGCCAAGGGCCTCGTGTCCATCAAACCAAGTACAAGAACGGTTGCCAATTATGCCATTGAATTCCGTACTCTGGCAGCAGAGGCTGCTTGGAACAATGAGGCCCTTGTGGCTGCCTTTTCTCATGGTCTCTCGTATAACATCAAGGATGAGATAGCAGCCCAAGATATACCTACTTAGCTGGAGAGCTTGATCACGTTTGTCATCCTCATTGACACCAGACTTAGAGAGAGGCTCTCTCTTAAGGAGCACATGCGGAAGCCTCCTGTACATTTGTCTCTGAGCTTTGCAGTCCCACCCTTGCCTCCCTCACCTCCCATGCCTCCTGGTACAGAGTCGGTCTGTGAAGATGAACCCATGTATTTGTGCTTTACGTGTCTCTCTGCGAATGAGAGAGCCCTTAGGAGGAGGGAGAGATTGTGTCTTTATTGTGGCCAGGCTGGTCACTTTTTGAAGTCTTGTCCTTCCCATCCAGGGAACACCCAAACCTTGAGGTCCTGTCACGGACAGACCTTAGGTGGGGTTGTTTCGTCTCCAGTTTCCCAGAAGGATAAGCCCCTAGTTTCGGTTACCCTGTCTTGGGCTGAGTCGTTCGTCGAGATACAGGCTCTAATTGAATCTGGGGCTGCAGGTCTGTTCATTGATGCTGCCTTTGTATCAAAACACTCGATTCTGCTGCAGCTGTGTGACACTCCACTTGCCATTGAGGCTCTTGACGGGAGACCTCTACAGCCTGCCCATGTGACTCATGAGACTGTTTCATTGTCCATGGCTGTAGGGGCTCTTCACCATGAGATAATCCAATGCCAAGTTATTTCCTCACCTAAGTTTCCGCAGGCTATTGGTTATCCTTGGTTACAGAGGCACAACCCCTCTTTTGATTGGCTCCGTGATGAGGTTCTGTCCTGGTCATCACAATGCAGTAAGAGATGCTTCCTGAAGGTAGCCAAGGTCCTGTGCACCTCTTCACTTTCCTCCCTGCTGGAGGAGTAACAAGATTTTAGCGATGTCTTTGACAATGGTCAAGCCGGTACTTTGCCTCCACACCGGTTGCATGATTGCGCAATTGACCTTCAACCTGGTGCCATACCCCCTCGTGGCCGGGTTTACTCTTTGTCGGTCTTGGAGGATAAGGCCATGGAGGAGTATCTCGAGGCTTCATCTGCAAATCCTTGTCTCCTGCTGGTGCTGGTTTCTTTTTTATGAAGAAGAAGAGTAGTGAATTGAGACCCTTTGCATTGATTATAGGGGTTGTTGACAATGGTCAAGCCAGTACTTTGCCTCCACACCGGTTGCATGATTGCGCAATCGACCTTCAATCTGGTGACATACCCCCTTGTGGCCGGGTTTACCCATTGTCGGTCTTGGAGGCATACAATCTCGTTAGGATTAGGGAGGGCGACGAATGGAAAACTGTGTTTAATACCAGAACAGTTCATTGTGAGTATCTCGTAATGCCTTTTGGCCTCTGAAACACTCCGGCAGTCTTCCAGGAGTTTATTAACGATGTCCTCCGAGATTTTTTGCAATTATGTGTGGTGGTTTAGCTCGACGATATCCTAATATTTTCCAAGTCCCTGGAGAGCCACCACACAGATGTCATTGTAAACTGGAGAAGTGTAGATTCCATCGTTAACAGGTCATATTCCTGGGTTATGTAATTTCCCCGGCTGGGTTTTTGCTGGACCCAGAGAAACTTTCTGCTGTCCTACAGTGGCCTTGACCCATGGGTTTACATCCTCTGCAGTGTTTTCTTGGCTTTGCCAACTATTATCTGAAGTTTATTCATGACTTCCCGTCTCTGGTCAAGCCCCTGACTGATATGACCAGAAAGGACGGTAACCCACAGAGTTGGTCTCCAGAGTCCATTAAGGCTTTTGAGAGTCTTAAGGTTGCCTTTGTTTCTGCTCCTGTGTTGGCTCATCCTGATCCTATATTTCCTTTTATCCTTGAAGTTGATGCTTCTGAAACTGGAGTTAGCACCCTTCTGTCTCAACATCCTAGCTCTGACAGCGCTATGCATCCGTGTGGCTACTTTTCCAATAAATTGTCACCTGCGGAGTGCAATTACAAGATTTGTGACAGAGAGCTGTTGGCGATCCTTTTAGCCCTGAAAGAATGGAGACATCTCTTCGAAGGTACCACTGTGGCGGTTCTCATTCTTACTGACCATAAGAATCTCACATTCTTGTCTGAGGCTAAGCGCCTCTCTCCCAGAAGGGCGTGATGAGCTCTTTTCTTGTCGAATTTTAATATAATTGTCTCATTCTTACCCGGTACTAAGAATGTAAGGGCTGACGCCTTGTCTTTTCTCCACTTCCAAGATGGAGTCGGTTCCGGTTCCTGTGATTCCTCCTGATCGTATTCTGGCTACGGTTTGCACCAGTCTCACTTCTCCTTTGGGAGACAAAATTCTTGCTACTCAGGTCGATGCCTCTCCTAAAAAACCTTGTGACCGCTGCTTTGTTCCTGAGAGTCTCCATACTGCCGTGCTCCAGACTTACCATTCTCCCAAGGCTGCTGGCCATCCTGGGAAGAATCAACTCTTTTGGGCCATTTCCCAACAACTCTGGTGGCCTAGTCTAGGCGCTCATGTAACCGCCTTCATAGCTGCCTGTTCTGTGTGTGCTCAGAGTAAGACTGCACGACATCTTCCAGTGGGCCTCCTTACAACCCATACCCAATGGAGTGAGGCCCTGGACACACCTGTCTATGGATTTCATGGTGGAGTTACCCAACTCCCAGGGCAACACAGTTATCCTTATGGTGGTTGACCGGTTCTCGAAAATGTCTCACTGCATTCCACTTAAGAAGTTGCCTACTTCTAAGGAACTGGCTTCCATTTTTGCTCAGGAGATCTTTCACTTACATGGCCTACCCAAGGTTATTGTCTCAGACAAGGGAAGTCAGTTTGTGTCCCGGTTCTGGCGAGCCTTTTGTGCACAGTTGGGGATTCTGCTTGCGTTCTCCTCTGTGTATCACCCACAGTCTAAGGCCCCATACTCACGAGCAAACATGTCTGCTGAAACTGGCCCGCAGGCCAGTTTCAGCAGACATGTTTGGTCGTGTGTGGGCGCGAGCGGGCTGAATTCCAGCAAACATTTGCCCGCCGGGCCTTTTCCCAGCGGACAAATATTCCTGGACTTGTTTTAAAACAGTCCGCTGGAATCCTGCCCGCTCGGACATGTACGGTCGTCAGTACAGACCTACCGTACATGTCCAGGCGCCCGCCGTCCCTCGCATGCGTCGAATGACTTCGACGCATGCGTGGAAGCATTTTAAAGGCGGGCCGCCCACGTCGCCGCGTCATTGTTGCGGCGACACCGCGTCATCGACGCGGCGACACCGCGGACACGCCCCGCGTATTGTTTACGCGCGGACTTCTGTACGATGGTGTGTACAACCATCGTACAGAAGCCCTCTGGCAGACATGTATGGTGAAAACGGTCCGACGGACCGCTTTCACCATACATGTTTGGTCGTGAGTACCCGGCCTAATGGGGCCACAGAACGAGCCAATCAGTCTTTGGAGCAATTACTACATTGCTATATTTCTGACCATCATAACAACTGGTCAGACCTCTTACTGTGGGCGGAGTTTGCTCACAATAGCGCCTTGAATTCTGCTTTCTGTTTGTCCTTGTTTATGGCGAACTATGGTTTCCAACCTTCCTTGTTGCCTGACTCGTTTGTTCCTCAGAGTATTCCTGTGTTGGAGGAGCATCTCTGTGGTCTTTGTTCCACTTGAGCACAAGTCCAGGAGGCTTTGCGACATGCTAACGATAGGTACAGACTCCATGCTGCGCCTTCCTACCAGGTTGGGGATAGGGTCTGGCTGTCATCTCACAACCTCCGACTTTGTGTTCTTTCGCTGAAGTTCACACCTCGGTTTATTGGTGGGCCTTCCCGTATCCTTCGCAGAAAAAACCCAGTGGCTTACGCGTTGGATCTTCCCTCCAGTATACGTATCTCTAATGTGTTTCATGTCTCCTTATTGAAACCTTTGGTCTGCAACTGTTTTACCACCTCGGTGCCAGGACCTCATCCTATACAGGTTGAGAACCATGAGGAGTATGAAGTACAGTCCATTGTTGACTCCATAAGGTTGCATGGGCCTGGTGCATTGGAGAGGGTACGGTCCTGAGGAACGCTCTTGGGTCTCATCCTAGGACGTACATGCCCCTGTCCTCCTCTGTGATTTCCAAAGATTTTTTTTACCTCAAACCCGGTGGTCCTCCGAGGATGAGGGGTCATTGAGAAGGGGGTACTGTCAGGGCTGGGCTCAGCCCTTCCTTCTCTGAGCTGGCCGCTCAGATGTCGGCTAATTACCAGCTTCTTTCTCTTCACTTGTTTATGATCTGCTCGTCAGTCCTTCCTACTTAAAAACTTCCAGCTCACTTCATCTCTGCCTTCACCTTTGTCAACATCACAAAGACTTTCTCCTGCTTTCCTGTTGTGGACTTGCTCAGATGGCATTCCTTCTGGCTCCTGATCCTGCTTGTTGGACTACTATGTTTATCTCTGGCTCTCTGATATTGGCTTGGCCGACTACCCAATCTGGTTACTGAACTCTTATGCCGCGTACACACGATCGTTTTTCGGGTTGTAAAAAATGACTTTTTTTTTTATTGTCAATAAAAATGATCATGTGTGGGCTCCAGAGCATTTTTCACGATGTAAAAAATGGTCATTAAAAATGTTGAACATGCTCTAATTTTTCACAATGTTTTTAACGTTGTCTTTTAAACATCATAAAAAATGGTTGTGTGTGGGCTTTAACGACGTGAAAAAAACGCATGCTCAGAAGCTAGTTATGAGATGGGAGCGCTCGTTCTGGTAAAACTAGCGTTCGTAATGGAATAAGCACATTCATCATGCTGTAACAGACTGAAAAGCGTGAATCGTCTTTTTCTAACACAAAATCAGCAAAAGCAGCCCAGAGCATTTTTTTTTATGATTTGTGTGTAGGCAAGGCCGTTTTAACGATCAGGTTGAAAAAAAAATTGTTTTTTCTAGACCATTAAAAATGTCATTTTTTACAACCCGAAACTCGTGTGTATGCGGCATTACTCTGTTTAACTTTTTATTGTTATTATTAAACAAGTGTGATTTAACTGTACTTCTGTCTCGGTCTGATTCATGGTTTCTGACATTTAGCTGCAGTGTATTTAATATATATATATATACTGTGTATATATATATATATATATATATATATATAATGTCAGTCTCGTATATATATATATACTGCATCCAGTGTAGCCAAGCCTATATCTGACTGCAGGCCATTCCTGGTGTACTCTTTCTAATATACTTCAAGCAGTGTACACAGTACCGTGCACCCATAGTGCAGTTGCTACTACTTTTCTGGTGGTGTACACAGTACACAATACAGTGCACCCATAGTTGCTATTACACTTCTGGTGGTGTACACAGTACTGTGCACCCATAGTGCAGTTGCTACAAATTTTTAGGGTGGTTTACACAGTACACAATACAGTGCACCCATAGTTGCTATTACACTTCTGGTGGTGTACACAGTACCGTGCACCCATAGTGCAGTTGCTACAACTTGCTACAAAAAAAATATAACCTGTTTTAAAATTTTCTAAAGTTTAAAAAACCAATAGAAAAAAAACGATCGTCTGTGGGGAAATCCATTGGTCAAAAATCCATGCATGCTCAGAATCAAATCGACGCATGCTCGGAAGCATTGAACTTCGTTTTTCTCTGCACATCGTTGTGTTTTATGTCACCGTGTTGGACACAATCTGATTTTTAACTGATGGTGTGTAGGCAAGACTGATGAAAGTCAGCTTCATCGGATATCTGATGAAAAAATCCAACGGTCCGTTTTCATCGGATGAACCGATCGTGTATACGTGGCATGAGTGAAAATACTGCATCTTGCACAATCAGCTGCCTGCCTGTCAGTATATTATGAATAGAATAATAGTAACCGATCTAGCTAAACTGAATACAGTGTATAAATATATATACAACACCTGGGATGCATATATATTCTCTACACACTGTAACTGAAGCTAACTGACTCACCTGCCTGCTCTATCTAACTCAAAATAAATGACACTGTCTCTCTCTGTCTGTCTTTAACCCCCGCCGCAACACACTACACAAGGTCGCCACGCAGGTGGCCTTATATAGTGTGGGGCGTGTACTAAACCCCCTGAGACATAATTGGCCAAAGCCAATTATGGCTCTCCATTTTTTCCGCGCTGTGATTGTCTAAAACATGCGGGTCATAGTGTCATCAATCATCTGCCAGCAATGCACTGTGATGCCGCAGTGAATTATGGGCCGTGACACGCCACTCAAATTTGGCGTAACGGCCCATAATGTTCGAAATTCGAAAACAGGGGTTAGACTCGAACTCGAAGCTCATCCCTACAGTGCACCCATCGTTGCTATTAGACTTCTGGTGGTGTACACAGTACCGTGTACCCATAGTGCAGTTGCTACAATTTTTCTGGTGGTGTACACACAGGCCCGGACTGGCCATAGGGCAGACCAGGCATATGCCTGGTGGGCCTGGACATGGTAGGCCGGTGCCACCTGCTCTATAGACCTGTTGATGTCCAGGCCACACTGAGGGAGGTAAGCGGAGACCGCGGCCTGGACAGGGTTAACACAGGCCACGGCCGCCGCTCCCCTACCGCAATGCGGCCATGCCTGTCTTCTCCGGTGAAACTACTAGCGACGGCTGCAGCCTGCATGGGCTGAGCTGTCACACACACAGCTCAGCCTCAGAGCGAGCGAACACTTCCGCTCTCCTCAGACGGACTGCTCTTCCTCCTCCTCCCGCCCCTCTACTTCTAAGTTAACCCCCGCCCACACACTAGGGGAGATGTGAAGGAACTTCAAGGAAGGAAGATTTAATGCTACAGACAGCCTGTGCCTGAGCCTCCATCCTGGGGTGAGTAAGAGCACCCTCTCTCTTGCCTCCTCATTGTTCTCAGAACACCACCAGAGCTCCCCCTTACAGTAAGTGGAAAATCTGCAGACACTAAGGGGGCTCTGTGTGGACTCTGATGTAGGGGGGCTCTGTGCGGACTCTGATGTAGGGGGGTTCTGATGTAGGGGGGCTCTGTGTGGACTCTGATGTAGGGGGGCTCTGTGCGGACTCTGATGTAGGGGGGCTCTGATGTAGGGGGGCTCTGTGCGGACTCTGATGTAAGAGGGGTCTGATGTACGGGGGCTCTGTGTGGACTCTGATGTAAGAGGGCACTGTGCATCCTCTGTTGTAAGGGGGCTCTGTGCGGGCTCTGATGTAAGGGGGCTCTGTGTGGACTCTGATGTAAGGGGACTCTGATGTAAGGGGACTCTGATGTAAGGGGGCTCTGATGTAAGGGGGCTCTGTGCTGACTCTGATGTAAAGGGGCTCTGTGTGGACTCTGATGTAAGGGGGCTCTGTGCAGACTCTGATGTAAAGGGGCTCTGTGTGGACTCTGATGTAAGGGGGTCTGTAGGGACTCTGATGTAAGGGGGGTCTGTGGGGACTCTGATGTAAGGGGGGTCTGTGGGGACTCTGATGTAAGGGGGGTCTGATGTAAGAGGTCTTATGTAAGGGTACTCTGATGTAAGGGTGCTCTGTGCGGACTCTGATGTAAAGGGGCTCTGTGCAGCCCCTGATGTAAGGAGCTCTGTGCGGACTCTGATGTAAAGGGACTTTGTGCAGACTCTGATGTAAGGGGGCCTCTGTGCGGACTCTGATGTAAGGGGGTAGGAGGAGCTGGAGATCTGCACAGTGAGCAGAGAGTAAAAGGGGGGGATAATTGCAGGGACACTGTAGTATAAAGGGGCCTATCTGTAAAGGGGCACTGTAATCATTACAGTGACACGTTACAGTTCTGTCTCCACTATATCACAGTGTCCCCTGTACATTACAGTGTGGAGGACACCGACACCAGCCACCCCCCGCGAATGCCTAACAAAATCAACAAAGCCCCCCCCCCCCCCCCCCGGTTCTAGGAAAAATAAGCTGCTCAGTCTTAAATGCCCGGGGCTATTTTTTGTCCCAGTCCGGGCCTGTTTACACAGTACACAATACAGTGCACCCATAGTTGCTATTAGACTTCTGGTGGTGTACATAGTACCGTGCACCCATAGTGCAGTTTCTACTACTTGTCTGGCGGTGTACACAGTACACAATACAGTGTAGTGTGGTTTTGCTAAACAAAATTTACAGCATGTCCGGAAGGCCACCAAGGAGAGGCAGACACTCACGGGCCATTAAAAGAGGGCAAGCAGGCTCTGTGTCTACAGTCAACAGTGCTGGTCGTGGACACAGTACATCCTCAGCACATGGCGGTGGGGCATGCTTGCCCTTTTTTTCTGCAGCTGGCCGTGTTATTGAGCCACAACATGCAGAAGAGTTGGTGGATTGGATAACAAAGCCATCCTCATCCTCCTCATTCTCTGTCACCCAGGCTCAGAGTAGTTTGCCTGCCAATGCAGCTGCCAAAGTGGCCTATTCCATCGGCTCTATATCAACAGTCACTCCTTCCCTAGCCCCACCATAATGCACGGAAGAGTTCCCAGAACTATTCGATCACAGTGTCAGGTACATGCTGCAGGAGGATGTGCAGCGATTTGAAGGCTCAGATGATGGTACCCAGATTGAGGAAGGGAGTAGCGTGAACCTAGGGAGAAGGGGTGCCCAAGAAGGACAAGAAACTGGCAGTCATGTTCCCCCAGCTGCAGCATATTACCAAGTTTGCTCCAGTGAAGAGGAGGGAGGGGATGATGAGGTCACTCTACTTGGGTGCCTGATAGAATAGAGGAGGAGGAGGCACATCTCCAATGAGGCAGGATGCCCTCCAGGGAGCAGCTTAAGGGCAGCCACCCTATTGTTTCACACCGCAGATCGAATTAGGTGCAGGGCACTGCTGACTTCCCGCATATTTTGAAGGCCGCGGACACACGGTCGGTCCATCCGATGAGAACAGTCCGAAGTACCGTTTTCATCAGTTAACCGATAAAGCAGACTGATGGTCTGATGTGCCTACACACCATCAGTTAAAAAAATGATCGAGTCCAACGCGGTGACGTAAAACACAACGACGTGCAGAGAAAAATGAAGTTCAATGCTTCCAAGCATGCGTCGACTTGATTCTGAGCATGCGCGGGTTTCGAACCAATGCTTTTGCGTACTAACCATCGGGTTTGACCCATCGGTTAGGCGTCCATCGGTTGAATTTTAAAGCAAGTTCTAAATTTTTGGACCGAAGGATAACTGACCGATGGGGCACACATACGGTTGGTTTGGACTGATGAAACTGAACTTCAGTCCGTTTTCATCGGTTTTGTCTGATCGTGTGTACAGGGCCGAAGAGTTCTTTGGTGTGGGCCTTTTTTGACACGTGTGCAGCAGATCGCACCGTTGCTGTTTGCAACCTATGTCTGAAGTGTATCAAGTGTGGCCAAAACAGTAGCCGCTTGGGCACCACATGCTTGACCAGACATATGACAACCTCCCATGCAGTCTGTTGGCAACAGCACTTAAAAGACCCACATTGAAGAACAAGGCAGACCACTCCTTGTTCCTCATAAGCTGGGAACTCCAACCCCACTATGCCTCCAGTCCTCTCAGAAACCTGCACTGAGAGGTATGAAGGTATAGAAATAGGTGTCCCAAGTACCTGCGGGCAATCTGCTAGCGGTACACCAACATCTGATTTTAGCAAATTTCCCTACACCATTTGCTAAACCGTCTAAAGAAATTTGGTCCCAGACATCCACATGAACAGTGTCTGAATGCTAGCTTGGCCAAATTGCTAGCACTGCTACTGCTACCTTTTCAGCTGGTAGACTCTGACTCCTTTCGTGAATTTGTGAACTGTGCGGTATCTCAGTGGCAGGTTCCCAAACACCATTTCTTTCACGGAAGGCCATTCCGGCTCTCTACCGGCATGTGGAGGGCAATGTCTGGGCCTCGTTGGACAGGGCGGTCAGCAGTAAGGTGCATATTACCACTGACTCATGGTCCAGCAGGCATGGACAGGGATGTTACTTTTCTTTCACGGCGCCCTGGGTAACTCTGCCGGCAGCTGTGACGGATTCAGGACAGGGTTTAGTATTGTTGGAGCTTGTTCTGCCACCATGCCTCCAAAATGCTAGTAGTGGCGATTCTGCCACAGCTCTCTCCTCCTCCCCCTCCTCTTCTTCTTTCTCTATGGCCTCTTCCTCTGCAGATTTGTCCTCAAAACCAGCGGTACTCCCTAGGCGTTTAAGGGGCTACGCAAGCACTCAGGCAAAAAGATGCCATGTGGTGCTTGAGCTGGTTTGCTTGGGGGACAAGAGCCACACTAAGGCAGAGATTCTGTCAGCTCTGCAGGGGCAGACTCAGAGGTGGTTGACGCCACACCAGCTTCAGCCAGGAATGGATAAAGAAAAATCCTGGACTGCCGCACTCCATAAAACAACGTCTTTATTGTGTAAATAAGATCCAAAAGCAACCAAAATGATACAGTCAAAATGAAGTGAACAACAGAAAAAAAATAGCTGACATGTTTCACATCGTGTGATGCTTACTCATAGCTTAGTAAGCATCACACGATGTGAAACATGTCAGCTATTTTTTTCTTGTTGTTCACTTCATTTTGACTGTATCGTTTTGGTTGCTTTTGGATTTTTTTACACAATAAAGACATCGTTTTATGGAGTGCCGCAGTCCAGGATTTTTCTTTATCCAATGCACCTGTGCATAGCCAGCACTTTTTTGTTCAGTGGGACGGAAGCCAAGTCAGGGAATTAGCAGTTTTTGGAGCGGTATCATCTTTCAATTCAGCCAGGAATGGTTATATGCAACAATGGCACCAACCTCCTCTCCGACCTCCGACAGGAACACTTGACCCATGTTCCCTGTTTGGCTTACATCCTGAATTTGGTGGTGCAGCAGTTCTTGATCAGGTACCCGGGCTTACAGGATCTCTTGAGACAGGCCAAGAAAGTCTGTGGTCATTTCCACTGGTCATATAATGCTAGTGCTCGGCTGGCTGACCTTCAAAGGGAATGCAACCTGCCCAAGAACCGCCTCATTTGTGATATGCCCCCACAGCAGAGGGCCACCAATGAGTACCTGTGTGAGTATGGCACCAGGACAGGGTGAGGGGAGCTTGTCTTTTTTTCGCCACGCCAGTGGCTACTGATCAAGGATGCATGCACTGTCCTGTAACTATTTGAGGAGGCCACGAGAATGATGAGTAGTGACAGTGCATGCATCAGTGATACTGTCGCTCTTGTCTTCATGTTGGAGCACACGCTTCATGGAATAATGGACAGGGCACTTGAGGCAGAACAGTGGGAGGAAGAGGAGGACTTCCTTACCTCTCAAGGCCCTCTTTATCAAGATAGTATTCCTGTGGGCCCGCCGATCACACAGAAAGAAGAAGAGGAGGATGAGGAGGAGGAGGAGGAGGAGGATTGTGTCAGCATGGAGGTGGAGGAAAACACTCAGCATCAGCATCAGTCTTCAAGAAATCGTTTTCGGTCCCCAGCAACCCATGGAGTTGTACATGGCTGGGAGGAGGTGGTTGCGGATCATGTGATCCTTAGTGACCCAGAGGACTCAGGATCGAATGCTTCTGCAAACTTATGCTGCATTGCCTCTCTGATCCTGCAAAGCCTGCGAAAGGACCCTAAGATTTGCGGTATGAAGGAGAGTGATCATTACTGGCTGGCAACTAGGGATGAGCTTCGTGTTCGAGTCGAACTCACGTTCGACTCGAACATCGTATGTTCGACCGTTCGTCTAAATACAAACGTTACGAGCCGATCGTGCCAAATTCGAGTGGCGTGTCACGGCCCATAATTCACTGCGGCATCGCAGTGCATTGCTGACTGATGATTGGCCAAGCATGCACTATGACCCGCATGCTTGGCCAATCACAGCTTGCAAAAAACGGAGAGCCATAATTGGCCAAAGCCAGGGTGGCTTTGGCCAATTATGGCTCAGGGGGTTTAGTACACGCCCCACACTAAAAAAACCACCTGCAGGTCGGCCTTGTGTAGTGTGTTGCGGAGGTTAAGAGAGAGAAGAGAGAGAGAGAGACATTTTTTTTTAGGTAGATAGAGCAGGCAGGCTAGTCTGTTAAAGTTACTGGGCCGGATTCAGATACATTGGTGTATCTTTCCGGGTGGCTTAACGTATCTCAGATACGTTACGCCGCCGTAAATTAGGGCGCAATTTCCGTATTCAGAAAGAACTTGCTTCCTTAGTTACGGTGGCATAACGTATGTGTGTCGGCGTAAGCCCGCCTAATTCAAATGTGGATGATGTGGGCGTGTTTTATTTAAATTACATGTGACCCCGCGCATTTGAAGTTTTTTACTAACGGTGAAAAAATCCCAGCGCACTTGCTCGAAGTTACGCCGCAAATCGTCAATGCTTTAGACGTGAACGTAACTTACGTACAGTCCTATTCACTAACAACTTACGCAAACGACGTAAAATTTTCAAAACTCGACGCGGGAACGACGTCCATACTTAACATAGGATACCCCTCATATAGCAGGGGTAACTTCACGCCGGAAAAAGCCTAACGTAAACGACGTAAAAAAAATGCGCCGGGCGGATGTACGTTTCTGAATCTGCGTATCTACCTAATTAGCATATTCATCGCGTAAATATACGGAAGCGCCATTTAGCGGCCAGCGTAAATATGCAGCCTAAGACACTTACGCCGGTCGGATCTTAGGGAAATCTATGCGTAACTGATTCTATGAATCAGTCGCATAGTTACGACTCGCACACTCAGAGATACGACGGCGTATCCGAAGATACGCTGTTGTATCTCCTTTCTGAATCCGGGCCACAGTGTGTAGAGGATATATATGCATCCCAGGTGTTGTATATATATTTATACACTGTATAGTTTAGCTAGATCCGCTGCAGTATTCTCACGTGGTGTACTGCCTGTGTCCTCTGCAGTGTGCACCTAAAGCTACATGGTGTGTGTACTGCCTGTGTCCTGCCTGTGTCCTCTGCCGTGTGCACCTAAAGCTACGTGGTGTGTACTGCCTGTGTGCTCTGCAGTGTGCACCTAAAGCTACGTGGTGTGTGTACTGCCTGTGTCCTCTGCAGTGTGCACCTAAAGCTACGTGGTGTGTGTACTGCCCGTGTCCTTTGCAGTGTGCACCTAAAGCTACGTGGTGTGTACTGCCTGTGTCCTTTGCAGTGTGCATCTAAAGCTACGTGGTGTGTACTGCCTGTGTCCTCTGCAGTGTGTACTGCCCGTGTCCTCTGCAATTTGCACCTAAAGCTACGTGGTGTGTACTCTGCAGTGTGCACCTAAAGCTACGTAGTGTGTACTGCCCGTGTCCTCTGCAGTTTGCACCTAAAGCTACATGGTGTGTACTGCCTGTGTCCTCTGCAGTGTGCACCTAAAGCTACGTGGTGTGTACTGCCTGTGTCCTCTGCAGTGTGCACCTAAAGCTATGTGGTGTGTACTGCCTGTGTCCTCTGCAGTGTGCACCTAAAGCTACGTGGTGTGTACTGCCTGTGTCCTCTGCAGTTTGCACCTAAAGCTACGTGGTGTGTACTCTGCAGTGTGCACCTAAAGCTACATGGTGTGTACTGCCTGTGTCCTCTGCAGTGTGCACCTAAAGCTACATGGTGTGTACTGCCCGTGTCCTCTGCAGTGTGCACCTAAAGCTACGTGGTGTGTACTGCCCGTGTCCTCTACAGTTTGCACCTAAAGCTACATGGTGTGTACTGCCTGTGTCCTCTGCAGTGTGCACCTAAAGCTACGTGGTGTGTACTGCCTGTGTCCTCTGCAGTGTGCACCTAAAGCTACATGGTGTGTACTGCCTGTGTCCTCTGCAGTATGCACCTAAAGCTACGTGGTGTGTACTGCCTTTGTCCTCTGCAGTTTGCACCTAAAGCTATGTGGTGTGTGTACTGCCTGTGTCCTCTGCAGTGTGCAGGCCATTAGTATGTCTGGAAGGACAACAAGGAGAGGCAGAGAGTCACGAGCCGATATAAGAGGGCAAGCAGGCTCTGCGTCTAGAGGCAACAGTGCTGGTCGTGGACACGGTGCATCCTCATCAGCACGTGGCCGTGGGACACACTCGTCCTTTTTTTTGGCAGCTGGCCGTGTTGAGCTGCAACATGCCGAAGACTTGGTAGAGTGGATGACAAAGCTGTCCTCATCCTCCTCATCCTCTCTCACCCAGGCTCAGGGTACTTTGTCTGGCAAAGCAGCTGCCAAGGCGGCCTCTTCCCAATGCTCAATGGCATCAGTCACTCCTTCCCTAGCCCCACCATGTCCTCCTGAGGAGTCCCCCGAACTGTTTGACCACAGTGTTGAGTACATGCTGCATGAGGATGTGCAGCATTTTGAGGGGAGCCGATGATGGTACACAGCTAGATAAAGGCAGTAACGTGAGCCCAGAGAGAGTGGGTGCCCAAGAAGGACACCAATCTGGCAGTCATGTTCCCCCAGCTGCAGCATACTGCCAGGTTTTCTACAGTGACGAGGAGGGAGAGGATGATGAGGTCAATTACTCTATGTGGGTGCCTGATAGGAGAGAGGAGGAGGAGAAGGAGGCACAGGCACATCTCCAACGAGGCAGGATGCCCTCCAGGGGCCAGCTTAAGGGCAGCACACCGACTGCATCACAACGCATGTGCAGGGCACTGCTGTCTCTCAGTTCTTTGGTGTGGGCCTTTTTTTAGACGAGTGCATCAGATCGCACCGCTGCTATTTGCAACATATGTCTCAAGCGTATCTCGCGTGGCCAAAACAACACCCGCTTGGGCACCACATGCTTGACCAGACATATGTCGACCTGCCATGCAGTTCGTTGGCAAGCGTACCTCAAAGACCCACACCAAAGAACAAAGCGGACCTCCCCTTGCTCCTCATCAGCTGGGATCTCCAACCCCACTATACCCTCAATCCTCTCTGAAGCCTGCACTGATAGGACTGAAGGTGTAGAATTAGGTGTGTCACAGCCAATTACTTGCAGGCAATCTACTATAAATACACCAATGTCAGATTGTACCAGGCAAATTTCCCTGCCCCAGCTGCTGCAGCGCCAAATGAAGTTCTCTCCCAGCCATCCACATGCCCAGTGGTTGAATGCTAGCTTAGCTAAATTGCTAGCACTTCAACTGCTGCATTTTCAGTTGGTAGATTCTGCCCCCTTCCGTGAGTTTGTGGAATGTGCGGTACCTCAGTGGCAAGTTCCCATGCCTCGCTTGACAGGGCGGTCAGTGGTAAGGTGCATATTACCGCTGACTCATGGTCCAGCAGGCATGGACAGGGACGTTACCTATCTTTCACTGCGCATTGGGTGACTCTGCTGGCAGCTGGGAAGGATGCAGGACAAGGTACAGTAGTGTTGGAGGTTGTTCCGCCACCACGCCTCCAAAATGCTACTACTGGTTGTGACACACCTCCTCCTCCACCCCCTCCTCTTCTTCCTCTGCGGCCTCTTCCTGTGCTGATGTGTCCTCGGAAAACCAGCGGTGCTCCATAGGCGTTCAAGGGGCTACGCAGGTACGCAGGCAAAGAGATGCCAGGCGGTGCTTGAGCTGGTGTGCTTGGGGGACAGGCTCAGAGGTGGTTGACACCATGGCAGCTTAAGCCAGGAATGGTGGTTTGCGACAATGGCACCAAGCTCCTCTCCGCCCTGCGACAGGGACAACTGACCCATGTGCCCTGTTTTTCTCATGTCCTTAACTTGGTGGTGCAGCGGTTCTTGGGCAGGTACCCGTGCTTACAGGATGTCCTGAAGCAGGCCAAGAAAGTCTGTGTGCATTTCTGAAGGTCATATAATGCCAGTGCTCGGCTGGCAGACCTCCAAAAGGAATACAACCTGCCCAAGAACCCGCCTAATCTGTGACATGCCCACCAGGTGAAACTCTACGTTGGCCATGCTGCAGCGGCTGCACACGCAGCAGAGGGCCATCAATGAGTATCTGTGCCAATATGGCAGCAGGACAGGGTCAGGGGAGCTTGTTTTTTTTTGCCCACGCCGGTGAGCCATGATCAGGGATGCATGCACTGTCCTGTTACCATTTGAGGAGGCCACGAGGATGGTGAGCAGTGACAGTGCATGCATCAGTGAGACTGTCCCTCTTAATCACCTGTTGGAGCACACGCTGCGTGGAATAATGGACAGGGCCCTTGAGGCAGAACAGAGGGAGGAAGAGGAGGACTTCTTTACCTCTCAAGGCCCCCTTTATCCAGACAGTGTTCCTGCTTGCCCACCTAGCACACAGGAAGAGGAGGAGGTGGAAGAGGAGGAGGATTGTGTCAGCATTGAGGTGGAGCCTAGCACTCAGCAGTAGACTTCAAGGGATCAATTACAGTCCCAAGGAACCCATGGACTTGTACGTGGCTGGGACTAGGTGGCTGCGGATCATGTCGTCCTCAGTGACCCAGAGGACTCCGCACTGAATGCCTCAACAAACTTACGTTGCATGGCCTCCCTGATCCTGCAAAGCCTGCGGAAGGATCCTCGTATTCGTGCTATCATGAAGAGGGATCATTACTGGCTGGCAACCCTCCTTGATCCACATTACAAGAGTAAGGTTGCGGACCTTATCTTGCCGACACAGAGGGAGCAGAAGATGAAACATCTTCGGGAGGCCTTGCAGAAAGGTCTGTGCAACGTGTTCCCAGATACTGGGAGGTTACAAAATCCTGTTCCTGGACAACGTGTTGCTGAGGCTTCGGAAGGTGCATTGGAGAAGGTGGCCGTCTGACCGATGTGTTCAGGCAATTTTTTAGTCCACAGCCCCAAGGTATGACCGGTTCCAGCAACCAACGCCAGCGTCTGTTTTACATGGTGCAGGAATACCTAGGGGCAAGATCAGACATGGACACCTTTCCCACCGAAAATCCTCTGGCTTACTGGGTCTTGAGGATGGATCACTGGCCAGAGCTTGCACAGTATGCAATTGAGCTACTGGCTTGTCCTGCATCCAGCGTTCTTTCAGAATGCACATTCAGTGCTGCTGGAGGCTTTGTAACCGATCACAGGGTGCGCCCCTCCACCGACTCGTCGATCGACTGACCTTCATAAAAATGAATCAGACTTGGATCACCACCAGCTACCAAGCACCTGATGCTGATGTAACTGAATATTTTTTTTTTTTAAATGTCAGATCCCTTCAAGACTGCCTATGCTGATGCTGAGTGACTATCCTGTCATGCTGAGTGACTATCCTTTTCCTCCTCAATGATCATGCTGATAGCTTGTAAGACCATTTTTGGTTCTGGGCACCGTCATCAGTGACTAAGGCCCAATTTTTCTGCCCCTGGCTAACAGGGGCGTGTAGTTACAATTTTTCATGCAATACTTTGCAGCGAGCTCATTCCTGCGCTCCAACTAGAGTATCTGTGAGGGGTTGCAGTGTTGTGGCACCAGCACCAGTGCCTAAGGCCCAATTTTTCTGCCCCTGTTTAACAGGGACATGTAATTAAAAATTTTGATGCAATACTTTGCTGCTGGCTCATTCCTGTGCCCACCAAGAGTAACTGTGAGGGATTACAGAGTTGTGGCACCAGCACCACCACCACCACCAACAACAGCCTAATTTTTCTCCCCCTGTTCAACAGGGGCATGTAATTACAATTATTGATCTAATATTTCACAGCAGGGCCCATTCATGCGCCCACCAAGAGTAACTTTGAGGACTTACAGTGTTGTGGCACCAGCGCCAGCACCAAAGGCCCAATTTTTCTACCACTGTTCAACAATGGCATATAATTACAGTTCTTGATATGATAGTTCACACAGCAGGGCGTTCCAGCGCCCACCAAGACTAACTGTGAGGGCTTAAAGTGTTTTGGCAACACCAACACCTAGGGCCCAAATTTATGCAGAGTATATACGGCAGGCCCCTACTTTCAAACATCCAACTTACAAACGACTCCTACTTGCAAACGGAAGGAGACAACAGGAAGTGAGAGGAAATCTACCCATAGGAAGAGAAATTATCTTCTATAAGAGGTGTCTCCTGTCCACTGATGCTTTATCACCAATCCTTGTTTCACAAAAAAAAAAACATTTTTAAAAAATCATTTGTCATTGGGACAGAAAGTGAATTACAATCTTCTGAACAGATGCACAAAGACAGAAAAACAAATGTTACAGGGGTGATAACCCTTCTCTATGTTGGAAAATTGAATACCTCTAAATGGGTGGGATTTTCTAGGCAACAGTAATTGTGGGTGACAACTAGGTCATAAAAATATTAATTTACTACAAAATGATTGATAAACAGACTAAATATCGCAATGAGACAATATCAAAATACATTATAAAAACATAGTTCTAGAAAAGTACTGTAGATCACTGCATGCCCCAGGGCAAAGCTAAGGGCAGAGATGATTCTTTCCAATGCGTTTCAAATCTTTCAAAATTACATCCTTCTTCAGGGAAAATTGTACAGTATAACTCTTCTATAACAAGAAAAATAGAAAAAACAAGAAAAAACAAAATAAATTTCATGATCAGGTGTATATACACAAGGGTACACATACCGTGGTCATATAGGGCATGAACAGGGAAAAAACAGTGGGAAGTCCAGGGACCCAAAAGGGAGGAAAAACCTCCACCATGAACTCACCCTCTCCCAGACAAGGAGTACTTGGATTTCCCCAAGGCAGACGTGAATGTCCCAAAACAATCGCAGTGGCCGGACCGGATGATATCTCGAGTGTCCAAAGGAGATATCCCACCTCTAAGGGCCCCCAAACCATGGGGGGTGGACAAGAAAGAATAGATTCCACTTTTTGGTCAGCAGTAAACAAAGGCAGTCCCAGCTATAATGGTCAAGTAAGCAATATATATCAAATCATGAATACAATTTTTTGCCCTTTACTTGAGAGACCAGCAGAAACGAAGCCCCTCAAAATTGAAAGAGTGCATCGAGTGGGGAATCCCCAGATGATAGATAGATACGGGCCAAGAGATGTTGTTGTCCGGTTCAAGAATTTTGTTGATAAAGCAGAAATCTGGAGAAGACTCAGGGGGAAACCCCCCCCTGAGATATAGAGAGACTGACTTACAAATATTCTCTGACCTATCTAAGGAAACGCTGGCAAGGAGAAGACATTTGAAACCACTCTTAGAGCTGATGCGGGCACAAAATATAAAGTACCAATGGGGCTTCCCGGCATGCCTAATAGGCATTAAGGGAGGTAAAACGGCTCGACTAAGATTTCCAGAAGAACTGAATGATTTCTGCTCTAAAATGCAGCTAGAACCCCCCGACTTGTCGACCTGGGTGGATTAGTGGGGCTCTGAATTGCCTGGATCTCCGGGATCATGGACCGGGGGGGGGGAGGGGGAGGGGGGAGGAGTCAAGGGAGTGCCCGAGCACCACCACAATTAGAGGAGTTGAGGGTGAAGGCGAGGAATTGCCCTTCCAAGGCTCATAGGCCAAGAATAGGCCAGGGGGGAGGAGGGAGGGAGGGGGGATGGGATGGGGGAGGAGGGAGGGAGGGGGAGGGGATGGAGGAGGGAGGGGGTGGGAATGGGGAGAGTGGGGGGGTGGGGGAAGGCAGGGGGACCATCTGACCGACTCCACAAAAAAATATTCCAAACGCTTTAAAAAAAAAAAAAAAAAGTTATATGACAGATGTCAAGTTTCTCTCATACAACGTAAAAGGGCTAAATTCTCATATTAAGAGACATAAAATTCTCTGTGAATTAACACAGTATAAAACAGATATTGCCTACCTTCAAGAGACCCATATTACCTTGGAGTCTAATATAAAGCTCAACTCATCAGAATACCCGATATGGTATTACGGGGATACAATCTCATCGAGATCCCGAGGGGTCGCTATTGGATTCGCTCGTAGAATCCGGTTCACATTGGTGGATAGACAAACAGACCCGGAGGGGAGGTTCCTGTTCTTGAAAATAAAACTAGGAGGAGAGGTTTATACCCTGGCTAATGTGTACGCCCCCAATGTGAACTCGGTTAAATACATTAGTAAAATCATGAGAAAATTAAAAGAATTTGAAGAGGGCCATGTAGTCTTGATGGGAGATTTCAATTTCTGCATGAGCCCAAGCCTCGATAGTACGTCCTGTGTACAGGGGACAAATCGTGAGCAACTAAAGATACTGATAAAACAAATGACACAAAATCAAATGGTGGATGTATGGCGGATCCTCAATCCGAGGGCCCGCGATTACACGTTTTTCTCACCTGTGCATGGGACGTACTCGAGGATCGACTATGTCCTCATCGACCACAGACTTCTGGAGAGTGTTATAGAAGCAAGGTGTGAGATCATGACGTTATCTGACCACGCCCCTATAACCTTAAAAATAAAAACTTCTATACAAAAAGACACACCACCAGAATGGAGATTGGATGAGAGTCTGTTGGGGGATGAGGAGGTAGTGGAGAGGATACAGAAAGAATTGGAAAGTTACTTTCAGGAGAACGATAAGGAGGGTATTTCAAGAGCATCCCTTTGGGATGCCCATAAAGCATATATAAGAGGAATTTTTATTGTAGAAGGGGCAAGGAAAAATAAAATAAGAACAAGTAAATTAAAAACATTAAGGGAGGAGATATATCGGCTGGAACAGGAACATAAATCACAGGGGCAAAAGAGGGAAATACTTCATAAGTTGTGTATAAGAAGGGATGAATATAGAGCTCTGGCGGAACAAGAAACTAAGAAATATACAGACCGGATAGAGAGAGAAAGATATGTCTGGGGAAACAAACCTAGTAAAAACTTGGCCAGAATGGTAAGAAAAAAGAAAACTAGGAATTTTATAGAAAAAATCAGGAACAGGAATGGTGACTTAGTACACGCGACAAATAAAATAGCAGAAGTATTCCGGAGTTACTATGAAGAACTTTACGGTATCCAACAAAAGATCAGATGTCCAAGCGAAAAAATAGATAAGAATAGGGAAATATTACAGCTAGCTAATCTTCCAAAATTAGAAGAAGGGGAAGTAGAAGAGATGGAAGGTTTAATAACGGAGCAGGAAATAAGTGAGGCCTTAAAAAACACTCCTAAGGGGAAAAGTCCCGGGCCAGATGGCTTTACATCTGCCTACCTACAAAAGTTCAGCACCATCTTAATCCCCAGACTTTGCCAATACTTTAATGGTCTTGGAATAGACTATGAAATGAGTAGAGAAGCTTTATCAGCAACGATTACAGTGATTAAAAAAGAGGGAAAGGATAATACGACTTGCTCAGGTTATCGACCGATCTCACTCCTGAACACAGATACGAAACTATATGCAAAAATGTTAGCGGAACGAATGAAGGGAGTGATGACTGCCATTGTCCACCCAGACCAGGTAGGCTTTATACCTGGGAGGGAGGGAAAAGACAATGGCGTGAGGGCGCTCCTCCTCCTTGAGCAGATTAAAGAAAGTGGGACCCCCGGTCTATTCCTGTCGGTTGATGCTGAGAAAGCTTTCGACAGGGTAGACTGGGGATTCCTGATACAAACTTTAGAATTTATAGGAATAGGCCCAGGGATGATAAGGAGGATCAAAACCCTATATCACCATCCGTGTGCAAGGATCAAAATTAACGGATCTTTTTCCGCACCTTTTGAGATGAAAAATGGGACTAGGCAGGGATGCCCCCTGTCCCCCCTTCTCTTTGTCCTATCATTGAAGCCCCTCCTGGCAATGGTCCGACAAAACCCAGAAATCTATGGAGTAGAAGTAGGTGAAGACGAGCACAAACTGTCAGCCTTCGCAGACGACTTATTATTTTACATAAGCAGCCCAAGAATCACTCTCCCGAAGTTAATAGATACCTTAAAACAATATGGCGAGGTCTCAAATTTCAAAATGAATACAACAAAAACGGAGATTCTGAATATTAATATTAACAAAGAAGAAGAACTATATTTGCGGAAGAAATATAATTTCTCCTGGCAAAGAGAGATAAAGTATTTGGGTATAAAAATGGCAAATACCTTGAAAAAAATATATAGAATAAACTTTGTTCCCCTTCTTGATGAAATTAAAAGAGAAATTAAAACCATATACAATAGACCAATTTCGTGGTTTGGGAGGATAAATGTGGTAAAAATGGTGCTTATCCCCAAAATTTTGTATAAATTCCAAATGGTCCCAATTTATTTGCCTCCGTCCTATATTAAAATAATTAACTCTTCTAATGAAATACATTTGGAACAATAAAAAACACAGAATCTCTGCAAACACTCTAAAACGGACCAAGAAAAAAGGCGGTCTGGCTGTACCTGACATTAGATTATACTATAATGCTTCGGTCCTCACACGGGTTATAGAATGGACTAAAGAGTCACAGGATAAAAGGTGGATAAGTATTGAATGCACTTTAGCGAGGGCACAGTTAGGGAGATTAATCTGGAACCCCCCACATTATAGAACCCTACACACGTCAACACACGCAATTACACATAATGCTTTAAGGATTTGGGATCGACTACACAAACAATTAAAGACTAAATTTAATTCACCCCTTATAGATTTGAAAGAAAACGAATACTTTGCACCTGGGACTAAAGAGGTAGGTGGTAGATGGATTAAAAATAGAACACAGTTAAAAGACATAATATCAAAGGGTAAAATTATGACCATTCACGAAATTAGGATTGAAATTGAGGCACTCAGCGAGTGGAGATACCTTCAGTTGGTGTCATTCGTTAAGTGCCTCCCACACCCACTGAGGTCACGAGAGGAATACACTACACTGGAACATATGTGCAGTACCGAAAGCTCAAAAGGAAATATTTCCAAAGTTTATAAATATCTGCAGAAAATAGACGAGTCGGATACGCTAAACTATATACAAAAATGGGAGAGAGACTTAAGGGTCCCAAGGGGGAAGACGACCATAGGGAGAATCCTTAATTTGACTCATACCTCGGCGGTTGATGTAAAAACCGCCGAGATGAACTTCAAATGTCTGACAGGATGGTACGCTACCCCCGATAAAATTGCTAAATTCAGAGTGGGGGAGCCAGAGCAATGTTGGAGAGGATGTGAGGCAAGAGGAACGATGGCCCACCTGTGGTGGGACTGTATAAAAATTAAAACGTTCTGGGGAAAAGTTTTGGCTTTGATAAAAGAGATAACTAAAAAAGAAGTGGAAGACAACCCGTGGGTAGTCCTCTTTCATGGGGGAGATATGCCAGTGAACGAATATAGGGGATCACTGATCCCGCATTTGTTGAACTCGGCGAAACGTTTGATACCCCTAAAATGGAGAAACCCGGTAAGCCCGCAAATATGGGAGGGTACTTATAGGAGGGAGAAAGTAAAATATGGCGTGGAAAAGAACAAGGTAGGAAATAAGGACATTTGGGAAACATGGATTGAATTTAAAACGTCTTGGAAGTACGCAGAAAATATGAGAGTGGAATAAGAATGCAGCAGTACAGGAAACAAAAATACTAGGTGGAGTCGGGAGATGGTCTGGGAGGGGTGGGAGGGGTAGTTGGGGGGGGAGGGATAAGGGAGGGGTGCTGTGCCACGTTACCACGTAATGATAGCTTGTTGGACCTTGTATCCATGAGGAACGCTCTAGCCCGTCTAAAATGTGAAAGGGATGAAAGGAGTTATAAGTGGAGAAAAAAAAAAAGAAAATTATAAGTAAAAGCAGAATAACAAATATAGAATCAAGTGAAAAAAGAAAAAAAAAAAAAACTACCACAAATGATGCTATACCCGAAATAGAGACGGAATTATGAATAAAATCATGAGCAGGTCTCTTGCTGTGGTTATGTCTGACGTGGCAAAAAAAAATAAAAAAAAGTAAGCAATATATAAGTAATTGTTACTTAAAAAATAATAAGAGACAAAAATAGGAAGGGAAAAAGAGGCCAAAGGCACACTCACCAATCCAAGGGGAAAGCCCCATTCACTGAAAGCTTGACCAAACAGCAATTTCCAAAAAGGGGAATCCAAAAATACAACCAAAATTGTGCAGGACAAACGCCATATGTACTCCCACTCCTTCAGGAGATGGGAGAGGTGTGTGCTAGATCAAAGCCCCCCTGACATCCTTAAGTACTTACCTGGGTAAAGGTGATAGGCCCCTTGGTTTGAGATCCTCCCCCTTAGCAGCAAGAATGGCGGCAAAATAATGTATGTGAAATTCCTATGATAAATACCTATGATACTACAGGTGCAGAGAACGCCATTGCGTCTCTGCACCTGCCGCGTGCACCGCGTTCCAGACGAAAACATAGCGCACCCAAATGACGTCACCGCGCCGTGTATCACGTGACATTCCTATGATGATACAGGTGCAGAGAACGCCATTGCGTCTCTGCACCTGCCGCGTGCACCGCGTTCCAGACTAAAACATAGCGCACACGGATGATGTCACCGCGCCGTGGATCACGTGACCCCCGCACATTGCATTCAACCCAGTGCGACGCGGCCAGCACGCTTGCTTCCGCATCATCACTGATGCGTCCAACAAGCCTGGTGTCCGCACGGAAGGTAAATAGTACCAAAAGTCTGTCACTTGCAAAATGGAGCAGAGTGACATCGGTACTAGTGGCAGCATCAGAGCGGATGTGTCTGCGTATCCAAATATGTACACAGTAATGAGTAGCGTCTGAATTTAAATTTATAGTTTGAAATGTGGGCCAAAACTTGAGGGTATCAAGCAGGGGGCCCTAAAATGGATTGGCCATACATTTAAAGGGATATAGTGATAGTAGTCTATTTGATGGGGAGAGAAAAAAAAGAGAGAGATTGTTTTCCCTCAACAACCAAATAGACTGTCCCTAAATCAGAAGCTGCTGGGGGTTGAAAAGGAAGAAAAATTAGAAAAAGAAAGAGAAGGGGAAAGAAAAATAATAAGGAGAAAGAGAAAAAGAAAAGAAAAAGAAAGGGCTATAAATAAAATGAAAAAGGTCTCAACAATTTTCCATTCCCAAAGGGGAAGCAAGAAAAGGGGAGACTGATGTAAAGGAATTCCTAAACACCCAGGACACGGCAATGATGGTCAATACCCCAATAAGGAAAGTAACTGATGGAAGGAACCCCCATCAGTCAAAGAAAGGAATATAAATCACCACTGCCGGAGGAGAAACATACTCCCCGGACAATTAACGTCCGGGGAGCACAAGGCACCAAAGTGCTGTTCTCCCCCGGCAGTGGATGGGGGAGCCCCTCGAGAGAGGGATAAACCCAGGGCATCAAGGAAAAAACATCCGTGGTCCACCACATGCGGAATTGGACATAACACGTCACAAGGATAGAAGCCCAAATGTCAGCGAATATGCACCCACTGGGTGCTACACCTAACCATAATTAAATCATACATTACACAGAAGTGTCTTGGAGTATATATAAAAATACATTTGAATTGACAAAATTACAAATGAAAATACAATATAGTGAAAAAATCCTAATTTCTCAAATCCCGGAAAGGACATGACCCTCTAAATCCGGGCACTGAGAGAGGAACCCCCCAGAGGGGCAGGTCCACCAGGGGCAATGGAAAAGTTGGAGAGGTGGAGAATAAATGAGGGATTCATACTGTCTGCCAAAGATAGGAGTAACAATACGGAGGACAAAAGACCAAAAAATTTACATGGCAAACAACACTAATCAGTTTTATCAGAGCTAAAACCCTCGAGGAAGGGTCTAAAACTCTCCACCTAGGGGCGCATGCGCGGCGCAATGCAGGGAAGACTCGCCTGAGCTGAGCTCTGTCGGTCGCGGACCCTCCGGGCGGATTACCCAGGGCTAGAACGCACTTTGAGCGGCGATTTCACCCAGCACCCCTGTGGGAACACTTTGTGCATGCCATCAGCGCGGAGGAAGGGGAAACGGAGCTCCGGCCACTGCCTCACAAACTTCCTAATTCATATGGAGCAAAGGCACAGCAAGGTGTCCCAAGATGGCGCCGGACAACACGAGGGATCGCAGGCCTGCAAGGAATTCACTTCCCCATACGTCCACTCTGACCACCAGAACAGTGAGTACGAGTCCCCGCTCTCCAAAGCAGACTTGGATGCTAGCCTGACCAACATTTTTAATAAACTGGTGGACAAGATTGAGAAGGAGGTTCATAGCTCCACGGCAGCCTTATCTCAAGAGATAGCTAATATAGGCAACCGCACTGATATGTTAGAGACCAAACATGATGAGCTCTCCCTGGCTCACAATGACCTCAGAAAGGACTATGAAAATTTGGCTGACAATTTCGCCTTTATGCAGGCACAGGTCGAGGACCTCGACAACCGAAATCGCCGCCATAATATCAGGCTTCGCGGGGTCCCTGAATCAATCACAGATCTAATGCCAGCAGTCACAAAATTTTTCCATAACCTCCTGCCAGATAAACCCCCATCTGCTTTTACCTGTGACAGAATTCACAGGGCACTTCGCCCTAAACCTCCCTCTGACAGCCCCCCCAGAGATATCATCATGTACATGAGGGACTTTCTGGTCAAAGAGGACATTATGCGGGCTTCCAGGAACACCCCCAACCTTACAATGGAAGGCAAGAGAATCCAGCTATACCCAGACATATCCCCTGCCACCCTGGACAGAAGGCGTAGGATGAAGGAGGTCACAAATGTTTTGCAAACAGCCAGAATCAAATATAGATGGGGATTTCCATTTAAGCTCACGATCCCACACAACGGATAAACATACACAGTATTTAATGTCATTGAGGGCAAAGAGCTATTAATAAAACTAGGCCTGCTGGCCCAAGACCCTCAAATCCGCCCCCCATCTACGCCCAGGCCCTCACCAATCTGGTCTACTCCTCCCACCAGACGCAACCAGAGAGATCAAAGAAGATTAATCCACTCCTTTCAGAACTAGCACTTCTAAGTCCATCATGGACAATGTACAGTCCTAACATCTAGCCTATTCTTTAAGGCATGTCCTGTATCTGCTTTACTTTTACCTGCGTGCTGTTCGGAGTCTCCTTTTTTTTTTTTTTTCTCCAGATGGCGCTGTCCACCAGAGACACTTCAAGATTCACAGATACATCCATCCATACAACAACAAACTTCATGTACCACTCGTCAGTTCTGAATCCATCTTGGTTGGACTGTATGGACCTACACATTGATCGAATGTGTATGGTCACCCCATCAGGTTATGTTTTACACATTCGGTTTTATGTTTCTCACCATCTATGCCAGTGGTTATATTTGATCCTATGGTTATATCCCACTATGACCATTATGCTCCAATGCAGTTATACCTAAATGTAGCTTATATTTTACGCTCTATAATGGTGAAATTGTCTATAATATCTATAATTATCTATATTACGCTCTATGATGGTGAATTTGTCTATAATGTCTATAATTATCTATATTACGCTCTATAATGGTGAATGGTGCATTTTGCACCACATATACAACATCGACGGTTTCACCACAAGGCATCAATCTTAAAATATTAAAATGCCTGGCGCACCCGCCGCCGCTTGATTGACCCCACCCCTACAGCTGCACTCGGCTGCTGCTCCATCTCCGTATGGGGCATCACCCGCTCGGCTGTTGGGATAAGGACATTTTGGCCTTCTCTTTGTTCCTTTTTGTTTTATTTTTTAGTGACAGACTTTACTCTGTCCCCACTATCTGTAAGTTCCTAAACAGATTTATGATACTCACCCTAGAGGCTTATGAGACCTCACGTTTGTTCTACATGGTTCATGATCCCCAAGACATATGTACCCGTGCATTGCTATACTACTGTTGCTTTAGTTTTCTATATAACATGTTGCTCACCAAGGTTCATAAATATTTTAAATTGTTGTTGATGCCCACGGGGCCGCTGACCGCACTCCTGACAGGAACCGATTATGGGCCCGGTCGGGACTGTGGTCCGCTCCTGGAATTGTATACAGTGATGATGTGCTTTCAGAAGTTATTTCCTGTAAGGTTTTTCCATGAATCTTAAAATTATTTCTCACAACACACAAGGTTTTAACTCCCCCCAGAAACGGAAAAAAGCGTTTCAGCACTACAAAAGACTGGGGGCAGACATTGTCCTAATCCAGGAAACCCATTTTGCCACTTCTAAACACCCCACCTTTTTTAACAGATCATATAATCAATACCATTACACAACCTTCTCTAATAAAACACGAGGGGTAGCGATATTTATTAGAAATACAGTGGTTTTTGACATTCAACACATCTTTAAAGACCCAGATAGCCGTTTTATAATTCTTAAAGGCACCATTAACAACAGAGTAATCACAATTGCGTCTGTTTACGCCCCGAATGATGCACAAACTACATTCTTTTCCAAATTCTTTGACATCCTGGATAAATTTCAAGCTCCCCACGTCATTTTAGGAGGCGACTTTAACCTGGCCGCACACCCTGCCCTGGACAGGAGCAGGGTATCCCCCTCCTCTAAGGCATTTTCTAAATCCATTAACAGACTCATTAACAAGTTTCAGCTTATTGATTCATGGAGAGCACATAACACTGGTATTAAATCCTATACGCATTATTCACACCCTCATGATTGCTATGCCAGGCTGGACTACATCTTCTGTACCCCAATTTTATTAGCCAACTCATCACAAGCACACATACACCCTTGTCCATGGTCCGACCATGACATTACATCGTTTAACACGTCCCACATAGGCCTAGCCCCCTCTACATATAATTGGCGACTTAATTACTCCCTCCTAACAAACCCCGACATCAAGAACTCTATAACCACCCATATTGAGAATTATTTTTTGGAAAATATCAATGTCGACACCCCCCCTACCTCCCTCTGGGTTGCCCATAAGGCGGTCCTGAGGGGCCACATTATCCAAATTGCGGCGACCAAAAATAAAGAGAGGCTGGCGGGAATTAAAAGTCTAACAAATGATCTAAATCAACTGTACAAAAAATTACAACACTCCACTTCCCAGGATATTACTGATCAAATACAAGCTAAGCGTCGAGATCTCGACCTAATACTATCTGCTAATACTGAAAGATCCTTGAGATTCTCGAAAGCCAAATTTTTTCTGCATAGTAACTCCCCATCAGCCATGTTTGCTAGGAAGTTGAATCAGGATGGTAACCCCACCCATATATATAAACTAAGAGATAATAATGGGAACCTCATCACACATCCTCAAGAGGTTTTGAAAATTTTTACCACCTTTTACAAAGATCTGCTATCTGATTCAGGTGGCAGACCAAACGCTCACTCCAAATCCTGGCTAGACAACCTCCAGCTTCCCACCTTAGATCAAAACCAAAAAAGTTTCGCTAAACAGACCCTGCACCACAGATGAAATCTCCCAAATTATAAAAACACTCAAAACATCCACGGCCCCTGGTCCGGACGGATTCACGTCTTTCTATTACAAAAAAATTCTCCCCTCTACTAGTCCCCAACCTAACGAACCTTTTCAATCACATCCTTGAGGGAAACAATTTCCCAGAGGAGATGCTCCTTGCGAACCTTTCACTGATCCCTAAATCAGACAAGGACCATACTCTCCCTCAAAATTATCGTCCCATATCAGTATTGAACAATGATCTAAAGATCTTTGGCAGGATACTAGCTGACAGATTAGCTAAGGTCATATCCCCCTAATTCACCCAGATCAAACTGGTTTTATACCAGGCAGACAAATAGTAGACAACATTAGATTAGTAACGAACATTGTCCAGGATGCCAATTTGAATTCCCGACGGGCCTGTCTTCTAAGCCTTGACATCCACAAGGCTTTCGACAGCGTCAGCTGGTCCTACTTAAATGATCTACTCCCGAGATATGGAATCTCAGCCCAATTTCTACAAGGATTCAACGCTTTATACCACTCACCCCAGACTTGTATTAAGATTCCAGGCAACAACTCGAACTTCTTCCCACTGGGCAGGGGTACGAGACAGGGTTGCCCACTGTCCCCACTCTTATTTGCACTTGCCATAGAGCCCCTAGCACATGCCATTAGATCCAACACAGATATCCGAGGATATATTAAAAATGATTCAGAATTTAAGATAAGTATGTATGCAGATGATGCTTTGGTCTTCATCTCAGAACCTCTGTTGTCCATACCGGTCCTCCTGGATACCCTAAAAATATTCCATGATATATCAGGCCTTAAAATTAACGCCAATAAATGTTCTGCCCTTTCACTTAATATTCCCTCTGATGTACAAAAATTATTACAACAAAACTTCCCTTTTATATGGTGCCCTCTCTCTTTCAAGTACTTGGGGGTTAATATTACAGCCTCACACTCGCTCCTCTATAAATCCAACTTTCCTCATATTATAGCTCGGATTGAAAACCTTCTTAAATCCTGGTCCTCATATCATATCTCTTTCTTGGGAAGAGTATGTGCGGTTCGAATGACTATCATACCTAAAATACTCTACTACTTTCGCTCCCTCCCTATAACAGTTCCTAAATCTAAGATAGAGGGCCTTCAGAGAACAATAAATTTCTATGGGCGGATAAAAAGCCTAGGTATGGCTATGCACTTTTAGACCGCCCCCAATCTATGGGTGGTCTGGGACTCCCAAATCTTTGGCACTACTATCTAGCCACTAAACTATCTCAGATCTCCCAATGGTTCCCCCCCTCACATGACTTACCGTGGAAAAGATTCGAAGCTAGCTCGACCCTCCCTTTCCATCTCCAGGGTACTATTTGGTCCAACAACATTACATACAAGAAACTTTCAAAACGTAACTTAATAGTTGCACAATTAATCCAACTATGGCTGAAAATCAAAGATACTTACCTTCTCTCCTCACCCATCTCTCCCCTAACCTCCTTCTTAGGAGACCCTAGGCTTAGGCTTGCCTTTGACAACAGACAGTGGTTCTCTGCATGGATCGATAACAATCTCACTACACTATCCTCACTACTAACGAAGTGGGTATTTAAACCCTTTACACTGATTCAGAGAGAAAATGGCCTCCCCTCCAGAGAACTATAAAATTATGAACTAATCAAATCTTTCTATGCCCAATACATCTCTCTCACCATTCCCTCCACGAACACAACATTTGAAAGAATATGCATCTCATCATCCAGGGATAAAGGGATGATTTCCCGCCTATATTGCTACCTCAACAACCTTAACCTACAAGACAAATCCAATCAAATGCTTCATTGGGAGAGTGATCTGAATGTCACCTTCACCCCTGATACATGGTATGTCATGGCAGAAAATCTAAGAAAATGTAACAAGGCCATATCCTTCAGAGAAACACCAACGAAACTCTTTACCAGATGGTATCTCACCCCCACAAAGCTACATACATTTTATCCCTCAGTCTCCCCGAACTGCTTTAGAGGTTGCACAGAACCGGGCACGCTACTACACACCTTCTGGAGCTGCCCCTCCTTGAGTCATATCTGGAATCTGGCGGCTGCCAGATTCAAAGACTCCTCGGGCCATACAGTTACCCCCACTCCTCAAATATGTATATTATATGCCAAGATCCCAGAGATCCCCACCCACTCTACTAGACTATTCCACTCATTATGTAGCTCAGTTCAGTGGATGATTGCACTCAATTGGAGATCCTGTAGTGTCTCTTGGACACAGGTACTTGAAAGAATGGAAACCATCAAACTCTCCGAAAAAGTTTATCACACACTTAATGATAGCATTCAGATCTATAACACTAAATGGTCATGTTGGAATATCCCACCACATTATTAACCTCACCCTACTTGCCTTTTGGTGTGCTTTCTTTATTCAACTTCTACTAGACAACTAGTTCTACCAATATCTCTTTTTGATGTTATAACATGCATTGTACCCCACATATGTTCTTACATCCTATTCAATAACTTTGTACTGACATCTATCTTTGTCAACTTGTATGATTGACCATGTATTGCTACTATTATTTTTCATTGAAAATGTTCAATAAACTTTTGTAAACAAAAAAAACTCTCCACCTCGTTAAGTCCTGGGGGGGTTGTGGCTTTAAGGCGTCTAATCCAGCGCATTTCGCGCTGGAGTAGCACCTTATTCCAATCCCCCCCATTAAGGGGAATGTGTAACCTATCCAGAACTGTGAAGTTCACATTGGGCATGTGATACCCATGTTCCTTGGCAACATGTCTTCCAAGGGGCAAGTATAGATTACCTATCCGCATTGAATGCATGTGTTTTTCAACTCTCTTCTGAAGGGGCTGTTTAGTGTTCCCCACATAGAAGGTGTCTGCCTTGGGGAAATCCAAGTACTCCTTGTCTAGGAGAGGGTGAGTTCTTGGTGGAGGTTTTTCCTCCCTTTTGGGTCCCTGGACTTCCCACTGTTTTTTCCCTGTTCATGCCCTATATGTCCGCGGTATGTGTACCCTTGTTTATATACACCTGATCATGAAATTTATTTTGTTTTTTCTTGTTTTTTCTATTTTTCTTGTTATAGAAGAGTTATACTGTACAATTTTCCCTGAAGAAGGATGTCATTTTGAAAGATTTGAAACGCGTTGGAAAGAATCATCTCTGCCCTTAGCTTTGCCCTGGGGCATGCGGTGATCTACAGTACTTTTCTAGAACTATGTTTTTATAATGTATTTTGATATTGTCTCATTGCGATATTTAGTCTGTTTATCAATCATTTTGTAATAAATTAATATTTTTATGACCTAGTTGTCACCCACAATTACTGTTGCCTAGAAAATCCCACCCATTTAGAGGTATTCAATTTTCCATTGATCAAGGGATGATGGCAACGTCATGCCACTACACATGAGCCAACTTTTTCCACCCTTCTCTATGTTTTCAGAAAAGCTTAAAAATAGATTTTGTGGCTGGAGCTACACTTTAAAAAAGTTCCAGTTCACAATTACAAACAGATTTTAACAAACCTACAGTCCCTGTCTTATTTGCACCGGCTATATACTGCTGTTCAAAGTATAGAGGTCCAAAGGGGCTTGTAATGACCTGGGGGGAGTTGGGGGAAACCCATGCTATTTTTCTCAATGATTTTCATCCATATTGCAGGGACCAGACTTTACATTTAAGCCGAAAGCAGTTTTAAATTACTTTTTTCTTTTAGTAATGTCATTTTGTGCAGGGACAGTTCTAAACACGTGCCACTTCACAGGCATACTATAGACACCCAGCAGGTACGATATTTAAAGGAATTTTTCATAAATATTTTTTTTCACTTTAAGCATCATTAAAATCACTGCTCCAGAAAAAACTACAGTTTTTAAAACTTTTTTTTCCATTGATACATGTTCCCTGGGGCAAGACTCGGGTTTTCAAACCCATTTTACTACAATAACTTGCATATTAGGCTCTAAAATTAGCACTTTTGAAGTCGAACGTTCAAGTCCCATAGACGTCAATGGGGTTCTAAATGTTCGCTCGAACGTTCGGTCCGTTCAAAGGTTCTGGTGCGAACCGAAAAGGGGGTGTTCGGCTTATCCCTACTGGCAACCCTTCTTGAGCAACATTACAAGGGTAAGGTTTTAGAACTTATCCAGCCTTCACAGAGGGAGCAGAGGCTGAAACATCTTCGGAAAGGTGTGTGCAATGCGTTTTCAGAGCCTGGGAGGTTACAATTTCCTAGTTGCCGAGTCTTCGTTCAGTCACAGAAAGAACGGTGGAGAAGCTGGCAGCTGACAGATGCCTTTAGACAATTCATCAGTCCTCAGCGCCAAGGTCTGATCGGTTCCAGCAATTTCAGCAACCATCGCCAGCGTCTGAATTACATGGTGCAGAAATATCTAGTGGCAAGATTAGACTTGGAGACCTTTCTAACAGAACATCCACTGGGTTACTGGGTCTTGAGGATGGACCACTGGCCAGAGCTTGCTCAATATGTAATTGAGCTGCTGCCCTGTCCTGCATCCAGCGTTCTTTCTGAATGCACATTCAATGCTGCTGGAGGCTTTGTAACCAATCACAGGGTGAGCCTGTCCACAGGCTCTGTTGATCGGCTCACATTTATAAAAATGAATCAGTCTTGGATCACCAGCTACCAAGCACCTGATGCTAATGCAACTGATTAATTTTTCTATGTATGTGGGATCCCTTAAGACTGCCTATGCTGAATGACTGTGCTCAACAAGAGTATCTGTGAGGGGTTGTAGTGTTGTGGCACCACCACCACTGCCTAAGGCCCAATTTTTCTGCCCCTGTTTAACAGGGGCATGCAATTACAATTTTTACTCTAATATTTCACAGCAGCACTTGTTCCTGCGCTCAACAAGAGAATCTGGAAAGGGTTACTGTGTTGTGGCACCACCACCACTGCCTAAGGCCCAATTTTTCTGCCCCTGTTTTACAGGGGCGTGCAATTACAATTTTTAATCTAATATTTCACAGCAGGGCTCGTTCCTGCACTCAACAAGAGAATCTGTGAGGGGTTACAGTGTTGTGGCACCACCACCACTGCCTAAGGCCTAATTTGTTTTGCCCCTGTTTAACAAGGGCGTGTGATCTAATATTTCACAGAAGGGCCCGTTCCTGCGCCCACCAAGAGTAACTATGAGGGCATACAGTATTGTGGCACCAGCACCACCACCAAAGAGCCAATTTTTCTGCCCCTGTTTAACAGGGGCATGTAATTACAATTCTTGATATAATATTTCACAGCAGGGCCCGTTCCAGCACTCACCAAGAGTAACTGTGAGGGCTTACAGTGCTCTGGTACCACCAACACCTAAGGCCCAATTTTTCGCAGAGTGTATAGGGCAGGTTGTATAGTTTATAGTTTATACAGGCGGTCCCCTATTTTCAAACATCATACTTACAAACGACTCCTACATACAAACGGAGGGAGACAACAGGAAGGGAGAGGAAATATACCCCTAGGAAGGGAAATTCTCTCCTGTAAGAGTTCATATGGTAAAAAGTCTCCACTGATGCTTTATCACCAATCCTTCCCTAATAACCCAACATTTTCAAAATCGAAAATCCAATTGTCATTGGGACAGAAAGTGAGGTGAAATCTTCTGAACAGGGGCACAGACAGAAAGACAAATGTTACAGGGGTGATTGCTCTTTCTCTTCTATGTAGGAAAGGGTTAAGGTGGGACTGTAACGGTGCTGACAATAAATAGCAAAATAATGGCATACATTTTAAATATTTATTAAAAAGAGAATAGTGGTGCATCAAGCTACATAGCACAGTGTAGGCCACACAGACAGGCCTAACAAGTACAAAGATAACCTGATTATTAGCACAATTTTATAAAATTTCCAGCAACATAGAACAGGTAATATGCAAAGAGATCACAACCAGGTTGATAAGACCCAATATATTTCGCCCAGATGGGCTTCTTCAGGGGTATGGTTGAGATCGAAGTTCCGGTTCTAATGATGAAATACAGAAAATATATATTTATAAATACAGTAAGTACATACAGAGAAAAATTTATTCATTCTGCCAAAGCATACCACAAAGTGCCAACCTGCTGGTCCGGAAAGAAGACTCAGTCACCCCTTCTCTTTTTCTTCTTTCCGGACCAGCAGGTTGGCACTTTGTGGTATGCTTTGGCAGAATGAATACATTTTTCTCTGTATGTACTTACTGTATTTATAAATATATATTTTCTGTATTTCATCATTAGAACCGGAACTTCGATCTCAACCATACCCCTGAAGAAGCCCATCCAGGCGAAATATATTGGGTCTTATCAACCTGGTTGTGATCTCTTTGCATACTACCTGTTTTATAAAATTGTGCTAATAATCAGGTTATCTTTGTACTTGTTAGGCCTGTCTGTGTGGCCTACACTGTGCTATATAGCTTGATGCACCACTATTGTCTTTTTAATAAATATTTAAAACTTATGCCATTATTTTGCTATTTATTGTCAGCACCGTTACAGTCCCACCTTTGCTCTTTCTCTTCTACATACTACTTTGGGATGAGGTGCGTTTTTTAAGTTGTCATAATCTAGACCAGACAGATCCTGTCCCTATTTTCCAACCCTTTCCTACAGTATGTTATCCAAAAAGCTTAAAAATACAGTACCTGTAGCCGACATCTCGCACTCGCTGGAATAGGAAAACCACATTCCAGCGAGCGCGTCATAGAAGCGATGGGGATCCGACTTGGATTCCCGCCAATTCTAGCCGCAGCGTTTGGTATGAATCATAAGGGGGAACTCCACACCAAATTTTAAATAAAAAAATGGCATGGGTTCCCCCCCAGGGGCATACCAGGCCCCTAGGTCTGGTATGAATTGTAAGGAGAACCCCTATGCAGAAAAAACGGCGTGGGGGTTCCCCCATAATCCATACCAGACCTGTATCCAAGCACAACGCCCGGCCGGTCAGGAAAGGAGTGGGGACGAGCGAGCGCCCCCCCTTCTGAGCCGTACCAGGCCGCATGCCTTCAACATGGGGGGGTGGGTGCTCTGGGGCAGAGGGGCGCCATGCGGCCCCCCCCACCCCAAAGTACCCTGTCCCCATGTTGATAAGGACAGGGCCTCTTCCCGACAACCCTGGCCTTTGGTTGTCGGGGTCTGCAGGCAGGGGGCTTATCGGAATCTGGGAGCCCCCTTCCAATAAGCCCCCTGCCCGCAGACCCCGACAACCAATGGCCAGGGTTGTCGGGAAGAGTTCCCCCTCATGATTCATACCAAACGCCGCGGCTAGAATTGGCGGGAATCCAAGTTGGATCCCAGTCGCTTCTATGATGGCTTTTTCCCATCTCAGCGAGCCGGCTCGGCGTTGGCTCCCGCGACGGGGCTCATAGGTGGTCAATCTTGCCGAGAAAGGGAGTGAGATTGACACAATATTGCGGTCACCTACTGTAACTTAAATTTTTTTACCAGTTACAAATTACAAACTTAAGAACAAAGCTATAGTCCCTATCTTGTTTGTAACCCGGGGACTGCCTGTATATTGCTGTTCAGAGTATATAGGGCTTGGGGGCCCCACACTTTTTTTTTATTTTGGTACAGGGTTCCCCTTAATATCCATACTAGACCCAAAGCCCAAAACCCAAAGGGCCTGGTAATGGGCTGGGGGGAACCCATGCTGTTTTTATCAATGATTTTCATCTATATTGCCAGGACCCGACATTACATTACAGCCGCAAGCAGTTTTAAATTACTTTTATTCCTTTAGAAATGTCATTTTGCTGCAGGGACTTTTCTAAATACTGGAAAAATGTGCCACTTTACAGGCATACTATAGTCACCCCCAGGCACAATATTTAAAGGAATATTTCACTTTTATTGTTTCACTTTAAGCATTATTGAAATCACTGCTCCCAGAAAAACTTCAGTTTTTAAAACTTTTTTTTGCATTAATACATGTCCCCTGTGGCAGGACCCAGGTCCCCAAACACTTTTTCATGATAATAACTTGCATATTAGCCTTTAAAATGATCACTTTTGATTTTTCACGTTCGGGTCTCATAGACTTTAACGGTGTTGACGTGTTCATACAAACTTTTGGTCAGTTCGCATGTTCTGACATGAACCAAACCCGGGGGGTGTTCGGCTTATCCCTAGTTTCCTTGCCAATGTGTACCTTTCTTCTCTTTTGCTAGTTTCAAACTAATGAAAACAACTACCATTTTTGTTTTTTTGTCCAGAAACATTCCACCACTGGTCCAAGGGGCCAATTCAGATAATCTGGTGCAATTCCCCTGAATTTAGATTTAAATTACTGTAATTTAATGCATAACATATGTCATGATTTGTTTGTAACCACACACTTCAGTTAGGATGCATTCACATTTGTGAATGCATCTGGCCATTACATCACTTGCATGTGATTGCAGCATGAACAATTACATGTGAGTGGGTGGGGTTGGCTGGCAGCCTCCCATTGCTTTAAATGGGGCCGTTTATGTGCAGCTAATTGGGGGAACCCTTGCTGGGGTTCTCGAATGTAATCACTGTGAGGATGCATGTGCAAATGTGAATGCACCCTTAGGCAGGAGTTAATAAAGTTACTGTAATTAGCAAAACAAATTTATTGGTGTAAAAGATAAGGACATTAAAAAAACATTATGGGCCAGATTCACAAAGAGATACGACGGTGTATCTACAGATACACCATCGTATCTCTGACTTACACTGGTCCTATCAATGCGCCTGATTCATAGAATCAGATACGCATAGATAGGGCTAAGATCTGACAGGTGCAACTGTGTTACACTGTCGGATCTTTATTTCAATTTAAAAATGGCGCCGGGGGGTGTTCCCGCTGATTTACCTTGAATAATATGTAAATCAGCGAGATACGCAAATTCAGGAACGTACGCGGACCCGACGCAGTCTTCTTACGACGTTTCCGTAGCGGCGTACCCGTCGTATACTTACCCCTGCTTTCATCAGGCACAGCCAATGTTAAGTATAGCCGGCGTTCCCACGTCGAATTTGAATTTTCTAACGTTGTTTGCGTACGCCGATTCACAAACACGCGCGTCGCAAGTCACGCTCACTTCGAAACCACTGACGTCCTAGTGACGTCAGTGGGAGCAATGCACGCCGGGAAATTCCCTGGACGGCGCATGCGCATTTAAATCGGCGCGGGAACGCGCCTGATTTAAATAGTACACTCCCCCTAGCCGCGGAATTTGAATTCCGCCGGGGGATTTAGGATCCGCCGCCGCAAGTTTGGAGGTAAGTGTTTTGTGAATTGGCCACTTGCCTCTCAAACTTGCGGGAGCGGATCTTAAATCACGTAGATTGAGCGGATCTATAGATCCGCTGATCTACGTGAATCTGGCCCTAAACATATATTAGCATTAAAGCTAGAAAAACAAAAGGACCATCTCTGGACAGGTGGTGCATTTCCACCCAAGTTGCAGGAGTTGTAAAAATGCTGTAATACAGCTGGGATAATATACCCAGGTCTAAATGACCTATGAAGAGTAACCCAAGTGTTGAATCAAGTTTAAAATTATATTTTAAAAGGGAGGATGAAGTCATGGGATGATATCAATGATTTTCCTGATCTGTATTGGAAAACTGTGGACAAGTAGATGATTGTCTTCAGGTAGAAGGTAGCTGTAAAGAAATGAGGGAGCATTGCTGGGTAACAGTGGTCAAGAGGAGGTGTGCAAGTGGTGTAGTAGTGAATACAAGTGTCCAATAAAGTGATGTATGGCTCACTGGAACCATAAGAACATAGTCCTCCTTGACCTCCCTCTCACTGTATCAATCAGAGTCCCAATTAAGGCTTGCTCTTAAACCCCAAATGAAGCAAAATGAAGAGGTAATCCTTTCCAGAAAAATAATAGTCCTTTCCAAAGAATAGTAAATGTGTTGATACTTATGAATGAATGAATGAATGAATGAGAAACTTATATAGCGCGACACATGCGAACTTAATCACCTCTGGGCGCTTGATGTACCTGTCTCTTTTGATATCAAAAGAGATGAGTTTTGATCTTTTTCCTGAAGGCTAAGTGGTTCTCCTCCAACCGAACGCAGGTTGGTAAAGCGTTCCATAGTCTGGGACCTTGGACCGCGAATCTTCTATCTCCTTTGGACTTGTAGTTGGCTTTCGGTATCTGAAGAAGATTTTGATTGGTGGATTGCAGAACGCGATTGGGATTATGGGCTTTTATTTTTTTGCATAGATAATGGGGAGCATTCCCATGGATACATCTATGGGTTAGACAGAGTGCTTTAAAAGCAATTCTGTCTTTTACTGGCAACCAGTGAAGGGTTCTTAGTGAAGGTGAGATTGATTCCCAGGGCTTTTTCCCAGTGACAAGTCTGGCGGCCGTATTTTGAACGACTTGCAGACGAGCGATTTGGTACTTTGGGAGTCCGAGGTAAAGGGCATTCGCATAGTCCAGTCTGGAGTTCACAATTGATCCCACTACGACCGCTATGTCTTCTTTGGGAATAAAAGGAGTCAGTCTGCGTAGTAGGCGCAGCAGATGGTGAGAACCGCTGACTACCGACCCTATTTGTGCGTCCATTGTCATGTCGGAGTCGAAGATGACCCCGAGACTTTTGACTTTGGCGCTAGGGGAGATGATTTTGCCCAGAATGGGCGGGGTTATCCATGGTGTTGCATGTTGATTCCTCCGTTTGGCGTGAAACAGGAGAAGTTCTGTTTTTGCTCCGTTGAGTTTAAGGTAACTCTTTGTCATCCAGTTCTCTATCAAAGAGAGGCATGTCTCTAGATTGAGGTGGTGATCCTTTCTATTGCAAATGCAGAAATATAGTTGCGTGTCATCTGCATATGAGTGATAGAGCATTTTTTGGCTGCTGATGATTTCAAAAAGAGGACAAAGATAGATATTGAATGACAGAGGCGATCCTTGAGGGACTCCGCATGATACTGTGCGTTTCTCAGAAGTGAAGGGTCCTAACTTCACTGTTTGAGTTCGGTTTTCCAAAAAAGAGGAGAACCAAGATAAATTGTCCTCTGCAACTCTGGCTACTTCAGTTAGCCGTGTCAATAGTAGTTTGTGGTCTACAGTGTCAAAAGCTGCGCTTAGGTCTAACAGAACCAGAAGACAAGATTCTCCTTCGTCTGCGGCCTCGAGAGCGTCGTCCCATACTTTAAGCAATGCTGTTTCCGTCCCGTGTCCGGGATGGAAGCCAGATTGAAATGGATCAAGTAGGTTGTGGGCATCTAGATGCTGTTGCAGCTGTTGTACCACTACTTTTTCCATTATCTTTGAGAGTACATTTAGGCATGTTATGGGACGGCGGTGGAGTGGGTCCTTGGGGTCTAGTGTGGGTTTCTTCAAGATGGGTTGGATTATGCCCTCTTTCAACTTGGAGGGCACTATGCCCTCCTTGAAAGATTGGTTTATAAGCTGCGTGATAGGAGGTGCCAGGATGTCGGCGCATTCCTTCAGCAGTTAAGTTGGGATGATATCATTCGGTGCTGTGCCGTTACGCAAAGCACCGATGATGATCTTTGTGGCATCGATGGAGACGGGTTTCAGCGTGAACTTACCTGATTGTGGTGCATTGTTGTGGGTATTGTGTGAATAATTGCGAGGGGAGTTGAGGGGGGTATTGTTTTTCTGAATGCTTTCTCGGATTTCCCCGATTTTATTAATGAAGTAATCCGATAAATCATTGCAAAATTCTTGGGTGTCTGAATTGGGGACTTCAAGACAACCTGGATTCATGGTCTGAGTGACCAGCTTGAAGAGTTTGCGGGGGTGGTTGAGGGCGCTGTTGATAGCCTTGGAAAAATAATTTTTCTTGGCTTTGAAAATTTCTTTGTGGTATTTTCTTGTTATTGCTTTGTAGTTGGAGAGGTTTTCCTCTGAAGAGCTTCTTTTCCAGGCGGCTTCCGCCCTTCTGCGCTCTTGCTTCAGTAACGCCAGTTGGTTGTTGAACCAGCTGGAGGAATTTTTTCGGATGCAGGTTTTACGTTTCGTCGCTATTAAGTCGGCTGACTGTAATAGGGCTGCGTTTATGGCATCCAGTGTTTCTTCGGCTGTTTGATGCGGCTGAATGGTTTTTATTTTTCCCCTTAACGTGGTTTTGAAGAGTTCCGAGTGGAGCTTCTTCTGACATCTAGTCCAGTGTGTTATCACTGGTTTTGATGTTTTTGTTAAGAGGGAGATTTCCGAAATAATGAATTTAATTGCATGGTCATCAGTCCATGGCAACGGTTCATTTTCCAAGATTCTTATTTCCAGATCTTGTCTGAAAATAGGATCGAGTGTGTGACCTGAAGCATGTGTGGGTCCACATACTAATTGTTGTAGCCCTAATCCTTCCAGATGGTCAATACAGGCATTGGCAACGGGGTCTTGTGGGGAATTGGCCCAGAGGTTGAAATCCCCGAGCAGCAAAAGGTGTTTGCCGTTAAGGGTGTATGTGGAGATAAACTCCATCAATGATAGTTATCAATGATAACAGCTGCGATTTTGGACCGGGTGGTCTATAGCAGAGTAGAATCCGGACGGTCTCCTGGGAATTTATTTGCAGTTGTAGAGTAAGGGTTTCCATGAATGGAAGATGGTTCTGAAGGACTGGTTTGGTGATCGCAAGATGAATCTTATGGATCACCGCCAGGCCTCCTCCTCTTTGCCCTATTCTGTTTTCAGTTATGATACGATAGTTATCTGGCACCAGTTCACTTAGAATGGTGTTACAGTCGGCTGTGAGCCAGCTCTCTGTAATAAAGAGGCAGTCTAAATCGTTTTCTATAATGAAATCATGGATTTCTAGTCAGTGTTTTACTGCCGTTCTTGTGTTGATTAGCGCACATGAAATGGGCTTAGGCTGCGGTGAACGGCGGGGAATTTTGATAGTCGATCGTTGATCGATTCTCAATAGTCGCTCAATTATTAGGGCTTTTTTGGCGATGGCTGGCAATATTGCGGCAAATCGCCTCAGATTCCAAATGGTTTCTGCAGAATATTGCAGATTGACCATGTTTGCGAACCACTAGGGGGGGGAGGGGGGGGGGGATTTTCAAGGATTAACTGAATCCTCTATCCTGGCTTGGTCCAGAGGAAGGCAAAAAAAACCCTGGCCGAGCTGTGCCAATTTGCTATGACAGGGAAAAAAAATCCTTCCTGACCCCTTGAGAGGCGATCGGGCGAACCCTGGATCAAGTTCTAATAGTATCTGAGAAGGGGAGAGTGGGGCTGGGTGTAGCAAGATGGCCGCCGATCAGGCAGTAGGGGCCAGGCTGGGGGCTATCAGATTGGGTGGATCGGAGCTGCTGGGGAGGACGGGATCGATAGTAGGGAGAAAGGTACTCTTCAGGGGTAAGGGGGGCTTTTCTGGGCTGTTTGGGCAGTTAGGAGAAGGTTGCTGGGGGAGGGGAAGCGGCGCGCCACTAGGCCACGGATGAAGCCACAGCCTTTCCTAGATCGCGGCTGCCGCGATTTGTTACAGGCCGGCGCGGATGCCCGAAAAGGCGTAAAATTGAGCCGGAGAGGTGGCGGAGGGATGCCTGGAGTAGTGGTGTGTGTGGGGGAACAGGAGAGGGATGTCTCTGTGGAGCTAGGGAAGCCAGGGGAAGCCAGATGGGGGAGTCTATCCGGGCGGAAAAGCCACGGCTTATCCTTAAAAGGACGGCCGCAACTCGCCCCCGGACCGGACTGAGGATCAGAAAGATGGACAACAATCGGGTAAACACAGGGGCTTACCAGTGAGGTTTCTAATCCTGGAAGCTGGAGTTGTTTTGTGTAGCAAGGAGCAGGAGCAGCTGTCCTGGCTCCTGGGTCTTGGAGGAAAAGAACACCTGCCTGCCTGCCTAGCTGCCTAGCTGTCTGCTGCTTGGAGGGATCAACTTGTGATCAATTCCACAGGTCCATGATCCAGGGATAAGTTCCTCCCTTGTCTTTGAAAACAGCAGCCTTGCAAAGTATGTAAGGGTCAAAGGCATGTAGTCTAGAGATGGGCCGTGCTGGCCTGACCGGTTTCACTAATCCCTGTCAGCTGCGTCAGAGGCTGGTTGCCAATGCGGTCCGCATTTTTCTTTTTTTTTTTACAAAAATAAAACCCCTAGGCCCGGATTCACAAAGCACTTACGCCAACGTATCTCGAGATACGCCGCGTAAGTGTAACTATGCGCCATCGTATCTGTGCGCCGTGCCCACAATCTGAGATATGCCTAAAAATATGCTTCCTACGACCGACGTAACTTGCCTACGCCGTCGTATCGTGGGCGCATATTTACGCTGGGCGCATTTGCTGCTCCCATTGATTTTCTATGCACATATGCAAATAAGGGAGATACGCCAATTCACGAACGTACTTGCGCCCGGCGCATAATATACGCGGTTTGCGTAAGTCGTACGTCCGGCGTAAAGTTATTCCCCATATATGAGGCGCAACTCATGCTAAGGTATGGACCAGGGAACACAGCCGTCGTTTACGTAGTACGTGAATAGGGCTGGGCGTAGGTTACGTTCACGTCGTAGGCAGTGATCCGTCGTATCTTAGGGAGTAGTTCCGACGTGATTCTGAGCATGCGCACTGTGATGCGTCCACGCCGTTCGTTTTAGGCACTTCTATGACGCTTGGGCCATCATTTGCATGGGGTAACGCCGCATTAGCATGGCTCACGCCCACTTCCACCTACGCCGAGGGAACCCAGCGTATCTTTAAGAGCGAGTGGGAGCAAGTACTTTGTGAATCCAGTGCTTGCCTCTCTGTGCTACGTCGGCGTAGCGTATATTAGATACGCTACGCCGGCATAAATATGCGCCGATGTATGTGAATCTGGGCCCAAGTGTTTGTTAATCTCTCTGTCTAAAAAAAATATTAACTTCATTTGGTTTCAGTGTTGCATGACCAAGTAATTGTGAGTTAAAGTCTCACAGTACTGAAAAATGTCCTGGCAATGAAGGGGCTTGACCAATGTCAGTACTGAGGCTGTTTAATTATAGAATGTCTTTAAAGTTCTATTTTTAGCCTTGGCTATAGATATCCTGATTTTTGTTTTCTAAATCATTAAAATGCTGTCATAATATAACAGTTTCTTGCATAGTATTGTTGGAAGGGTTATGTGTGATGTGATGACATCACCTAAAGGGTAACTCCACTTTTGTGGTAAAATATAGCAAATAAAAAAATAATAATAATATAGTGTATACAATTGCGACACAAGTCGTATTGTAATTGAATGTAATTAAAAATTACCTTTCCTTTTCAACCTGCAGCTCTGTGATTTTATGTAAAATTCAATATGGTTATCTGGAGGTATCCCGTACACAGAATGTATACAGAACACCTCCCAGAAACATAATTTCCTGCTTGTGTGATTGGCTTACTGATTTTATCAGAAGTCTGCTTTAAGATACAAATCAGATTTCAGGCATCCTCTGCAACAAAAATGGTGAGATACTCCCAATAGGAAATTGTGTCTAAAGAGATGCAGACCCAGCAGTTTTCCTCATTAGAGCCCTTTAGGTGCAGCAGCTGGTTGATAATTATGTAGCCACTCCCATTAGATTCACTTAGAAAAGGGGCACAGAGGAAAACACAGTGATTTCTTCTAAATAACAAAAGGTAGGAATCTGCAACAAAGTTAGTTAAAATTCTTGCAATGTAATAGATCACCCAGAGGTGAATGTTTTTTTTCTCAACAAAAGTGGAGTTACTTTTTAACACCTAAATTGTGTCTAAAACAGCAACATACGAAGTCACGGGAATACAAGAGGCAGTCTGCGCACAAAGCAATAAGGTTTTTACATGGTTACATTGATATCTAAATTTATCAGACACAATTACACTGGAAAATTAGTTAAGCTTTTTGTCACTTTAGTTAACTTTATAACGGCAGAATAATTCCTTTGCCAAGAGAAAGGCTTTGTTGGTCTAATTGCTAATGCAGCAGTTTAAATAATGTTTACCAGTGCATGTGTTATTAAAGAGCAAATCCAGGTATCCATCTTCAATTTAAATTAGTTCAATAATGTGATCGTATTCCATTGTGTATTGACACAAGCACATTTTAAATAGCTAATAATCTCCAAATTATGATATGGCCTAATGATTATTAAGATGTTTTTGGTCAGCACATTTAGCAAATAAACAGTCTGTTCAGATCATCTTTGTCCTCATAAAACCACCCTGGGAAAACCATGAAGTGCTTATAGTATTAGAGTAAATGATTTCAGCAGCACTTAGAATGCACTATCGCTAACCACATCATCAAGGAGATAAGAGAACAAAGGAGCTTTTATTACTACAAATTAAAGGGCCTTGCTACACAAAATCCATATTTCAGTTTTGGACTGATACCTGCTAGTTTTGTTACCTACAGCTTCATATCTTTCTTGAGAGCAAGTCTACCCATCTGCTGCAGTTGTTGTGAGGGGTTCCTTAAACATGTTGGATTTTTCATTTATTTCGCAAAGCAAAGTACAGTAGGCACAAGTTTCCATCCAACACTAAATATTTACTGTGGAGAATATATATTTGTACAGCAAATGTTGTCAAATTACAGCTGCTTCCAAGTTGAAGGGAGAGTATACAAATTACATACCATTTAGATATTGAAAGACATTTTTTAATTTTTCCATCTATTAACCACTTCCCTACCTGCCCATAGTCAAATGACGTCCACAGATGGGATCTCCCATCCTGGGTGGATATCATATGACGTCCTGGGCTTCCCGGCCATCAAGGGGGCATTTGCGATTGCCCGCGGTATCGCTCGCGATTTGCCATGATTACAGCAGGACTGTGGATCTGTGTGTGTAAACACACAGATCCATGTCCTGTCAGTGGTGAGGAGACCAATGTGTGTTCCCATACAGAGGTACACAGATCGGTCTCCTCCCTTGTGTGTCCCCTCCCCCTACAGTTAGAATCACTCCCTAGGGAACATATTTAACCCTTTCAGCGCCCCCTAGTGTTAACCCCTTCCCTGACATTTACACAGTAATCAGTGCAGTTTTATAGCACTAATCGCTGTATAAATGTGAATGGTCCCAAAAATGTGTCAAAAGTGTCCGATATGTCTGTCGCAATGTCACTGTCACAGTAAAAAATCGCAGATCGCCACCATTACTAGTAAAAAAAAAATGCCATAAATCTATCCCCTATTTTGTAGACACTATGGGCCTGATTTACTATGCTCTGTGCGCTGCGCTGGTTCATGCCTTAATTAGTGCGCCGGGTGGAGGCTTAATTGGGCGCATGAACCAGCGTAGCAGCCGGCGCATTGAAAGTAATATGTAAAGCCGCGCCGAACTCCCTATAGAAGTCTATGGGAGAAATCAAAAGTGTTCATTTTAAAGGCTAATCTGCAAGTGTTGTCCTAAAAAGTGTTTGGGGACCTCAGTCCTGTCCCAGGGGACATGTATCAATGCTTTTTTTATTTTTTAAAACGGCCGTTTTTTCGGGAGCAGTGAAATTAATAATTCTTAAAGTGAAACAATAAAAGTGAAATATTCCTTTAAATTTCGTACCTGGGGGGGTGTAATGTCAGCATGTGAAATAGCGCATTTTTCCCGCACTTAGAACTGCCCCTGCACAAAGTGACATTCAGAATGAAAAAACTCATTTAAAAATTCACACGCGGCTATAATGAATTGTCGGCTCTGACAATTCTAAAGGGATTCATTCATAAAACAAAAACAAAAAATGTGTAGGGGTTCCCCCAAATTAAATTACCAGGCCCTTCAGGTCTGGAATGGATATTAAGGGGAACCCCGCCGTAAAAAACAAAAAAAAAAAGACGTGCGGTTCCCGGCAAATATCCATTCCAGGCCCTTCAGGTCTGGTGTGGATTTTAAGGGGAACTCCACCCCAAATTAAAAAAAAAAATGGCGTGGAGTCCCCCTAAAAATCCACACCAGACCCTTATCCGAGCACGTTGACCTGGCCGGCCGCAGAAAAGAGGGGGGGGCAGAGTGCGCCCCCCCCCTCTCCTGAACCGCACCAGGCCACATGCCCTCAACATGGGGCGGATGTCCCCATGTTGATGGGGACAAGGGCCTCATCCCCACAACCCTTGCCCGGTGGTTGTGGGGGTCTGCGGGCGGGGGGCTTATCAGAATCTGGAAGACCCCTTTAACAAAGGGGACCCCCAGATCCTGGCCCCCCCCTATGTGAAATGGTAATGGGGTACATTGTACCTCTACCATTTCACCCCCAAAAAAATGTCAAAAGTGTTAAAAATGACAGTAGCCGGTTTTTGACAAATCTTTTAATAAAATCTTCTTTTCTTCTTTCCTTCGGGTTTCTTCCGCTGCTTCTTTCTTGGGTCTTCTCGTCTACATCTTGCCCGACGTGTTCTTCTATCTTCTCCGTCCGTCCTTCAGCCTCCTGGTCCCGCATCTTGCCCGTTGTCTTCTCCTGTCTTCTTCTCTGTCCGTCCGCCAGCCTCCTCGTCCGCATCTTGTGTCTTCTCCGGTCTTCTTCTCGGTCCGCCAGCCTTCTCGTCCACATCTTTTTCTTCCCCGGACCCAGCGTTTGAATTTGATTTGGCCGCCGTGTTGCGCTCCTGGGACCCGCCCCCCTCTGACGCCACAAGTAAACTCCTTAGAAGGTCATGTGCGTCAGAGGGGGGCGGGGTCACAGAGCGTCACACAGCGGGGGAATTCAATTTCAATCGCGCCGCCCGGAGAAGAAGATGCCGCCGCTTCCAATTGAAGTTCCCGCCGTGTCACACTCATGTGACCCCGCCCCCCTCTGATGCACATGACCTTCTAAGGAGTTTACTTGTGGCGTCAGAGGGGGGCGGGTCCCAGGAGCGGAACACGGCGGCCAAATCAAATTCAAACGCTGCGTCCGGGGAAGAAAAAGATGTGGACGAGAAGGCTGGCGGACCGAGAAGAAGACCGGAGAAGACACAAGATGCGGACGAGGAGGCTGGCGGACGGACGGAGAAGAAGACAGGAGAAGACAACGGGCAAGATGCGGGACCAGAAGGCTGAAGGACGGACGGAGAAGATAGAAGAACATGTCGGGCAAGATGTGGACGAGAAGACCCAAGAAAGAAGCAGCGGAAGAAACCCGAAGGAAAGAAGAAAAGAAGATTTTATTAAAAGATTTGTCAAAAACCGGCTACTGTCATTTTTAACACTTTTGACATTTTTTTTGGGGTGAAATGGTAGAGGTACAATGTACCCCATTACCATTTCACATAGGGGGGGCCAGGATCTGGGGGTCCCCTTTGTTAAAGGGGTCTTCCAGATTCTGATAAGCCCCCCGCCCGCAGACCCCCACAACCACCGGGCAAGGGTTGTGGGGATGAGGCCCTTGTCCCCATCAACATGGGGACATCCTCCCCATGTTGAGGGCATGTGGCCTGGTGCGGTTCAGGAGAGGGGGGGGGGCCGCACTCTGTCCCCCCCTCTTTTCTGCGGCCGGCCAGGTCAACGTGCTCGGATAAGGGTCTGGTGTGGATTTTTAGGGGTACTCCACGCCATTTTTTTTCAATTTGGGGTGGAGTTCCCCTTAAAATCCACACCAGACCTGAAGGGTCTGGTATGGATATTTGGGGGGACCCCACGCCATTTTTTTGGGGGGGTTTTACGGCAGGGTTCCCCTTAATATCCATTCCAGACCTGAAGGGCCTGGTAATTTAATTTGAAGGGGCCCCCATTTTTTTTTTTTTTTTATTATTTTTAATGAGCAATGACTGTATTCTTTATAGCCATGAGTACTTTAAACTTCCTTTTTTTTGTTTCACTTCAGAAATGACATCTTGTACAGGGACAGTTCTAAGCACGGGAAACATGCGTGTACCCCCTCCCCCCCTGTCTGAAATTTAAAGGAATATTTCACTTTTATTATTTCACTTTAACCACTTCCATACCGCGCCTATTCTGGCAATTCTCTCCTTCATGTAAAAATTATATTTTGTTCCTGGGAAATTAATCAGGACCCCCAAACATTATATATAATTTTTTAGCAGACACCCTAGGGAATAAAGTGGCGGTCATTTTTTATTTGATTTCCAACGGTATTTGCGGTCGCTGGTTCGAATCCAGCCCGTGACACCATCTGCATGGAGTTTGCATGTTCTCCCTGTGCCTGCGTGGGTTTCCTCCCACAATATAAAAACACGCTGTAAATCGGATCCGGTCTAAATAAGCCCTAATATGCAGTAGTATATTTAGTTTTTGTTCTGCCCTAGGCCTGACTACATATCTGCACCTCCTAATAGAAAAATGACCCACCCCTTCCTGTCAAGGTCACACCCTGTTTTTGTATGACCCGCCCAGTAATTTTCAGGGGACCCACACACTAGTTCTGGGGGGGAGGGGGGCACTGGATTCCCTTAACCACTTCCATACCAGGCACTTACGCACCTTCCCGCCCAAGCCAATTTTCAGCTTTCAGCACTGTCGCACTTTGAATGGCAATTGCGCGGTCATACAACACTGTACCCAAACAAAATTGGCGTCCTTTTTCCCCCACAAATAGAGCTTTCTTTTGTTGGTATTTGATCACCTCTGCGATTTTTTTTTTGCGCAACAACTAAAAAAAGACTGCAAATTTTGAAAAAAAAAAACATTTTTATTTTTTTAGGTTAATTTTTTGGTAAATAAGTTTTTCTCTTTAAATTACGGGCACTGATATGGCGGCACTGATGGGCACCGATGAGATGGCACTGATGGACATTGATGAGGTAGTACTGACGGGCACAGATGAGGTGGCATTGATTGGCGGCGCTGGTATGCGGCACTGATGGGCACTCATAGGCGGCACTGATGGGCACTCATGGGCGGCACAGATGGGCACTCATGGGCGGCACTTATGGGTGGCACTGATGGATACTTATGGGTGGCACAGGTGGGCACTGATAGGTGGGCACTGTGCATGGATGGGCACTGTGGGGTGGCACTGATGGACACTGTGGGGTGGCACTGATGAACACTGTGGGGTGGCACTGATTTTCCCAGGTTGCCAGTCAGTGCCCATTTGTGGGCACTGATTGGCATCTTTTTTCTTTTTTTTTAATGCTTTTTTTTTTTATTTTCCATAATTTTTTTTTTTTGTTGCCCACCCTGGTGGTCCAGGGTGGGCATCCCTGGTGGTCCAGTGTGGTCATCCGAGGGGGGGCTGCGCTGATAAACAATCAGCGCGAACGCCCCCTGTCAGGAGAGCCGCCGATCGGCTCTCCTATACTCGCGTCTGTCAGACACGAGTGAGGAAGAGCCATCGATGGCTCTTCCTGTTTACATCGTGATCAGCCGTGATTGGACACGGCTGATCACGTGGTAAAGAGTCTCCGTCTCCGTGAGAGACTCTTTACCAAGATCGGAGATGCAGGGTGTCAGACTGACACCCCGCATCACCGATCGCCGCGCTGCATGCCCCCACAGGCGCGCGCGGCATTAAATCCTACAGGACGTCCTGTCAGGATTGTGTAACCACTTCCCGGACGTAAATCGGCCATAGGCTGGGCGGGAAGTGGTTAATTTGCATAGTTTTTCTCTCACTTCCTGTTTGGCTATGGGGCAGGAAGTGAAGGCAAATCTCCCCAATTGGACACAGATAATACAAAATAAACTGACAGGGCCTATAACCCTCCCTCACTCTATCCAAAATTAAAGAAAATAAAAAGTGTTGATTATAGTTCTAGTCAGGGGCGGACTGACCATTGAGTCACTCGGGCACTGCCCGAGGGCCCCATGCCACTGGGGGGGCCCATCCGGGTTGCCAGGCTCAGTAAAACCAGGGACAGTATGTAAAAATCTTTTATTTTTTTAGATCTGTCCCTGATATGTCCGAAAATTACATGCTTTTAATGTGAATATCCCAAGATTTTAGCTGCCCGCCTCTGCACTACCTCCTGGCGTGGTGGCCATCTGTAAGCCAGAGGGGCCCCATACTCTTCTATTGCCCGGGGGCCCCATGAGTTGTCAGTCCGCCCCTGGTTCTAGTTTAAGCACAAATTTCATAGAGTTTTATTGAGAGGCCTAAGAAAATATAACCATGCCAATAGGCCAGGATACAGCGTGGCTAATATGTATGAATGTGTGTGTTAGAGCACCCCACCCAATGTTAACTAAAAAATTAATAATTTGCAAATAAGTATTATCTGCTCATTTTTTGGGGATGTCTGCACCCCTGATAGTGAGAACATTTGTGAGGTATCTTCACCCTTTCTAATTGAAATTCATTCACTTCCTGTCACATAGCCAAACAGGAAGTGAGGGTAAAACCTTACTAATATCTTTTCTTGGGGACACAGAGATCAATCTAAATAGTTTCCCATTATGTAAATTGCACTCTAGTATTTTGCTGTGTACACCCCAAATTATTAGGGATCTTGGACTTTGGGGTCCATTTACTAAAGGCAAATCCACTAATACAAGTGCAAAGCAAGGAAGAAAACAAAACAACTTTGCTTCTACAGGATTGGATGTTAAAGCCATCAGTGCTTCCTCTCTGATTTTCAGCAACTATGCTTGTACTGCAGAGTGGCTTTGCCTTTACTAAACCCCAAACTAAATAATCATTTGGGGCAGGGATCCTCAAACTATGGCCCTCCAGCTGTTGTAGAACTACACATCCCATGATGCCTTGTAATGCACTGACATTCACAGACATGACTAGGCATGATGGGAATTGTAGTTCCTGAACAACTGGAGGGCCGTAGTTTGAAGACCCATGATTTGGGGTGTACACAGCAGTGCTGGAGTGCAATTTGCTTAATGGGGACACTAGTTAGATTGACCTGTGTCCCCAAGAAAAGACACTGGTAGGGTTTTAACCTCACTTCCTGTTCAGCTGTGTGACAGGAAGTGAAGCCAATTTTAAGAAAAGGGACACAAAGCTCAACACAAAAAAAAAACACAAGCAGGGGTTCTAACTAGGGTTGCCACCTCATCCCTTTAAAAAGGAACACATATGAATTACACAGATTTTGAGGCTAATTTAATGCAGGTAAGGCACCAAGTGAGTTTAATTACCACCTTAATCAGCCACAGAACCTGTGTAATTCAGATGTGTTCCTTTTTAAAGGGATGAGGTGGCAACCCTAGTTCTAACACTCACTTGGCTTCCCTCAAACACCCACAATTAGAATAGGATTGCCTTGCCCTAGATTTAAGCACAGTGCTGTAAATCAGCACTTCAAGCCTGTCCACCAATACCCCCCCCCCCCCCCAACAGGCCATGTTTGCAGGTTTTCCTTCATCTTGCACATGTGCTTTAAAAGACAGTCTGGACAGCAATTCTTGATAAGAGAAATCCACAAAACATGTCCTGTCGGGGGTACTTGAGGGCTGAGGACCACTACAGTTAAAAGAAAATACTTACCAGTTTTTGTCTTTAAAGTCATGGGGAATAAACATGGCAAACATTTCATGATTACACACCAGGAAAGAAGCTTAGACAAAAATCACACCTAATTTGTTAGGCCCTAACTTAGTTCAGCTGCAGCTGTCAAAATATGTTGCATGAAAAAGTAACAAAAAACAAACTTCAAAATTTAAAAGTAATTTTTATTGGTCAACAAAACAAGGAAAGAAAAAAAACAAACAAACACACACAAACAAAAATACATTTCAAAACTCAAAATAAACAGATTTAAAGTCGCAACATCTTCACAATTTTTTCATAAAATAAGGCCACAGAGACAAATACATCAAAGTGAACATCATTTAAAAATAAACAAAAACCATTGGCAAAATAAAAACCCATGCAACAAACCACATTTGTGTTCCACAACAGCATTTCTGCCTGCCCCTATGAGGGCAGCTGAGGACTGATCGATGCACGGTTTTTATAACATGTGCTAGTAATGAAGCAATTGAAATCACATGAACAAATTGCAGTCTCTAGTGTGGGTGAGCTTACACCTGGTTAATTAACCCAACCCACGCTCTATGACCATCCAAGAGATTTTCACCTTTTAAAAAGAAAGGATTTTTTCTAAGTATTTGAGCATGCTCAGTTCATCACACATGTAGGAACCAAGCTGCAATGGCATGAGAGTTTTTTTTTTTTTTTTTCCCTGATCTCATGCTTTCCAGCCTGGCTCGGTCATTGACCAACAATATGGTCCAGGGCTCAAGTGGTTAAAAATTAACAAAACACAAAAGTGAGCCCAATTTTTGGGGATAATGTGAAAGATGATGTTACACCGAGTAAATAGATACCTTACATGTCACGCTTTACTATTGGAAACACTCCTGCAATGGGGGCAAAATTAATTCCGTGAATATCCCCATAGGCGACCTTTTTCTTTTTTTTCCAGGTTACCAGTTTATAGTTACAAAGAAGGTCTAGTGGTAAAAGTATTGCTCTCGCTCTAACGCACGCGTCAATACCTCACATGTGTGGTTTGAACGATGTTTATATATGTGGGCGGGACTTGCGTAAGTCCCGCCCACATATGTAAAAAAAAAAATTACGTTTTGCTATAATAAATATCCCCAAAAATATATATTCTAAAAAATAAAAAAAAAACTCAGTTTAGGCCGATACGTATTCTACATCTTTTTGGTTCCAAAAAATCGCAAATAGCGTTTAGTGTTTGGTTTTGGCAAAAGTTATAGCGTCTACAAAATATGGCTTTTTTTTGTTTTAACTAGTTATTGCGGCGATCAGCGATTTTTATCGGTACTGCGACATTATGGCGGACACATCGAACACTTTTTTGGAACCATTGGCATTTTTCTAGCGATCAGTGCTGTAAAAATGCATTGCTTACTATAAAAATGCCACTGGCAGGGAAGTGGTTAACACTAGGTGCGAGGGAGGGGTTAAATATGTTCCCTGGGTGTGTTCAAACTGTAGGGGGGGTGGGACTGACATGTGTAAATGACAGATCGCTGTTCATGAAGGGGAACTCCAGACCCCCCAAAAAAAAATAAGGTGGGTTCCCTCCAGGTGCATACCAGGCTCTTAGACTTGGTCTGGAACATAAGGGGTTAAACCCGCGCAAAAAAAAACAGCGTGGGGTCCCCCCCAAGATCCAAACCAAGCCCTTATCCCAGGCACGCAGTCTGGTCAGACAGGAATGGGGGTGGGGACGAGCGAGCGCCCCCCCCCCTCCTGAGCCGTACCAGACCACATGCCCTCAACATGGGGGAGTGTGTGCTGTGGGGGAGGGGGCACTGCCTCCCCACCCCAAAGCACTCTTGTCCCCATGTCGATAGGGACAAGAGCCTCTTCCCGACAGCCCTGGCCGTTGGTTGTCGGGGTATGCGGGCGGAGGGCTTATCAGAATCTGAGAGGCCCCTTTAATAAAGGGGCCCCCAGATTCCGGCCCCCCACCCTATGTGAATGAGTATGGGGTACATTGTACCCCTACCCATTCACCTGGGGAAAAAAATAATACACCACACACATTTAAAAATTAATTTATTAGTCAGCCGGGGGTCTTCTGCCGGGGCCCCCCACCACCACCCCATTAGGCCCCGGGCTTCGCCATCTTCTGCCGGAACCCCCTTCACCAGTGAGGCTCCTGCCTCTGGGGGAGGGTCCCGGGCTTCTACGACGGTTTCTGCGGGGGGGGTGCACTGGCACCCCACCCCCGTCTTCAGCGCCGTAATTCACCGGGACCCCCTTCACCAGTGAGGCTCCTGCCTTTGGGGGAGGGTCCCGGGCTTGTACGGTGTCTTCCGCCGGGGGGCGACACCCGCGGGCTTCTGCGATGCCTTCCGCTTCTGCCTGTCTCCTCCGCGGAGCACAGGGCTTGTCTCCGCTGTCTTCTCCCTTCTCTTCCATTCGATGTTGACACGACGAGGTCCGGCGCTGGAATGCCGTCTGAGCAGCGGGCATGGACTTATATAGGGCAATGCCACCATGTGACCTCAACCCATGTGACATCACATTCCCATCATGCCCAGGGAATGTGATGTCACATGGGTTGAGGTCACATGGTGGCATTACCCTATATAAGTCCATGCCCGCCGCTGACACGGCATGTCAGCGCGGAACCTCGTCGTGTCAACATCCAATGGAAGAGAAGGAAGAAGACAGCGCAGACAAGCCCTGTGCTCCCGGAGGAGACAGGCAGAAGAAGGAAGAGAGAAGAAAGAAGACAGAAGAAAGCCCTGGCTCCGCGGGGGAGCCAGGCAGAAGAGGGAGCAGAGAAGACAGAAGAGAAAAGACCTGGGAGTTGGCGCACCCCCGGCAGAAGACCAGGAAGACCGGAACCCTGGCGGAAGGCACCGGAAAGACCGGGGGATAGGCGCCATCCCCCGGCAGAAGACCCCGAAGTCCGGATGCCCCTCCCTAATGTAAAAGAGCTTAAATGGGGTGGGGGCATCCGGCGGAAGGCTCCGGAGAGGACCGAGGGATGGCGCCCTCCCCCGGCAGAAATCACCGAAGCCCAGGGTCCCGGCAGAAGATCGGGAGAGAAGAAACCCCCCCTTGTAAGAGAGCTAAAGAAGAAAGGGGGGGCTCCGGAGCTGATTAATAAAATATTTTATTCTGTGTGGTGTTTTATTTTACTTTACACTTTCCCCCATGTGAATGGGTAGAGGTACGATGTACCCCATACTCATTCACATAGGGTGGGGGGCCGGCATCTGGGGGCCCCCTTATTAAAGGGAGCTCGCAGATTCCGATTAGCCCCGCCCGCATACCCCGACAACCAATGGCAAGGGTTGTCGGGAAGAGGCTCTTGTCCCTATCGACATGGGGGCAAGAGTGCTGTGGGGTGGGGGGGCAGTGCCCCCCTCCCCCACAGCACACACTCCCCCATGTTGAGGGCATGCGGTCTGGTACGGCTCAGGAGGGGGGGGCGCTCGCTCGTCCCCACCCCCATTCCTGTCCGTGCCAGACTGCGTGCTTGGGATGAGGGCTTGGTTTGGATCTGGGGGGGGGGACCCCGTGCCGAATCGGCGCGGGTTTAACCCCTCACGTTCCGGACCAAGCCTAAGAGCCTAATGTAGCCCTGAAGGGGGACCCGCGCCGATTTCAAGTTTGAAATTTGGCGTGGAGTTCCCCTTCATGGCTGAAAACAGCTCGGAGATTCCCGTGCGCCGCGTCACGCAGCGCATTCACGGGTACGCCGCTTGGTATTTACCAAGATTTTCACGGCGTACTGACAAGGCGCACGGGAAGCGCCAAAATTTCTCTCTGCGCATGCCCAGTATGCAAATGAACCTCCCGAGGTTCAGGCGCACTGTGCAAGCGTATGGGGATCTGTTTTCAAAAAACACTTTGCCTTTCAATTCGGCCCGCCAAACACTTCAAAACACATGTCACTTCACTTCCCCTGCATCCCCCCACCTCCCCCCCTAATAAACTCCCGCCCAAACCCCCGCAATTTACATTTCAATGTGCCGTGTCCCAGGTCTGTACTGGTGCACAATGCACCCTCTCCTGGGCACACGGAGCACATTAGTAACTAGGGAAATACACTGCACTAGCAGCGTATTTCTTTAGTAAATGGCAAAACGGCTGCTACTCCTGCTTTTACTCCATGAGTCATGGAGTAAAGGCTTGGTAAATCAGCCCCTATAACTTTTGCGCAAACCAATAAATATACGCTCATTGCAGGTTTTTTTTATCAAAAATATGTAGAAGAATACATATCAGCCTAAGCTGTGGAAACATTTTTTGAGATTTATTAAATCAAAAAATAAAAAATATTGTGTTTTTTTTCAAAATTGTCGCTCTTCTTTTGTTTATAGCGCAAAAAAATAAGACCGCAGAGGTGATCAAATACCACCAAAAGAAAGCTCTATTTGTGTGAAAAAAGGACGTCAATTTTGTTTGGGAGCCAAGTCGCACTACCGCGCAATGGTCATTCAAAGTGTGACAGCGCTGAAAACTTAAAATTGGTCTGGGCAGGAAGGGGGTGAAAATGCCCTGTATTTAAGTGGTTAAATCCTCTGCCCTTGTTGTTTTAACTTTGGATAGTAAAACCTTTTTTTTCTGCCAGTAAATACCTTATACAGCCCACATCCTGTTTCTTGTCTGATAAAAAGCCTAGGCTAATGAAATCATGCACTGCTCTCTCCCTCACTCTTGTGAGAGTTTGCCAGGAAGGGAGGGGGGGGCTGAGTCATAAGAGGGCCAATGAAAGCTGCAGAGCTGGAGGCATGCTATGCGTGTGTCTGTGTAAATCCAGGAAGTAAACAGGCAGCAGTTTCTGTTGCCCACAGTTAAAATGGTTCTAGCCAGACTCAGTGGAGGGAGATTTCTTCAACATATTTGGCAATTACAGAATTACAGTATGTATAAACGGAAAATTATTATTCTTACCTTCGGTAATTTTCCTTTCCTGGCCTGTCCTCACGTCAGCACATCATGGGTTAATCCCCTCCTCCGGTCCACCAGTACCACCTTCTTTTAGCTAATAAGTAGGGGGCCCCTCCTCCCAGTTCTTGTTCCACTAATTTGGCGGACGACAGACTATAGGGAGGGAAAGGCTGTGCTGACGTGAGGACAGGCCAGAAAAAGGAAAATTACCGAAGGTAAGAATAACAATTTTCCGTTTTCCTGGCCAGTCCTCCCGTCAGCACATCATGGGATTTAATTTAACACCCTAGGACGGGAAAATGTATATAAGACTCGGACGACAACTATAAATGCTGCTTAAGTGAATCTCTCTTTATTTTGCCTGCAAAGGTGCCGATACCACGGCATTTCCGAAACTAGACGCCTTAGATGACGTCACGTCTAGATTTCTAATGCCTTGCGAAGGTCATGCATCTACTCCAACTGGCCGTCTTGCATATTTCCTCAACTGGTATTTTGGCAAATGCTGCCCAGGAGGCTGCCACCCCTCTGGTAGAGTGAGCTCTAGTTGCCTGAGGAGGCGTCAGCCCTTGTTTTTCGTACGTGAGCTTTCTTCCTTTGGTGATCCAGGTTGAGATTATTCTTGTTGAAACGGCTTGTCCTCTTTTAGGCCCAGATAGTAAGATGAAAAGGGAATCCATTTTGCGCACTTGTTGAGAATGGTGCAGGTAAATTGAGAAAAGGTTGACCATGTCTAGAGGTCTGAGGTCCAGTTTTTCTTCCTGCCTAGGAGGTAATGTAAAGCTAGGTAGCACTGCCTCCCAGTTAAGGTGAAATTTTTTAAACTACCTTGGGCATTGCTATTGGTGAAGGCCTCAGAATTACTTTGTCTGGAAGGATGATACAGTACGGTTCCTTACTGGACAGGGCCGCTAGCTCGGATACCCTTCTTGCCGATGTTACGGCGGTGAGAAAAAAACAGTTTAAGTGTTAGGAACCAGAATGGACAAGATTCTGCCGGTACAAAAGGATGCAGAAGTAGTGCTCTTAGCACTGTGCCTAAGTCCCAGGCCGGAAATAGAGACTTCCTTGGAGGATTAATTTTCATGGTCGCTTTTAAGAATTGTTTTACCAGTGGTTCGTCTGCCCACCTGTATCCTGTAAAACACGACAGAGCTGAAATTTGTACCTTCAATGTACTATAGGCTAAGCCTTTGTTTAGAGCAGATTGCAAAAAGTCCAATACTTGTGCCTCATTCGGATCCACCGAAGCAAAAATTTTCTGCAACGCAAAAGTTGTAAACTTTGCCCAAATCCTGTTGTAGGTGACATTGGTCGAGGCCTTTCTAGACTTTAACAGTGTTGGGATTACTTCCTTTGAAATGCCTTGTGCCTGGAGTCTGGTTGATTCAGCAGCCAGGCCGTCAGTTTGCAACCTGTTCGGGTTGGGGTGAACACATTGGCACTGCCATAGGAGATCTCTCTTTAGCGGCAGACGTCTTGGGGGAGCCGACGCCATGTGTAGGAGTAGAGGGAACCATGGCCTCTGCGGCCAAAAGGGTAGAATTATTATTGTATGAACCTTTTCCCTCGCAATCTTTAACAAAGTCCTCATTACTAGCGGTACCGGCGGAAAGATGTAAACTAGGGGAAAATCCCATGGAATGGAGAAGGCATCTTGGGTCAAGGCTTTGTTGCAACGGGAACCTGGACACAAATTGGGGTGTCTTTGTATTGACTCGGGTCGCCATTAGATCCACTGAGGGTGTCCCCCACTCGGAAAAGATTGGTTCTAGGAACTTCTTGTTCAAGGCCCATTCGTTCTTGTTGGGGAACTCCCAACTCAGATGATCCACGATGGAATTCTAGCTGCCCGGAATGTAGGCTGCTGTTAGGGCTTCCAGATGTGCTTCGGCCAACACAAATATTTTGGTTGCCACCTGCAGAAGTGGCAAGCTCTTGGTTCCGCCCTGTCTGGCTATATATGCTACTGCTGTCTTGTTGTCTAACATTAGTTTAACTCGAGCTCCCTGTACCAGTTTCTCGAAGGCCTGCAGGGCCATGTATGCTGCTTGCAGCTCCAAAAGGTTGGAGTGTCGGGATTCCGTCTTGCTCCAAACTCCTTGCACCTGCCTGCCGAGGCAGTGAGCACCCCAGCCCCGGAGACCGGCACCCGAAGTTATCGGAACCCAGTCCCCGGGGCTGAGGGGCATGCACCGCTACAGGTTCTCTGATGACTTCCACCAAGCTAGGTTCTGTCGAATCCGGCTTGGTATGAGAATACTCTGGTGAAGAGAGGTACCGTCCTATTGGTTCAGGAAGGTTGCCTGGAAGGCTCTTGTGTGGAATCTTGCCCAAGGAATGGTTGGGCTTGCTGCAGTAAACATCCCGAGTAGGGTCATACAATCTCTTGCCGTTAGCGTTGTTGACTTCATCACGCTGCTGACGCAGGCTACCAATTCTGCCTTCTTTCGTTCGGGTAGGAGGACAAGGTCTCTGTTTGTATTGAAAAACAGTCCCAGATATTCCATCTGTTGTGAGGGAATCAATTGGCTCTTTTGCCTGTTGATGATCCGGCCAAATTTTGATAGGATTTCTAGAACCATGTCGCGTTGAGACGCCAGTTCTCCGCTCTAATGTGCTACTACCAGGATGTCGTCTAGGTAGTGAAATATTTTTATGCCTTTCAGGCGAATGATGGCAATAACGGCTAGTAAGATTTTGGAAAACACTCGTGGAGCTGTGCTGATGCCGAACGGCAGACACCTGAACTGGAAGTGATCTTCCCCTACCAAGAATCTTAGATGTCTTTGGTGGCTCTCATTGATTGGGGCGTGCAAATATGCATCCGTTAGATCGACTGATATCAACCAGTCTCCTGGTTGCAACACAGAGATGATTGTAAATACAGACTCCATCTTGAACGTCTTGGGTTCTATGAAGTGGTTTAGAATTCTCAGGTCCAGAACTGGTCTGAGATCCCCCGATGGTTTGGGAACTAGAAAGATTGGAGAGTATACCCCCTTTTCCTTGTTGGGATAGGGGCACCGGCGAAATTGCATTCTTTTGCTGTAAGCCGTCTAAATATTCTTGTAAGCAGTTCCGTTTCCTCTGATCTGTCGGTTATTTTGTGTGGACCACCGTATTGGGTGGTTTCTTCTGAAAGGATATTTTGGAACCGTATCTGACCGTCTTGCGGACCCACTGGTCCTTGACCTCTTCCGACCATGCTTCCCTGAAGGACATTAACCTGGCGCCCACCTGGGGGGGGTGGGCGGTTAACCCGTCAAAAAGATTTTTCGGGTTTTTTCGCGGTCTGTGCCGCTCTAGACTTTACCTTCTGCAGAAAAGAATCTTGTGGATTTTTCCAGTAGGGCCTTGTATATTCCGGTCCTGGCCTGTATGACCTGGCGTCATACGCCTTTTTGTAGTCTGGTTGGGCTGGCCGGGTGGCCTGCTGTGTCTTCCTAGGTCTCTGTGGCATTAGACCCGGCTTTCCCCCTGTAGCTCGACTAATAGCTTCTTCTAGGGTCTTTCCGAACAGCACCTTGCCATTAAAGGGAATATTGCAGAGACTCAGTTTTGAGGTGCTGTCTGCTCCCCAATGTCGCAACCAGAGGGCCCTCTTTGCCGTCACTGCAAAAGCCATGATTTTTGCAAATAACTTTGTCAGGTCCATAGAGGCTTCCGCTATGAAATCGGCGGCAAGATCGAATTCCTCCATTGTCTGTATGACTGATTCTGACCCTGTATCTGCTTTTAGGGCTGCTTGGGTTCTCATGGTCCAGACCTTGAGTGCTCTGGAGACTGAGGTTAGGGCAATAGCCGGGCGGCACGCTGCACCTGCAGCTGAGTAGACCTTTTTTAGGTCTGTGTCTGCACGTCTGTTCATTGGGTCTTGCAATGGCAATGCGACCTGTCGGGCCAGGCGCTGTAAGGCCACATCTATGCCCAATGGGGAGTCCCAAAGGTCTGCTTCTGGTGGAGGCCCCAGCGAGATCTGAACTTGCGACCCCTGGTTTACAAGACCAGTGCTCTAACACCTGAGCTATGGAGCCCCCAGTCAATGGTGTCTCTCACGGCTGTGACAAATGATTCAATATATTGAAAATCAAATAAATATTCTGAGGGCTCTTCAGAGTCCGATGAGCCTAGTGATAGCGTCTCCCAGGCAGGTGATTCATCGCCCACTGATTGGCGCTACTAACTTTAGATCTTCTAGGTGTTTTGGTGACTGCGGCTGACTGAATACCCTCTGCCACCTGTAGCCACGTCCTTAATGCAGCCGGTGCATAGAAGTTTGCCAGGTTCGGATGGTGCCGAACATGCCCAACAAAGACCATCGTCTGGGCGGGGTCTTGATGCATTTGGCTCTGCTACAGTCGCAGAGTGACTGGATTTGCGTGCTGGACTAGAATGGGACTTATGCGTTGCCCGAGAGCCAGATGCTTGCGGAGATTTTGAACGGTGGCGGGACTTTTTTCTCCGTTCCTGTCTTATCTTAGGGCTTCTGCTCCTAAAAAGACAACCAAGAAACATTATCTTTAGCTCTTGGTATTGCACTCTTTTACGTTGTGGCCCCCGTTGACCCCTCCTACCTGTCCGGTGACTTTGGTGCATCCTGAGGCTGTGGTGAGCTCATGCTGTGTAAAGAAGCAGGATACGCACATCAGGCGGTTACCTAATTTTATTTTATTTATTTATTTATTTTATTTTATTTTTATTTTTTTCCAGAAATGACTGTTTACAGGGTATAGAGACATAACAGTTAACTGATTCCTTTTAAAAATGATTAAGAATAGATTAAATTCAATCACACAATGTGCCTCTAGTTTCACTTTCGGTTTTAAAGGTACATACATGAAGTTCCGGGTGAGAGGTGAGTCGGGAAGAATCACAGAACAAAAACAAATCCAGGGCAGTGTTTTGTTTTTAAAATGAATCTGATTGGTTCTGAGGAGTTTTAGACACACAGTAATGACAGCTTAGACCATCGTGAAAAGCTCCCAGCACCATGGTTATAAGGAAACAGGCAACCAGGAAGTGTGGAGATCACAGCAGAATTACAGCTACTTCAAAGCAAAAATGAACAATGAGGACATGAAAGCATAGTGCAGCGCTGACACAATCTCACACAATCCTCCTCAGCTGGAGGATTACCTAGTGCTTCCTCTCCCAGACAGTGGCAGACCGCACTGAGCCTCCTGTCCTGGAGAGTCTTTTAAAGCCGATTTGGGCACGCCCCCGGGGCACGCCCCCGGCCCCGCCCCCCCCCTGTGAGGTCACCGACGACTAACATAAATTGGAGGAAGGAAGGGCGGCGCGCTCCTACGGAGCTCAGATCTGAGTAAGGAGAAGGAGCCAGCATGTCCTAGCAGAGGACAGGAGACACACCACAGCCTCTATGATCACAGTAAGCTTCCTATAAGCTAAAAACGCCCGCAGCTCATGCACCTGAGCGTCCAGTGTCATAAAGGGGCATACCTTTATTACTTCTGGACCTTCCAACCCGAGGAGAGGCTGAACCTGGGTGGGGATGGTTCGGCAGGGGGGTTTTCTTTCTTCCTCTTCATTCGTAGCTTGATTGTCTTGAAGAGTCTTAGGTGGTCTGATCGTCCGACCAAAAAAAAGGAACAAGGACTGGGAGGAGGGGCCCCCTACTTATTAGCTAAAAGAAGGTGGTACTGGTGGACCGGAGGAGGGGATTAACCCATGATGTGCTGACGGGAGGACTGGCCAGGAAAAAATAATATGCAAAGTGGTTGGAGGGAAGCTTCAGAATGGCAAAGATTATTTTATTACAGATTATGTAAGCAGACTGCATTTGCTCTTTAACAAAACTGCCCTTACCAAGAAAAATACCTTTCATAATGGAAAATATGCAGAACAAAAAACTATGTAAATTATTATTTTTTGCTCTCCACAACTTCCTTTACCCTACATAAAGAAATTAAGGATCCAGAAGGACCATATATATTACTCACTGGTCTTCTGCTAGACAATGAAATAACTGTTGTTTCATATTATGCCCACAATATTAACCCTCTTTTTCTCTCACACTTGTTCTGTGTAATGGAGTCAAAAAAGCTGGGTACCCTCATAGTATGTGGAAACTCAAATCAAGTAATATACCCAATTCTAGATAAGTCCCCCACTCCGTCACAACCGCAATGCCTCAATTTTCCAAAGCTCCTTGACCAACATTCCCTTCTAGACAGTTGGCGTGAACAGAACCCTAAGGCCCCATACACACGATAGAATCCATCCGCTGAAAAATCCCAGCGAATGGGTTTCAGCGGATAGATCCTATGGTGTGTACACTCCAGCGGATCTGTTTCCGTGGATATTTCTCCCCTGGGATGGATTCCAGCAGATCAAATATTTGCTGACATGCTAAACAAATCTATCTGCTGGAATCCATCCCAACGGATGGATCCGCTGGTCTGTATAGACTCACCGGATCCATCCGTCTGAAGGGATCCCCCGCATGCGTCGTAATGATTCGACGCATGCGTGGAATTCCTTATATGACAGCGTCGCGCACGTCGCCACGTCATAATCGCGGCGACGGCGCGACACGTCATCGCCAGAGGATTTCGGCGCGGATTTCAATGCGATGGTGAGTACACTCCATCGCATGGAAATCCGCTGAAATCCTCAAGAGGATTTATCCGCAGAAACGGTCCGCTGGACCGTATTCGCGGATAAATCCTCTCTTGTGTATGGGGCCTAAGAGGAGACAATATACACACTGGGCCAGTTTTTTAAAAGAGTTACGCCGATGTATCTACAGATACACCGGTGTAATTCGAAATTCCCGCCGGCGTATCATTGTTTTGTATTCGCAAAACAAGATACGCCGGAATTAGGCTAGGATCCGACTGGTGTCACTGAAGTCACTTACACCGTCGGATCCTAAATGCAATACAGCGCTGACCGCTAGGTGGCGTTTACGTTCAGGTCACATTTGACTATGCAAATACGCAGATTCCCGAACGAATTTGCGCCGCGTCATCGTCGTTTACGTTGTTTCCGTAAGCGTAAGGTTACCCCTGCTATATGAGGGGTAGCCTTACGCCAGTCCGCCGTATGCCATGTTAAATATGGCGTCGGGTCCGCGTCGTCTTTTTCCGTCGGTCACGTCGTTTTACTAAGTCGTTCTTGAATACGACTTTACGTCAATGACGCTCACGTTGGCGTCATTGACGTTTTCCTGTCGTGAGCTGGAGCATGCGCACTGGGCTATTTTTCAGCCCTGCGCATGCGCAGTTCAATCAGCTTAATTTGAATACAAGCCGCCCCCTTTGAATTACGTGGCCATACGCCGGGCCATTTACACTACGCCGCCGCAAATTACAGAGCAAGTGCTTGGAGAATACGGCACTTGCTCCAGTAAGTTGCGGTGGCGTAGTGTAAATGGCTTACACTACGCCAACGCGGGATCTTGGAGAATCTGGCCCACTATTCTCATCCCCATAAGTTGTTTTACCATATAGACCACCTATTTGTGAAAATCAGTACTTCCCCCCCACATATACTAAATTATTTAATAATCCCTTGTGCTTGGTCAAACCGGGATGCTGTCATGTCACTTTCTCTTCTCTGATCCCAAGGCCTAACCACAGAACCTATTATATAAATCACAGTTTATTGGTTAATCCAACATATTGACTAGAAATAGAAAATGCAATAAAAGACTGCATTACAAATAATACATCCACTGATACGAGCCCCCTGACATTATGGGAATCTCTAAAAGCATCTATCAGAGGAGTCTGTATTAGCCAAGCGTCCTACCACCACCCAATAAGCGTATATTGCTTGGTTTGCACAAAAGTTATGGGATAGATTTAGTGATTTTTTTATTGTTATTACTGGTAATGGTGGGGATCAGCGATTTTGCGTGGGACTGCGACATTGCGGCAGACAAATCTGACCCTAAATTAGAAAAGCATTTGTTCGATTTGGGAGGGAGTTGAGGCCCTGAACATTGAGTGTTAGTACGTTCAATGGCATAATTATGAAATATGAATGAGATTAGTGGGTCTACTAATTGGTTACTATGAGTTGAGGTAGTACTCTGGTGAAGGAGGGGAGAGGATAATTAACCACTTCCTGCCGGTCGTACGACTTTGTACGGCCGCAGTGTGGATGACAATTGCCGGGAGGCAGTCTATATACAGCCTCTGGCCTCCAGCCTCCAGCGATGTCCGCCAGGCACCCGCGATCAGCGTTTACACAGATAAGGATGTGGATCTGTGTGTGTAAACACACAGATCCACGTCCTGTCAAGGAGAGAGGAGACTGATGCTGTGTCCCTTGTACATAGGGACACAGATCGGTCACCTCCCCCAGTCAGTCCCCTTCCCCCACAGTTAGAAACACTATGCAGGGTACACATTTAACCCCTTCCTCACCCCCTAGTGTTAACCCCTTCCCTGCCAGTCACATTTATACAGTAATTAGTGCATATTTATAGCACTGATCGCAGTATAAATGTGAATGGTGCCAAAAATGTGTCAAAAGTGTCTGATATGTCCCCCATAATGTCGCAGTCCCAATAAAAATCGCAGATCACCGCCATTACTAGTAAAAAAAATAATAATAATTCTGTCCCCTATTTTGCGCAAACCAGTCGCTTATTGCGATTTATTTATTTTTTACCAAAAAAATGTAGAAGAATACGTATCGGCCTAAACTGTAAAAAAAATAATGTTTTTTTTAAAAAAAATGGGGATATTTATTATAGCAACAAGTAAAAAATATTGATTTTTTTTTTCAAAATTGTCGCTCTTTTTTTGTTTATAGCGCAAAAAATAAAAACCGCAGAGGTGATCAAATACCACCAAAAGAAAGCTCTGCTTGTGGGGAAAAAAGGACGTCAATTTTGTTTGGGAGCCACGTCGCACGACTGCGCAATTGTCAGTTAAAGCGACGCAGTGCCGGAAGCTGAAATTTCACCTGGGCAGGAGGGGGTATATGTGCCCAGTAAGCAAGTGGTTAATGAAGTTTTTAACAAACTAAGTACGGTAAGTAAAAAAAATAACAATAACAAAAAAAAAAAGATTTTGGGCTGAAAAAGAGAAGCTGTATTAAATAAAGAGGAATGTGGTTCCTAAATGGGGCTAGTATCCAGAGGGTGGCGAAATTTCACCAGCCTGTGGGTACAATTAGTCCAAAGAGTGTCCTGTAAAAAATTCCGGCTCAAGTGAGAGGTGCAGTGAGTTGTCTCTGGGACAAAGACAGCCTCTTTTAAAAATGATACAATCAATTTATCAAACATAACGAGTCACTTAATAAAACAATAGCTATATATTATCAATAAGAGAAACTGACAAAGTATCAGTAGAAACTTGAAAAAATATAATTATCAGACTTAAGGTAGCAGTTAAAATAAATTATTAACTTGCATTATGTTGGTAATATTAGGTTGGTATGGGGCGAGTGCAGTTATGAGAGTAAAATATTTCAACTTTATTAAAAGTAAATTTTAATAAAATGTCATAATCCTACTGGATTGTCTAGGAGTATCAAATTTTGGTTTTGTGTGAAAAAAAAAAAATCACACTTTATAAACTTATTCATAGATCATTTAATCCCATCAAAGAATAGAGAATATGATCTGTCGCCAAGGATTATTTATATTTTTAGTCATCAGGTATGTAGTGGCAACAAGATGTAAGTATAACTATGTTATATCACCATAGGAGAGCTTTCAGTCCATTTGATCTCCAGGATCTGGTTGTGGTGATGCAAAGTGACTTATTTTAAGGGTACTGGAGTTGGCTTGTTGAGTTGGAGTCTCTTGGTGACTTTTGGGCGAATTTGATGAAGCTCGGCATTTGGAACCTTCAGCAGTATTTTCTGGACATGTCAGACAAAGATCGTGAGTTGCAGTTAGGAGGTCATCAACTGTTTTGCAAGTGTGTGTAGTATCATTGCTTTTCGATTGAGAAGAGTTTGTTGTGAGAGGTCCTGTAAAATTTGATAGCGATGTCCTTAAAAAGTCAATGCTTTCTTATTGCGGGCAGCTTCCATCAGTTGTTCCTTGGTGCGGAAATGATGTAACTTTATAACGATATCTTTAGGGGGGCCATATTCTTTTTTGGGAGTTAAAGTTCTGTGAATTCTGTCCATCTCCAGGCGCTCAATAGGTATTTATGGGGCAAACTAAATATATATCAAAGGAACTTTATATCAAATACATTGGATGGTTTTTCCAGCTTGAATTAGAATATCACTGTTTTATGCACTACAGCACTTTATGATTCACGTTTGTGGCACTATAATTTTATGAATTGTCTATTTATTATATCCTACTGTGTGGCACTATATTTATATATTTGATTTATTTGCATTTTTCATATAGTATAATAATTTACATTAATATATATTTACAGCGGTGTGTCACATATATCACAGTATAATTTACAGATAAAATATATTTCATTCATTTTAATTTGGGAAGATTTTGGGTGAGATAGCACAGCACAAAGACAGGAGGTGGCTGAGCAGACATGGCTGCTCAGAGCTCTGCTCTTAATGGGACAAATATAGTCTCACTGACCCGAGTCACGGTCAAATACAGAATCTCCACGGTAACCTGTCTGTTAATAAGACTGCTGGGCACATGGACATAGTATGTATAGTGTGAGAAAAGCTAAACTAAATTCAGTGAAAAGCTTAGAAGTACAGCTGAAGAGGCGCATGCGCGGAGGCTTCCAAGATGACCGCGTAAGCCGGGAGCTCCGCACTGCCTCAGCCATTCAGCAGCCCTAGCGCTGGATTCATGGCGGGGGGACACTTTCCTTGTGGGGAATTCGATAGGGGAGCACCTCGACATCATCCCCATGTATAGCAGTGCGGTCCGGAGGGGCCTAGAACCGCAATTCTCCGCCGAGAGAAGCCAGGCCGAATCCAAGATGGCGGTTGCGCCTCAGATACAGGATTCAAACGCTGGGAGACACACAGATGGAAGGCAAGTTATTGCTCCAGCCTCACTAGCCTTCCCCCCTCAGGCTAATCCCCCTAGTCTCATGTCCCTTTCTTCAGCCTCCACAGAATCTCTTTTAGAGAGTCCTTTACCTCATTATGCTCTCTCTCCCCTGGGAACAACACCTGTCCACCCAGACGCCATTATCTCCTCAGGAAACCCAGAACTTGTTATTCCTCAGAATACAGGAAAACTTTTTCTGAAATTGTCAGAATTACTTGAGAGGGGACTTGCTCAAACTGCAAATAGAATCACAAATGATATCCGCTCTGATTTCCAGAACCTGGGTTCCAGAATGGAAGTGATTGAACATAAGCTGGACATTACTGTATCCAGGGCCAATCAAAATACTGATCACATTCAGGTTCTACAAGAACAACTAGATGTGGCCCTAAACAGGATCGATGACCTTGAGAACCGCTCGAGAAGGGACAATTTTAGGGTCAGGGGTCTCCCAGAGACCATCACAGACATCCCAAAGGCAGTCCAGGACCTCATTACAGTCCTGATCCCCTCCATTGCCTCACACAAGCTAGAGCTGGACAGGGCTCATAGATCTCTGGGTCCCCTCAGGAAAGATGGTTCCCCCAGGGATGTAGTGGTAAAACCACACTATTATGCAGTGAAGGAAGAGATCATGAAAATCTCACGCCAAAAGTCTCGCATCTCCTTCCAGGGACATGACATTCAAATATTCGCAGATATTTCCCCCATGACTATTCAAAAACGCAGAGCTTCTAACGGTGCTGGCACAGAAGGAAATCAAATATTGGTGGGCATTCCCCTTTGCTCTAAAGTTTACCCACAAGGGAAAAACCTATTAATTTACTACGCTCTCTGAGGGAGAAAAAATCCTCCTTGCTTTGAGATTCATAACGCAAGACCCAGTATTGGATACTTCTAATCTACAAGAAAGTTCATCCAAACGTCCCTCTCCCACTAGTCCGATTTCTCCCACATGGAAGACAAATAAAAGCAGGCGTATTAAGGATCCAGTTACTACCTAACCTTGGAACAGTGACTGAATTTCCTTTTTACTATCCCTTGTTGATTTTCCTTGGATTAATTCCAAATGAGATCTCCTCTCCGCTGCTGGAGATCCGTGTGACTCTGAGTTTCACCTCAACTAATTACATGAGACTGGTAGAAGAGGCTACATTTAAAGATCCTTTGGACCTACGAACTGAACTCTCGCCAGTCTTTGGGGACTACCACTGTTTTTTCCATTAACTTGAATTTTGTTTTTTTGTTTTTTTATTGTGCCCTCCTTCTACTGTCATTTATTGTACGCGGAGGGTTTGCAATATATTCGTGCTATTACCACATTTTTTTTTCTCTCCCAAATTCAACATTGATGTTACCCTTTTACATATGTTGGTTAACATGTAATTTCCTGTTCTGGGTTAACAACTCCCTATGACCCCCGTATCCATGCTTCCATTTCCTATACGGAAGTGGTTATCTTTACTGATATTTTGTTCCGGCTGACCGTGTTCTATTTTTTATATAGAATGTTATCGTTTTTACTAATATTGTATTTTGTTAATAACTTATATGTTTTCTTATTCATAGGGATGGCTGTGGCTGGGGCAGCTGCCCTGCGCCTCCACACACCTTTAGGCAGTGGATTTTCCCCTGTCGGAGGTTGGTCTAGTAGCCCGTAGTAGGGGCTACGTTGGTTGTCTGTATGGCAATAATGGGATGGGGTTTTCCCCTTCCCATTGTTGTTGGTCTAGATTGATTCAATTTGTGATATGTTTTTTTCTTTTTTTCTTCTCTTTTCTAACCTCTTTTCTTTGATTGCCAGACTGCAGATACAGTGTCTCGTTTGCCTCACTCCAGGTCCCAGTCTAGTTCATTGTCCGTGTCTACCATCTCCACTCCTCTCATCATTTGGGGTAAGTGCTATTAACGATTCATGGTTCCTCTCCCTCACTGATCATGCCTCTTGACTCCTCGCTTCCACCTCCACTCAGAGTTGTCTCACATAATGTATAGGGCCTGAATTCCCCTGTTAAAAGAAGGAAGATACTCCAATCTTATCATTCTCAAAAAATGGCGGTTGTTCACTTACAGGAGACCCATTTTCCAATCAGTTACTCCCCATCGTTCATCCATGCTCATTATCCCCATTTTTTTCTTGCAAACGCTGAAGACAAAACTAGAGGGGTTGCAGTCCTCTTTGCTAAAACATGCACATTTAAATCTCTTTTAGAACATAAGGACCCAGATGGCAGATTTGTGTTGGTCAAAGGAGTATTGGATGAACAATTAATGTCTTTTGTCTCGTATTATGCTCCCAATAAAGGCCAAGCAAAATTTTTCCAATCTATGTTTAAAGTTTTAGAACCGCTCCTGGAGGGGACGGTGGTGTTCGGGGGAGACTCTAATATCGCCTTTGACCAAAGTCTAGACAAGTCCAAACCATTAGCAGCACAGTTAACCCGTCCTGTTAGAGCCAGCTCTCAAATAGCAAAATTGATATTTCAACAGGGTCTTGTAGACGTCTGGAGGGAACTCAACCCTACAAAAAGGGATTATATCCACTTTTCCAATCCACATCAATCCTATTCTAGGATCGATCACTTACTTATTTCCTCGAGACACGTCCCCTTAGTCAATAAAGCTTATATAAAAGATACGGCCCTTTCAAATCACTTTATGGTTGTCCTCTCCTTACAGGGCCAACTCGCCAAATCTCCCATGTCTCATTGGAAACTCAATGAAACTCTACTAAACGACCCAATTATAGTTTCAAATATTGACAGGACATTGAAAGAATACTTCCTTTTTAATGATGTGGATGGAATCTCGGCCGAGATGTTATGGTCTGCACACAAGGCTACGATCCGGGGAAGGTTAATCCAGATAGCCTCCAAATTAAAAAAAGACAAAGCCTCGGAAGTAGAGAAGTTGGAAAAAGAATTTGCAGCTTTATGTAAAAAGCATAAAAAAGACCAGATGAAGGTCCATGTTTCTCAGTTAGATGCTGCCCGATTAGCATTGAACTTAGCGCTCACGGTAAAGGCTGAGAAATCCATGGGCTTGAGTGGTGCCAGATTCTATCTACATAAGGATAAAATGAACACATTGTTAGCCACTAAGCTCTCGCTGAGATTCCGCACATTTGCACTCCAAAAAATTAGAACCCAAGACGGGACAACAACCCTTAATCCTAAACGCATTTTACAAACGTTCCAGATTTTCTACTCTAATTTATACCAGACAGCTGATACGGCCGAGGTGTCTGAGATTAATTTCTTCATAGACCTTTCGCCGATATCGAGCCTCCGTGGGAGCCACGTCGATCTTATGGAGGCTCCAATCTCTACGAAGGAAACCTTAGAGGTGATCAAAAACTTAAATAGTTGTTCAGCGCCGGGGCCGGATGGCTTCTCGGCCCCTTACTACAAAACCTTTGCAGACACCCTAGCTCCTCAACTCGTGAATTTTTTTAATTCCAAACGGAAGGGTGACGCTATGCATCCTCATCTCAATGAGGCTTTTATTTCTGTTATTCCCAAACCAGATAGAGACCCCGAACACGTAGAAAACTATAGGCCCATCTCGTTAATCAACAATGATTTAAAGATACTCACCAAAATTCTAGCTAACAGAGTAAGTTCTTTTATTAACCAATATATTCACAAAGACCAAGTTGGTTTTATTCCAGGGAGACAGGGCCCGGGCCAAGTCAGGCGAGCGGTTGACATTGTCTCGAACCTTTAATCAGGGTGGGATGGAGGTCCTTCCCAGGAGGACCTTCAAAAGGCCTTTGATTCCCTCTCCTGGCCATATCTTTTCACGATTCTAAGGCGTTGGGGTTTCAGGGAGAATTTTTTGGGGCTATTGCATTCCATATACTCTGAACCTGAGGCGAGGGTCAAATTACAAGGTTACATTTCTGATTCTATTAAGATTGCTAGAGGCACTAGACAGGGCTGTCCCCTATCCCCATTAATTTTCGCTATAGCGATTAAGACACTAGCTATCGCTATCAGATCTGATCAAAATATAAAAGGGGTGAACTGCGGACAACAAGTTCATAAGTGCGCACTATTCGCGGACGATCTCCTTCTTTTTGTCACCTCCCCAATCACTTCTCTCCCTAACATTTGCCGGTTGCCCACATCCTTTGGTGATATATCAGGGCTGCGGGTTAACATGAACAAATCCCAAGCACTTAACATTTCCATACAATCTGCTGTAGTTGACCATTTAAGACCTTATTTTGATTTTAAATGGGCAGATTCATCTATCCGATATATGGGAATAAATCTAACTCCCAAATTTGAACACCTCTACCAGGCTAACTTCCCTCCCATGTATCGCAAACTCAAAGTTGACCTCCAGACGTAGGCACAACATAAAATATCTTGGCTGGGCAGAATGAATGCAATTAAAATGATGCTTCTGCCTAGATTGCTTTACTTGTTTAGGTCTCTCCTGATAGCAATTAAAAGAGATCAACTTAAGTCATTCCAGGGCAAAATACTTTAGTTCATTTGGGGGGGTAAGGGATACAGATTAGCACAAAATGTTCTATACAGCCCCAAGACGCGGGGGGACTGGGTCTTCCGCACCTATTTAGGTATTATCAAGCAGCTAGGATAGCTCAACTATCGACCGTCTATACAAAATACGAGAAACTGGATTGAAATAGAGAGTCTGGCAGTCCCTAATCATCCGTTGGACAATCTACTATGGTGTCCCCGAAAGTCCAGGCCCGCAATAATGTCACCTGCATTGTCCCAGTCTTTCAGGCTTTGGGATGATTTGAAATGTCTTCCTTCTTTGATATCTGACACTCAACCTCTAGCACACATCTTTCATAATCCCCAGTTCGGTCCGGACATGGACATCAAAGCATTTCAATGGTGGTTGGACAAGGGGATCTATAGAATCGGGCACTTCCTTTCTGCCTCTGGCCCGCTTTCATTGCAGCACTGTGTGGGGAGGTTGGAGTTGCCGGATTCTGAGAAGATCCGGTACTCTCAGATATTTCACTTTATATCTTCAATTTGGAAGAACAAACCCTGTCCTCCAGTCTTCACTCGTTATGAGCGATGGTGTAACCAAACAACGGAGCAAAAGGGAGGCATTTCCATTGTATACACATCACTTTTAGAATCTGCCTCTAAATTCTCTTACATGGAGGCGTGGGAGAAAGATCTGCAGGAATCCTGGGACCTGGAGGAGTGGCATAAGGTAGGAACGAGAGCTTTTAAAGGAATTGTTAATATTTCTCTGATAGAAGCTAATTTGAAAGTTTTAATGAGATGGTACCTGGTCCCCAGTAGGTTGGTGGCGATGTTCCCAGCTGTTTTATCGCTTTGTTTTCGTGAGTGTCAAGCCCAGGGCTCCATGCTTCATATTTGGTGGGATTGCCCGAGAATTAGGGGATACTGGAATAAAATCTTCTATCTCATCAGGAAGGTATCGGGCATTCCTGTAGAGAAATCCTCCAAAATAGCGCTGCTTGGGGTCCACATCCCCCAGGCTCCTAAACATACTCAAAAACTGATAGCCTTCATGCTTATGGGAGAAAAAATGACTTTGGCTGGTGCTTGGAAACAGCCTCTAGTCTCTATTTCGGCGGCCAAGAGGAAAATATCTTGGATTATGAATCAGGAGAAAAAGGTTAGTTCAATCCTAAACACCACTAAACTCTTTGAGGTAATATGGGAGCCCTGGGCTAGATATGTAGGAATATCCCTTATCCCAGGAATCTTGGCGACCTCCACGAGCATTTGAAATCTGCAGCTGGCAATGCTCTCTTCTCTTTTCTCTTCTCTCTTTTCTATTTTCTATCTCTACATCTTTTATTTTTGTTTTTTGGCTTCACTGCTTGACAGCAGTCAGTTCAATTCTGACCTCTTGAGTTAGAGAATGTTTCTTCTATGGTATCATAACCACAGGAGATATTGTATACTTTAGATGTTATTGTCAGGTTGTTCCAGGTTTAACCGAGCCACTAGAGTTTAACAATATATTCCTCACTCTAGGACTCTCACGCGGCTCTGAGGATTTCAGTTTCTTCGGAGCCACGAGATCAGTCCTGCCTTTAACGGTGCACTGTCTGAATTTAACGTTTTAAGTCAGTTCCCGACACAGTGTGTGCCCATTGGGGGTGTCGGGACGGACTTTGCAACTAAGTGCAATTACCAGGTTTTCCTGCCTCTATAGGATCGTTAGTACACAGTTAAGTAGGGTAACCTATTTAATATTGAGTGACGGTTGTTAATCTATGTCGAATACTTACTATGTATTGTGTGATTTTCACTCTGCCCCAGGATGTTCTGGTGGCATTAAATTGTACTGTACTGCTCTTCAATAAACTTCTTTTAAAATAAAGAAAAGTACAGCTGAAAACTGCATCTAAAATGGCAGCAGCGTCACCCTCCCGCTCTGCATTACCTCAGAAACAGAAGCAGATAAGGAACTCTTCTAACTCTCTAATTCTTCTCCCTCTCAACTAATTGACCCACATTATGATTTTGGGTTAACACCTATTACTCTACAGAATATTCCTCAAGGCTCAGACCTTCTTAGTCAGTTTGAGAGAGTTTTACAAAAAGCCCTCCAAAATACCTCAGATACTATAAGGCCCCTTTCACACTGGGGTGGGAGGTGCGGTGGAGGTAAAGCGCCGCTATTTAATTGCGGCGTTATTCGGACGCTACCAGTACGGTTTTACCCCCTGCTAGCGGCCGAACAAGGGTTAATCTGCAGAGGCGCATTGCGGCCGAATAGCCGCGGTTTCACATTGCTTTCAATGGGAAGGAGCGGTGGAGGAGTGGTGTACACATCGCTCCTTCACCGCTCCAAAGATGCGGCTAGCAGGACTTTTGGAGCGGTCCTGCTAGCGCAGTGAGAAACAGCAGCCAATGTTTCAGGTCAGTTTGCAGTCGCTATTTTTAGCACAATAGCGCCTGCAAACTGCCCCAGTGTGAAAGGGGTCTTACTGAGAAACTCACAAGGGAAATCTGTGAGGTGGGACGCCGCACATCAGTGCTGGAACATAAAATGGAAAAACTAAATTATATCACTATTACTCATACAGATATAATTTAATTGACATTTATACAGCTATCATTACTACTATTACTATATAAATGACATTGGCAGGAAAGGGCTTAACACTAGGAGGCGATCAAGGGGTTAAGTGTGTTCCCTGTGAGGTGTTTCTAACTGTGGGGGATGGGACTGTCTGGGAGTACGGAGAAATCGCTGTTCCTAATCACTAGGAACAGACGATCACTCTGTACTTCCCTGTCAAAACGGGAATCTGTTTTACATGCCCACTATAGTTTTTAACCACCTGCCGAACAGCCACCGCAGTTTTACTGCGGCAGGTTGGCTCGGCTGGGCGAAATCACGTTATATAATGTCGCTTCACTCTGTGGCCACTAGGGGTACGCGCCGCCGCCGGTGCCGATGCGAGTGTTCAGCGGGTGCGATGACCGCCAGGCATCCGCGTTCACTTGTGATAGAGCGAGAACTGGGAGCTGTGTGTATAAACACACAGCTCCCGGTTCTTTCAGGGAGAGAAATTACTGATGTATGTTCATACAAAGTATGAACAGCGATCTGTCATTTCCCCTAGTCAGTCCCATCCCTCCTTCAGTTAGAACACACGTTAGGGAACATAATTAACCCCTTGATTGCCCCCTGGTGTTAACCCCTTCACTGCCAGTGACATTTTTACAGTAATCAGTGAATTTTTATAGCAACGATCGCTGTAAAAATGCCAATGGTCCCAAAAATGTGTCAGAAGTGTCTGATATGTCCGCCATAATGTCACAGTTGCGATACAAATCACAGATCACCACCATTACTAGTAAAAAAATATAAAAAAAATACAATGGCCCAGATTCACAAAGCACTTTTGCAGACGTATAACACGTTACGCCAACGTAAGTGCAAATGTGCGCCGGCGTATGTGTGCGCCAGACCCACAAACTTATATGCGCCTAAAAACAGGCTACACCCCGCCGACGTAGCTTGCACACGCCGGTGTAGGGTGGGCGCACATTTAGGCTGGGCGCATGGTGCCGCTCCCATTGATTAGCCATTCAAACATGCAAATGAGGGAAATACGGCGATTCGCGAACGTGCGTGTGCCTGGCGCATGCTACGCAAGATGCGCGTAGGTTGTACGTCCGGCGTAAAGTTATTACCCATAAAGGAGGTGCAACCCAGCAACAGACATGCATAGGTCTGCACCAGGGAACACAAGCCGGCGTATTGTGCATTGGACGTGTGTCTGGCTGTGCGTACGTTATGTTCACGGTGTACGTAGTGATCCGGCGTAGCTTAGGCAGTTGTGCCGATTGATTGGTTGTGAGCAGGCGCATGGGGGTGCTGTGCTTGCGTCCACGTCACGGCGCATGCGCAGTTCGTGATACGTAGCTGTCTGGCACTCGGCCCATCATTTGCATGGGTTCACGCCCACTTCCACCTACGCCGATGTGCGCCTTCGAAACCCACACCACGCTGGCGCAGCGTTGGGAGCAATGGCTTGCTGAATGCAATGCTTGCCTCTCTGTGCTGCGTTGGCGTAGCGTACAGTGTTTGCTCTACGGCGGCGTAATGTGCGCCTTGCTCTCTGTGAATCTGGGCCTATAACTTTTGTGCAAACCAATCAATATGCACTTTTTTGCGATTTTTATAAATATAAAAGAAAATATGTAGAAGAATACATATCGCCCTAAACTGAGGAAAACATAATTTTTTTGAAAATAATTTTGGGATATTTATTATAGCAAAAAGTAAAAGATATTGTAATTTCTTCAAAATGTTATTGTTCTTTTGTTTATAGCACAAAAAAATTAAAACCGCAGAGGTGATCAAATACCACCAAAAGAAAGCTCTGTTTGTGGGAAAAAAAGTATGCAAATTTCATTTGGGTACAGCGTTGCACGACCACGCAATTGTCAGTTAAAGTGACGCAGTGCCAAATTGCAAAAAGTGCTTTGGTCAGGAAGGGGGTAAAATCTTCCGGTGGCTGAGGAGCCGACGTACCCGTACGGCAATTTGCGAGAACAAGCCGACCTGCCGCCGTATAATGACGGCGGCTGGTCGGCAAGTGGTTAAAGTAGCATAGTGCTGAATAGCAAAAAATGACCTGGTTTTGAAGGGGGTACAACCTTTCCTGGTGCCTCCATGGCAGCATACCTGTGATAGAGCTCCGCCTCGACTCCTCCTTCAGGACTAGTGAATAGCATAAATTAAAGGCATAGTCCCTCCCCCAACATTCTCTTTTTTTTCCTCATACCTTCTTGTGCTGGTGAAGAGTAGCAGTATGTCCATACCTCTGCAGTCGGCAGTGTCCGCCGGGTTTAGCCTTTCCCGTGCTCAGTCCCTGTTCTTGGGCCGCTCACATCGCTGATAAGACTGGGAACCCCTCTGTGGATCAGTTGGGGTCTTTTCGCAGAGTTTCCTAACAGGAACGGAGTCTGCTATCGCATCCATGATGAATACAGTGGAGTCGCAAAAGGATCAGCTCACATCCTTCAAGGCTGGTGGTTTCCATTTTATTTTTAGGCATATATTGTTTTTTGTCTCTCCCCTCTCCCATCCCTTCCTTCCTTTAAACTTGCCTGTTAGGTCTCCTTTAAAAAAATAAATAAAAAAGAGCGTGCTTGTTGTCTTACTTTGTGATGCTCCCTTTAAGTCCGGTCAGTTTGATGGGGCAGTTGCCTTTTATCCTGACAGGCTTGCAGTTGTTGTTTGTTTCCATCGAAATCAGCGGTGGGCTACAGTTTTTTTTTTTTTTTTTTTTTTTTGTATATCACTCGACATCACTGCGGCCATCTTGGATTCTGGAAAAAGGGCCAGATTTGCCCTTTTCTTCCAGAATCAATTCGCAATGGTTGTTTATGGGATTAGCCCACCCACCTGAGCCTAGTTAAGTTCAGATTCAGGGTTAGCTGCCAGAGTCTCCTCAGCTGTGTCCTGCTAGGTTTCACTGACGCTGCTCTGTGGTAGGTACCTTTTGTTTTTATTCTCAAAAAAATAAAAAATAAAAATATAGTGTGTCAAAAAACTCCATAGTTCCTTTTTTTCCCTTTCTTACTAAATTTCCACAGCTGATCATTCTGGCTAACTCTGCAATTAGTCATGTATCTTGCAACAAAGATCCTCGCACTCCTATTAGGTATGTGACCAACTATATGTGAGTATAAAAAAAAAAAAGTGCGCTCACTGGTCTAATGTGACTTCCTTACATTGTGGCCCTGCCCACTCCAAGAGGTCCAGAAAAACTTCAAGACATTGTGATGAAGACAGCTCAGACCGCAGGTCTCATTCTTCACGCCACCGGTCCCAGGTCCCATTCTTCACGTCATAGATCAGAGAGATCAAGATCCAGAGGACAAGATCCTTCCCCCTCTCCAGGACCTATACAAAGCAGAAATGCTGGACAGGTGGGGCCACACCACTACCAGACAGAGTGGTCTGTAAGGACTGTTTTATGGACTATGCGTCCAGCTGCGAGCTAGAAAATCAGCACGCTGTAGATCTGCTCAAGTGAAAAATGAAGGACTCCTTCTCTGAGCTTGTGACTTTGGTCCCCATTTAACCAATTCAGCAGATGTCCCAGGTTCAGGATACAGAACCTAATCTCCCTGGTCCATCAGCAGTCAGTACACCTCTGCCACTGTCAGGCTGACCAGCTAGAGATTCACCACCTGAAGATTCTTCAGAGGACTCTTCAGAGGAGTCAGAACCTTCTGGCTTCAGTCTCTCCTTGGTAAAGTCATTCATCCAGGCAGTCAAAACTTCAATCACCTGAAAAGACGCAGAAGAGCCTCCCCAAGAGTCTACGAGTTACTTCCCATTCCTCAAAAGGAAGCAGGTTCTCTTCTCGTTGATGGGCGAGATTAGTCAGGTCATTCAGAATGAATGGTCAAAAACTGATAAAAACCTTCATGGGGCCCGTTCAATAAACTATACCCCTTACCAGAGTCGTGAAGACAGTCACTAAACTCCATGCCAGTGGTAGACGAGTCGGTGGTGCGACTCGCAAAAAAGAAAAAAACTTTACCAATAAAGGAATCCGCTTCCTTCAAGGACCCTCTAGACAGGAAAACCGACCTAGAGCTGAAGAGGAGCTACTTAGCCGTGGGAGCAGCATGTAAGCCAGCTATCACCCTCACATCGGTATCAAATGCCATAAGATCTTTGACAGATAATATTGAGACGGCTTTGCGTCAGGATATTGCACCAGGGAACACAAGTCGACGTATTGCATGGATGCTGCTGACTTACACCTGCTTTATGGGGCATAACTAGGTGCCGGACGGACGTACGTTTGTGAATCGGCGTATCTCCCTCATTTGCATATGTGAATAGAAAATCAACGGGTGCGCCAAATACGTCCAGCGTAAATATGTGCCCACGATACGCCGGCGTAGGAAAGTTACGTCGGTCGGATGAAGCCTATTTTCATGCGTATCTTGGTTTCAGAGTCTGGCGCATAGATACGACAGCGCAAATTTACACTTACGCGGCGTATCTCGAGATACGTCGGCATAAGTGCTTTGTGAATCCGGGCCTATTGGAGGAGTTCTAGAAACAATTGAGCACTGTCCATGATACTTTTTTTATTTGCACTAATATCCAATTTTTTGGGACAAGCTCCCCGGGCGTATCTACTTCATCAAGGTCTCAACAGTACTATACTGCTGGGACCTTGATGAAGGGCACACACCCCGAAAGCTTGTCCTGAAAAATACATTTACGTTTTTGTTTCTAACATGAAAAAATTTGGAACATTTTCAAGGGGTATGAATACCTTTTCAAGGCACTGTGTGTGTATGTATGTGTGTGTGTATGTATGTGTGTGTGTGTGTGTGTGTGTGTGTGTGTGTGTGTGTGTGTGTGTGTGTGTATATATATATATATATATATATATATATATATATATATATAATTATTTATTTATTTATTTTCAAAAAAGTTATAAATTGATTTGCATTTTACCGTGTTTCCCCCGAAAATAAGACCTACCTCGATAATAAGACCTAGCAGGATTTTCGGGGAGGGCTGCAATATAAGCCCTACCCCGAAAGTAAGCCCTAGTTTAAAGTAGTTGTAAACTGCTAGAATCCTCACTAATGCGGTGTTCTATAGTGTGGAAGGTGTGTGTTTGCTGTAGTCTGCTTTAATCGGGTACCTTCTTTTAGTGCCGCTATATGATCTCGCGCTGCTCTCCCCTTCTCTTCTTCTGGCTGTCAGTGGGGGATCTCGACCCCTCCTCTATTTGAATTGCCAGAGCGGGTCACGGAAGCGCGGCTCAGCTAATCTTCACTGCTCTCCCCTTATCTTCTCCTGACTGCCAGCGGGGGATCTCTACCCCCCTTTCCTCTGCATCGCTCGGTGCGGCAATGAAAGCGACGTTAATCTAATTTCTGCTGCTCTCCCCTTATCTTCTTCTGACTGTCAGTGGGGGAACTTGACCCCCTCCCTCTGCATTGCTTGGTGCGGGCAATGAAAGCGACGTTTATCTGACCTCTGATGCTCTCTTTTTCTCCTGACTGTCAGTGGAGGATCTTGACCCCCCTCCCTCTGCATTGCTCGGAGCAGGTCATGGAAAGTGCCGTTTATCTTCACTCCTCTTCCCTTCTCTTCTCCTCCTATCAGCGGGGGATCTCGGCACCCCCTTCTGCAGTGCTCAGTGCAAGTAAGACAGCTAAGGCAAGTCATGGAATGCTTTAGGAAGGTGAGACATACACATTTTGGATTGTATTGCTGTGGTGGCAAGGATTTTGTCAGTTTACAAGCACTTTTGATATTATTAACACTTGGCACATTGCATAGCAAGCCCTACCCCGAAAATAAGCCCTACTGTGTTTTTGGTGGCCAGAATTAATATAAGACCCGGGCTTATTTTCGGGGAAACACGGTAATAAGTAAAATAAGTAGGGTTGTCCCGATACCACTTTTTTAAGACCGAGTACAAGTTCCAATACTTTTTTTCAAGTACTCACCGATACATTTTTTAAATGTCATGTGACAGTTTTCAAACCTGGTGGCACTGATATGCAGCACTGAGAGGTGGCACTGATTAAGCATTACTGATAGGTGGCACGCACAGATGGATGGCACTTTTCGGCTGGCACTGAGTGATGAGCACTGATCAGTGGCACTGATTATGCAGCACTGATGAGCACTGATAGGTGGCACACACTTATGGCTGGGCACCGATAGGTGGCACTCACTGATGGGCACCAATAGGTGGCACGCACTGATGAGTGCTAATGTGTGCATACCTCCCAACTTTCTGAGATGGGAATGAGGGACACCTATCAGCAAAAGAATGCAGGCATAGGACACACCCCTTGCCACGCCCCCTTAAAGGAGAATTGTACAAAAAATAAGATTGGTTAAACCCACAAGTGCTTTTTTACCACTACTATTTCTTTATATTGGCTTTTGGAATTTACAAATGCAGCAATTTAGAAATCAGATTAAATGTTTAGCACTGGGAAACACTGTTTAATAGAGAAAAAGTACAATTTATATAGATATATAGATCAGACCAAAATGAGGAGAATGAGGGACAGAGGGACATTGCTCCAAATCAGGGACAGTCCCTTGAAATCAGGGACAGTTGGGAGGTATGTATGTGGCACACACTAATGGCTGGATTGGCACTGGCTGGATGGGTACTGATGGATGGCACTAACAGATGTCACTGATTGATGGCTGGCACTTATAGGCAGAAGACTGAGGAGAGGATTTATTTTTATATGCTGCCTCTGCGACACCCATCTTGGTACACCCTGCACTCGGCCTCAATAAAGCAGCAGCGGACATCTTGTTACACCCAGCCCGAACGACATGGGCTGGGTGTAACAAGATGTCCGCTGCTGGCATACTGTGGCTGAGTGCAGGGTGTACCAAGATAGGCGTCACAGATTTTCAAGCACTGACAATGTACCAGTGTAGTATAAAAAAACTTGACTCATGCAGAAGCTCGACCGCATCACTTCCTGTGCGGCTACGTCACAAAACAGCTGATCGCGGGGCTCCACCGGTCACCCAGGGTCTGCATTTGATGGACACAAGTGGCTGCATATACTGGGCATAAGTGACTGCATATGATGGGCTCAAATGGCTGCGTATGACGGGCACAAGTGGCTGCATTTGACTGGCATTTCACTGTCACTCGACCTCGGTCCTATTGATATAAAACAGTGCTAAGTTTCAAGGGGGTCCGCCCCCCTTCTTAAGAGCAGGCTAGAGGCGGGGCTGGAAGCGGTGCTGCCGATGATGTAATTTAGCAACTCGCACCGCCTTTATCCCGCCCGCTCGAGTCTATTTTCTTCTACTGAAATGAGCATCTTATAGTATCTGGTATAGTTGTGGTGAATAGAATGCACAGTGGTGCCCTGCGGTCAGCTGTTTTATGATGTAGCCGCACAGAAAGTGATGCAGTCAAGCTTCTGCAATGATAGAGTTTTTTTTTACTACACCCGCAACGCCTGAGGACTTGCACTCCGCCCTCTCCGCCCTCCTCACGCAAATGCTCGGTATACTAGTATCGGTATCAGGACAACCCTAGAAATAAGTATTTCATCCCCTATCAATCAGCAAGATTTGTGGAGCCCAGGTGTCTTTTATATAGGTAACGAGCTGCGTTTAAGAGCAGTCTCTTAACCACTTGCTTACCGGGCACATATACCCCCCTCCTGCCCAGGTGAAATTTCAGCTTCCGGCACTGCGTCGCTTTAACTGACAATTGCGCGGTCGTGCGACGTGGCTCCCAAACAAAATTGACGTCCTTTTTTTCCCACAAATAGAGCTTTCTTTTGGTGGTATTTGATCACCTCTGCGGTTTTTATTTTTTGCGCTATAAACAAAAAAAAGCAACAATTTTGAAAAAAAAATCAATATTTTTTACTTGTTGCTATAATAAATAGCCTATTGTTTTTTCCCCAACATTTTTTTTCTCAGTTTAGGTCGATACGTATTCTTCTACATATTTTTGGTAAAAAAAAAAAATCGCAATAAGCGCTTACAAAATATGGGACAGAATTATTATTATTATTATTATTATTATTATTATTATTATTATTATTATTATTTTTATTTTATTTATTTTTTTACTAGTAATGGCGGCGATCTGCGATTTTTTTTTTATTGGGACTGCGACATTATGGCGGACACATCGGACACTTTTGACACATTTTTGGCGCCATTCACATTTATACAGCGATCAGTGCGATATTACTAATTACTGTATAAATGTGACTGGCATTCAAGGGGTTAACACAAGGGGGTGAGGAAGGGGTTGAATGTGTGCCTGTATTGTGTTCTCACTGTGTGTGGAGGGGGGGTGACTGGGGGAGGTGACCGATCTATGTCCCTATGTACAAGGGACACAGATCGGTCTCCTCTCTCCCCTGACAGGACGTGGAGCTCTGTGTTTACACACAGAGCTCCACGTCCCTGCTGTCACCGCCGGTCGCGGGTACCTGGCGGACATCGCGACCGCCAGGCACGCGCATCGGCATCTCGGGGACGCGCCGGGCGCACGCGCGCCGGCACGCTCGCGCGCCCCCCAGTGGCCGGAGGAATCCAGGACGTCAATTGACGTCCTGTTGGATATTCAGAGCCACCGTGAGGCCGTCATTTGACGATGGCCCGGGGCTCAAGTGGTTAAAGGGAGTGCTGCTAATCTCAGCTTGTTACCTGTATAAAAGACACCTGTCCACAGAAGCAATCAATCAATCAGATTCCAATCTCTCTACCATGGACAAGACGAAAGAGCTGTCCAAGGATGTCAGGGACAAGATTGTAGCCCTACACAAGGTTGGAACTGGCTACAAGACCATGGTGCGATTATTTGCAAATGGAAGAAACACAAAATAACTGTCAATCTCCCTTGGTCTGGGGCTCCATGCAAGATCTCACCTTGTGGAGTTTCAATGATCATGAGAATGGTGAGGAATCAGCCCAGAATTACACAGGGAAATCTTGTCAATAGCAAAAAAACAAAAGAACAAAAGCTGGACAGCCGCACTCCAAAATTTTCTTTAAAAGAGATGTCTTTATTTTCAACTGTGCATACAGTCACTGCAAGCCCACAAAAATCAGTATGGCCAACGTTTCGCACTGGCGTCAGTGCTTAGTCATGGCTAAGCCATGACTAAGCACTGACGCCAGTGCGAAACGTTGGCCATACTGATTTTTGTGGGCTTGCAGTGACTGTATGCACAGTTGAAAATAAAGACATCTCTTTTAAAGAAAATTTTGGAGTGCGGCTGTCCAGCTTTTGTTCTTTTGTTTTTTTGCTATTACCGCATTGCCAGCACCCTGGTGGTTCAACAACCCCTGATCATCACGAGGCTCACCTGGAGCGGTGAGAATTCTGTCTGGAAATCTTGTCAATGATCTCAGGGAAGCTGTGAAAATAGTCACCAAGAAAACAATTGGTAACACACTACGCCATTAAGGACTGAAATACTGCAGTGCCTGCAAGGTCCCTCTGCTCAAGAAAGCACATGTACAGAACCGCCTGCAGTTTGCTAATTAGGGATAAGCCAAACCCTCCCCCCCTCAGTTCGATTCGGAGCATGCACAACATGCAAACACCATTAAAGTCTACAGGATGCGTGCGTGAAAAATCAAAAGTGCTAATTTTAAAGGATTATATGCAAGTTATTGCCATAAAAAGTGTTTGGGGACTCAGGTCCCCCAGGGGACATATATCAAAATATATTTTTTTATTTAAGTTTTATTGGGAGAAGTGATTTTAATTATGTTTAAAGTGAAACAATAAAAATGAAATATTCCTTTATATATCATGCCGGGGGGGGGGGGGGGGGCCTGTAAAATAGCACATCTTTCCCATGTTTATAACAGTACCACAACAAAAAATCATTTCTAAAGGAAATTTTTTTATTCAACACTGCTCTCTGTGCTACTGTATTGTTGGACACCGGCAATATAGATAAAAACCATTGAAAAAAATGGCTTGGATCCCCCCCAGTCCATTACCAGGCCCTTTGGGTCTGGTATGAATATTAACCACTTAAGGACCCCTTCACGCCGATATACGTCGGCAGAAGGGCACAAGCACGTACCTGTACGTCCTCTTTAAGAGCCCAGAAGTGTGGTCGAGAGCACGTCGCCGGTGGCGCGCTCGCGACCCAGTCCGAAGCTCCGTGACCTCGCCCGCGGGACCCGCGGACCCGATCACCGCTGGTGTCCCGCGATCGGTCACAGGAGCTGAATAACGGGGAGAGGTTTCTTCATTGTGACAATGTCAGTGATCGTCTGTTTCCCTGATATAGGGAAAGACGATCACTGGCGTCACATGTCCAGCCCTGCCCCCCTACAGTTATAAACACATATGAGGTCACACTTAACCCCTTCAGCGCCCCCTAGCGCTTAACCCCTAAACTGCAATTGTCATTTTCACAGTAATCAGTGCATTTTTATAGCACTTTTCGGTCCCAAAAAATGTGTCACAAGTGTCGGATGTGTCTGCCATAATGTCGCAGTCACGAAAAAAATCGCTGATCGCCGCCATTAGTAGTAAAAAAAACGTATTATTAAAAATGCCATAAAACTATCCGCTATACGCTATAAATTTTGCACAGACCAATCGATAAACGCTTATTGCAATTTTTTTTACCAAAAATAGGTAGAAGAACACGTATCGGCCTAAACTGAGGAAAAAAAGTTTTTTTTATATCTTTTTTGGGGATATTTATTATAGCAAAATGTAAAAAATATTGAATTTTTTTCAAAATTGTCGCTCTATTTTTGTTTATAGCGCAAAAAATAAAAACCGCAGAGGTGATCAAATACCACCAAAAGAAAGCTCTATTTGTGGGAAAAAAAGGACGCCAATTTTGTTTGGGAGCCACGTCGCACGACCACGCAATTGTCAGTTAAAGCGACGCAGTGCCGAATCGCAAAAAGGGGCAAGGTCCTTAACCTGCATAATGGTCCGGGTCTTAAGTGGTTAAGGGGAATCTCGCACCAAAAATACAAAAAAATTACGTGGATGCCCCACCCAAATCCATAACAGGCCCTAGTCTAGTATGGATATTAAGGGGGACCCGCACCAAAATGAAAAAAAAAATGGTGTGGGGGGTCCCCCAGGCACTATATACTCTGAACAGCAGTATATATACTATACAGCCTGCCCTATATACTCTACAGAAAAACTGGGCCTTAGGTGTTGGTGGTACCAGAACACTGTAACCCCCCACAGTTAGGCCTTGTACACACGGGCGAGAATCTCGTCAGGAAAAAAACATTGTTTTTCCCGCCGAGATTCTAGGTACACACAGACCTTTCAAAAGAACCGCGGTTCTCTTGAAAGGCAAGAACTCGGTGATGTCATCGCGTACGACGAGCATGCGCTCATCACATTCGATGCCATTTCCGCCATCTTGCTTCACCCTACCTATGCCGTGGAAGCTACCGCTCATGCGGCAAAGTTATTTCGAGCATGCGTGGGTTTCCATGGCGACAGGTAAGTATACACACTCTCGGGTTTCTCGTCGAAACAGGCCAACAAGAAAATAGAGAGCAGGTTCTCTATTCTTCTCGTCAAGATTCTGGCCAGACAAGAAACCTGAAAGCCTCGTACACACGATCGGTTTACTTGGCAAGCTTGGCAAAGCTCTGCCAGCAGTTTTCTTGCTGGTTCTTGCCGAGAAAACCTAGCATGTGTACGAGGCTGTACTCTTGTTGGGCACAGAAACGGGCCCTGCTGTGAAATATTATATCGAAAATTGTAATTACATGGCCCTGTTAAACAGGGACAGAAAAATGATTGGGCCTTGGGTGGTGGTGGTGGACGCTGTAACCCCAAACAGATACTCTTGTTGAATATAGTTGGGACTGTGAATATATAATGGTAGATGTCCCAAGTAAATGATCAACACTTAAAGGATTTCTCCGTCCCGTGACCAGCACCGGCCAATCCCCATAGAGCGGCTGACGTAGGAGTAAGCAGGCTCGTAAGGTCGGCGCTACAGCTGATGGGGCGGTTCCCCATAGAGCTGTCAGTGCGCGACCAATAAGGCTGGGAGAGGGGAGGAGGCTCAGTGATGTTCCCCACTATATATAGAATTCATTTAGTACGTGTAGCCACGCTCTCTGAAGACGTGGACCTATCACGAAATGCGTCAGCGCGTGGCTACACGACAATCAAGCTTGTGAGGCATCTTGCTTCTACCCGGGACTCACGAAGGGGATATTGTGGTAAAACTTTGAAGCCATATTTCTGAGTGAGCAGAGGCAGCAGCCCATATAACAAGCCTTTTATACTTTTTATTGTGTAAGCATGAGCGGGTAGCAGGGGTGAATATTGAAATAAAAAGGGTTTTTACACTATGCAAAGTTTCTTTTGCTTCCCTGCATGTCTGCCGAGCTACACATCTCACAGCATAAGAACACTGCCACCATACACCAGAGGAGGAATGCCTATTTTTGATCGCTGCAAGGGGTTCTATCCAATGCTTTGAACTTACTACAATCTGGTGAGTACAAAACCATAAGGGGGATTTTGCAGAGAGATCTTTTCAGCATTTGAGCAGACCAGTGCCTATACCCTGAGATTTCTTCCAACAGGATTGAGCAAATCTGTATCTGAGGAAGTGTTTCGACTGATTTTAATGGGACTTTTAGGATCGGGAATCCTTTAAGTGTTGATCATTTACTTGGGACATCTACCATTATATATTCACAGTCCCAACTATATTCATTATATAATGGATATGTGCAGAGTATGAATGATTCACTCAAGAGCCAGATTTAAAAGCTCTATTTAGTGCTGTTAGTGTTTTATTAATATTTCTTAGCAATACATTGTTTTTTAGTACTTCTTTGTTATAATAGCTGCTTTTCACTGCGTTAAACGTTTTTACATCATTCCATTGAGAGCTTGGATTAGAATAATCCATTGATTATTTCTGATAATTTTTTCAATATTTTAGATACTCTTGTTGGGCGCAGGAACGGGCTCTGCGGTGAAATATTATATCTAAAAACTTGTAATTACATGCCACTGTTAAACATAGGCAGAACAATTGGGCCTTAGGTGGTGGTGCCCTAAATCAAAAATATTGTTGGAAGTTAGCATAATCAAGATTGAGGAGGAACAGGATAGTCAGCATAGGCAGTCTTCATGGGATCCCAGATCCATAGAAAATTCAATCAGTTACATCAGCATCAGGCGCTTGATAGCTGCTGATCCAAGACTGATTATTTTCATAAATGTGAGCCTATCAACTGAGTCTATGGACAGGCACACTCTTTGATCCATTACAATCCCTCCATCAGCACTGCATGTGCGTTCAGAAAGCACGCTGGATGCAGGACAGGCCATTAGCTCAATTGCATATTGAGCAAGTTCTGGTCCTGTTAGAAAGGTCTCCAAGTCTGTTCTTTCCCCTGGATATTCCTGCACCATATAATGCAGACGCTGGCGATGGTTAATAGAACCGATCAGACCTTGGTACTGAGGACTGAAAAATACTTTAACGGCATCGGTCAGCCAGCCACCTTCTCCACCACTCTTCCTCTGACTGGACGAAGCCTCAGCAACACATTGTCCTGCACCAGGAAATGGTAACCTTCCAGGGTCTGGAGAGTTACACAAACCTTTCTTCAAGGCCTTCTGAAGATGTTTTATCCTCTGCTCCCTCTGTGAAGGCAGGATGTGTTCTGCAACTTTAGACTTGTAACGTGGAACAAGAAGGGTTGCCAGCCAGTAATGATCCCTCTCCTTGATACCACAAATCCTAGGGTCCTTTCGCAGACTTTGCAGAATCAGGGAGGCCATGCACCGTATGTTTGCAGAGGCATTAGATTCTGAGTCCTCTGGGTCACTAAGAATCACATTATCTGTAGCTATTTCCTCCCAGCCACCTACAACTCCTTGGGTTTCTGGGGACTGAAAAACATCTCTTAAAGACTGCTGCTGAGTGTTATCCTCTACATCCATGCTGACACAATCCTCCTCCTCCTCTTCTTCTTCCTGTGTGTTTGGTGGGCCCGCAGGAATGCTATCTGGATAAAGGGTGCCTTGAGAGGAAAGGAAGCCCTCCTCTTCCTCCCGCTTTTCTACCTCAAGTGCTTTGTCCATGATTCCACAAAGCGTGTGCTCCAGCACAAAAACGAGAGTGACAGTGTCACTGATGCATGCATTGTCGCTGCTCACCATCCTTGTGGCCTCCTCAAATGGTGACAGGACAGTACATGTAAAATATAGTGTAGCGCCAATGGAAGACCCAATTGTAAAGTGGATCCACTTTACAAGTGGGTCTTCCATTGGCGCTACACTATATTTCACATTTACTTTCACAATTATCCTTTGTTGTGTTGGCTGCCTAAATATTTTGTTTGAGGTTTAGCGCAATATATTTACTATTTTATTTTTGGGTGACAGGACAGTGCCTGAAACCTTGATCAGTAGCCACTGGGATGGTGAAAAAAAAGCCAAGCTTCCCTGACCCTGTCCTGGTGCCATACTCAGACAGGTACTCATTGATGGCCTCTGCTGTTTGTGCAGCCCCTGCAGCATTGCCAATGTTGAGTTCCATCTGGTGGGCATGTCAAAAATGAGGCGGTTGGTAGGCAGGTTGCATTCCCTTTGAATATCAGCCAGCCGAACACAGGCATTGACCACAGACTTTTCTTGCCTGCCTCAGGAGAACTTGTAAGTCTGGTCATTTCTTTGTCACAGGGCAAACGTACAAAATCAGCAGGGGATCAAATACTTTTTCCCTCACTGTATATGTTTTTACATTGCTAAACAAAATAATACTAAATAATGCTTCAGTGAATCAATGTGAAATAAACCATATACCAACTGCAGCTCTACAATAAGTTCCCCTATACTATAACAAAAAAATAAACATTAACCACAACATTAAAATTACAATAATTAACCACTTCATTACCCAGCTATAGTCATATGACGTCCACAGATGGGATCTCCCATCCTGGGTGGGCGTCATATGACGTCCTTGACTTTGTGGGGGGATATCTTAATGATGCCTAAAGCTAGAGGCATCATTCAGATATCAATCTTTCATGCCGGCGATCCTGCGCGCGATAAGAATGATCATAGCAGCAGTTCCACTGCTTGATCGTTCTTATAGGGGACATCCCCCCTCCCGCCACCATCCGGTGCTTCTCCGGGCTCTCCCGTGCCATCAGGGGCCCAGATGGTCACCAGTCATCTCTATGACCGTCGGAGGCCCGAAGTAAACAAACCTGCGATTGCAGCTAGTAAGCATGAAATCTGTGATTTATTTTTCCAGATCTCATACTTTCCAGCCTGGAGGAGAGACATGGGGTCTTATTGACCCCACATCTCTCCATAAAGAGTACCTGTCACACACCATTCCTATTACAAGGGATGTTTATATTCATATGACATCAGTTGGTTTTGTAATACAGTAGTGTAAACATATGTAAACACCGTTAAAACCACATATGTGAGGTATCGCCGCGTGCGTTAGAGTGCGAGCAACAATTCTAGCACTAGATCTCCTCTGTAAATCTAAACTGGTAACCTGTAAAAAAATTCAAAGCGTTGCCTATGGAGATTTTTAAGTACCGAAGTTTGGCGCCATTCCATGAGTGTGCGCAATTTTAAAGCGTGACATGTTAGGTATCTATTTACTTGGTGTAACATCATCTTTCATATTTTACAAAAAAATTGGGCTAACTTTACTGTTTTGTTATTTTTTTTAATTCATGAAACAATTTTTTTCCCAAAAAAAGGCGTTTGAAAAATTATTGCGCAAATGGCGTGCAAGATAAAACGTTTCAATGACCGTCGTTTTATTCCCTAGGGTGTCTGCTAAAAAACCATATATAATGTTTGGGGGTTCTGTGTAATTTTCTAGCAAAAAAATATGATTTGTACATGTAGGAGAGAAGTGCCAGAATAGGCCTGGTATGGATGGGTGTATAACTGCCCTGTATGGAAGTGGTTAAGAAGTCCTTGTAGGATTTCATTCTGAATACAATTACAAATGTACACTAAATTCACTAAAACCCTTTACAGCATTGGGGGGTTGAATAATTTTCAACACAACTGTATGTGAGGTATCGCCGCATGCATTTGAGCGTGTGCAACAATTCTAGCACTAGACCTCCTCTGTAACTCTAAACTGGTAATCTGTAAAAAAAATTCTAAGCGTTGCCTATTGAGATTTTTAAGTACCAAAGTTTGGCGCCATTCCATGAGTGTGCGCAATTTTAAACCATAACATGTTGGTATCTATTTACTCGGCGTAACATCATCTTTCATATTTTACCAAAAAATTGGGCTAACGTTATTGTTTTGTTATTTTTTAATTCATGAAATCATTTTTTTCCAAAAAAAGGCATTTGAAAAATTATTGCGCAAATACCGTGCAAGATAAAAAGTTGCAATGATCATCATTTTATTCCCTAGGGCAGGGGTGTCAAACTGGCGGCCCTCCAGCTGTTGCAAAACTACAAGTCCCATGAGGCATTGCAAGGCTAACAGTTACAAGCATGACTCTCACAGGGAGAGGCATGATGGGACTTGTAGTTTCGGAACAGCTGGAGGGCCGCCAGTTTGACACCCCTGCCCTAGGGTGTCTGCTAAAAAAAAACATATATAATGTTTGGTGGTTCTGAGTAATTTTCTAGCAAAAGAATGATTATTTGTACATGTAGGAGAGAAGTGCCAGAATAGGCCTGGTATCGAGGTGGTAAAAAAAAACTGTTTTGAAGTGATTAAAAGACTAAACCAATAAGTGAAACAGTGTATAAACTGAATAAGATTATTTAACCCATTAATTGCCAATCAGCAACTAGATGCATTTTGTCAGTTAAGACCTTTTGACAAAGTCTTGATTGACGAAGTGTGTCTGGCTGAGCTACTTTATCTTATGTGATGATCCTGGAGTGTTTTCGGCATGAAAAAAAACATTGCGTGCCCGCGACTCGGTCCGAAGCTCCGGGACCGCAGGACCTGCGGACCTGATCGCCGCTGAAGTCCCGCGATCGGTCCCCGGAACTGAAGAACGGGGAGAGCTTTTATTTGGATACACAATCGATGACGTCACACCTACAGCCACACCCCCTACAGTTAGAAACACATATTAGGTCATACATAACCCCTTCAGCGCCCCCTTGTGGTTAACTCCCAAACTGCAATTGTCATTTTCACAGTAAACAATGCATTTTAAATGCAATTTTTGCTGTGAAAATGACAATGGTCCCAAAAATGTGTCAAAATTGTCCGAAGTGTCCGCCATAATGTCGCAGTCACGAAAAAAATCGCTGATCGCCGCCATTAGTAGTAACATTTTTTTTATAAAAATGCAATAAAACTATCCCCTATTTTGTAAACACTATACATTTTGCGCAAACCAACAGATAAACGCTTATTGCGATTTTTTTTTTTACCAAAAATAGGTAGAATACGTATCGGCCTAAACTGAGGAAAAAAAATGTTTTATATATTTTTGGGGGATATTTATTATAGCAAAAAGTAAATAATATTGCATTTTTTTTTTTAATTGTCGCTCTATTTTTGTTTATAGTGCAAAAAATAAAAACCGCAGAGGTGATAAAATACCACCACAAGAAAGCTCTATTTGTGGGAAAAAAAAGGATGCCAATTTTGTTTGGGAGCCACGCCCCACGACCGCGCAATTGTCTGTTAAAGCGACGCAGTGCTGAATCGCAAAACCTGGCCGGGTCCTTTAGCTGCCTAAAGATCTGGGTCTTAAGTGGTTAACTAAGCACTAAATCCTTTCCATAACGGAAATGATAAAACTAGAAGTTTTCCCCAGCTGATGGGACATTACAGTTCAAGAAAGCACATTTTGCGAGAATAATGCGTATTTGTGAGTACTTTTTCACTGACTGGCAATAATAGGGAAGATAAGCCATTAGTTAAATAACCTTGTTCCCTTTATGGACTTTCTTCAGTCTTTGTTTTGCACTAATTTAATTAGTATGATTTTTAACAGTATTCTGGTTAATGTTTATGTTTTATTTCATTATAATGTAGGAGATTTTATTGTAGCGTTGCAATTTTTAATTTTCATTATGAATTGTACAAATTCATTAGTGCTGCATAATTTTTTTTGTACTTTCTTCTTTTAATGTTCTGTTTTACATGTTTATAGTATGATTATTTTGCAATAGTTTTGTTCTTCATGTGGAACATTTTAATACATTTGGAATGGAATGGATGATCTTTGAGTACACATAAACCCAACCCCGTTTTTAGTATACAGTATGTCACAAAAGTGAGTACACCCCTCCATAGGCGTCCGCAGAACTTTTTAAAGGAGGGGGCATCATTTTAAGGTGCCTATGCTCTGCCCCTGTCATAAAGGGGAGGGGCTTGGCCACACCTTGCAAGTATTTATTTTTAAAGGGGAAACGGCAGACTTTATTCCAGGTGTGTGCTATGTACAGGATGCATAATCCAGGCATGTGCTATATACAGGGGTGCATAATCCAGGCATTTGCTATGTACAGGGGGCAGATTTCAGGCGTGTGCTATGTACAGTGTGCAGATTCCATGCGTGTGCTATGTACAGGGTGCAGAATCCATGCGTGTGCTATGTACAGGGTGCAGATTCTAGGTATGTGCTATTTACAGGGTGCAGATTCTAGGCATGTGCTATGACAGGGTGCAGATTCCAGGCGTGTGCTATGCCTGTAGGCATACCCAATCCCCCCACAGAGCTCTTTATAGAGAATCATCTATAACTCGCAGTGGCAGGCTTCTGGCATGGGCTTCTGTTGACACACACTGCGGGCTTAAGCAGCTGTGTGGATATCCCTCCCCTCCCCCTCCTCTGTTATATATGCAGAGCTGGGAGAGCAGTAAGAGTTCTGTGTGTGCTGACTACCAATGCTAGAGAGCAGTGCTGGAGGCTTCAGAAGCCTCGGATGATAAAAAGGCCTGCCAACTGCCGCTCACAGTGCAGTCTTCCTTCCTGTGCCGAGTGCTGGTACATGGAGAGCGTTCCAGTGCCCTGCACCCTCTGACAGTGCGCTGCAAAAGGGTGATTAGGAAAAAATGGAGAATCCCCCAAAGTGGGGCTTTTGAGGCAACAGAAGTTAAAGTAGTCAAAGTTAGTACAAAAATATAATTATTTAATAATCCACAAAAAATATACATATATGACATAATAGTTTTAAAAACAACACATAGGGGAGTGTCAGTTGAAAAAAGGAGAGAGTCCACAATACGAATACAGGGCCCTACGCGTTTCGGGTTTCCTTCTTCAGGGGCCAAGGTATGTATGGAGTCGAAGTGTATTTAACAACTTTTCACCCAGGACATTTATGCAGCTTTGCACACCCCTTGATGGGACATCGCAGGCAGGACGCAGAAAAAACCTCAGGTGGTGAAGAAAGGAGTGGAGACTGGCATCCTGTATTGAATCGCAATGAAGCAAGACCTTTGGCCGAAAGTGTCACAGCGTAAAAAATTATTATTTTATTTTACCTGTCCCTGTGATGGAGGGTGAGTATTAGGCCCCGTACTCACGACCAAACATGTCTGCTGAAACTGGTCCGCGGACCAGTTTCAGCAAACATGTTTGGCCGTGTGTAGGCCCGAGCGGACCTTTTTCGGGCGGATCGGACAGGTTTCCAGCGGACAACTGTTTCCTGGACTTGCTTTAAAACAGTCCGCTGGAAACCTGTCCGCCCGGACATGTACGGTCGTCTGTACAGACCTACCGTACATGTCCTGCCGCCCGCCATCCCTCGCATGCGTCGAATGACTTTGACGCATGCGTGGAAGCATTTTAAAGGCAGGCCGCCCACGTCGCCGCGTCATTGTCGCGGCGACACCGTGTCATCGACGCGGCGACACCGCAGACACGCCCCGCGTATTGTTTACGCGCGGACCTCTGTTCGATGGTGTGTACAGCCATCGAACAGAAGTCCCCGGGCAGTCCCCAGGCAGACATGTCCGATGAAAACGGTCCGCGGACCGGTTTCATCGGACATGTATGCTCGTGAGTACTCGGCCTTATATAATGGCCAGAGAGGTCAGTAGAGAGCTCAATAGATAGGAAGGTCCCCAGTCAATATGAAGTGAGCTGCTGACACCACTGCCGTCCGCAATGTCTGGGGTGATTAGGGTGTGCCTGGGCACAACATGTACACATGCCTATGGCGGACACCTTGCCAATCCCTGATTCCAGGGGGAGAGGCACTTGCCCCCCCTTGCCTCTACCTGCGGATGCCCATGCAATCCTCACATTTTTGTAAATATTTGTCAAGGAAGCATGAATCAGACTGTCATGGATCTGCCACTTAAGGGTTAATGGTGCAGACTGATTTCAGTGATTAACAGCAGGCTGCCCTATTTAAACACCTCAGCAGCACAGTGTCTTTGCTGCCTGATCTGCAGTTCTGACGTGGATCCTATCTGAGACCTGTTTGCTATCTGAAACCTGATTTGAACACTGAACTTGGCTTGTTTTGACTACTCTACCTGAAACCTGATTTAAACACCGAACCCGGCCTGTCTGACTCCTCTCATCTCTCCTATCCTGACCCGGCTCCGTTTGACCATCCGCCTGCTTGACTTCACTGCTGCCAGATCCACCTGCTTGTTTACCAACTATTCTTCAGTCATCTTTCTGCACGATCACCTGTTATGACCCGGCTTGTTTGACCCTGCTTTCCCGGTATACCTGAACTATTACTAACTTGTGCCGCTGTAGTCACAGCTTCTGTGCGGGTCGCTGACCCATCCTACCTGAACTGTTACTAACTTGTGCCGCTGTAGTCGCAGCTTCTGTGCGGGTCGCTGACCCATCCTCCGTTGTACGTTCAGCATCTACTTGCCAGAGGTATTCGTCCACCTGCTTCTACACATCACCACCCGGCACTCCTACCCCTCTGTGCTCCGAGCCCGCTGTCCCATATCCAGTGGCTCGCGAACCAGAGTCGTAAGAGAGGCTACCCTGCATCAGACTCTGGAAACCAGGTACGTAACAGTATCAGGCAGCCATGACAGAGTCTGCAGGCGTAGTTCCGGCTATGGAAGAGGTGTGTAAACACTTAGCATCACTTACCCAGGCCGTTAAAAACCTACAAGATGGCTACCTGAGATTGGAGGGGCAGGTTCAGAACTTATCAGCTTCTGGGGACGCAACTTCAGCATCCACCGCTAGATCATCGTCATCTGCGGGTCCGTCAGTTTTAATGTTGCCACCTGAACCCAGGGTTCCCATGCCCGAACGATTCTCCGGGGATCGAACCAAGTTCCGGGACTTCCGAAACGCATGTCAGTTATACTTTGCTTTGCAACCCCGAACCTTTTCTTTGGAAGCCACTAAAGTGGGATTTGTCGTTTCCCTACTCCAAGGAGAACCCCAAAATTGGGCACATCGCTTGTTAGAGGAGAACGGTGTCCAGACAGAGACTTTGCTAAACTTCTTCCAGACTATGGCACAGCTCTACGACGACCCGCAAAGGACTGCTACTGCTGAAGCTGCTTTACTCTCTCTCCAACAGGGGCGTAGAGCAGTGGAGGACTATGTTACTGATTTCCGCCGCTGGAGTGCGGACACCCAGTGGAATAGCGCAGCCTTGCGCCACCAATTTCGCTTAGGTCTGTCTGAAGCCTTAAAGGATGAATTGGCCCGCATTGGGGTACCTGACACCCTGGATGATCTGATTGACAAAGCCGTTCAGATCGACCGACGAATAAGGGAACGCCGAGCGGAACGATCCTCTCAACAGAGTCGCCCAGTCTGGGTCACCACCCGGGCTCCCTTGCCTCCTTCTCGTTTTCCACCACCTGTTTCTTCCAATTCTGCTGGTCCACCCATGGATACTTCAGAACCCATGCAAATAGGCGTGATGCGACCCACCTTGCCACCTGAAGAACGCACACGCCGCCGTCAGCTAAACCTGTGTCTATATTGCGGTGAGGCCGGTCACTACGTACACAATTGTCCCGTCAAAATACGGAAGTTCCGTTCTTCAGTTCCTGGTAACATCTCTGCTATTACTACCAACCCCAACCATCTTGCTCTCTTCCTTTCCTTACAGCTTCCGGGAAAGACGGTGTCGGTCAACGCTATCGTTGATTCAGGGGCATGCAGTTGTTTCATCGATTCCTCATTTGCCGATCTGCATAACATTCCCGTCCGCACAAAGGACTTTAGACTTTCCGTTTTTTTGGCTGATGGCTCACACATCAAGTCTGGGCAAGTGACCCATGAGACCCTTCCTTTACCTGCTATTACTTCATCCAATCATAAGGAACTTTTAATTTTGGACGTCATTTCATCTCCTTTGTTTCCAGTAATCCTGGGTATACCCTGGCTTCAGGTACACAATCCTCAAATTGACTGGACATCTAAAAATCTTTCGTTCCCATCTCATTACTGTCAGGAACACTGTTTTCCCGAACGTCCCAAACCATCTTCTGCCCTGCTGTGCTTAAACACTGACCCAAGTTTGATTCAATCCATCCCCAAACCCTACCATGGATTTCTGGATGTCTTCAGTAAGAAAGGGGCAGATTCCCTTCCACCTCATCGGCCGTACGATTGTCCGATTGATCTTCTTCCAGGGGCCGAGATCCCTTTCGGACGAATTTTCCCACTTTCTGAAAAAGAACAAGACGCGTTAAAAATCTACCTTGACGAGAATTTGGAAAAGGGATTTATCCGCCCGTCCACTTCACCAGCAGGTGCCGGAATATTTTTCGTCACAAAGAAGGACCAAACTCTCCGTCCCTGTATTGACTACCGGGAACTCAACAAAGTCACCGTGAAAAATCGTTACCCTCTACCTTTAATACCTGAACTTTTCCAAAAATTAAGATTTGCCGTTATCTTTACAAAATTAGACCTAAGGGGAGCGTATAATTTAATACGTATCAAGGATGGACATGAGTGGAAAACAGCATTCCGTACCCGCTATGGCCATTACGAATATTTGGTCATGCCCTTCGGGCTATGTAACGCGCCCGCTACTTTTCAGCACTTCGTCAACGACGTATTCCGAGATTTTTTGGACATTTTTGTAATCGTGTATCTAGATGACATACTGATTTTCTCCCGTTCCTTGGAGGAGCACCGAGGACATGTCTGTAAGGTTCTGGATCGCCTCCGTCAGCACAGTTTATATGCGAAAGCTGAAAAATGCGAGTTTGAACAGCAAACCATCCAATTCTTAGGCCTGGTAATTTCCCCTACAGGAATTGAGATGGATCAAAAGAAGGTATCTGCAATCTTAGACTGGCCAACACCCTTGGATAAAAAAGGGGTGCAGCGTTTCATTGGATTCGCAAACTTCTATAGAAAATTTATTAGAGGGTTTTCGGCTATTGTGGCCCCTATCACACAACTCACGAAACAAAATCTTCGTTTCTGTTGGAACCCTGAAGCGCAGAAGGCCTTTGACATTTTAAAAAGACTCTTTACTTCAGCTCCGATCCTTAGACATCCCAATCCAACGTTACCTTTCCTTCTTGAGGTCGATGCCTCCGAAGTTGCGGTAGGAGCCGTTCTCTCTCAGCGCTTGGGGGACAAAGATTTAATACACCCAGTGGGATTCTTCTCTCGAAAGCTTTCCCCCACAGAAAAGAACTATGATGTAGGAGATCGAGAACTACTGGCCATTAAGACAGCTCTAGAGGAATGGAGATATCTATTGGAGGGCGCCATTCATCCTGTACTGATCTACACAGATCATAAGAATTTGGAGTATTTGAAATCTGCCAGACGTCTTAAACCTCGACAAGCCCGTTGGGCTCTTTTCTTTTCTCGTTTTTGTTTCCATATTACCTTCCGACCAGGATCCAAAAACATTAAACCGGATGCATTATCCCGAATGTACGATAACCCAAAGGATACTTCTATTCCCGATACCATCCTGTCGGATGGCAACTTCCTGCTCCTACACACTGACCTAATCTCCATGATCCGAGGAGCATCTTCCAATTCGTCCAAACCCTCTAATGTCTCACTAACTTCCAGAAACGGGCTGTTTTGGAGAGGAAGTCAGGTTTTTGTCCCAGAAAACATTAGAGTGGAAGTCTTGAAACTTCTTCATGATCACCCACTTGCAGGTCACTTTGGAGTTAATAAGACTCTTGAATTGGTACGACGCACCTTCTGGTGGCCCAATTTGGAGGAATTTTGCAAGTCTTACATCAGTTCTTGTCCGATATGCAACAGAAATAAAACACCCCGAAAACTAGCCTCGGGTTTACTAAAACCCTTACCAGTACCTAACCGACCATGGGAGATGATCGCAATGGATTTTATTGTTGAACTTCCTCGTTCCGAGGGATGTACCGCAATTTTTGTTGTCGTGGACCGTTTTACTAAAATGGCTCATTTCCTGCCTTTAAAAAACACACCTTCTGCTGCAGAAACGGCCCACGTGTTTATCAAGGAAATCATTAGACTACATGGGGTACCTTCCAACATCGTTTCGGACAGGGGAGTCCAATTTACTTCTCGTTTCTGGAGAGCCCTCTGTGAAACACTACAGATTCAACTTTCCTTGTCCTCAGCCTACCACCCCCAGTCTAATGGGCAAACAGAGAGGACGAATCAAACCCTGGAACAATATATTAGGTGTTTCACAGCCTTCTCTCAAGACGACTGGGTCTCTCTGCTGCCTTTGGCAGAATTTGCATATAATAACACCAATCACTCAGCTACTGGGCAATCCCCTTTTTTCTCTAATTATGGCTTTAATTTAACATTTTTACCAGATTTCTTTTCAGAGTCAGCAGTTCCAGCTGTGCAGAGTACTATGGACTTTCTCCAACGCAACAATCAGTTATTGCACGACGCAGTAACTAAAGCCCAGGCCGATAGCAAGAGATTTTTTGACAAGAAAAGAAGGGGTGACTTGGACCTGAAACCAGACGATCAGGTATGGCTGTCTACAAGTAATCTCAAATTACCTTGCCCATCCAAAAAGTTGGCACCTAGGTTTTTGGGTCCATTTTCAGTTAAAAGAAAAATCAACTTAGCTTCTTACGAACTGTTTTTGCCTGACTCATTGAAAATTCACCCTGTGTTCCACGTTTCTCTACTCAAGCCTGCAGTGGCCGATCCTTTTCCCAACAGAGGATCCAGACCTCCCGAACCCATCCAGGTTGACGGTTGGGAAGAATACGTGGTGGAAGCTATCTTGGACTGTAGGAAGCGACAAGGCCAGAATCAATTCCTAGTCAAATGGAAGGGGTACGGCCCAGAGGATAATTCTTGGGAGCCAGAAGGTAATATACATGCCAAGAGGTTGTTACGTGCTTTTTTCCTTGCTCATCCTGACAAAGAAGCCCGATTGGGCATCCAGAGGCTGCCCCTTGGGGGGGGGCAATGTCATGGATCTGCCACTTAAGGGTTAATGGTGCAGACTGATTTCAGTGATTAACAGCAGGCTGCCCTATTTAAACACCTCAGCAGCACAGTGTCTTTGCTGCCTGATCTGCAGTTCTGACGTGGATCCTATCTGAGACCTGTTTGCTATCTGAAACCTGATTTGAACACTGAACTTGGCTTGTTTTGACTACTCTACCTGAAACCTGATTTGAACACCGAACCCGGCCTGTCTGACTCCTCTCATCTCTCCTATCCTGACCCGGCTCCGTTTGACCATCCGCCTGCTTGACTTTACTGCTGCCAGATCCACCTGCTTGTTTACCAACTATTCTTCAGTCATCTTTCTGCACGATCACCTGTTATGACCCGGCTTGTTTGACCCTGCTTTCCCGGTATACCTGAACTATTACTAACTTGTGCCGCTGTAGTCGCAGCTTCTGTGCGGGTCGCTGACCCATCCTACCTGAACTGTTACTAACTTGTGCCGCTGTAGTCGCAGCTTCTGTGCGGGTCGCTGACCCATCCTCCGCTGTACGTTCAGCATCTACTGGCCAGAGGTATTCGTCCACCTGCTTCTACACATCACCACCCGGCACTCCTACCCCTCTGTGCTCCGAGCCCGCTGTCCCATATCCAGTGGCTCGCGAACCAGAGTCGTAAGAGAGGCTACCCTGCATCAGACTCTGGAAACCAGGTACGTAACACAGACGTACAAAACAGATAAATGAATAAGAAGACTTTATCGGAAACCAAACAGCAAAGTCAAAGTCCACACAGATGATCGAAACAGCCAGAAGAGTCGTCCAACGGTGCCAGGGTCGATAGCCAGGGATGAGAGTCAGCCGAGCCGGGGTCTGTAGCCAGAGACGGGGTGAAACGAAGCCGGGAATCTGGAACCAGAAGGAACGTCCAAAGCCGGGTCCAAAACCAGGAACAGTCAGCACAATTACAGGAGAGGTGTGAGACGAAGAGGCCCAAGCGAGGAAATGCTGCAGCTGCCGTCCTATATATATATGCTGAGCAGCCAGCTCCTCCCAGTGGAAAGGAGGAGCCGCAGGGTGTGGCAGGTTACAAGAACCCCATGAAGCAAGATGGCTGCCAGCACATGTCAGTGATGAGGAGCCTGCAAAGAGGTAAGACCATGACAATATTTTATTGTATCTTTTCTTGTGACAACACGGAAGAAATTAAACTTTGCTACAATGTAAAGTATTGAGTGTACAGCTTGTATAACAGTGTAAATTAGCTTGTCCCTCTCTGGATGGCTGGTCTTCCGTTGGATCCCGCTTCAGGCCTAGCTGCTTGACTGTAGTGCTCTCCCTTGTTCCGCAGAGGGGAGAGCGCCGATCCCAAGAGAGCGAATTCAGCTCCTCCCTGCCTTTAAGTAACCTCCCCCATAAAGCTGTGCGGGGGTACAATGTTCTCTGGGAAGCCAATGCATTATGGGTACCGTAGTCTATTTCTACTAATGTCAATGGAGTCCTTTTTCTCCTAATCCTTCAAATCCCACAATGCATTGCTTTAGGAAAAAGTAAACACATATATACAATGTAACTGGAGATCCAGGGGAATTTAGGTATGTATAACTATCAAATAGTCCCTGATAGTATGACCCCACTACACAGTCCCCCCACTTAAAGTCTTTGGTCCCCAAAGAGGACAACAGTATGTATCCTGATACATGCTTTGTAAATACACGTGGAGAAAGTTAGTTACAGTAGGTGTTTGTGATATTGTGCTTTTAGCACGACAGCGTCGCGCTGATACTCGGCGACATGGTGCCGAGATCTCGCCGACATCTTGCACTCACTGGAATAGTGACAGCACATCCCAGCAAGCGCGTCATAGAAGCGACGGGAGATCCGACTTGGATTCCCGCCAATTCTACACGTGTGCGGCGTTTGTTATGAATCCTGAGGGGGAAGTCCCCGCCGGATTTTAAATAAAAATCCGGCATGGGTCCCCCCTCAGGAGCATACCGTGCCCTTAGGTCTGTTATGGGTTGTAAGGAGAGCCCCCCTACGCCGAAAAAAACGGCGTAGGGGGTCCCCCTACGATCCATACCAGACCCGTATCCAAAGCACGCTACCCGGCCAGCCAGGAAGGGAGTGGGGACGAGCGAGCGCCCCCCCCCTCCTGAGCCGTACCAGGCTGCATGCCCTCAACATGGGGGGGTTGGGTGCTCTGGGGCAGGGGGGCGCACTGCGGCCCCCCCACCTCAGAGCACCCTGTCCCCATGTTGATGAGGACAGGGCCCCTTCCCGACAACCCTGGCCGTTGGTTGTCGGGGTATGCGGGCGGGAGGCTTATCGGAATCTGGGAGCCCCCTTTAATAAGGGGGCCCCCAGATACCGGCCCCCCACCCTAAGTGAATGAGTATGGGGTACATCGTACCCCTACCCATTCACCTGCAAGAAAAGTGGTAAAAACACAAATAAACCACACAGTGTATTAAAATATTTTATTAGTCTGCTCCGGAGGCCGCCCCCTGTCTTCTTTATTAGCTCTTTTACCAGGGGGGGCTTCTTCTTTGACGTCTTCGGGTGGGTGGGGGCCGCCGTCTGGTTCTCTTCCACCGCCGGGGGGGGTGGCTTTTAAAAAAGCCCCCACCCCCCCGGCGGGTTTCCTCCGGCGTCTTCGGCGGGGCTCTTCTTCTTCCGCTATCCCGACGGGTCTTCTCCGCTATCCGGGGGTCTCGCCGCTCTCCGCTGTTGACTCGTCGCACCCCGGTTCTTCGTCTCGCAGTCCGGTCCCTTCTTCCGTGCTGTACGTCTTCTTCCGTGCTGTGAGTTCTTCTTCCGCGCTGTGACGTCATGTTCTTCACTTCTCTTCTTCTCCCGATGTTGACTCGCCGGTCCTCCTCGCTGAAATGACGGATGCGCGCCTTGCATCGGACCTATATAGGCCTCACAGTCCCATCATGCTCTGTACCTACCCATGTGATACCTACCCACGTGGGTAGGTATCACATGGGTAGGTACAGAGCATGATGGGACTGTGAGGCCTATATAGGTCCGATGCAAGGCGCGCATCCGTCATTTCAGCGAGGAGGACCGGCGAGTCAACATCGGGAGAAGAAGAGAAGTGAAGAACATGACGTCACAGCGCGGAAGAAGAACTCACAGCACGGAAGAAGACGTACAGCACGGAAGAAGGGACCGGACTGCGAGACGAAGAACCGGGGTGCGACGAGTCAACAGCGGAGAGCGGCGAGACCCCCCGGATAGCGGAGAAGACCCGTCGGGATAGCGGAAGAAGAAGAGCCCCGCCGAAGACGCCGGAGGAAACCCGCCGGGGGGGTGGGGGCTTTTTTAAAAGCCACCCCCCCCGGCGGTGGAAGAGAACCAGACGGCGGCCCCCACCCACCCGAAGACGTCAAAGAAGAAGCCCCCCCTGGTAAAAGAGCTAATAAAGAAGACAGGGGGCGGCCTCCGGAGCAGACTAATAAAATATTTTAATACACTGTGTGGTTTATTTGTGTTTTTACCACTTTTCTTGCAGGTGAATGGGTAGGGGTACGATGTACCCCATACTCATTCACTTAGGGTGGGGGGCCGGTATCTGGGGGCCCCCTTATTAAAGGGGGCTCCCAGATTCCGATAAGCCTCCCGCCCGCATACCCCGACAACCAACGGCCAGGGTTGTCGGGAAGGGGCCCTGTCCTCATCAACATGGGGACAGGGTGCTCTGAGGTGGGGGGGCCGCAGTGCGCCCCCCTGCCCCAGAGCACCCAACCCCCCCATGTTGAGGGCATGCAGCCTGGTACGGCTCAGGAGGGGGGGGGCGCTCGCTCGTCCCCACTCCCTTCCTGGCTGGCCGGGTAGCGTGCTTTGGATACGGGTCTGGTATGGATCGTAGGGGGACCCCCTACGCCGTTTTTTTCGGCGTAGGGGGGCTCTCCTTACAACCCATAACAGACCTAAGGGCCCGGTATGCTCCTGAGGGGGGACCCATGCCGGATTTTTATTTAAAATCCGGCGGGGACTTCCCCCTCAGGATTCATAACAAACGCCGCACACGTGTAGAATTGGCGGGAATCCAAGTCGGATCTCCCGTCGCTTCTATGACGGCTCTGTCTCCATCGCGGCGAGCCAGCTCGGCGCTGGCTCCCGCGATGGGGCTCGTAGGTGCTCAATCTCGCCGAGAAAGAGAGCGAGATTGACACAAAATCGGGTTCACCTACTGTAGGTCATGCAAGGCAACAAATAATGTGCATTATCAGTATTTAAAGTCAAACAACTCAACTTATGACATAAAGTGGACAGAAGATCCTCCCACCAATCGTCAGCTGAGGGCAGGCTACTCTGTCCACTACGCACTAAGACGGAGGTATCATGCCCAGATGTGCCAGGGGGTGAGCTAGGGCAGTCCCCCACCAAAGTCACAGTGGGAGAACTAGGTATGGTACTGGATCTTTTAGAGGTGATGATGGCCTCTTCAGAGCATTCCCCCAAATGATCATAAGTTAGTCTCTTGGGTGGGTGAATGACTCTTCTTTCCTTCTGTTCCTTAGGAATTATAAGTTCAGGAAGGATAAGTTCGACCTCACGCTCTTCTGTATTAAGTATATCAGACTCCATATCTCTTGAATCACTCAATTCTCTGTCAGATAGGCTTGAGGCCTCCATGGGGTCTCCTATAGGTATGTATAACTATCAAATAGTCCCTGATAGTATGACCCCGCTACACATGCCATAGAAGTCAATGCAGAACAAATTATTTTTGTTTCCATTGACTTCTATGGGGAAACTCGCTTTGATATGAGAGCACTTTGGATTACGAGCATTCTCCTGGAACGGATTATGCTCTTAATCCAAGGTTCCACTGTATAGAGGATCTGAATATTGGGTTGGTGGGTTCTATGCAACAAAGGGCTTCCATGGTCACCTTGGGTGGTGAGAAGTATGAGTGAACATAAAAGTGAAGTGCTAATGAACAAACCAACGCGTTTCAGGGGAAGTGGCTATGCCTCCTTCATCAGAGATTAAGAAAATGTAACAATGTAATTAATAGTTGGGTGTTATTGAAGTCATGTGACTGCACAGTATCCATCACCTCTTTCTGCCATTGCCGGTTTATGTTGACGTTTGATTTTCCTCAGTCCCTGTTCTTTTGTGTCTGCTTTCACTTTCACATACCTTTCCACCTTTTTAGGGTTTTTTTCCCCCTCCTCCCCCCCTTCGCCCCTTCATCCTCCCCCCACCACCCCCTTATCTTTTCCACCTTTCCCCCTTCTTTTGCCCCTTCTTTCTGATCACTTTTTCTTGCAAACCTTTTTTCTGTGGTATTTGGTTTTTGTTTTAGTTTTGTCTCCCTCTTTTTTATCCTTTTTTACCCTTACATGTCGCTTCTGTCCCTCTTTAAGCAACCATATTAATCTTTTCATTCCCCCCTTTTTTTTCTTCCTTTTCCCTTTTCACCCCATCTTGATATTTGTGTCCCCTCACTTTATATGCTCTCAACCATTTTCGGTTTCTTGGTCATATCTCCCTCTTTCTATTCCCCCATTTCCTCTTCACCTGTTGTAGTATTTTATTTTGGAGTATTTCATTTTTCAATTTTTTGTCAATATGAGTCAATACCAAGGCAGTGAATGGGTTAATCTCATGCAGGGCTATGCAACCTCCTTTGAACAAGTTGATCAAGTAGAAACCCAAATTTCATCCCTTGTAAATAAGTTGCACAAGATCCTGGAGAAAAAATGTTCACTTCACTGGCCCGTCAAAACGTTTGAGAGATATATTAAAGAGAAAATTTATCCTTTCGGCTTAAGGGTGCAAATTTTTCCTAATACGGATCAAATTAGTAACACCTGTAAAACCGAGTAGGAAAATAATCTAAAATCTTGCTCTGAAGAAATGATGGGAATTCTGTCACGTGAATACTCTAGACAAATTGTCGCCCTAGATGTAGAGATTGGCAATTTAGAAAATCAATTACTTCCTCACATCAAACACGACCTGTCAGTGGAATTAAGAACAAATCTCCAGGAACACTTGGCGACTTATAATAGAAACATCCTACAAGAAAAAGAAATCAAATTCTGGCGGGCTAAAATTGCTTTCTCGGAAGAAAAAGCATATACATGGAACACTCAAAACAACAAACGTTATAACAAACGAGACCAACAGGGTGCGCCTGGCACTTCCAAGTCCATCAATCCTAAACCCTCCCCCCAAGGCCAAGCCCATTATTCGACTCAAAAAAGTCGTGGGAGGAGCAAGAGAAACCAGTCTAGCCGAGGCTCAGGCTTAGAAGATAGTCAAACCTGTACAACCAAGGATATTACAAATGATGGCAGTAAGGGCTCCTCTAACTTACTAGCACCTAAAAAGCCTATATCATCACCAATTATAAATGAATTGGAATCAAACCCTTCGGGTTCGAATAGTATAACTAATGCTACGACAGTACCAACCACATTGCCTAAAACTCAAAAATCTTTAAACCCCCCACGGGGCTCTGGCTCCCCCCCACTAACCAGAAGCGGGAGGGGCCTGGACCCCTTTGTGGTATGTCTACCCTCCAACACTCCAATGTGATCAACCTTTCTGCACATGTGTTGACCAGTGCTGAAATTCAGGTTCTTTCACGAGGTTTAACATTTTGTCCTGAAGAGAACTTCAATCTTTTTGAAGTCATTACGGACTTACATTTATTTGCTAGGAAACTTTTGCTTAGAATAATACACTCCAAAGTAGATACTGAGATAGACAAGACGGACTGGTCTGGTTTTAGCATGCGGGAGTTTAAGGCCCTTCGAGACCTGACTCTCCTACATGAAGAAAATCATTTTGTTGACCTAATTGACCAACTGGATTTGGACACTTTACTCGAGGAGGTGGAAAAATCATCCGTCAACACACCCATTCGTTTTAAAAAACCTTCACAGACTTGTCCCCCTCTTAATACCAATGCGAATGTATCCACCTTCGTAAAACAGACCATTAGAGATCTTCACAAATTATCTCTTTACAAACTAAAACCTCGAAATATGTCTATCAGCGAGAATGAGGCATTGTCCACTCTTGCGGACAGTGCCACATTTACAGTCAAACCCTCCGATAAAGGGGGCAATATTGTCCTGATGGACAATCATGACTACATCCTCATGTGCGAAACCATTTTGGCCAATGTCGAGTGGTACAAACTAATTTCTGTGCTTTCCATTCGTCAATATTTTACCAACTTTTACATAATGGTGGATAAGGCTTTTGCCGATCATGTTATCTCAAGATACATGTACGATTTCATTCGCACTAAGTATCCAAAGATTGCGACATTTTATTGTCTTCCAAAAATTCACAAACTAAAAAATCCCCCTCCTGGGAGACCGATAGTTTCTGGTAACGGATCTATATCTGAAAACCTTAGCCGTGTCTTGGACAGTTACTTGCAGCCCTATGTCGCACTATTGCCCTCCTTTGTTAAAGATACCATCCATCTTTTACAGATTACTGATGAAGTCCTCATCTCTGATGACTCCATCTTGGTTGCCATCGATGTCGAGGCTTTGTACAGCAGTATACCCCACGACAAGGGGATTAGGACTGTGCATCAATGCCTGACCCATGGCAACCTACACGACCATACCTTAGATGAGTTTTTGGTAGACTCTCTCAAATACATATTACAATACAATTTTTTCTCCTTCAATTGCTCCCACTACCTCCAGGTACAAGGCGTAGCGATGGGGACTTGTTGTGCCCCATCCTACGCCAATCTGTACCTGGGGGAGTGGGAGCAATCCCTCCCATATGACCAGGCCCTCGTCGGTTGTCTGAGCCACATTAAAATGTGGCGAAGATATATCGACGACATACTGGTCATATGGGAGGGCTCTGAGACCTCACTACAAAATTTCTTTGACCTCCTAAATTGTAATGACTACAATCTAAAGTTCACAATGACTTTTGATAGAAGTAGCATTACCTTTTTGGACGTGCGACTTTATGTAGATGCCAGTGGACACCTTTGCAGCACCCTGTTCCGGAAGAGCACAGCTGGAAACGCAGTACTCCATGCTGATAGCTCTCACCAACTCCCTTTGAAGAATTCCATACCCTTTGGACAGTACCTGCGACTATGTCGCAATTGTTCCAACGATGCACTCTTTTTTGAGGAAGCTGGCAAATTGCAAGATCGACTTCTTTGCCGAGGCTACAGCCGCAAGTGTTTGCGGAAGGCCTATAATAAAACCAATTTGTTTCCCAGACACACACTGTTACACAAAAAGAAGACATTGCCCAATTCTGATTTAGATATCACCAGAATCATTTTACGGTTTTCCCGTCAACTTAAATCTATTCAACAAATTTTTTCCAAAAATTGGAGCATCCTCACCGATGATCCAAAGATTAAATCATTCATTGCGGATCACCCCTCTATTACCTTCAAACGTGCTACTTCGATCAAGGATCGTTTAGTACAAAGTGAATACAGGGATGCCGCAAAGAAAAATAAACATTGCCCTGTACGTGGTACCTTTCCATGCGGCCACTGCTCACACTGCCCACTCATTAAGAAGGCAAAGGTATTTCAGCTTCCAAATGGTGATCTCTTCAAACCTCTCCACTTTTCCAATTGTCAGACCCAGGGTATTGTTTATTTAATGGAATGTGAATGCGGGGCTTTTTACGTCGGAAAGACGAAACAACAATTCTGGCGAAGGATGGCTAAACATATCTATAGTATGGAAATAGGTAATTTACACCTCCCGATTGGGAGACGCGCAGTAACTCATCATAACTATATCGTACCCAAAGTTTCCTTCACCGCTCTGTACAGAATTCACATTCCAGACAGAGGCGGTGATTGGAACAAAATCCTGCTCCAACACGAGCAGCGCTGGATTTTCCGATTACAAGCTACAGCCCTGCCGGGTTTAAATGAATCAGTTTCTTTTGCCCCCTTTCTTAAGGGCTTTGTATCGGGAAAAACACAATAACGTATACCCTATAATATTTTTCTTTTCCATGTCTATTGTTTATTTCTTGCCCATTTTCTATACAGCCTTTTTTCCTTCATATAGAGCCTCCAGGCGTGGGATTTTCTTTTTCCCTCCCCCCCCCCCATACATTCCCCTTATGACCATTACAATATCGGTTGCTTTAGAATTTCTAGTGGCGTGATATAACCATTCCCAACATTGATTGGATTACTATACTTGTGTTGGAAATGCTGCCTGAGGTGCCTTTTTGCGCTACACTTCATGTTCTTTTAGAATAATACTTACACAACCTTATTCAGGTAGTTATACATGTATAGTGGGCAATAAATTATTGTTGATTCTTGGATCATAATTATGTTGTTGCATATTCACTGTTATTCATTTCCTGTAATGATAATCTGGAACACTATTATGTAATAATTACAATTTATCTCATTTTTATCTGTAATGACTCCTTATATATTTTTTTGTATGAATGTCCGTTGTTCTCTTTTCTTCAGTGCTGTCTGAATAACTCTCTCCCACAGCTCTTCCGGGAATGTCCTCCTCAGATTCCCAGCAGCATGCACTTCCGACTGGGTTCCTGCCCACCGCCCAGCAGGGTGAGAATATAGCGCACTTGTGCGCTCTAGCTTCTCTCTACATGATGGCGACAGCGTGCGGCCGTCACCTGTGGATGGTGCACTCTCCCCCTGCTGGCGGCATGTGAAACCGCTCCTGTGAAGCGGTGACAGTCATCGCGCGTGCGTGGCTGGTCCGCGCGCACGCGATGACGTCACGTCGTAACGTCCGGGCTTCCGAAGCGGCGGCTGTTGCCGATGCTGTATGGCGTGTTCACACGCCGAGGCGGCCACCTCCTCCCCTAGACACCTCGTTTTTTAGTCAGGTCTATACCTGGAACCGTGACCACTGAGGGAAGGGTGGTCATTGTGTGCCTAATTAGGGAAAGGGGGCTGGTCAGGCCAAATCCCTCCCTCCTCGTTTTTTAAGTCATTGGGGCACTATATATACCTTGGCCCTCCTGCTTCTTCTGGAGGCATATGTTCCAACCTCCAGGACCAGCACACCGCTCATTTCTTTGCTCTGGGTATGTTATTATCCTTTATCACTTCCAATATCTTTTAAAGGCATTCCCCTGCTCTTTTTATTGATGTTTAAAATATCCCCTATTGTACTTACTCTATTACTACAGAGGGAACCACGCTGATAAGTGCGGCTTTCCCTGACCCTATCGGTCCTTCCATCATAGAAATTGACCTTCGTCCTGTGGATGCCGTTAAACTGTTCCTTTTAATATAAAAGTAAATTCCTTACTTACAAGGTAACTTGTTCTCCCCTCCCCCCCTTATATCCCTTGCTGCCCTGGGCCCATTTCCCTCACCCACACCCCACTGCCCCCATCCCATCCCAGTCACCTCTGTCCCCTGACCTCTCACATTCTCTCATCTCCCTCCTGGTCTTTGGTTCTCCTTTCCTTCTCCACTTCCTCTTTACAAATCCCCCCCCTTCCCCCTCCCCTTTACCGTCCCCTGTCCTCACTTCCCTCACCTTCCTCATTACCTTTAACACTCCTTTTTAGTTTTTTCTCACTTCCCATCATCTTCCTTGCATTTTTTCTTACCCTCTATATTGTCCCTTTTATCACTGTACATGCCCCATCTTTCACACACCACACTCCTTTTCAATTCCTGACTTTCAATATTTTTTCTCACCTCTTGTATTGTCCCCTTTTACCACCGTACATGCCCCATTTTTCAAACACAATACTCCTTTTCAATTCCTGACTTCCCATCACTTCTCTTGCATATTTTTTTCTCCCCTTCTTTCCTCACCTGTATGCCCCTTTCCCATTATTTTTCACATATTCCCCTTCTTTCCACTTATTCTTGCATTTTTTCCCTCACTCCCTTTTTGCCCTTTCCTTTTCACCACTCCATTCCTCTTCACTTCCCACTTATTTAGTATACTTTTCTTTTCATCACTTTCATTCACTCCTCCTTTCCATCACTTCCTCGCTTCATTTCCTGCACCACACATTCATACCTCCACTGTCGCTCCTTTTTCTCTTTTCATTTCCATCCCCCTTCCCCCTCTTCTTTGTCCACCTCACTTCTTTCCCTCCTCTCCTCCCTTTCCCTTTTGATTTTCCTCAGTCCCTGTTCTTTTGTGTCTGCTTTCACTTTCACATACCTTTCCACCTTTTAGGGTTTTTTTCCCCCTCCTCCCCCCCCTTCACCCCTTCATCCTCCCCCCACCACCCCCTTATCTTTTCCACCTTTCCCCCTTCTTTTCCCCCTTCTTTCTGATCACTTTTTCTTGCAAACCTTTTTTCTGTGGTCTTTTGTTTTTGTTTTAGTTTTGTCTCCCTCTTTTTTATCCTTTTTTACCCTTACATGTCGCTTCTGTCCATCTTTCAGCAACCATATTAATCTTTTCATTCCCCCCCTTTTTTTCTTCCTTTTCCCTTTTCACCCCATCTTGATATTTGTGTCCCCTCACGTTATATGCTTTCAACCATTTTCGGTTTCTTGGTCATTTCTCCCACTTTCTATTCCCCCATTTCATCTAACCCCCTCCTCCCTCCCCACCCCTCAAACCCCCCCTCCTCTCCCCTTCCCCCCTCCTCTCCCCTTCCCCCCTCCCTCCTCTCCTTACCCTTTTTTCTCCCACCCTCCCCCACGGGGAAGTACTGCGTTCCGGTTTCTTAAGGAATCCTAATTCCATCCCTCTACCCCCAGCATTTTAGAAGCGTATACCCGATTGCTACCTGGCACTCACCCTGTTTGTATATAGAATCAAATCCTCAGAATTGTAACAGCTACCATTCTGATTGCAGGTTTGTTTTCCCTTATTCTTGCACACTTTCCCCTCCCCTTCCCTGTGGTGGTCCCATCCATCACGGGTTCCACCCCTACGGGGGTGACCTCCTGTCGTGTGGAGCAGAGCCCCTCGGTGTGGATGCATGCCTGTGACATCTGATTCTTGGACTACCCCTGGGAGATTCTGTCGGATACCCCCATTCAGCTTAGAGCAACATACTGAGACGTTCTTTACACCCATATTAAGGTAAATAATAAACTTTATTCCTTCATATCGTTTATATATATATACCAATGTGTTCCCCTTTTTTTCTACCTACATGTTCCTTATGTCTTAAGGTTGTTCTATATGGATGTAATAATAGGTGTTCTTAAAGGTGTAATTTGTTACTATTAAAATTTATGTTATGATATTTTAATTTACGTATGTTCCTTTTCAGTCGCAATAAATCCTCTGAAGAAGACCGACAAGGTCGAAACGTTAGGAATTATTTATACTGTGCTACAATCACTGGCCGTATAAATGTAATATTGTGCACTGTTCTATACATTATATGTAAATTGTGTCTTTGTGCCATGCCACAACTTATGCTCTATTTTGTAATCAACAATTGCCCCAACCTTTGAAACCGCCCCTTTTTATACATGTTGAATACATACTTATTTTTTAACTACACTGTAATTCATTCTTTCTAATCTGAGCTGCCTAAAAATCCCATTGGGAAAATCTCTTTATCACGTTGACGGTGTCTTCCTTCCTAAACCGGTGGAGGAGATCCTGGCCAACAAGGAGAGCAACCGAGTCCCCCTCCTCCTGGGCGTCTGTAACCATGAATTTGGATGGATGCTGCCCCAGATAATGTCATCCATTTCCCATCCCCCGTCAAAGCAGATACTGGCTGGAAAAAGCGCCCAGAGGCGATTCAGTTCGCATGCGTTGCGCTATACAAGTCATTCATTCATTCAATCGTCACCCAGACAGGGACCTGCCATTCACAAGGTTCTAGAGAAAGTGAGAACAATGTCACAGAGGCTTCCACAAGACAAGAAATGTGTGTTTAACCACCTGGGGCCCGCGCCATAACCAAATGACGGCTACAGCGCGGACCTGAAAATCCAAGTGGATGTCAATTGACGTCCGCCCCTTTTGGCGTTCCCGGCGCGTGCTCCCGAGCGCGCAGCGGGTTAAACTCTGTGTTGGCCGTGTGCCTTGGACACAGCCAATCACAGATCGCGGTGAATGGCCAATCAGAGTGGCCGCTTGCTATGCGATCTGTGCGGCCAATGAGAGATGATCTCAAATGTAAAAATTTGAGATTATCTCTCATTGCCGGCTCACACAGAGACAGCGTCCTGTCTCTGGAGAGGAGACAGATCTGTGTCTCTTGTACATAGGGACACAGATCGGTCACCCCCCTCCACCTACAGTTAGAACACTATACAGGAAACATATTTAACCCCTTCCTCACCCCCTAGTGTTAACCCCTTTAATGCCAGTCACATTTATACAGTAGTTAGTGCATATTTATAGCACTGATCGCAGTATAAATGTGAATGGCGCCAAAAATGTGTCCGACGTGTCCGCCATAATGTCGCCGTCCCAATAAAAATTGCAGATCGCCACCATTACTAGTAAAAAAATTAAAATAAAAAAAACAATTCTGTCCCCTATTTTGTAGGCTCTATAACTTTTGCACAAACCAGTCGCTTATTGCGTTTTGTTTTTTTTACCAAAAATATGTAGAATACGTATCGGCCTAATCCTGAGAATTTTTTTTTTTTTTTTTTTTTATTGGGCTATTTATTATAGCAACAAGTAAAAAATATTGTATTTTTTTTCAAAATTGTCGCTCTTTTTTGTTAATAGCGCAAAAAAGAAAGCTCTACTAGTGGGGAAAAAAGGACGTCAATTTTGTTTGGGAGCCACGTCGCACGACCGCGCAATTGTCAGTTAAAGCGCAGTGCCGGAAGCTGAAATTTCACCTGGGCAGGAGGGGGGTATATGTGCCCAGTAAGCAAGTGGTTAACCACTTACCCCCCGGACCATATTGCTGCCCAAAGACCAGAGTACTTTTTGCGATTCGGGACTCTGTCGCTTTAACAGACAATTGCGCGGTCGTGCGACGTGGCTCCCAAACAAAATTGGCGTCCTTTTTTTCCCACAAATAGAGCTTTCTTTTGGTGGTATTTGATCACCTCTGCGGTTTTTAGTTTTTGCGCTATAAACAAAAATAGAGCGACAATTTTGAAAAAAATTAATATTTTTTACATTTTGCTATAATAAATACTCCCAAAAATATATAAAAAAACATTTTTTTTCCTCAGTTTAGGCCGATACGTTTTCTTCTACATATTTTTCGTAAAAAAAAATCGCAATAAGCGTTTATTGATTGGTTTGCGCAAAAGTTATAGCGTTTACAATATAGGGGGTAGTTTTATGTCATTTTTATTATATTTTTTTTACTAGTAATGGCGGCGATCAGCGATTTTTTTTTCCGGTACTGCGACATTATGGCGGACACTTCGGACACTTTTGACACATTTTTGGGACCATTGGCATTTTTATAGCGATCAGTGCTATAAAAATGCATTGGATTACTATAAAAATGCCACTGGCAGTGAAGGGGTTAACACTAGGGGGCGGGGAAGGGGTTAAGTATGCCTGGGTGTGTTCTTACTGTGGGGGGGGGGGGGTGGCCTCACTAGGGAAAACACTGATCCTCGGTTCATACAGTGTATGAACCGAAGATCAGCATTTCCCCTGCTGACAGGACCGGGAGCTGTGTGTTTACACACACAGCTCCCGGGCCCCGCTCTGTACCGAGCGATCACGTGTGCCCGGCGGCGATCGCGCCTGCCAGGCACACGCACGGGAGTCGGGGGCGAGCGGGGGGCGCGCGCGCGCGCCCCTAGTGGCGACTGGGAGAGAGGACGTCATATTACGTGCTCTCGCCCAGCAGAGCCACCTTGTGGACGTATTTCGACGGTGCGCGGTCGGCAAGTGGTTAAGGCTCCATTCACACTTCTGAACTTCAATGCAACTTTACATTCTCTGGCACTCAAGTCGCATCAAAGGGTTTTAGGAACCCTTTCAATCTTAGATCCAAACAGGTGCCATTGAAAACAATGGGCTGAGACTTGTCATACAACTTTATGTGTCCAAAGTTGGACAACAAGCCGCACAAATGTGAACAGAACATTGTTTCAACTACAGCAGTTCTTCCAATATGTATTCTATTGGGCCCCATACACATTGGTGGCAGAGTTTGCCCCACTGAAAAGTGCCCCATGTGGGGTCACTTTTCAGAGGCGGTTTAATGGCAATACTGCCACCTCCACAAGTGTTTTTTTTTATATTTTTTTAGATCCAAGGGGGATATTGCATTGCAAATCAAAATGGTGATGGATCTTATTGTGAACCATCAAAGCCATTTGAACTCCTATTACATTTTGTTTTGCGCTCCTTCGTCTCTGATTCCCATTGCAGGTACCTACCCGTTGGCAGGGATCCTTGTTTCATGTGAGCCGCCTCACCAGAGCCAGTGTGTCAAATGATTACTGTATGTTCCCTTTAATGCTTTTAACCACTTCAGCCCCGGACCATTTGGCTGGCCAAAGACCAGAGCACTTTTTGCGATTCGGCACTGCGTCGCTTTAACTGACAATTGTGCAGCCGTGCGACATGGCTCCCAAACAAAATTGACGTCCTTTTTTTCCCCACAAATAGAGATTTCTTTTGGTGGTATTTGATCACCTCTGCGGTTTTTACTTTTTGTGCTCTAAACAAAAAAAGCGATGATTTTGAAAAAATATCAATTTTTTTACTTTTTGCTATAATATATATCCCCAAAAAATCGATAAAAATATTTTTTTTCCTCAGTTTAGGCCAATACATATTCTTCATATTTTTATATATTCTACATATTTTTGGTAAAAAATTGCAATAAGCGTTTATTAATTGGTTTGCGCAACTGTTATAGCGTCTACAAAATAGGGGATAGTTTTATGTCATTTTTATTAACATTTTTTTTTACTAGTAATGGTGGCGATCATCAATTTGTATCGTGACTGCGACATTATGGCGGACACATCGGACACTTTTGAAGCTATTTTGGGACCATTTACATTTATACAGTGATCTGTGCTATAAAAATGCACTGATTACTGTATAAATGTGACTGTCAGGGGAGGGGTTAACCACTAGGGGGCGAGGAAGGGGTTAAGTGTGTCCTAGGGAGTGATTCTAATTGTTAGGGGGCGTGACTATGTGTGACACGTTACTGATCACTGCTCCCGATGAGAGGGAACAGACGATCAGTAACAGTGTCACTAGGCAGAACAGGGAGATGCCTTGTTCACACTTGCCTTTCCCCGTTCTGCAGCTCTGTGACTTGATCGCGGGACACCAGCGAACATAGAGTCCGCGGGTCCCGCAGGCATGGTCTTGGAGCTCGCGGCAGGGGAATTTCAAAGTGACATAAATATACGTTACTTTGCCCAGCCATGCCATTTTGCTGACGTATTTGTACAGGAGCCGGCCGGGAAGCGGTTAATAATTAAGTGCTAAAATCTCAGCTCCTCTAGGATGTGTCCTTCAGAACAATAAAAACCTGACAAAGGCTCTGTCCCTCCTCTGAGCCATTTAAAAAAAAAAAGCAGCTGGACTTTTCACCTTCATGTTCTGAAAGGACCCCTCCATCCTTATCTGCACTCAATGAGTAATCACTACCAGTCTATGTTTTGTTCGATTCCAAGCAATTCACAATGAGCAGACAGTGAATTTACAATAATTATCAGCTCCACCTAGTGGCCATAGTGACGTATTTCCCTGTTTCACTCTGGATGAAAAATATTTGACCCGAGAGAGACAAGAGCCTAATAACATTCGAGTTTGTCCCTTCACACAAAATTAATCTACATGCAGTTTCACAGAGCAAATAGCTCTGCAATTTTTTTTTCATAAATCCACCCTAAAATGTATACAAGTTTATTCTACGACCCCCCCCCCCCCCCAGCCTCGGGTTCTTCATGGAGGGGGTACATTTCTTAATATCACATGATATGAGTATGACTATTTATGTATCAATTTTTGTGGCAGATTTTCAATTTGACGAAAATAACGGAAGGAATGAATAGGGAGTGGTACAGCGGGCGCTCCATAAACTTCCCATACTGGTGAGTTACAGCGGGGTTCTTAAAGGTTTAGAAAGACAAAACTCAAATTCTATAACATTTTTTTAAATTTTAATTGAGTTTATGTTTCCAATTTATTTATTTGATTTAATTTATTTTTTATTTGTTTCTTAATTATTATTATTTTTTTTATGCATTTTTTTATTTGTTTCTTTATAATTCTTTTGACACATACACTGTATCACCAAAAGTATTGGGACGCCAGCATTTTCACACACATGAACTTTAATGGCATCCCAGTCTTAGTCCGTAGGATTCAATATTGAGTTGGCCCGCCCTTTGCAGCCAAAACAGATTAAACTCTTCTGGGAAGGCTGTCCACAAGGTTTAGGAATGTGTCTATGGAAATGTTTGACCATTCTTCCAGAAACAAATTTGTGAGGTTAGGCACTGATGTTGGACGAGCAGTCCTGGCTTGCAGTTTCTGCTGTAATTCATCCCAAAGGTGTTCTATCGGGTTGAGGTCAGGACTCTGTGCAGGCCAGTCAAGTTCCTCCACCCCAAACTTGCTTATCCATGTCTTTATGGATCTTGCTTTGTGCACTGGTGAGCAGTCATGTTGGAACAGGAAGGGGCCATCCCCAAACTGTTCATACAAAGTTGGGAACTTGGGAGCATGAAATTGTCAAAAACGTCTTTGTATGCTGACGCCTTAAGAATTCCCTTCACTGGAACTAAAGGGCCGAGCCCAACCCCTGAAAAAAAAACCCACATCATAATCCCCCTCCACCAAATAATTTGCAGCAGTGCACGAAGCAAGGTAGAAATCTTCTTTTTTTTAAATAAAGGACATACAGTGGGGCACATATTGTTACCTAACAAAATTGATTGTAAGGACATTACACTGTTATGAAAGCAGCAGAAGGGGAGGATCAGGGAGCATACCGAGCTTACAGGCAGGGAGGGAAGGGAGGAGAGAGGAGGGCTGTGGATGATGGAGGAGGTTAACTGACTTATCTAAATAGTCTCTAGTTTATAGTTTATAGTGGGCTCCATCTGGTGGCCAAATTTAATTTAATGCAGACTGAATTTCCCTGCTAGAGGCAGAACAATTTTTTATTATTTCAATGAGAGGGAGAGAGAGAGATGACCATTAGGGATGAGCCGAACACCCCCCTGTTCAGTTCGCACCAGAACCTTTGAAACGGACCGAACGTTTGCGCGAACATTTAGAACCCCATTGAAGTCTATGGGACTCGAACGTTCGAATTCAAAAGTGCTCATTTTAAAGCCTAATATGCAAGTTATTGTCGGAAAACAGGTTTGAGAACCCGGGTCTTGCCCCAGGGAACATGTATCAATGTAAAAAAAAAAAAAAAAAATGATTGTTTTGAAACATGATTTTAATGATGCTTAAAGTGAAATGGATGAAAATCATTGAGAAAAATAGCATGGGTTTCCCCGCCCCCCTCCCCCATGTCATTACCAGCCCCTTTGGCCCTATATACTTTTAAGAGCAGTATACAGGCGGTGCAAACAAGACAGGGACTGTAGGTTTGTTGTTAAGTATAATCTGTTTGTAATTTTGAACTTGTACTTTTTTAAAGTGTAGCTCCAGACAAAAAATCTATTTTTTAAGCTTTTTGGAAAATATAGAGGGGTTATCACCCCTGTAACATTTGTTTTGCTGTCTGTGCACATCTGTTCAGAAGATTGCAATTCACTTTCTGTCCCAATGACAAATGATTTTTTGAAAATGTGTTTTTTTTTTGGTGCCCCTCGGCCTCCTGATTGTGTTTTAAAGATTCAACTTCACATCTATGCGATGCATCAGAGTATGTGCCTTGCTGCAGAATAGCCTATTAATTTGAGAATGAACTGCCTGCCACCCCTCAATAGCACCAAAGTGCATGGGCCTTTTTTTTATTTTATTTTTTAATGCCGCTGCATCAAAATTCATGGTGCTTTTGTTAGCATGCATTTTTATGTTTGATTTTTTATTATTTACACACATATATATAATGTGTGTGTAAATAAAATAAAATCACAAAAATGCATGCAACAAAAGCACCATGCATTTTTTTGAGAATCGTGAGAGATCGTGATCTTCATTCTAAGCAAAAGAATTGTTATTCTCATTTTTCCTAGAATCGTGCAGCTCTACTGCCTTTAGGAATTAATATGAGAAACACCAGCAAATCTATTGACGTAGCTTTAGGTGCACACAGTACAGAGGACACAGACAGTACACCACGTGAAAATAGTGCAGCTAGCACAATCATCTGCCTGCCTGTCAGTAAATTAGGAAGAGCGGATATAGCTAAACTCAATACAATGTATAAATATATATACAACACCTGGGATGCATATATCCTCTACACACTGTAACTCTAACTGACTAGCCTGCCTGCCTGCTCTATCTAACTCCAAAAAATGACATTCTCTCTCTCTCTCTCTGTCTCTCTCTGTAAACCACCAACACACTACACAAGGCCGACTTCCAGGCAGCATTATATAGTGTGGGGCGTGTACTAAACCCCTTGTGCCATAATCGGCCAAAGCCACCCTGGCTTTGGCCAATTATGGCTCTCCGTTTTTTGTGCGCTGTGATTGGCCAAGCATGTGGGTGCATGCTTGGCCAATCATCAGCCAGCAATGCACTGCAATGCCGCAGTGAATTATGGGCCGTGACACGCCACTCAAATTTGGCGCGAACAGCCCAAAACTTTCGTAATTCGACGAACGATCGAACATACCATGTTCGAGTCGAACATGAGTTTGACTCGAATACGAAGCTCATCCCTAGTTGGCAGGATAAAAGGACAGAATCTCTGCAGAGACAGCAGTTAGTGCGCCCTGCTACACAAGTTGCCAAGCCACACCCCCTTGGTCTGCATCCTTTACTTTGCAAGCTTCTACCTGTTTCTCTTGGTTATGATACCAGTTCTTGAGGAGTCCCTGATGCCAAAATACAATAACACATCTGGGTATGATTCCTCCATCCACCGACTGTTCATTTTTTGTCCAATTAGCCAGCGAGCTGGTTGAAAAACAAAAAAATATGGATTCCCCCCACCCACACATACAAGATGGATGGAAGATTCCTCCCTGCTGTGCCATTTTATTCTGACAGGTGGACCCTTCCACTGTCAGCATACACTGGTCTGCACGGCTGCCACTGATCAGCAAATGTTTTCCAACAGTTCAATTTGACAGAAGTAGAGATGGAACGTCCAAAGATGGATCGAAATTAAACCAGGCTCTGCATTTTGATCCATCTATGGGCAGCTTTACTTGTGCAAAGGGTGTGCTGAAAGTGTTTAAAACTTGTGGCCATGCTCACTGTTTTGCGTATATATGACAGTATAGAGTAGTGATGGCGAACCTTGGCACCCCAGATGTTTTGGAACTACATTTCCCATGATGCTCATTCACTCTGCAGTGTAGATGAGCATCATGGGAAATGTGTTTCAAAACATCTGGGGTACCAAGGTTCGCCATCACTGGTATAGAGGATAGTATATAAGACTAAATATAGTAAGCTGATGCTTTCCGATATCTGGATGTGTAACTGAAAAGAATTAAAAAGATCATAAAACTGTATAAATCAGGGGTCTCAAACTCAAATTACCTGAGGGCCACAAGACAAGTTTTCATATGCCATGGGGGGCCGCATGCAAACTTTCAAACTTCAAAAACAACAGTACTGGTGTCAGCGAACACATAATTAACCCCCAGCACTGGTGTCAGCGAGCGCATTATTACCACCAGCACTGGTGTCAGCGAGCGCATTATTACCACCAGCACTGGTGTAAGTCAGGGTTTGACAAATTTGCTTGGAATCTCGGAGCCAGCTAAAAAAGTTAGGAGCCAGAAAACGCACCCTGTCCCGACGAGCTTGCGCGCAGAAGCGAACACATACGTGAGCAGCGCCCGCATATGTAAACGGTGTTCAAACCACACATGTGAGGTATCGCCGCGATTAGTAGAGTGAGAGCAATAATTCTAGCTCCTCTGTAACTGTATGCAACCTGTAGATTTTTTTAAACGTTGCCTATGAAGATTTTAAAGGGTAAAAAAAGTTTGTCGGCATTCCACAAGCAGACACAATTTTGAAGCGTGACATGTTGGGTATGAATTTACTCGGCGTAACATTATCTTTCATAATATTAAAAAAAATGGGGATCACTTTACTGTTGTCTTATTTTTTAATTAAAAAAAGTGTAATTTTTTCCCAAAAAAGTGCGCTTGTAAGACCGCTGCGCAAATACGGCGAAACAGAAAGTATTGCAACGATCGCTATTTTATTCTCTAGGGTGTTAGGATAAAACATATATATAATGTTTGGGGGTTCTAATTAGAGGGAAGAATATGGCAGTGAAAATAGTGTAAAATGACATTAGAATTGCTGTTTAACTTGTAATGCTTAACTTGTAATACCAACGGCCACCACCAGATGGCGCCAGCTCACATCTGGTGGTAATAACTTGTAATACCAACGGCTCACCACCAGATGGGGCCAGCTCAAAAAAAAAAAAAAAAAAATTTTTTTTTTTTTTTTGCTCCCCTCACTTCCACCCTGCCTGAGGGCCATTTATAACTGGTCCGCGGGCCGCAAATGGCCCGCGGGCCGGTACTTTGAGACCACTGGTATAAATGTTTGACTGGTAGATGTTATCAGCCCAGCTAGATCCTAACTTTTCAACTTAACCTCATCCTTTGACCTAACACAATGGACACAGTCCCCCACTCGCTCTAATGGTAATACACTTGACCTTGTTTTCACCAATCTTTGCATCCCCTACAACCTCACCAACAACCCCTTTCCTCTCTCTGACCACAACCTCATCACTTTCACAATGTCATTGTCTCCAACCACCTGTCCCTCCAAGCAGAAAACAATTACCTGCAGAATACTTTGCCACTTTAATCCTCCTTTTCTACTCTGCAACTGATCACCTCCATGACAAAATCTCACCCATGTCCTGCCCTGACCTGGTCATGTCTGTCTACAACAGTTCACTTTCATCCACACTGGATTCTCTTGTTCCTCTCACTACACAATGTATCAGGTCCCTGAACATTACACACTTGGAAGACTGATGACACCAGGAACCTGAAGAGACATTCCGCGCACTGGAATGATTGTGACGTAAAACCAAATCCCAGCATGCATTCACCCAATATAAATATGCCTTCTTAAAAAATGAATTCCTCTCTCCATGCTGCCAAACAAGCCAAGTGTGTCACCCTCATTAATACTCTGTCCTCTAGTCCTCTTCTCTACTTTTAACTCTCTACTTTCTCCACCACCATCTCCACCCAGTAACTTGCTCACTGCTCACAAGCTTGCCAATCACTTCAAAAACAAGATTGAGGTAGATCATGGGAAATCTCCACTGCACAGACTTCTATCCCACTTAACATACCCTGTACAAATCCACTCTCAACACTTTCCTCTTTTGACCTTGCTACTACCAAAGAGGTTACTCAAGTTTTTCAGAAGCCCGCCTTACCACCTGTCCCTTTTAATCCTGTTCTCTCACAACTACTACGGTCACCCTCTTTTTATATCCTTTGCTCCCTCACTCACTTTTCCAATCTTTCCCTGTCTACTGGCACCTTCCCCTCCCCTCTAAAACATGCCCTGATCACCCTCATACTTAAAAAGCCCTCACTGGACCCCATCAGCCTGAACAACTTAAGACCCATCTCCTTGCTCCCGTTTGCATCAAAACTTTTAGAACACGTATGCCGCGTACACACATTCGGAAATTCCGACAATAAAACCGTGGATTTTTTTCTGAATGTTGGCTCAAACTTGTGTTGCATACACACGGTCACACAAATGTTGTCGGAAATTCCGAACGTCAAGAAATCAGTCAGGTACAACACTACGATCCTTCAAGGGTCACTAAAGGAAAAAAATGTTTTTGATGAAATGACTGTTTACAGGGTATAGAGACATAAAAGTTAACTGATTCCTTTTAAAAATGATTACAAATAGATAAAAATCAATCATATAATGTGCCTGCAGTTTAGTTTAACTTTTAAACTGGTTTCATGTTCCTGTGAGCTAGAGAGACACACAAAACAAAAACAAACAAATCCAGGGCAGTGTTTTGTTTTTAAAATGAATCTGATTGGTTCTGTTAAGTTTTAGACACACAGTAATGACAGCTTAGACCATCGTGAAAATCTCCCAGTATGATGGTTATAAGGAAATGGACAACCAGGAAGTGTGGAGATCAGAGCAGTTTTACAGCAACATCAAAGCAAAAACGAGCAATGAGGACATGAAACCAGTACTGCAGTAAGGTAAAGGAAGCTATTTAGCTTAAAAAAAAATTCCTTTAGTGATCCTTTAAGTCTCCTCTCGTATTACTAACTGACATATTTGCATGGATGTCACACCACTTCCTCAAACTCAATCTTTCTAAAACTGAGCTCATAGTTTTCCCCCCGGCCCATTCCCCCTTCCCTGACTTCTCCATCAAGATCAATAATACAATAATCAGTCCCTCCCCTCATGCCAGGGTGCTAGGTATAATCCTGGACTGTGACCTGTTCTTTCAGCCTCAAATACAATCGCTGTCCAAATCTTGCAGATTTTACCACCGTAAAATCTCCAAAATATGCCTCTTTCTAACTTTTGAAACCACTAAGCAACTTATTCACTACCCTGTTATCTCTCATCTTGACTATTGTAATCCCTTCCTCATTGGCTTTTCTCTCCAAAAGCTATCCCCTCTTCAGTCTATCATAAATGCTGCTGCCAGATTCCTCCACCTTACCAACTGCTCTCTGGTAATCCATCCACTGGCTTCCCACTGTCTATAACAAATAAAATTCAAAACAATAACATACAAAGCCATTTACAACTCTGCCCCATGCTACATCACCATGCTAATCTCAAATATCACCCAAACAGTCCTATTTGCTCCTCCCATGACTTCCTGCTCTCTGGCTCCCTTGTCTCCTCCTCCCATGCCTGTCTCTAGGACTTCTCCAGAGCCTCTCCCATCCTCTGGAACTTACTACCTAAATCTGTCTGGTTATCTCCTACTTTATCCACTTTTAGACGATCCCTGAAAACTCATCTCTTCAGGGAGGCCTATCCTGCCTTTAGCTAAAAACTAAATCTTATACCTCCCTCATCAGTTCATCCCTCACAGTTACTACTTTTTGTTTTACCAGTCCCTCCCTATTAGATTGTAAGCTCACAGGAGCAGAGACCTCCTAACCCTGCAAATCCTGTACAACAATAATAATAATAATAATAATAATAATAATAATATACACTCATATATATATATATATATATATATATATATATATATACTCACTATATTGGTAACTGTATAATCTACAGTATGTGCCAGATGCAGTCTCTCTTTAATTTACATAGTACTATATGTAATACATACAATATACATACCATATAATTTTATTTTAATCTGTGTTTAAATGTGCTTCATTATAATGTTTACTACAAATACATGAATAAAAAAAAACAGCATACATCTGTAGAAGACACAACGACATGCATTATTAAAATACATACATTTGGCATTATATATCAGACATAATCATAATGTAGCTGTTGACATTTTATTACCAAGGACATGTGAATGAAGAAACCCTGGTCACTTATTTCTTCTAGCAAGCACCCTTCTTAGTAAACAAAGCCCACTGGATGAACAAGTAGTAGATGTAACAAATAGAGAAGCAAACATTCCTCTTTACAGAGTTCATTTCAAGGACGTTAATAAAAAAGAAACATATCAACGAATGACTGGCTTTGTTCTAAGAGCATGCATATATAAGGACATAAGTGGGTGTGCAGAATACAATCTAACCTATTTCAAGGCAACCTCACAGCACCTATTTTATTTTTTCTGATATAGCTTCTGATTATAATTAGTTAGAATGAAACATTTTACACCAGTTGTGATTCACTGAAACTCATCACTGCCATTTTGAATCTTCAAAATAAACTGATCAGGATAATTTTTTAAAAAGTACCTTTGGTGAGACGATCAAAGGGTTAATTCACCTGTGGTTGAACAGTTGCTGACTAAGGATGGGCGAACGTTTCGGACAGAGCATTAGTTTGAGCCAAACAGTGGCTGTTCAGAAGTTCTCTGAACAACCAAATTATAAGGTTGTTCGACCGTTTGTTCAGCCTGCCGAATGACCAGAATGCAATCATGGCTCATTGCTCTTAATCCTGCCACACACTATAAAAGTATTCTTTCGATAGCAGCTATTTGTAGTGTGATAGCGGTGTGGAGAGAGATAGAACAGGGCTTTGTGCTATTAGATAGACAGTTAGGCCCGGATTCACAAAGCACTTACGCCGACGTATCTCGATATACGCAGCGTAAGTGTAACAATGCACCGTCGTATCTGTGCGCCGTGCCCACAGAACTAGATACGCCTGAAAATAGGCTTCATCCGACCGACGTAACTTTCCTACGCCGGCGTATCGTGGGCACATATTTACGCTGGCTGCCTCATTGCAAATATGCAAATGAGGGAGATACGTCGATTCACGAACGTAGTTGCGCCCGGCGCATAATATACCCAGTTTGCGTAAGGCTTACATCCGGCGTATAGTTATTCCCCATCTATGAGGCGCAACTCAAGCAAAGGTATTGACCAGGGAACAGCCATCGTATTTTACGTTGTTTACGTAGTAGTACGTGAATAGGGCTGGGTGTAGGTTACGTTCACGTCGTAGGCAGTGATCCGTCGTATCTTAGGGAGTAGTTCTGACGTGATTCTGCGCATGCACACTGGGTTGCGTCCACGGGACGGCGCATGCGCCGTACGTTATTCGTATCTTTTTGACGCTCAGTCCATCATTTACATGGGGTTACGCCTCATTAGCATGGCTCACGCCCACTTCCACCTACGCTGGCTTACGCCGAGGAAACCCAGCGTAGATTTGGGGGCGAGTGCTTTGTGAATCCAGTGCTTGCATCTGTGCGCTGTTCGGGGTAGCGTATATTGGATACGCTAAGCCCGCATAAATATGCGCCGATGTATGTGAATCCGGGCCTTAGTGTGCTATAGTGTGCTATAGTGTGCTATTCTGATTCTATTGTCAGTATAATATCAGTTTAGTATGCATCTAAGGATAGTTCAGTGTGAGTGTAGTGCGACCATTCATCTTAACATTAGTGTTAATGTAGGGATAGTTCAGTCATTGTGAGTGTAGTGCAACCACCATTCCTCTTTACATTAGTGTCAATGAAGGTATGGTTCAGTCATTGTGAGTGTAGTGCGACCACCCTTCATCTTTACATTAGTTTCAATGTAGGGATAGTTCAGTCAGTGTTGGTGTAGTGACCGTTTAATTTTTTTCTGTGCCTTAGGGCTCTTTCACACATACGGATCATGGGGCAGATCCACAAAGAAATTACGCTGGCGTATCTATTGATACACCGGCGTAATTTCAAAATTCCCACGTCGTATCTTTGTTTTGAATCCTCAAAACAAGATACGACGGCATCTCGGCTAGATCCGACAGGCGTACGTCTTCGTACGCCTTCGGATCTTAGATGCAATTTTTCAGCGGCCGCTAGGTGGCGTTTCCGTCGAAATCCGCATCGAGTATGCAAATTAGCTATTTACGGCGATCCACGAACGTACGTCGGCCCGGTGCATTTTTTTTCGTCGTTAGCGTTCGGCTTTTTCCGGCATATAGTTAAAGCTGCTATATGGTGGCGTACTCAATGTTAAGTATGGCCGTCCTTCCCGCGTACAATTTAGAATTTTTTGCGTCATTTGCGTAAGTCGTTCGCGAATAGGAATTTGCGTAGAGTGACGTCACCGTCGTAAGCATTGGCTGGTTCCGGTTTAATTTCGAGCATGCGCACTGGGATACCCCCAGGGACGGCGCATGCGCAGTTAAAAAAAAACGTTGTTTACGTCGGGTCAAGACGTATTAACATAAAACACGCCCCCACCACTTCCATTTGAATTCCACGCCCTCACGCCGCAACAGATACACTACGCCGCCGTAACTTACGGCGCGAATTCGTTGAGGATTCAAACCAAATAAAAGTAAGTTACAGCGGCGTAGTGTATGTGGATCTGCCCCTATATGTCTGTTTTTCATCCATCCGTTTTCGGATGAAAAACGGACATACATTGATCCCTATATGATGAATATCCGCTGATACCCGATCTCATCCGGGTCTGCAATCCTCCGATTCTGCAGACGGAGGAAAACCCTATTTTTCCATCAGACAGACGGTCCGTGTTCGTCCAATCCCCCCCATAGGGGAGAGCGGAGATCTGACGGGGTGGTCCCAGCACAGTGTGTGGGGACCGCCCTGTCATCGCCGGCTCAGCAGGGATCAGCGGAGCGATCCCCACTGAGCAAGTGGAGGTTCACGGAGCGGATCATCACGGATCCGTCCTGTGTGAAAGGGCCCTTACAGCAAATTTAACTCCATATAGTTCTGTGCGTTACTGCAAGTTTAATTCCATATATTTCATTGCATTACTGCAAATTTAATGCTATATAGTTCTTTGCATTACTGCAAGTTTAACACTTCATATTTCATTGTGTTACTGCAAATTTAATGTCATATAGTTTTGTGCGTTACTGCAGGTTTAACGCCATATAGTTCTGTGCGTTACTGCAAGTTTAACGCTATACATTTCATTGTGTTACTGTAAGTTTAACACCATTTATTTCATTGCGTTACTGCAAGTTTAACGCCATATAGTTCTGTGCGTTACTGTAAGTTTAACGCCATATATTTCATTGCGTGACTGGAAGCTTAACGCCATATATTTCATTGCGTGACTGGAAGTTTAACGCCATATAGTTCTGTGCGTTACTGCAAGTTTAACGCCATATAGTTTAGTGCATTACTGCAGGTTTAACGCCATATAGTTCTGTGCATTACTGCAAGTTTAATGCTGTATATTTGTATTACTGCAATTTTAAAGCCATATAGTTAATTGCGTTACTGCAAGTTTAACGCCATATATTTAATTGCGTTACTGCAAGTTTAACACCATATAGTTCTGTGCATTGTTGCAAGTTTAACGCCATATATTTCATTGTGTTACTGCAATTTTAAATCCATATATTTAATTGCGTTACTGCAAGTTTAACACCATGTAGCTCTGTGCGTTACTGCAAGTTTAACGCCATATATTTCATTGTGTTACTGCAATTTTAAATCCATATATTTAATTGCGTTACTGCAAGTTTAACACCATGTAGCTCTGTGCGTTACTGCAAGTTTAACGCCATATATTTCATTGTGTTACTGCAAGTTTAAAGCCATATATTTCATCGTGTTACTGCAAGTTTAACACCATGTAGTTCTGCACGTTTGGCACAGAATATTTCAGTATATTATAGTGTATCTGTGGAGTGTCTGTGCCGTTAATTAAAGTGCACCAAACACCACTTTGTATTGATTAAAATGCATCCACGTACACATTTAGACATCTTTATTACATTTTGGTAATAAGCACCCCCACTAACCCCATCATGTCTGGAAGGACAGCAAGGAGAGGCAGATGTCCCCATGGCACTGTAAGGGGGGTTGCAGCGTATGTGCCCACAGGCAAAGGTGGAGGTGTTCAGTCCTCAGGCAGTGCATAATTTTCTCTGTTTAATGATGTTGCCCGTGCTATCCAGCCACAGCATGCAGAGGAGGTGGTGGATTGGCTTACTAAACTGTCCTCATCCTCCTCATACTCTGTCACCCAAGCAGAGACAAGTACGCAGTCCCCTGCAGCTGCCAGAGTGGCAAAATCTGCCTCCTTGTCCACAGCTATTCCTGCCATAGCCCCAGCATCAGGCATGGAGGAATCAGCGGAGTTATTTGAACACAGCGTCAGCCACTTCCTTGATGATGACACTGAAAATAGAAGGCAGTGCAGCGCAAACCAAAAAAATTAATGATAAAAAATATTAAATATATGTTAATAGAAAACTTTTAAATAACTTGAAAATAAATAAATAAATATGTGAAAGTCCAAAGAAAAAATTATGCAACCAAATTCATAAAGATCTCCACCACGTGTGTTGTAGTACGCCAAAGATTCAAAACGTGATCCCTCCACCAGTGAAGATGGGTACTCTCACCTCAGCTTTAGACCCCTGTTTTACAAGAAGGTCAAAAGGGCTTTTGAAATTCAATTGGAAAACCGGATAACACAATGATGTTTTGATAATCTTCAAGATGACCAGGAAGCACAATAATACTCAGTGTACCTGCCAAAAACATGAACCGGAACATGCAGAGAGATATAAAGTAACATCTAAGAGCTTCCGTTGGGTTCAAATGAATTTAATTCAGTATAAAACGTACAGGCTACTCACATATTAGCTGATAAAATTAGGCATTGGAAACATGGCATCGCAGCATTAAACGAGTGTATGGGACCACAGCGAGCGACGTGAAAAGAAGACTCCTGACCCCCGGACGCGTTGCGTTTGACAACTTCCTCCGCCCTGTTTTCCAATTGGATTTCAAAAGCCCTTTTGACCTTCTGGTAAAACAGGGGTCTAAAGCTGAGGTGAGAGTACCCATCTTCACTGGTGGGGGGATAACGTTTTGAATCTTTGGCGTACTACAACACACGTGGTGGAGATCTTTATGAATTTGGTTGCATAATTTTTTCTTTGGACTTTCACATATTTATTTATTTATTTATTTTCAAGTTATTTAAAAGTTTTCTATTCACATATATTTAATATTTTTTATCATTCATTTTTTTGGTTTGCGCTGCACTGCCTTCTATTTTCAGTATTACCGTGGGATTTTGTGATTGTCCTTTTTTGTGTTCAGCTTGCATCCTTATGAATTACAGCTTGATAGTTGTTCTTCATTCTTATATTTATTAATTAATTACTTAACACTTTTTGATCTTTATATATTTATCATATTTTTGCGCTGATTGCACCCCAATTTTGTCACTTCCTTGATGATGCACAGCCATTACCAAAATCAGATGCTGATTTTGACTCAGAGGTTGAGGAAAGCAGGAACATGAGCCTACAGAGAGGGGAGAACACTGGTGCACAAATTGTCAGTCATGTTCCCCAGCTATAGCATATTGCCAAGTTCTCTCCAGTGGTAATGAGGATGGAAGAGATGATAATGATGAGGTCACTGACTCGACTTGGGTGCCAGATAGAGCAGAGGAGGAAAATCAGGGTGAGGCATGAGCCCAAGGAGGCAGCCATCATGCAAGGGTAGAGACCAGCCACCCTATTCCATCACATTGTTGAGCTGTTATCTCCCGGACCACTTCCAACTACTTCGCTCTCTGGGCCTTTTTTAGTACATGTGCAGCCCATTGCACTGTTGCTATTTGCAAACAAAGTCTCTAGCGGATCAAGGGTGGAAAAATGCCAACCATTTGGGTATCACATGCTTGACAAGGCATTTAACCTCCCACCGCTCAACTCGCAAGAGCACCTAAAATCCACACAAAAGGGGCACAAATCTGTCCCTCCTCCTTACTCACCTCAATCTATGCCTGCTATACCTCATGACCTCTCAGCAGCCTCCACTGACAGGGATCATGGAATAGCGCAGGGTGTCCCAGGTCCTTGCAGCACATCTGGCACCAGCACACCATCAGCTGTAGACTAAAGCCGGCAAATTTCTCTGCCCCATCTGCTGCAGTGGAAAAAAAATACAGTCCCTGCCAGCTACATGCCCATATCTAAAGGCAAGCTTATCAAAGTTGCTGGCTCTTTAACTTCTGCCTTTCCGCTTCATGGATTCTGCCCCTTCTGTGAATTTGAAGAGTGTGCTGTACCACAATGGCAGGTTCCCAGTTGCTATTTATTTTTACGTAAGGCCATTCCCTCTACCATCATGTGGAAGGCAATGTTGTGGAATTGTTGGGCAAGGCAGTCAGCCACAAAATCTACGTTACTGCTAACACGTGGTCCAGCAAGCATAGGCAGAGATTATATATTGTGTTCACAGCACACTGGGTAACACTGCTTGCAACTCGGAAGGATGCAGGACAGGGCTCAGTGCTGCAGCTTGTTGTGCCCCCACGTCTCCCTACAGCTGGTGATGATGCCAGATTCATCAGCTCTACCCCCTCTTCCTCCTCCTCTTCCATGCCCTACTCTGCTGAATTGTTCTATAAACCTCAAATACCCTCTCAGGCCCCGTACACACAAGAGGATCCATCCGCTGGAATTGATCCGCGGACCGGCTCCAGCGGATAGATCCCCTGGTGTGTACAATCCAGCGGATCTGTTTCCGCGGATTTTTATCCCCTGGGATGGATTTCAAGCGGATAGAAATTTGAAGACATGCTTTCAAATCTATCCGCTTGAATCCATCCCAACGGATTGATCCGCTGGTCTGTACAGACTCACCGGATCAATCCGGCCGAAGGGATCCCCCGCATGCGTCGTAATGATTCGACGCTTGCGTGGAATTCCTTATATGACAGCGTCGCGCACGTCGCCGCGTCATCATCGCGGCGACGGCGCGACACGTCATCGCGAGGGGATTTCGGTGCGGATTTCGATCCGATGGTGAGTACACTCCATCGGATCCAAATCCTCGCAAATCCTCGAGAGGGTTTATCCGCGGAAACGGTCCGGTGGACCGTATCAGCGGATAAATCCACTCGTGTGTACTAGACCTCAGCGTTCACAGGGGTTATTCAATGAGTCAGGCTAAAAGGTGTCATGCCGTGCTTCAGATGGTGTGTCTAGGGGACAGGAACCACACTGAAGCAGAGATTCTTGAAGCTCTGCAGGGATAGGCCCAGAGGTGGTTCACGCAACACCAGCTGGAGCCAGGAATGGTGGTGTGTGATAATGGCACAAACCTCCTGACCTTAGACAGGAAAAGTTGACACATGTGTCATTCCTGGCACATTTCCTCAATTTGGGGGTGCAGCATTTCCTAAATAGGTGTCCAGGGTTGGAAGATCTGCTGAAGCAGGCCAGAACAGTTTGTAGCCATTATGAGAGGTCATACACAGCCAGTGCCTGGTTGGCTGAAATTCAGCAGGAATTCCACCTGTCCATAAACCGCCTGATTTGTGACATGCCCATGAGGTCGAACTTGAATTTGGTAATGCTGCAGCAGCTGCACATGCAGCAGAGGGCTATCAATGAGTACCTGTGTGAGTATGGCACAACGACAGGCTCAGGCCGGCTTGGCTTTTTTCCCTACGCCAATGGTTGCTCATAAAAGATGCATGCACTGTACTGTCATCATTTGAGAAGGCCACAAGGATGGTTAGCCGTGACAATGCATACATCAGTGACATAATCCTTGTGTTCCTGCTTGAGCAGGGCTCTGCGTGGAATTATGGACAGGGCATTCGAGGCAGAGCAGCGGGACAAAGAGGAAGACTTCCTTTCCTCTCAAGGCCCACTTTATGCAGACACAATTGTTCCAGTGCCACAGAAAACACACACAAGCAGAGAGAGGAAGAGGAGGATTCTGTCAGATTCGGAGGCATTGAAGCAGAGGAAGACACAAGTCAAACAGTAAGAGATGGTTTCTATCCGCAGAACGTTTGGGAGTAGTATGTGGCTGGGAGGAGGCAGTTCCAGATACCATATATAAATATATCTGAAAAAGAAAACTTTTGTTTGACCAAAAAGATATTAAAGTGGAGGTTCACCCTATAAAAAATGTCTAACACTGCATCCAGCCCAGTTGTGCATATAAAATGACACTGACCTTTTTTTTTTCTTTTCCGTAGATAGCGTTTAGCCGTGGAATTCACCGCGGCTTCCGGGTAGGGAATCCCACGGGAGTGGGCATTCCTATTGACATGCCAATTGATTGGCATGCTAAACGACCGCGCACACAGCGCGTCACGACTTCCCGAAGGAAGCTCGGGTCGGCTCGGCTCTATTCAGCGCAGGTAGACCTGGATTGATGAGATATCAATTGAGGTTTTGTGTTTAACTCCTCATATCCCCTCGCTCACTGCCAGGGTGTCTCTTTTTTATTTTATTTTATTATTATTATTATTTTTATTTTTATATAGAAATACTTCTTGGGGGAAGCGCAAATTCTGCCTAAGGCCTCACAAAGCCTAGAGCCGCCTCTGGACCTCTCCTACCCTCTATAAACTCATAACTCTTCATATTATTAACCGTCAGTAACCCAAACCTAGTTATGTTGCACCCCCTCTTAATCCTTAAGTTCCTCTAATGCCTGCAATTGGGCATATGAGCCCCCACACCTCCAGGCAACCTCTTGTCCTCGAGACGGTGGGGAAACGTTCTATCCCTCTCTTATTCTATCTCCCTCTGCTTCCCCCCCCCTACAGCCAAGAGCAAACAAATCCATCCATCTCCAACTCCACCTCCATCAGTCAGTTTACATCTATAAAGGTACTCCTCCGAGTACCTTTATAGATAAAACAATTCCATTCTGCCCATGTCTTCAAATATACCCCCCGTCCATACCAGGTTCTCCATTCTTTTCAAGTCTTCCACTCATTTAAGCCACATCCCTATTGACGGTGGCTGAGTCTGCTTCCACATTGCTGGAATGCAGGCTCTTGCTGCATTCAAAAAGTGACAAACTACTGACTTCCCATACCGTCTGACTGATATATCCGATTCCTGTAGCAGATAAAAAGTCCACTCCCCTGGTAGCTCCTCCTCACTAAACTTTTGCACTATTTCCCGCACCTTTGTCCAAAAACTCTGTATTTTGGGACAAGCCCAGAAGATGTGTATTAGCGTTCCTCCTTTTCTCCCACAACGCCAACATCTATCTGACATATCCGGATAACACCTATTTAAAATGACCGGGGTGCGATACCATTGTGATAAAATCTTAAAATTCATCTCTTGTACCTTTACACACACTGAGGATTCAAATACGTTCTGTAGTATCTTATTCTTTTGCTCCTCTGTAAAGGTCCTGCCCAGCTCCGCCTCCCACTTATTAAAGTAAGGTAGTTGAAAATCCTCCGCGGGTTCATTCAGCAAATCACTAATTTTAGAGAGGGTATGGTGAATGAAGGGGGCGCTCAATATAACTAGTAATAATAATAAATTATATTAAATTAAACAAATAATTAAATAACTATATTAATGAATATATAATAAAACCAACAATATATAAATGTGTACAATCTCCAGAAGTACCACCCAGACTAGTGGATTTATACAGAGTGAAGATGCAAAAGTCTGTATATACAGTGGGGATCGAAAGTTTGGGCACCCCAGGTAAAAATTTTGTATTAATGTGCATAACGAAGCCAAGGAAAGATGGAAAAATCTCCAAAAGGCATCAAATTACACATTAGACATTCTTATAATATGTCAAAAAAAGTTTGATTTTATTTCAATAATTCACACTTTCAAAATTACAGAAAACAAAAAAATGGAGTCTGCAAAAGTTTGGGCACCCTGCAGAGTTAATATCTTGTACTCCCCCCTTTGGCAAGGATCACAGCTTGTAAACGCTTTTTGTAGCCAGCCAAGAGTCTTTCAATTCTTGTTTGAGGTATCTTTGCCCATTCTTCCTTACAAAAGTCTTCCAGTTCTTTGAGATTTCTGGGATGTCTGTCACGCACTGCTCTTTTAAGGTCTATCCATAGATTTTCAATTATGTTGAGGTCAGGAGATTGTGAAGGCCATGGCAAAACCTTCAGTTTACGCCTCTTGATGTAATCCCCTGTGGATTTTGAGGTGTGTTTAGGATCATTATCCATTTGTAGAAGCCATCCTCTCTTTAACATCAGCTTTTTCACAGATGGCATCAAGTTACCATCCAAAATTTGCTGAAATTTTATTGAATCCATTTTTCCTTCTACTCGTGAAATGTTCCCGTGCCACTGGCTACAATACAACCCCAAAGTATGATTGATCCACCCCCATGCTTAACAGTTGGACAGAGGTTCTTTTAATTAAATTCTGTGCCCTTTCTTCTCCAAACATACCTTTGCTCATTCCGGCCAAAAAGTTATATTTTAACCTCATCGGTCCACAGAACTTGTTTCCAAAATGCATCAGGCTTGTCTATATGTTAATTTGCAAAGTTAAAACGTAGATTTTTCTGTTGAGGACGTAGAAGAAGTTTTCTTCTGATGACTCTTCCATGAAGACTATATTTGTACAAGTATCTCTTTATAGTGGAATAGTGTACCACAACTCCAGTGTCTGACAGATCTTTCTGGAGGGATTGTGCAGTCAAACGTGGGTTTTGAATTGCTTTTCTCACAATCCTGCGAGCTGTTCTGTCTGATATTTTTCTTGGTCTTCCAGATCTTGCTTTAACTTCAACTGTTCCTGATGACTGCCATTTGTTAATTACATTCCGAACCGAGGATATTGACATCTGAAAACGCTTTGCTATCTTCTTATAGACTTCTCCAGCTTTGTGAGCGTCAACTATTTTCAGTTTTCTAGACAACTGCTTAGAAGAACCCATGGTGCTGATTGTTGGGGCAAGGTCAGATGAGTCTGGGCATTGAAAACCTTTGAGATTGACATCACCTGGTCTTCCCAGACGATGATTGAGAACAAACCATGACACTGGCAGGTCTCAGCTTTGCAAAGGGGGTAGTGCATGCTATAAATTCTGCAGGGTGCCCAAACTTTTGCAGACGCCATTTTTTTGCTTTCTGTCATTTTGAAAGTGTAAATGATGGAAATAAAATCTAACTTTTTTTTGACATATTATAAGAATGTCTAATCTGTAATTTGATGCCTTTTTGGAGATTTTTTCATCTTTCCTTGGCTTCGTTATGCACATTAATACAAATTTTTACCTGGGGTGAACAAACTTTCGATCCCCACTGTAAATAAATAAAGTGCTTGTGCTCAGATGTATTCAAACTTCGCTGTGCAAGAAAGTTTCCACCTTCACCAGTTTTAAAGTCACCCAAATTGTGCTTAAAGGATAGCACCTTACCAGATGGTGTTGACCTGTTTAATTAAAAAGAGGTCAATAGTAGCTTTGTGTCACAAAGGACTATACATGCAGCTTGGTTCCTTTGGTTCAGCTTGACTTCAACATCATGTAGCGGGACAAAGGAAAGAAAAGACCGCCATAGTATAATTCCATTTATTTTAAAAATTTTAAAAGAACACAGTGCCGAGTGGCTCCTTACTTTTGTTGGTGCCCGTAACCCAGCACTGAGGCTGTTTGGCTTGTAGTATTAGGGAGATGGCTCCACGCTGGGGAAGCTGGTGTGCATTTCACCTCTTTGTGCAGAGAACCAGTGGGACTGGAAGTGAATAGCTGTGCGTGCCCAGGTACCACCTTGATGTATGTTTTGTTAGCACGTCATCAGGAAGCGTACCTGGTGCACGCACTGGACCCGTAATATAGGTCTCTCAATCAGCTGAGTGGGAGGGATTTGACCTGTGACAGCCTCTGTCCTGGTTACCGCAGCCAGAGCAAAAAACTCCTCTATGATTTTAAAAGTAATAAGCGCCAGTTGCCATAACAAACTACTGGCGGATACAATGATAATTATTTTATGAAAATGCATGCCATATCTATATATGTTCTGCTGTACTTTAACAATGCATCAACATTAATCAGTAGTAATTTTACAATAATCCAAATCGGGATATCAATTAAGAAAAGAATATGGACTTATAACATCATATATGTAGTCTTATTAAAAAATATTATTACACATATTTAAAATATTAGAAATATTATTACACATATTAAAAATATAGACATGGTCACAGCCCTAAACAAATAGGCCTATGGGACAAGAAACTATACTTGAATTAAACAATATTAGTAAAATAATAAAAATACAAATTTTAACTACATGGAATGTAAAAATGGAGAGTGTGGATATCACAAAGTGACAGACGTACAATAACTAGATTAATCATTTGTCAGAAAACAATTTAAATCAAGTTCTATGTTGAGGCCCAGCGGCTGCATCGTTCTTAGGCGGTGTAACCACTGGGTCTCATTTTGGGAGACCGCCTTAGTGAGGTCAGTTCCTCTCCAATGGCTAGTGGCTCTGTCAATTCCATAAAACGTGAGCTGACGTGGGTCCCTATTATGTCATTGATCGAAATGCCTAGAGACACTGTGATTGGGAAAACCTTTAATGATGTTGGCCACGTGCTCATTTATCCTGACTTTTAACTCTCTGGTGGTCCTTCCTTTATACTGGAGGGTACAAGGACATTCCAGGACATAAGTGACATATTTGGAATGACAGGTGATAAGTGGTTTAATGGCAAATTCTAATGTTTTTCCAGGGGGTCTGGAACATTAGCTGCTATCATGTTCCTCAGACCTGGGGCCCTCCTATATATGAAGGTGGGTTTTGGTGGCAAGATTTTAACCAAATCAGTGTCCTTGAGTAAAATAGGCCAAAATTGTTTAACCTCTTCCCCACCGAGCCATAGTAAAATGACGTCGGTGGGGACCTCTCATCCTTCAGACTGGACGTCATATGACGTCCTGGCTTTTCCAGTTGCTAGGGGGCACGTGCGCCCGCCGCATTCCTCGGGACCCGGTGCGTGTGCCCGGCGGCCGCAATGTCCGCCGGGCACACGCAATCACGGCAGGACCATGGATCTGTGTGTGTAAACACACAGATCCATGTCCTGTCAGCGATGAGGAGACTGATGTGTGTTCCCAGTACAGAGGAACACACATCGATCTCCTCTCCTTGTGAGTCCCCCTCCCCTAACAGTTAGACCACACTTTAGGGAACATATTTAACCCCTTCAGCGCCCCCTAGTGTTGACCCCTTCTCTGCCAGTCACATTTACACAGTAATCAGTGCATTTTATAGCACTAATCGCTGTGTAAATGTATATGGCCCGAAAAATGTGTCAAAAGTGTCCGATATGTCCGCCGCAATGTCACAGTCACAATAACTTTACATTACTAGTAAAAAATAAAGAAACATAAAAATGACATAATTCTATTTCCTATTTTGTAGACGCTATAACTTTTGCGCAAACCGATCAAATACGCTTTTTGCGTTTTTTTTTTTTTTACCAAAAATATGTAGAATACGGATCGGTCTAAACTGAGGAAATTTTTTTTTTTTTTTTAAATTATGATATTTATTAAATCAAAAAATAAAATAGGTGATCAAATACCACCAAAAGAAAGCTCTATTTGTGGGGGAAAAGGGTGTCAATTTTGTTTGGGAGCCACGTCGCACGACCGCGCAATTGTCATTCAAAGTGCGACAGCGCTGAAAACTAAAAATTGGTCTGGGCAGGAAGGGGGGTGAAAATGCCCTGTATGGAAGTGGTTAAAGATCTTTCCTACACTTTTGTATTGTCTGTGGAATCCAGAAAGGAACACCACCTCTCCCTGACGGGGGGGCCGTCCCCTGGGCTCCAACAGCGTTTGTCTATCCATATCAAGGACTTCTTTTTTGGTGTTCAATAAAACAGATTGGGAATAACCTTTTTCAACTAACCTCTCGGTCAACATGTTGGCCTGTTGTTCAAAATCAGTTATATTGTTGCAATTTCGACGGATACGCATGTACTGCCCCTTTGGTATAGCTCCCAATCATTTAGGATGATGGCAGCTAGTGGTTGGCACAAAGCCATTCCGGTCCGTGGATTTATAAAAAGGTCTTTGTGCAAGCCTGATTTCCTTTTTTCATTAGTGTCAGATCCAGATAATTAATGGAGGTCAAACTAAACTCTGCTGTGAAGCGAGACCATACTGGTTGATATTTATTATGGATAAAAGGATTTCTAATGTTGCTTGGGAACCCTCCCATAGTAATATTACATCATCAATATATTGTTTGTAATATATCAAATATTTATAATTTTACCTGAATATTGTTTCCTCCTCCCACTTGACCAGGTTAGCCACACCTATCGCGACTCCCTTTATTTGTTTGAAACATTTTCCCTGAGCCCAGAAGTAATTGTTACCTATGGCTAGTCTGAGTCCATTGACCAAGAAATTAATCTGAGCCAACTGTAGTGTGGATTTCTCCTCAAGCACCTCTGTCACCGCTATGATGGCATCCTCTTGTTTGATATTTGTATATAATGATTCAATATCTACTGTCACCAACCACATGTCCTCTGTGACAACTATGGAGGCAAGAGATTTGATGAGCTCTCTGCTATCCTTAAGATAGGATCTTCCCTGTGTCACCAGAGGTTGGAAAAATATATCAAGGTACTCCCCCACTCTAGAGTACAATGATCCAATCCCACTAATTATGGGTCGGCCTGGGGGATTGGTCCTATTTTTATGGATCTTTGGAACAATATAAAGAACCGGTGTACGAGGTACTTTGGGTACTAGATATAATGCTTCCTTTTTGGTCAAGATTGATTGGGCGGCTCCATCATTAACCCAGAGTGTGAATTCTGCCTTAAGTTTCACCATTGGGTCACCCGGCAGGGGTTGGTAGGTGTTGGTGTCACTCAATAAACGCTGGATTTCTCCATGGTAGTTTACCTTGGTGAGTATCACCACTCCTCCAACTTTATCTGCTGGGCGCACAACTATATTTTTATTTTTTTCCAATTTTTTAATCCCTTTCATCACTAAACTGTTATCATTGTTACATCGTTTTACTTCTAGATCTTTAATTTTTTCTTGCACCATATTTTTAAAAACTTCCACATGGTGGTGTGTTCCCTTTTTAGGGTTAAATACTGAGCTGTTTCTCAAGACACTATGTTGGTATCCCATTGTGTCTGGTTGAGGTAAATTAATAGTTTGTTGTGAGAAATGTTTTTTGATGTTGAGTTTCCTCACATACTTTTCCACATCAACAAATACTTCAAATTTGTCTATTTTTATTTGGGGCAAATTCCATACCTTTGGCCAAAACTGTTAACTCTGCCTCTGAAAAGTCAACACCTGACAGGTTGAATATCCCTTCCCTTAGTTGTTACGTGGCCTTTTTCTTCCTGGTTCCCCTCTTAACTCTTTTCCTGTATTTTCTTTGGGGGGCTGTGGTGGAAGGAATCTTGTAAGGCTCTTTCCATCCTCTCCATTCCCCCCCCCCGGTTGTTGGTTGGATTGCCGTTGAGCTGGTCTTCCTCTAAAATTCCCCCTAAAGTGTCCACGTGGGGGTCTGGGGGCATAGTATTGGGGGCCCTGATTATATTGTGGATAGTTGTAATCCATAGGTCTATTATCCAATGGGGCAAACCTGTTATAGGTGGGTGCCGCATAAGGGGCAGGGTAATACTCATTAGGAAGTGGGTGATTACCTCCATATGTGGGGGTGGACCCCTACCTCCCAGATGGTGAGGCCCTTTTGGTTGAGATGGGGTTTTAGTTTTTTTGGGAGTTTGTAATTTTGCTTTGAACTTGTTAGCTGCTTTGGTAACCACATTATGAACTTCAATTTCTCTCTCCATTGAGGATTCTTTTGACCCAGCTGGATCAAAATCTATTTGCCATTTAAAAACCTTTTGGTCATCAAAGTCTTTTATGTCCCTCTGGTATTTTTTAGGTTTTTTAAGTTTAATGTCCCCATCATATTTGGATAGGTGAGTCTGAAGGATCTGTTCCCTATCCAAATATGCTTTAGTTCCCATATGGGGTCCCATTTGTTCTTTTAGATCTGCTATGTTGGCTTCTATTAAGATGTTTTTAGCTTTACTTCTAATCATAAGCTGCATGAGCTTTTGCTCACACGCATTAAAAAATTGGAACCACTGGGCGTGGCTTGCGCGCGGACAGAGATGGACGCTTGAGCTGTGATCTCCGCTTGAAGGACCGGACCAAAGCGATGAAACAGGGCGACTATCGCTGCACCTGCCACCAATATCTGCCCAACCATCTCCCCACTACTCTGCCGCATCGATGTCCCGCAAGAGGGCCCAGGAGAGAGGCTTGAGGCGGCTGGAGGCCTTCTCCTTCCAGCCGCGCCGCCGAGGCCAAGATGGCGCAGACGGAGCGGCGAGCAGGCAATCACTCGCATACGGCGAATCCCCGGGGATCCATCCGCAAAACCTGCTGTTCGGGATCCTCTCTCTCATGCCCCAGGATGACTCCCCTATTACTCCGATGACGCAAAGCCCGGCAAAATCGAAGATCCGGCTGGATTCCACAGACCAGGCCTCAGACACAGTGAGTATGGGCCTACACAATCCCTCTGCTATCTCCTCACTGCAGTCATCCATAGCTCAATTTCCAACATCAGGCGAACCGGTGCTAGACACCACTATGAAGGATATGCTCATGTCACTGCAATCCTCCCTCATGACTAATTTATCTTCACTGATTAACAGTTTCTCATTGGAAATGAAACATGGACAATAGGATGCAGTTTATGGAAAACAAAATGGGGGAGTGCACAGAGACTGTTAATGATCTGGTAGATGCCTGCAATGACCAGAGGGAGGACTCCCTATGGATCAAGGCGAAACTCGCAGATTTAGAGGATAGGTCCAGGCGCAATAATGTTAAAATGCGTGGGGTCCCTGAATCAGCCTAAAGACCTGCACGGCTTCGCTACCACACTTTTCGCTACTATGCTGCCGGAGCTCTCCCCGATCGAATTAACAATCGATCGCATTGACAGACTTCTCAAACCGCGCCATCTTGAGGCAGACATACCCCGCGATGTACTGCTACGCGTGCACTTTTATCAAGCAAAGGAACAGATCCTTATGAAAGCCAGAGAATTATCTCCGCTCCCGGCTCCATACTCTGACATCCAGCTGTACGCTGATCTATCCCAATACACGCTGCAAATGAGGAGACAACTGAAAACCATAACCAAGGCCATGCACAACCACAAAATAGTCTACAAATGGCGCCATCCAGTGACCATTTTGGTCACGCACAATGGCGTTCCCCACACCATCTCTACCCTGGAAGGCGGAATGAAGCTGTTGCATTCCTGGGGCATCCTGCCTGACCCCCCTTCTAACCGCCCGGATCCCAATGCTCCTCCTAACCCGTTTACATTTGGGTCTGCTTGGGGGAGAAAGAAGACCTCCCACCGTTGATCTGATAGCCCTGCACTGCTACGGCATTCAGCGTTTGACCCGGTCCGGTCTGGATATGCGCTTTACACCTGCTTGCTGAACTTTCCCCATTACTAGTCAGCTGCTCTCATGAGCGGTTCGCGCTGACACACCTGTACTTGTTCATTTTTGTTTTTTCCTTGTTTTTCTTTTTCTTTTTCTTTTTTGCTCCTATTGGGGCACACGAGACCACGTCTCATTGGTGCTGCACCCTAACTTGAACAGCTCTAGGAATTTTTTTATTTTTGTGTTCTCATTGAGGTTCTGTGTTAACGTGTTTTGTTTCCTAGCAGCCCGCATCTGAGACTCTCTCCTTATACGGTCGTCCTACTGCCTCCAGTACATCAGCTACCACTATCTGCCTTCTGGAGCATTGCATCAACCACCCGCAACTGTGAGTAACTGTATTCCCACTACTCCACCACCCTCCACAATGGGGTTCACCGTTCTTTCCCTTAATGCTAAAGGGCTAAATCACCCGGTGAAGCGATCCTCCCTTTGGAAATCCACAATTGACCACAAATGTGATGTGCTCTGTGTCCAAGAGACGCACTTTGCCTCGGACGCTTCTCCCAAATGCCATCATAAACAATTCCCCAGTGTTTTCCAGTCTTCCTTCTCTAAAAAACAGCGAGGTGTCTTGATTGCCATCAGGAATACTGTTGCCTTCCAGTTGCTGACCTCAGTTACCGACCCGGACAGGCGGTACATTATCCTGCATTATTCTGCATTCTCAACAACGTCACTTACACCCTAGTCTCAGTCTACGCCCCGAACCACGGCCAAATGCCCTTTCTCAGGAAGACCTTGCGAGCAGCCCGCAAAATTCATCAAGGCCATTTACTGCTCTGTGGTGACTTTAATATGGTTCCGAACACAGCAATGGACTCCACTGCTGGACACAAACGTTGTTCTTCACCTCTAGAAACTTTCATCAATGCTAATGACCTGTTTGATGTATGGAGGTGTTGTCATGCGTCTGAGAGGGATTACACGTTCCTCTCACCGCGTCATAACACCTATTCGCGTATTAATCTGTTTTTAACCGATAAGCGGCTGCTGCATAACATTTTTGATTCCTCTATACATGCCACCACCTGGTCGGACCACGGTCCTGTTAGCATTACTGTTACTGACGATGCTTGCCACCCTAACTCCTATATGTGGAGAGTTAACGCACATCTACTTAACACACCCGATTACTCCACCTCCATTAAGCAACACATGGAAGAATACTTTTCACTCAACCAGGGATCAGTGTCCGACCCGCTGGTGGTATGGAATGCGCACAAGGCAGTGATCATAGGTACATTTCTCCAAATGGGGGCCAGGGCTAAGCTGCCACCCCCCATGGTTGCGACCATCAAAACTTGGTCTAAATTCTCTAAACTTACGAGCACCTATCCCAACCAATCGACCCTGCCCATTCCCATTGGCACCTTACGGCATCTCATTGATTCCTCCTCCTATGCAGGATGGAAACGAAAGGGTATTACATACATCTCAGATCTTATAGACAAGGGTAAAATTAAATCATTCCCCGTTCTCCTAAAAGAGTACCTCATTCCACAAACTGATAGATTTTTGTATATCCGTACCCAACACTGCCTTGCCACGCTCAAGTCCTTCTCGTGGAAGACCCCTCAGATGGCCTGGATCTTCATTACTTCCCCCACAACTATGAGGAAGGGCATATCCCTGTTCTATAACATTTTACACCAGAAAAATTTCTTTACTAACTCAGCAGCCCTTGCCCGTGGGGGAAAAAAACCAAGGTCAGACCTTTTCGCACCTCAAATGGGAGAAGGCTTGCCTATCTACATACAAAGCCACGTGTTGCTCCTCCCTGTGGGAACTGGCATTTAAAATAACTCAACGGTGGTATATGACCCCGGTTAAGATGTCCAAGTTCAGCACAGCCCTGTCCACCTCCTGCTGGAGGAACTGCGGACATAGCGGCGACCTACTCCATACACTCTGGAATTGTCCCAAACTCAAAATTTACTGGCACTCTGTCTTTAGCCTTATAACTGCTGTAACTGACACTCCACTTGAAGACTGTCCATCAATGGCTCTTCTGTCTCTCGATATAGATCGGTTCCCTAACCCGATTCGACACACCATAGTACATATACTCCTGGCAGCTCGCCTCAGTATCATGAGGAAATGGAGGGACCCCGAACCCCCCACAGTTACAGATGTGGTTCGCACCACACATGAACATTTCACATATGAGTCAACCCTAGCTCTGAAACAGGGAAATACACTGAAACAATCACAGTTGTGGCTTCAGTGGAAGGTCTGGACGTCATCCCCTTCCTTTGCCAAAATGTTTAATCTTTGACGTTGATTACTATTTTATTTTCTTTTTTATTATTATTAAATTTTCAAAATTACAAGCATATATTGTCAATAAACATAGACATTATAAATAGTAGCAGTTAAGGAGAACACAAGTTAGATATTTATATCAAGCTCCAGTGTTTTTTAGAAGGCAACAACAAAAGAAAAAAAAATATATGCTTAGTGTTGCATTTAGTAATTAAAAACCAGATATAGTAATATATTAACAGTGTAAGGTAATATGAGAATACATAAAGAAAAAAATTAAGGGTCATAATTTCTAGACCTTGTATAATGTTGGGGTAATATATAATGAAGATAAACAGGGATTTATTGTATAGACATTAGGTTTGTACTGTTTCAATGGAGCTCTAAAGCTGAAATATACTGATAAATAAAAACATAAAAAAAAAGTAATGCTGCTACCATTTTTGCATATAATAACAATATATGCTAAGAAAGAAAAAACAACAAAAAAAAAATAAAGAGGCAAGATAGAATAGAGGGAAGGGTAAGAAGAAGAATAGAAAAAAAAATAAAGATAGTACGTAGATAAGATAGAAAAGGTCAAAAGGGTCCCCGGGGTATCTTATTATGTTTGTCTTATGTTATTATCATATTAAATAGCTATTAGTAGTTACATTACCAAGGTCTTAATAATGTGATGTCAAAGTTGGGAGGGAAAAAATTAGTCACCCAAGGATTCCAGATTTTTTCAAATTTTGCAATATTATCATTGGTAATGGCTTCCGTTTTTGAGTGGGTCATGGCTTGGTTTATTCTGGTTTTGGTTTCTGAGATCATTAATGTTGGGGTTTTCCACGCTTTGGCGATTGTCTGCTTTGCTGCCGTAGTGATTTGTAGAAGGAGTTTGAATTGAGTGTGGGAAATAGAAGTCGGTTTTAGATTTCGTAGTGCAATTGAAGGGTCAGGTTTCATTGTTTTTTTGAATAAGGTGGAGAGGATTAGGAAAACCTTTTTCCAAAAACATTTTGTAACCGGACATTCCCAAAATATGTGTATATGTGATCCTAGTTCACCACAGCCACGGAAGCAGAGTGGGGAGTATTGCGGAATATATTTCACAATTCTGACAGGAACCAAGTACCAGCGCAAAAGTACTTTATACATTGTCTCTCGAGCTATTATATTTTGTGAAGATGATTTTGTAGTGGTCCAAATTTTATCCCAATCAGATGATTCCAACTGAAGTCCAAGGTCTCTCTCCCATTTTTCCACGTATGATGGTGGATCTGCAGTAGGCAAAGTAATAAGGTGTTTATATATTATTGATATGAGACCCTTAGAGTGAGGTTCGCGTTTACATATACGTTCAAATTGCGTGAGTTCATCGAGTTTACTCATATTTTGTATATATGGCATGAAAAAGTTTTTGATCTGCAGATATCGAAAAAGTTCTGATTGGGGGAGTTGATGTCTATCACATAGTTCAGGAAATGTTTTAAGTGAGGTAGATGTTGACATATCACAGAGTTGAGTTATGTCAGAGGAAATCCATTTTTTAAATGAATTAGGGAATGTGCAGGCTGGGTAGAATAGTGGGTTTCTAATAAATGATAGAAGGGGAACATGAGGAGATTGCAGTCCTTTGATAAGTTTAAATTTATCCCAGATGGTAAATGTGTGTTTGGTAATCTTATTTTTAATATTTTTACGATCTGAGGGTTTGGACCAAATTAAATTTGTTATAGAAAATGGATCACAGTCAATTGCTTCAATTGCAACCCAGAGTGGGGTTTCGTATTTTGCGTGATATTTGGGGATGCATGCTATTTGAGCTGCATGGTAATAAGAGGCGAAATTGGGGAATCCTAGTCCACCTTTAAGTTTGGAAAGGTAAAGTGTGTGTTTAGATACACAATGTTTTAAAGAGCCCCAAATGAACGCTAGTGTTTTGCGTTGAAGATTTCTAAGAAAATTTGTTGGAACTGGAATGAGCAAAACCCGAAATAGATATAGTATCTTGGGTAAAATGGTCATCTTTATCACGTTTATTTTACCAATCCATGAGATTGGTAAAGAGGACCATTGTTTAAAGAGATTGGTAATTTGCTTTAGTAATGGCGGAAAGTTAGCCGAGAAGAATTCAGTTAAATTGGGAGTAAGAGTAATTCCTAGGTAGGTCAGGTGCGATGTAGACCAAGAGAATGGGAGGGAAGTTTGTGCTTGTTGTAAAGTATGGGAAGGTAAGGAGATATTTAAGGCTGTAGATTTTTGAGAGTTGATAATAAGTTCAGATAGCTGTGCAAAATGATCAAGCTTACTTATAAGGTTGGGAGCAGAAATATGAGGGGAAGACATAAATATTAGTATATCGTCAGCAAACAAACATAATTTGTGCCGATGACCTGCTAAGTCTATCCCTTTGATTGAAGGGTCAGATCGTATAGCCTGAGCTAGGGGTTCAATAAGTAGGGCAAATAAAAGTGCGGAGAGTAGACAACCCTGACGTGTTCCTCTATTTATGTTAAAGCAACCAGATTTATATCCAGCATATTTAATATAGGCTTTGAGATTATTATATAGTGATGAAACCCAGTTAAGAAAGTGATGACCGAACCCCCATTTTTGTAAGGCAAAATGTATATAGGGCCATGATACTGTGTCAAATGCTTTTTTAATATCTAACGACAGAAGACACATAGGTATTTGTCGTGTTTTAGCTGTTTGGATTAATAACGTTGCCCTACGTACGTTATCAGCTGCTTGGCGAAAAGGAATAAAACCAACTTGGTCTTTATTTATTAATGAACCAATAATATTGTTCAAACGAGTTGCTAGAATTTTCGCTAGTAGTTTGATATCAAGATTAAGTAGGGATATGGGCCTGTAATTAGCACAAGATGAATCATCTGAATGAGGTTTGGGGATCATTGTGATTATTTCTGTTAAGGTTTCAGGACGAAGGGATTGGTTGTTCAGAAGTGAATTGAAAGCATCTGTCAGCAATGGCGCAAGAAGATAAGTACATTTTTTGTAATATAGGGCAGAGAAGCCATCAGGACCCGGGCGTTTATGTGGTTTAAGGGATTTAATGGCTAATTCAACCTCAGCAGATGTAATGGGACTTTTAAGATGTTCATGTTGAGTTAAAGGAATCATTGGAAGTTTGATTTGTGAGAAAAATAATTCTGCAGAGGATTGGTCAAAAGATCCCTGATTGTTGTAAAGAAATGTAAGGTGTTTGTGGAAGGTTTGTAGGATTTTTTCTGGATTACTGGTGTAAGTATTATGAGGTCATTTTAATCGAATCGGTTTGTGTGGGTTGTTTAATTTTTTAGGTGCTCGAGCGAGAGGCGTGCCAGGCTTGTTAGCTTTGATATAAAATGTATGCTTGGATTTGCGTATGGTTTTATCTGCTCATTATCTCAGATAGGAAAAGATCAAGATTTAAGCTAGCTTCATCTAGTTGATTTTTGTCACAGGGGTAGGATTCGCTTGAAAATTTGCGTGGCAAGTGTTGAATTCTGTTTCCAATATTAGTTGTAGCTTGTTTTTTTCTTTTTTAAGATATGATGCTTGGCGTAAGCAGATTCCTCGAAGGACGGGTTTGTGTGCCTCCCATAAGGTTAATGGAGAAATATCAGGGGTTTTATTATTTTTCAGATAGTCTTTTATGGCTAATTCTAAGTCTGTAGAGTGTGATGTATGGGATAGGGTTGAATCATTTATGTGCCATGTGGGGTCTTGATTTTTAGGTATGAGGGAAGTGAGAGTAGAAAGTATTGCACAATGATCAGTCCATGTAAAGGGTATTACAGAAGATGTGAGCAATTCCGGGGACATACTAAAAGAGATTAGTATATGGTCGATACGGGAAAAAGACTTATGTGGATGGGAATAGAAGGAATATTGACGTTTCGTGGGATTGATTTCTCGCCAGGAATCTAGCAAGGAATGTTGTTGTAGAAGTCTTTGGAACCTACGAGATTGAGAATTGGAAGTGATGGGAATTGGGGACTTATCTAAATAAGGGTATAGAACTTGGTTCGAATCTCCACAGATCAAAAGCGTGCCCATTTTATGAGTCTCTATTACCTGAAACAAATGGGAGAGGAATGCTGTTGGATTTTTATTAGGAGCATAATAGGATACTACTGTGATTGGTGTATCACATAGATGCCCTGTAAGAATGTGATAGCGACCTTCTGGGTCTTTGGTTTCTGTCAGAAGAGAGAAGGGTGTAGCTCTATGGAATGCAATTAGCACTCCCCTTTGTTTAGTTTTAGCGGAAGCAGTAAAAACTTGGGGATAAACTGTACCAAAATATTTAGGTGTCGAAGTTTCAGTGAAATGGGTTTCTTGTAGGCAAATTATATGCGCCTTTGAAGAAGATAATGATCTAAAAACTTTAGTTCGTTTTTGTGGAACATTTAGGCCCCGTACACACAAGGGGATCTCCGCTGGAAACGGTCCGCCGGACCGTTTCCAGCGGAGATTCCTCCTCCGGATTTGGATCCGATGGCTTGTACTCACCATCGGATCAAAATCCACGTGGAATTCATCCGCGGTGACGTGTCGCGCCGTCGCCGCGATGATGACGTGCGCGACGCTAGAAGGTAAGTACTTCCACGCATGCGTCGAATCATTATGACGCATTCGAGGGAGGGGAGCGGACGGATTGATCCGGTGAGTCTGTACAGACCACCGGATCAATCCGCTGGTCCCGATTCAAGCAGATAGATTTCTTAGCATGCTAAGAAATTTCTATCCGCTTGAAATGGTCCGGCCCGAGGAATCTCCGCGGATAAATATCCGCTAGGCCGTACAGACGACCGGATTTGTCCGCTGGAACTGATCTGCGGATCAATTCCAGCGGATAGATCCGGTCGTGTGTACGAGGCCTTAGACCTTGGACATTTAAGGTAAGGATATTTAAAGGAGCCATAATGATATTTTATAGAGAATATTATAAGACATATTTAAAAACAATTGAAAATCCATACTTACCCCAGGGAGGAGCAAAGAGAAAAGGGAGAGTGGAGACAGAATGTTGAGAAATAAAGAGAAAATGAGTCATTATTAAACAAATAATTAACAAAAACGTTTAGAATGCAAGAAGGTAAAACGTTGGCGTTCCGAGCGTGCAAAAGTGCAAGCTCAGAGGCACAGAGTCTGACCAGGGAGGCTCCTCACACAAAAAGGTGTGTGGGAGAGTCCAAGGACAGAAAAATGGAGGGAGCAGTGACAGTTTCTCGAGTCCCTTAAGACCAAAAATATATCTAGAGAAGAAAAAATATATTATGACACCCATACTGGGCGGAAGTAAGCAAAAATAAATCAAATCTAAGAAATATTATAATATTTTCAACATTAGTAGATGTAAAATTTTAATCTAACAATTGTGTAATGGTTTCACGAGGAGAGTGTTAGATTATACATTTTGTTGAATTATACAAATTACCTCTGGGTTGCCAGTTGTAGGAGAGGCAGTAATGTCATTAATAATTAGGATGAGAAGAAATAAAATACCAATTATTAGTAATATATTAGTAATATTTACTTCTATTCAGTAAACAGTTTTGTACAAAAATAATATAGAACCCTTGTTGTGGGTAAAAAAGGATTAGGGGAAGAGGCGGGGAGGAAGGGGTAATATGAGGGAAGTAGAAGGGGGTGAGGCGATTAAGGATGGGATGAGAAGGGAAGGGTGCAATGGGAATAGAAAAAAAAAAAAAAAATTCAATTATCCTAGACCAAAAAGGGGATAAAAATTGGAATTAAAAAAAAATATATAATAACAATAATAAAAAAAAGGACAATAGCCTGCTTAGGGGAAGTAAATTCAGGATGGTTAAATGACATTAAGGGCCAGATTCTCATACATTTACGTTGCTCCTGGGCAGCGTAACGTATGTGATTTACGTTACACACACGTTACACAGGTTTACAGGTTTACAGCCTGATTCTCAGAACACTTACCTGTAAACTTGTGGCGGTGTATCGTTAATTTGCTCGGCGCAAGCCCGCCCAATTCAAATGGGGTGGGCACCATTTAAATTAGGCGCGCTCCCGCGCCGAGCGTACTGCGCATGCTCCGTCGGGTAAATTACCTGACGTGCATTGCGCTAAATGACGTCGCCCCGACGTCATTTGCTTAGACGTTTACGTAAATGGCGTCCAGCGCCATTCACGTACGTCTTACGCAAACGACGTAATTTTTTTTAAATTCGACGTGGGAACGACGGCCATACTTAACATTGGTTGCCCCTCCTAATAGCAGGGGCAACCTTACGCGTCGTGTACGCTACAGAAACAACGTAAATTCTCAGCGTCGACCGCGCGTATGTTCGGGAATCTCGCGTAATTACCTCATTTGCATAGATGACGGGGAAAACGACGATGCGACACCAAGCGGCTGGAAAAAAATGCTTTTAAGATCTGACAGCGTAAGAGCCTTACGCCTGTCAGATCTAATGGGTATCTATGCGTAACTGATTCTAAGAATCAGTCGCATAGATACCCGGGGCCAGATGAGGAGTTACGACGGCGCAAATGGTGTTGCGCGGTCGTAACGCCTTTGAGAATCTGGGCCTAAGTGTTTAGCATCCAAAAAGTGTATGAAAGATCAAAAATATTTAGTGAAATTAAATTTGATATGCAAAATTTATTCAGTCCATTGAGTCCGGAGTATCTTGGTTTGGAGAGTTGAATCGACCCCTCTTCGATGAGCTTTGTCTGGTTCTGTCATTTTGGACTTTGGAGAAATTTTGTGGAGAACTGGATGCTGTACGTCGGCGAGGGCTGGCTGAAGGTCTTTCGCAGAGATTACGTTTTTGTAGGGTGTTCTGTAGTTCATCAGGGGTTCTGCATGAGTGCTTGGTACCTTGATATGTGAAGGGAAGTGAAAAAGGGAATCCCCATTGGTATGGGATCTGATGTTGTTGTAGGTTTTGTAATAAGGGTTTCATCGAGCGCCGTTTAGCGACTGTTATTGGTGAATGGTCAGCAAAGATCTGATACGGGTGCTCTTGGAAGATAAGGGATTCTTTGTTCCTTGCAGCGACCATAAGCTGTTCTTTGGTGTGGAAGAAATGGAATTTCGCAATTATGTCGCGGGGGGGGGGGGGGCCTTCAGATTTGCGCGGTGCTAATGCTCTATGTATTGTGTCCATTTCCAGTCTCAATTGGAATTGACGGTGATAACTCTTGAAATAGGGCAGTAATTGTTGATTGTAGATCAATAATAGACTCCGGTATACCTCGTATGCGAAGGTTTGAACGACGTGCGCGATTTTCAAAATCTTCTAAACGAGTTTGCAGCGAGAAATTTTCATCTTTAAGTGTGTCCAATTCTGTTTCATGAGTCATTACATTAGTTTCTATGTCATCCACTCTGTTTTCTAATTCAGTCGTGCGCTGACCTAAGTCACGGATTTCTTTTGTTAATTTCTCGGTAATATGGTCGGAGGTCTGCTTTAATGCTTTCTGTAGCATTTTTCTATTTGAGTTAGAACATTTGGGTGTAAAGAGCCTGTCTGTTGTGGCTGGCAGATGGTGCTGTCCTCACAGTCTGTATCATATAGTTCATGAGGTAACTGCAGCTGCTGCTTGGCAGCGTGAGGTAAAACTGTGTGAGGAGATTTAGGCATTTTACTGGGGCCTCTAGATGAATTATCCCTGATGGGTTTCATCTTATTTTTTCCCCGGACAGCTCCATAAACCATCTTAAAACATTCTCAGGGTACTGAGGAAGACCAGGGTAAGCTTTTGAAACAATTACCCTTCCATTCGGGTGTGTATGCTGGCCGTGAAGTCCTGAGAAAAGGGGAGCCTCAGCAGGACATGTCTGTCTCTGTGAGCTCCACGCATGCCCCTCCGTTGATTACTATTTTATCTTTCACTATGTTTAGTTGCTTACCCGGGGACCCCCGAGAAAGGTCCGGTGGGGTGGCCCACCCGAGCACAGTCTTGCACCCCTAGGGGGGTGCTCGGGTGGTTCCGTCCCTCCTATGCCCTCAAGTTTTCTACGCAACGATATGCATTCTTGCGTAAACTCCAATGTTTTACCCGTTTACAATGCTAGATGGATGGTAGTTGTATTAATGCTAATGCTGCTGCAATATTGTCACAACGACACCCTTTATTTTCATGATGGATGCATACTATGCTTATACTGTGAATATTTCCAGCTGATTGTTAAATGTATGCATTACTTTGTCTCATGTGAAATTTGACAATAAAAACCTATAAATAAAATAAATAAAAAAGTGGAACCACTCATCCACTAGGGTGAGGTCCTCTACTCCATCGTTGGGGTGCACATCCCACCTTAGCCTCCTAGGGGTAAGGTTTTTGTAAGGTAAGGCTAATTAGCCACTAGGACTGCTTTTACATGAAAGCCGATCGCTGGCTGAAAAGAATGATACCAAGATGATGCCTAAACCCGCAGGCATCATTCTGGTATAACCATTCAGCCAGTCCAGCAACATACCAGTACGTTGATGGTTCTTGTTGGACATGTATTGTAATCTTTTTTTTTTTTCATGCAGCCTGTTGGCTGAACGAAAAAAAGATTGATTGGTGGGTATGCCAACCATTAGAATACCTCCCTTCATCCACCCACTTCTAATGATGGGCATACATGCACCATTTATATATGCCGAAGCATGGGGGCATCCTCCCGCAAAAAAGTTATGCCACGTACACACGGTCAGACTTTTCTATGCCGTGTACACATGGTCAGACTTTTCCACGGGAAAGCATAGATGCTCTTTTTTTAACTGTGGTGGTGAACTGTGGTGGTGAAATCACCTCCTACATCGTTGGAGTCGCGGCTTTATATATCGTGGGAGCAAACGCTGTTGCTGTCACGCTAAATAAATCCGCGCTGCAACTGAATGGCGTACCTGCTAAGCAAATGATGGTTAACATTACAACAAAGTAACATTGCAGTATAACAGTAAGGCCCCATACACACGGGAGGATTTATCCGCGGATACGGTCCAGCGGACCGTTTCCGCGGATAAATCCTCTCGAGGATTTCAGCAGATTTCTCTGCGATGGAGTGTACTCACCATCGCATTGAAATCAGCGCCGAAATCCTCTGGCGATGACGTGTCGCCGCGATTATGACGCGGCGACGTGCGCGACGCTGTCATATAAGGAATTCCACGCATGCGTCGAATCATTACGACGCATGCGGGAGATCCCTTCGGACGGATGGATCCGGTGAGTCTGTACAGACCAGCGGATCCATCTGTTGGGATGGACTCCAGCAGATGGATATGTTCTGCATGTCAGCAAATATCCGATCTGCTGGAATCCATCCCAGGGGAGATATATCCGCGGAAAAAGATCCGCTGGCGTGTACACACCATAGGATCTATCCGCTGAAACCCATTTGCTGGGATTTATCTGCGGATGGATTCTATGGTGTGTACGGGGCCTAAGATCATACCATACCTGCAAAGCAAATACCAAAAAAAAAAACATAGTAAAAAACTAAAACATTTAACGCAACCTGTGCCTAAAATATATATATGCCGAAGCATGGGGGCATCCTCCCGCAAAAAAGTAATGCCGCGTACACACGGTCGGACTTTTCCACGGGCAAGCCTCCGTCGGAATTTCGATCGTATGTACGTGGCATAAAAAGTTATGCCGCGTACACACGGTCAGACTTTTCCACGGGCAAGCCTCCGTCGGAATTTCGATCGTATGTACGTGGCATAAAAAGTTATGCCGCGTACACACGGTCAGACTTTTCCACGGGCAAGCGTCCGTAGGAATGTCGACCGTATATACGCGGCATTAGGAGCAAAATCGCTCCTCCGCCCCTAATGCCCCCATGCTTCTGCATATATGCTCTTTTTTAACTGTGGTGGTGAAATCACCTCCTACAGCACTGGAGTCACGGCTTTATATATCATGGGAGCAAACGCTGTTGCTGTCAAGATAAATAAGTCCGCGCAACAGCTGAATGGCGTACCTGAAAACAGTAAAGTAAATTACATACCTGAAAAGCAAGCATGAAAAAAACATAACAACAATAAAACTTTGCAGAATAGAATACAGTAAAAAAGAGCAGAACAATAGAGAGAGAATAGAGAGGGAGAGAACAATAAAACGACAACTATTTTTGGTTTTTTTATTTTATATTTTTTTTGTGTTTTTATTTTTTACTTTTTTTTTTTTAACACTTTTTTTTGTAACTGTAACTGTTCGGTTCCAGGTTTGGGTCTCTCAAAATGCGATGGCATCTTGGGAGACCCTGTGTAAGTGTACCTAGCCTGTGAAATGTTTTACCCTACGCTAATACTTCACTCGTGTGTGGAAGCATTCAAAACATTTACCAATACAAAGACCAGGATCGGCAGGACATTGGGGACAAAAATAACGGGTGTCACGCCTAAATCCGCGCTTGGTACAGACACGACATTTTCTTTGGGGGTTTGTTGGGTAGGGGTACTCTCAAGGGCATATGAAAAATGCCTCTCATGCAGTCGGCTTACTGCATTTGGTAGGGGATGGTGAGGTACAGAACCGCCTGGATACAGGAGTTCTGTGACTATATCCTCCTGGAATTGAAGGAAGGATCCAGTCCGTCCTGAAGCTTTGTATAAGACAAAAGCATTCAGTAAAGTCAATTGGAATAAATATAGAGACACTTTTTTGTACCAGCGTCTCGCCTTACGGGCAATATGATACAGCGCCATCAACTGGTCGTTGAGGTCCACCCCTCCCATATTTTGGTTATATTCGTGGACACAGAGGGGTTTCTCCACAACACCAGTCGCCGTACGAATTTGTACTGTCGTGTCTGCGTGAAGGGTGGTAAGAAGGAAAACATTCTTATTGTCCCGCCACTTCACAGCGAGCAAATTATTACATCTGCAGCAGGCTCTCGCCCCCAGCCTAAGACAAGAATCTACAAGCCTCTGGGGAAAGCCCCTGGTGATTAGGTCGCACGGTGCCACATGCTCCAATCTGATGATCAAACAAGTGACTAAAAAGTGGCATGCTGCTGTAATAATTGTCCACATACAAGTGGTACCCCTTTCCGAATAAGGGTGACACCAAGTCCCACACGATCTTGCCAGCGCTCACCCAATCTGGGCATCCTTCCGGCTCTACCTCACTATCTTTGCCCTCATAAACCCTAAAGCTCCATGTGTAGCCTGTTGCCCTGTCACAGAGCTTATAGAGCTTGACCCTGTATCTGGCACGCTTGCTGGGAAGGAACTGTTTGAAAGACAAGCGGTCAGAAAATTTAACGCATACAACTTGCTGGGGATTAAACAAGGCTGCATAACGTTCGTTGAAATGGTTTATAAGGGGCAAAATTTTGTAGAGCCGGTCAAATTCAGGGTCTCCACGCGGACGACAAAGTGCATTGTCACTGAAATGCAGGAACCGCAGGACCGCCTCGTATCGATTCCTTTTGCAGACCTAATCGGCTGGTCATGGGATGGCCCCTCATGCTCTGCATTTTAGAGATTTGAGAGTTGGTGAATAGGGATGAACTTTATGTTCGGGTCGAACATGAGTTTGACTGTTCGAACCATTAGTCGAAAAACAAACATGGGGCATTAGCGCCAAATTAGAGCGGCGCGGAATGCCCCATAATATTTAATGCATCCAGTCTAGCCAAGCCTATATCTGACTGCAGGCCATTCCTGGTGTACATCCAGTCTAGCCAAGCCCAGGGGTGGACTGACAACCCATGGGGCCCCTGAGCAATAGGAAATTTCACATCAAAAGCATGTCGGTTTAAGACATAGCAGGGACAGATGTAAAAAAAACACAGATTTTTACATACTGCCCCTGGTTTTTTTTTGAGCCTGGAAACCCTGATGGGGCCCCCTAGTGGCATGGGGCCCTCGGGCAGTGCCCTGAAAGTCCCAATGGTCAGTCCGCCCCTGGCCAAGCCTATATCTGACTGCAGGCCATTCCTGGTGTACTTTTTCTAAAAAACTTCAGGTGGTGTTTTGCTAATCAAAATTTACAGCATGTCCGGAAGGCCACCAAAGAGAGGCAGACGCTCAGAGGCCACTAAAATAGGGCAAGCGGGCTCTGTGTCTACAGTCAACAGGGCTGGTCGTGCACTGATAGGTGACACTGATCTGCACCACTGATAGGTGGCACTGATAGGCGGCACTGATGGACACTCATAGGTAGCACTGATGGGCACTGATAAACTGCATGGATGGGCACTGATAGGTGACACTGATGGGCAATGATGGGCACTGATAGGCAGTACTGATGAGGAGGCACTGACAGGCATTATTGTTGGGCAATGATTGGCATCCCTTATGGGCACAGGTTGGCATCCCTGGTGAGCACGGGTTGGCATCCTGGGTGGGCTCTAGTGGGCACCCTTGATGGCTTTGCACTGATAATAGAGGCGCTGTCAGGAGAGCCACGTATCGGCTCTCCTCTACCCGCACCTTGTCAGCTTGAATAGAGGAAAAGCCGATAAACGGAACTTCCTGGTTACGATGTGACCAGCTGTGATTGGACACAGCTGATCACATGGTAAAGAGCCTAAGTCATAAGCTCTTTACCAAGATCAGAGATGTGGGGTGTCAGAGCGACCCAACGCACTACCGATCACTGAAAATTTGTTTTTTGTTTCAAATGACTTATTTAGTCTCGACGATGGTAAAAAAAAATGTATTAGGAACACAACCACTGTACATTCAATTTAGCCACAGGAAAACACCAATATATACTGTACCAGAATTTACTACTCAAACATATCATCTTTACATTAAAAACCGAGATGCCTTTGTGATAGAAAAAGGACATTCTTTATCTTCACCTGTATTGCAACAGAAAAATAAACATCCTTATTGCCTTTTATATTTGGGATATATATTATAAAATTGCTTTTGTTCCAATTATTGTCCATTTTATTCCAAATTTAATTCTATTTTTGTTACAAAAAAAAACAACCTATATCTATTTTAAATACTTTTTCAATGTGCCTCAAAATGTACACTAATTAATGTAATCTGTGTAAAGCAGTTCAGAAATGATTTGTAATTACATGTTTAATTACCTGTTTATTTTTAGGCGATTACTGGGACAAATGCTGCAATTCTCTTTGGAAATTAAACATAATTAAATCTGGAAAAATGTGCAAGCAAGTTTCATCAACAAATATTGTAAACTTCAATGACACAAGGGAGTCAGCAAACAATGTCCTACAACACTTGTATGTGTACCATAAATGAAATGATATAGTCTAAATACTATCCATTTAAAGCAGAACTCCAGGTAACATTTATAAAAATCTGTAGTGTAAACATACTTTTCAGGAGGTGCATTCCACCGTTATTAATTTTTTTCTCTGTAATATTTACACTTTCATTGAGGCAAAATAGTGTAGGTCTTGCTATATTTGCTGCACTACGACTATGGGAGCTTTTTACGCAGAAGTTGCAGTCATTTGTCTGTCACTCCTCTCCCCTTGCCCATTGGCAGAACAGTTTGTATTCTGTGAACAATTCATTCTGGGAATGGGCAAGGTGGAGAGAGAGGCACACAACAATATTTCAGGTCCTGTGTATGACCATAAAGTAACCATAAATGAAGGGGAATACACCTTTTGTCCTAAATATACACTGCAGATTTTAACGTTATTTTTCCTAGAGTTTTGCTTTAAAATTCAGTATAACCTGATTTATTGCTCATGCATCACGGGACACAGAGCCTTAATTACTTAATGGGTTATGTAGTCATCACAGGTGGTTGGACACTGGCAAACCCAATTAGAATTGAGTTCCTCCCCTATATAACCCCTCCCAAATGGAGAGTACCTCAGTTTTTTTGCCAGTATCTAAGGTGGTTGGTCACATTGAACATGTGTTAAGAAGAAAAAGCTCTTTTGATGGTCTGCTGCTGAAGCCTAGTAGCTATAACCGGATCCATGCCTTGGTCCGATATCAAAAGCCTAAGATAGGTGGTTCCCAGGCCTTGTGTAAAGAAGAAACAAGGTTTGCCCGTAATGTCTGGGCTCTGGGATTCAGGCTTTGATGTACTAATGCAACTGTGGCACGAAAAGTTACTGGCAGAGTCTTCTACAGGTCCAGGTATGAGGTCCCATGATAAACCCGAAGGTTGGCACAACATTACCCGCTGTGATGGGTGAAGCCTGGATCTGCTATTTCAGCAGCCTTCCTGTGGCGGGGATAAAGGTAAGGGGAAATCATTTTTAAAATGTTATCTTTTGTGAGTAGGATGTCTTACCTGGTTTTCACCACTAGAGGGAGTAAGTTACATACCTGGTGTATTCTTACAAAGCCATCCAGGAACACGCTCAGTGAAGTCGGTCAAATTAAACACCACTTACCTCCTTCGTGGCAGGCTCTGCCACAAAACACGTACAGAGGTCCCCCGAAGCCCCCCAGTAATCTGCTCTCCTTCCTCTTTTGGCCCTGGCGCTGCCAGGTCGGTCAGCACGCGTGCGCACCGGGAGTGCGCTTTTGACTGTCCTATAGGCAGGAGGAGAGGGGGAGGGCTGTGGTTGCTCGAGCACGGGAAACACCTGTGCGCAGGCGCCAAGATACTTGTTTAAAGCCCAACATGCCAGAGCCTTCTGTAAAGTGACATGGACACAGAGCTGTGGGCTGTAAACATTCCTGTGGATTGAACCATGCAAATCTAAGACACCTACTCGGCATCAGGTTGTGCAGTGAGCTAATATTGTGTATTGTAAGACTATAGCACAACAGTGATTGCATTTTGTTGTAGTACCTCTGCTTTGCAGTATGGGACTATGTCTCAAAGAAGGGGTACAAGGGCTAGTAAAAGAGACACTAGGAGATCCCTGCTTATGGCTAAGGATTCTGAGCTTGCCATTAGTGATGGACGAACATCTGACGGGGGGGGGGGGGGGGGGGTTCGCGAACGCTAATCGCAAACTTTCTCAAATGTTCGCGAACCGCAAGTTTGCGGTGGGCCCCATTGACTTTAATGGCAGGCGAACATTAAAAACCTGCAGGTCATATTTGCAGTCACAAAATACTTACTAGCTGTGCACAAATAGTCCCACAACATGGACACTGACCTACCAGAAGTATTAAGCGAAAAACCGGATACAGAAGTAAGTGTTGGCCATTACAGGCCCCAAAAATAAGCCTACAGGCGTTCACCTGACAGCAAACAACTTTGTATTCTGTGGCTGGAGGTACATTAAGCTATTCACCGGATACAGAAGTAAGTGTCGGCCATTACAGGCCCCAAAAATTAGCCCACAGGCATTCACTTGACAGCAAACAACTTTGTATTCCGTGGCTGGTGGTACATTAGGCATTCACCGGATACAGAAGTAAGTGCTGCCCATTACAGGCCCCAAAAATTAGCCCACAAGCGTTCACCTGACAGCAAACAACTTTGTGTTCTGTGGCTGGTGGTACATTAGGCATGCACCGGATACAGAAGTAAGTGCCGCCCATTACAGGCCCCAAAAATTAGCCCACAGGCGTTCACCTGACAGCAAACAACTTTGTATTCTGTGACTGGAGGTACAATAGACATTCACAGGATAAATAAGTGCAGGCCCCAAAAATTAGGCATTCAACGGACATAAAAGGCCTTTTATGCTGCTGTATTTACCTAAGACAGGGACCATGAATTGTTATGGGTGGTGGCGGATTTTTGTGGCCTGTCATGAGGAATTTGAATCAAACATGGTCTACTACTCACTCATTTTTAGAAATGTGAGGTAGTCAACACTGTCGTGAGCTAGGCGAGTGCGCTTATCGGTCACGACCCCCCCCCCCTGCTGCGCTGAATGTCCTTTCAGACAGGACACTGGATGATTGACAAGTCAACAGTTCCATTGCAAATTGTGCAAGCTCTGGCCAGAGGTCAAGCCTGCCCACCCAGTAGTCCAGGGGTTCATCACTTCTCAGTGCGTCCATCGGCTGTTAACCCCTGGCTGTTATACTGCAGTATATTGAAGTTCATTAGTGCACATTTACTGCATTATATTGAAGTGTGTTAGTGCATGTTTACTGCAGTATATTAAAGTGCATTTTTACTGCAGTATATTGAAGTGCTTAAGTGCACGTTTATTGATAATGTGTTTATTGCATGTTTACTGAAGAATATTGGAGTGTTAGTGTACATTTACTACAGTATAATGAAGTGTGTTAGTGCATGTTTACTGCAGTATATTGAAGTGCATTAGTGCACTTTTACTGCAGTATATTGAAGTGTGTCAGGGTATTTTTACGGCAGTACATTGAAATGTGTTAGTGCACATTTACTGCAATATATTGAAGTGCATTAGTGCACATTTACTGCAGTATATTGAAGTGCGTTGGTGCACGTTAACTGCAGTATATTGAAGTGCACCAGGGTACTTTTACAGCAATATATCAAAGTGCACTTTTACGGCAGTATATTTAAGTGTGTTAGTGCAGTTTTACGGCATTATATTGAAGTGCGTTAGTGCAGTTTTTCTACAGTATATTGAAATGCGTTAGTGCAGTTTTACTGCAGTATATTGAATTGTGTCAGTACAGTTTATTCAGCAGTATATTGTAGTGTCTTTGTAGTGAGTACGCAAGTTAAAGTGCACCAACTGCCACTTTCTATTAATTAAAGTGCATCCAAGTACACATTTCCCTGTCTCTGTTACATTTTGATAATAAGCCCCCCCCCCCCCATCATGTCTGGGGGACCAACAATGAGAGGCAGACATTCCCATAACACTGTGAGGAGGCCAGCAGCATCTGTATCCACAGGCAAATGTGGACATTGTCTGTCCTCAGGCAGGGCACCATTTCCTATGTTTAGTGATGTTGCCCGTGCTATCTAGCCACAGCATGCAGAGGAAGTAGTGGACTGGCTTACTAAACCATCCTCATCCTCATTATTAATATATTATTATACAGGATTTATATAGCACCAACAGTTTACACAGCACTTTACAATACAATACAGTTAAAAAAATAAAAAATTGCCTCAAGCAGATCAAGCATGGCAAAAACACCAGCCATTTGGGTACCACATGCTTGACAAGGCATATAACCTCCCACCACTCAGCCTATTGGCAAGAGCACCTGAAAGCCACACATAAGGGTTGCAATTCTAGGTCTACCTCGCCATATCTTATGATCTCTCATGCAAAACATTTTTATTGTTTTAGTTTAAGCATCATTAAAATCACTGCTCCTTTAAAAACAATTTAAAAAAAAAAAAAAAAAATCATTGGTACATGTCCTCCAGGGCTCTAGCCGGGCCCCCATACCCTTTTTTATTGGCAATAACTTGCACATAAGCCTTCAAAATGGAGACTTTGGTTTTTCAAGTTCAGGTCCCATAGACTTAATTGGTGTTTGCCGTTCGGGTCTGAACTTTTCCGGTGTTCAAGAGTTCTGACACCAACGAACCAGGGGGGTGTTCGGCACATCCCTACTGCTGATGAGAAAAGGTATTTATCAGTTTATATTTACTAAAATAATTGCATTTCCATGTTCTGTGTACTGTGGGAGACCAGATATAGTGAAGGTCCCCGGTTTAGTAACACTTTAATCATTTACAAAGGTATGTAAGGACGGAAACCTTTCTCATTAGAACACTGCAAGTGCATCAGCTGGTCAATTATGGAAAAGTCACTCCCATTCAGAATCAGTATCCAAAAGACATTGAAGAATAAACAGCTTTTTCTTCAAAACAAAAACAGGTAGAAATCTGCAACACAGTTTGGTAAAATCTATGCAATGTACATCACCCAAATGGATTTTTTTTCTCAACAAAAGTGGAGTTACTCTTTAAAGAAATTTAGTATTTTTCCCAGAGGTTCACTTTAACCACTTGAGACCCACGCTGTAGACGAAAAACGTTCACAGCGCGGCTCCCAAGTACCGGGTGGACGTCCCTGGACGTCCTGCTATTTACATTCCCTGCATGCGCCGCCGAGGGCGCGCAGCGGGGAAAAACTGTGTCCGGCTTGTCACGTGATACCGATGCGCGTACCTGGCGGCCGCGATGTCCGCCAGATACCTGCGATCTTCAGTGCCAGGGCAAGGAAGTGGAGCTCTGTGTGTAAACACAGAGCTCCACGTCCTGTCGGGGAGAGAGGAGACCGATGCTGTGTCCCTTGTACATAGGGACACAGATCGGTCACCTCCCCCAGTCAGTCCCCTCCCCCCACAGTAAGAATCACTCCCTGGGAATACATTTAACCCCTTCCTCGCCCCCTAGTGTTAACCCCTTCCCTGCCAGTCACATTTATACAGTAATCAGTGCATATTTATAGGACTGTTCGCTGTATAAATGTGAATGAAACCAAAATAGTGTCAAAAGTGTCCGATATGTCCACCGCAATATTGCAGGCCTGACAAAAATCGCAGATCACCGCCATTACTAGTAAAAAAAAAATCATAAATCTATCCCCTATTTTGTAGGAGCTATAACTTTTGCGCAAACCAATCAATATACGCTTATTGTGATTTTTTTTTTAACCAAAAATATGTCGAAGAGTACGTATCGGCCTAAACTGAGAACAAAAATTGGGATATTATTATAACAAAAAGTTAAAAAATGTTGTGTTTTTTTCAAAATGTTCTGTCTTTTTTTGTTTATAGCGCAAAAAATAAAAACCGCAGAGTTGATCAAATACCACCAAAAAAATGTTTTAAATATAATTTGGGTACAGTGTTGTATGACCGCGCAATTGTCGTTCAAAATGCGTCAGCTCTGAAAGATGAAAATTGGTCTGGGCAAGAAGGGGGTTTAAGTGCCCAGTAAGGAAGTGGTTAAGCATATTGTGGTGACTACTTTGTCAATAAACATCACAAAGAATAGTTATTGCTATGCACTCATAGTCAATAATCACATAGGTCCATTAATACCTCTAAAGTAAAAAACAAACTGCTATAGTTACATCAACTTGTTCTACACTTTGTACAGTAATAGTTAAAAATATATATATATATATATATATATATATATATATATATATATATATATATATATATATATATATATATATATATATATATATATATATATATATATATATATATATATTGACCTTTTGTAAAGGCCCCACTCTTGAGAATATTTTCTAAATATGTATGCCCCAAGAATGCATGCTAGGACATATCAGAGTAAATAATTCAATCTATGGTGCCTGTGTCTTATTGGATTTTGGAACAGTGTTATTCATCATAGTATGAATACACTTTCAACCATTGCCTAGGACTGCTCAGTTCCTTTGGTCTAGTGCAAAGCAGGGTCATAGGGCTTAGGTTCCCAATAAATAAATTGACTGAGAGGTGATACCATGTAACAGTCGCATGGTCAGTTTTGGATATCCTACAAATGATTTTTGAGCTGTGATCAATGGTAAAACAATTGCTCCCTATTAATTTACATTTGTTTGGCAGACAAATTCCTGAGTGAATCATCTTGAAATCCAGGTGAAAGGGCAATTCTGTGACTTACTGTAAAAGTTATTTGTATCTCCTGAGCATATGGAGGCAGATTTGTTCAGTCGCAGATTAACAGTACTGAATTTTTTATTTTATCGATTTTATCATACCTATGTCTAGTAAAGGTAATAGCCTTTTTAAAAAGGCTCATTATTTCTTATATTATACAGCAAAGTTCCAAAATAACTTAAATTATATGAAAAAAAAGAGGTAATAATATTTTCAATTTGAATAAATTAGGCTATCAAGTAATTATCTTTTCGCCAATATTATGACTAGACCATTTGATTTTGAACAATTATGCAAATAGTTTTTTTTTACGTTATTAGCCTAACAATTAATTAAAGATAATTTTTATGTTGGAATTTGAAAAGGAAAGTTTGCATAGCATGTTATTGTGGTAAAAGATGCAATATGACATATTGAAAGCTTGGTCAAAACATTCTTTCCATTGAAGCATGAAATACTATTATCCAGGTCATATAAACTGTGGCTAAGAAAAGCTAAAGTCATACTGTCATACTTTTAAAGTTATCTTGAAAAAAGCAAGGCTGAGAAAGTTTATCAATATTTTTTTCCATGGAACGCTGAGATAAAGCATTTGCCTTTATTTGTGAAACTATTGTCTCACTGGGTAGAATGTAAACATTAATCACTTGCTTACTGGGCACATAAACCCTCTTCGTGCCCAGGCGAAATTTCAGCTTCCGGCACTGCGTCGCTTTAACTGACATTTGCGCAGTCGTGCGACGTGGCACCCAAACAAAATTGGCGTCCTTTTTTCCCACAAATAGAGCTTTCTTTTGGTGGTATTTGATCACCTCTGCGGTTTTTATTTCTTGCGCTATAAATAAAAAAAGAGCGACAATTTTGAAAAAACAAAACAATATTTTTTACTTTTGCTATAATAAATATCCCAACTTTTTTTAAAAAAATTTTTTTTTCTCAATTTAGGCCGATACGTATTCTTCTACGTATTTTTATAAAAAAATAAAAATCGCAATAAGCGACTGGTTTGCGCAAAAGTTATAGCGCCTACAAATTATGGGACAGAATTATGATTTTTTTATTATTTTTTTTCTACTAGTAATGGCGGTAATCTGCGATTTTTATTGGGACAGCGAACATATCGGACACTTTTGACACGTTTTTGGGACCATACAGCGAACACTGCTATAAAAATGCATTGATTACTGTATAAATGTGACTGGCAGTGAAGGGGTTAACACTAGGGGGCGAGGAAGGGGTTAAATGTGTAAACTGGGAGTGTTCCTAACTGTGTGTGGGGGGGGACTGACTGGGGGAGGTGACCGATGCTGTGTCCCTATGTACAAGTCCTTGTCTGTGTATCCGCCGATCACGGGTGCCTGGCAGACATCGCAGCCGCCAGGCACGCGCATCGGCACTTCAGTAATGCAAGAGATCATAGACCTGGTTATAGCGGCTGTGGATGCCACTTGGCTACATCAAAGAGGTGCTGCAGCAGCAGAAGTCACAGCAGCACCAACTGAAGAGAGAGGAGAGGTACAGATACCAGTTTCCATGGAAGAGGAATTCAGAAGGAGGTTACAAGAGATGCGGATACAGCACAGAGGACCAGTATCAGAGGAGGCCCTGCATGTGATGGTCGGATGTGATTAGTTGCCAACTCTGGAAGGAAGCGCTAGCTCTTGAGCAGCAACACCAGGGGAAGATCCTCCCCTCCATCCATGTAAGGTACTGGCCGCAGTATGACGCACGAATGCCGTTGTTGGGGGAACAACCGAAGCAGGAGTGGACAGCCGAGTTAGGCAGGCTGATCCGGGCAGAGATGCGGTTGGACGAGAGCTACAGAGCCCTCCGTGGTATGTAGCCCAAGAGTGCCCGTGGTCAGCGGATGACAGCCCCATGGAAGGCTTTGACTATGATGGCCTGGGACCATTGTATTGGAGGATGTCCAGTTATCTTGACTTCAGGGATGATAGGGAGTGACGCTTGGAGGACATAATGGAGCACAGAGAACAAAAATGTAATGTCTCGGAAGGGCACTGGTTACAGAAAGATTTGGAGTTTCTGGCCATTCAGGAATGGGAGCTGGAGATCGCTCCTACAGACAGCTGCTAGACTTTGCTCAGCAGCAGGGTGGGGCTCCCCTTGCCTGGGACTATGAGGAAATCTTAGATGACAACTGTGAAATCCTGGCTGATGAATCAGCAGTGGAAAATATCTGGTTAAAATGCATGAACAATGTCCAAGTTTTTAGAAGTTGTCATTGTTCATGCGTTGTAGCCAGAAAAATAGAGATTACACTTTGAAAAAAGAAAAAAAACATACAGAGAAAAAAAAGAAAAACTTTAAAACATTTTTTTTTAAACCCTCCCCAGCACATCAATTAGATTCTTTCGAGGGGGCGTGGCCTAGCATCGGACCATGATGGACGCCAAATCCGAGTCCTCAGGCACTAGGAGCTGCAACCGTAAGCCATCGGCCGCCGAAACTATCCCCAGGGCACATAAAATTAGGTGAGACCGACTCCCCATCGCCCCAGCTTCCGATGGAGCCGAGCCATCCGCCCGCAGCCACTATTCTGGCGATATTCCGGACCCAGCCAGGGGAAGGCCCAAAAGCCGTGGCCTCGCCTAAACCTCCCGGCCCGCACGGCGCCCCCATCCTCCTCCCCTGCAGCCCCCACAAGCCCTCGGCCTCACCGACCTGCAGGCAAACCTGCAGGCTATGACAAATGATATTAAGGCCTCATTCTCTGCAGCCATCACAGAGATCAGGGCTGACATTCAGGGCATTGCTGCAAGCATGGGGGTGACTGAACAGACAACAATGAGACACGCTGAGGCTATCAAACAGGTACAAAGACACACTGACAAGCATCTGACCCACTTGATTGAAATTACCCACAACCTAGAAGATTTGGACAACAGGGGGAAACGCCAGTGGTGGAATTTTCATGGTCGCAACAGTCGCAGCCGCGACTGGGCCCTGTAGTTCCGCCAAGTTCGGGGGGCCCGCCACCCGCCCGCATGAGTGACACAGTCAGCGGGCATCTCCGCTGTTTGTCTCTGAACTCAGTGTGTGAAAAGCTTGGCTGGCATGTGAGAAAGGTCCCGCCCTCCTCCTAGATCAGCTTGTGTGATAGACGCACATGAGCTGATCTAGGAGGTGGGCGGGACCTTTCTCACATGCCAGCCAAGCTTTTCACACTGAGCTCCAAGACACAGCAGGAGATGTCCGCTGACTATGTGTAATATCCAGGGTGCTTGTGCCGCGGCTGTGTCTCTCAGCAGGGCGGGAAGGAACCTGCCGCCCCCTCCTCTGTTTACATCCACAGAGGAGGAGGAGCCCACGCTCGAGCGACACACCGCTGTGTGTATCAGCTGCTCTGTTCTGAGGTCTGTGAGTTTGTACTACTACAGCGTCTGTACTACTGGGGTCTGCACTAGGGGAGGTTTGCATCAAGGGGGGGGTCTGTAACTGAGGGGTGTCTGTACTAAGGGGGTGTCTGTAACTGAGGGGGTGTCTGTACTAAAGGGGTGTCTGTAACGAGGGGGTGTCTGTAACGAGGGGGTGTCTGTACTGAGGGGGTGTCTGTACTGAGGGGGTGTCTGTAACTGAGGGGGGAATCTGTAATGAGGGGGTGTCTGTAACTAAGGGGGGTGTCTGTAACTGAGGGGGGTGTCTGTACTGAGGGGTCTGTAACTGAGGGGGGTCTGTAACTGATGGGGGGTGTCTGTATAGAGGGGGGTCTGTACTGCTGTGGTGTCTGTAACTGAGGGGGGTCTGTAACTGAGGGGGGTGTCTGTACTGAGGGGTGTCTGTAACTGAGGGGGGTCTGTAACTGATGGGGGGTGTCTGTATTGAGGGGGGTCTGTACTGCTGCGGTGTCTGTAACTGAGGGGGTGTCTGTAACTGAGGGGGAGGGGGTCTATACTGCTGGGGGGTCTGTAACTGAGGGGATGTCTGTAACTGAGGGGGGTGTCTGTAACTGAGGGGGGTATGTACTGAGGGGGGTATGTACTGCTGGGGGGTCTGTAACTGTAATTTGACGGTAAGTCAATCAAGTGACAGAGCTGAGCAATCAATGCCAACCTCCACCACTGTGCCTCTTACTGATACCATCCCCCCACCACTGATCTCATCCCTATCCCCCCCCATTACTTCTACAACAGAGGGGATGGGGGGATAGGGATGAGATCAGTGGTGGGGGGATGGGATCAGTAAGAGGCACAGGTGGTGGTGGGAGAGGATGGCACCACCGCTGCCACCTCCCTCAAGTACCACCGATGGTATTTGAGGGGGGTGGCTGTGGTGGTACTTGAGGGTGGTGGCAGTGGTGGTGCCATCCTCTCCCACCACCACCTGTGCCTCCTTACAGATCCCATCCCCCCACCACTAATCTTATCCCTACCCCCACCACTGATCTCATCCCTATCCCCCCATTACTTCTACAACAGAGGTGATGGGGGGGTAGGGATGAGACCAGTGGTGGGGGGATGGGATCAGTAAGAGGCACAGGTGGTGGTGGGAGCGGATAGCACAACCACTGCCATCGCAGCCACCCCCCCCCCCCCCAGTACCATTGCTGCCACCCCTCCTCAACACTAGCACTTCCAATGGTCCCATTCCTCCTCCCTACCAGCACTGTTACTAATCCCATTCACCAGGTCAGATTTAATTGATCCTATGATTGCTTCATAGGATCAGCAACAAATGTATTGCTTCATTTATGTGAAATCCCTGGTGATATGGCCAGTCCCTCTGCTTTCCTATTAAAAACTTACCACACTAGGCAGGAGTGCACAGCATGGTCAGTACACTAGTTAGGCTAGTAAATCTGTGTGCTCTCCACCAATGATCAATAAATGTTTTACTTTGTTGTACAGTGTAAAAAAAATTAAGTATCAAAATCATACTTTTCGGGGGGCCCTCATGATTTCTTGCACCGGGGCCCTGAAGTTTCTAGTTACGCCTCTGGGAGACCCCATAATATAAGAATTAGAGGGGTCCCTGAAATGGCAGACCAGAACCCTGTTGAACAAACGGCTACAGCAATATTCAATGATGTGCTTGACAGACCCCTAGAATCCCCCATTGAATACGAGAGGATCCACAGAGCCCTCAGACCCAGGGGAAGGGATAATGACCCGCCAAGAGACATAATATGCTGTCTAGTGAACTTTCCGCTGAAGGAAGCTATCCTCAAAAAAGCAAGAGAAAAAAACAGACTCCTCTTTAATGGGATTGAAATAAAATTATTCCAAGACTTGTCAAATATCACGCTGAGGCAACGCAGGGCTCTACGCCCAATGACGGATCAACTTCGCACCAGGGGAATTCCATACAGATGGAAATTCCCTTTTTGCCTATCAGCGACATGGAGGGGACATACCGCGCTCTTACGCACACCCGAGGACATCAGACCTTTCTGCGATATGTTGAATATCCCAGGGGTGGAGGTTCCGGAATGGTACGACTCCTTTATGACAAATGACTCCTGGATTGCAGTTTCCGGCAGCGACACGCCAAGAGCACAAAGAAACAGAGACCGTCGACGCAGATCACCAACTCCTCAACGCAACAGAAGAAATTACGCCAGGGGAAATCAGGGCGACTCGCCACCCAGACGGAAAGATCGTGTGGATCGTCAAGACCACATGGACACATGATTCCTGAATGCCCTAATCGAAATACACAAGACTACCCAACTTTCTTCCAAAGTTTTTCGGTTTGTTCGAAACACAGTTAACTACAAGGTTTTCACCAGATATATGCAGAACAGCGGCAAAAGACATACCACCTTGCCTACTGATACAAGCCTCCTCCTCCTCCACTCCACAATCTCAGGTAGCGTTGTTTTTCTGTTTTTATTGTTTCACTTACAGGAACTATACACTGTATTTAATTGAGCTGGAGGAGGGACAATGATGGAAAAGACAGGATAAACTGCATACCCGGCAAGGCTCTTAACCCGCCCACCATGACAAGCGAAAGGACTCCATTGCTTAGGTATGATTATATGAAACTGCAAGTCCCATACATACAAGATGTCTTTTAGAAGAAGATGCTATCTGTTACATATATGAATGGAGCAAAATGTGAAGCCAACTGGCGAGGCTTGGTAATTCTTGGGCCTGGCTTCTACGGGCTTGGTCCCAGATATGTCCTCCCCTTTCCTTTTTTTTTCTAACTATGTAGCTCGAAAGGGAACGAAGGACCAGTTTTTTTTTTGTATGTTTTTTTTTTATGTTTTATTTTTTATTACCCAAGATTTGAAGCCAGATACAGTACTGTGTATTGCATGCAGCCTTCTTTTTTTTTTCTGCATTGGGCTTGGAAATATATTGGTAAATATCATGATTTATGTTACATTATAATTAATTAATGTACATCTATGCAATCAACCACAGGCAACCTTAAGGTAGTCTACATGTATTAACCAACAGGTTCTAAAAGTGCCATTCACAGTGTCTGAAGCTGCATTGTCGTTGTAGGAAGAGGCACTCTATCTTGAGTCCATAGAATGAGCCTTGGTGTTCACATCTTTATAGACAAGTTTGATGTCTCGGTGACAACACTGCCATCTAGTGGCGGATCTTCATTACTTCATAGTTAATTTAAAATCAGTTTTCTCTCAAGTTATCGAAATGTTTGCATAATAGTAGGATGCATGTGTACCTCAAACCTTAAACATGACTATCTGTCAAGACTTACATTTAAACCACAGATAAAGAATAGAAATAGATTACGGAAATATTCATGCATATATTTTTGCCTGCAGCTCCAAAGTGCCTGCAATTACTGCCAGGCCAAACAGGAGTTATAGAAAAGGATAGAAAGATAAGATTAGGGAAGTAAAGGTGGAGAGAAAAAGAAAGGAAAGGATAAATACGAATTAAAAACGATCTCTATTTATAGCTCCATCAGGTTCTATACAGTCCTCGCACCCACACAAGGGGTGATTACCACATCACCCTTTGATCCAACCGGATCCTTAATATTAGGATAGATTAGTGAGACTACATCTATTCCCGGTTCTTTCCCCCCACATCTTACCCCTTTGCTTCTATCCCCTTACCCCCACTCTCCCAGGGTTTTTTTTTCTGTCTCTCAGGCAACCAAGCAAGATATTCATAAGTCAACAAAATGCCTCCTGACAAAGTTCACTCTGTTCTTTTATCGCTAAATATATCATCCATAAATGCAAAAGGGCTCAACATCCCTGAAAAAAGAACTAAACTTATCAACAAATTTTCTAGACGAAAAGCCAACATCATTCTCATACAAGAAACCCACTTTAAATCTGATAAGATTCCAATAATAAAAGATAAAAGATTTCCAACTTCATTTCACGCTACCAATCCAATAGGTAAGACAAAAGGCGTTTTGGTACTGATATCCAGACAGACCCCATTCCAAATTGTAGACACTTTGATTGACCCCGAAGGTCGATATATTTTTCTGAAAGGGAAGCTGAATCAGCACCCCATTACTATCGCCAATGTCTATGCCCCAAACGTGAGGCAGGTAGCCTTCTTCGCAAAATCAAAGATCTCTTAACAACCTTCGCCTCAGGAACCCTGATTTTTGGAGGGGATTTTAACACTCCTTTAAATCCTCTTATAGATACCTCAAATGGTTCATCGAGTTTACCGTTTAGGGCCCTAAAACAAATAAAGATTCAATTTCAAGACCTCATGCTTCATGACACATGGAGAATCCTGAACCCCTAGACTAAGGACTACACATACTTCTCCAATATACACCAAAAATATTCCAGAATTGACTACCTCCTCCTCTCACAGCCTGACCTTCCACTTCTGACGGACTCAAAAATTGAACCTATGACCCTCTCGGACCATCATCCAGTAACCATGACCTTGACTTTCCCAGAAAAGAACAACATAACCAAGACTTGGAGACTCAACACTGTGGTACTGAAAACCCCTCTGACACATTAGAGTTTAAGTAGACGTTAAAAGATTATTTTCTACCCAACGAAAATGACGATACTTCACTGACTTCACAATGGGAAGCTCACAAATGTGTCATAAGGGGAGAGTTTATTAAAAAACTGACCAGCATAAAAAAAGAACAACAATCCAAAATAAGATCCCTGTTAGAACGCATTCACCAGTTAGAACTTACACACAAGCGAACTTTGGCAGTCGCTGCACTCAACGAGCTAACGCATACTAGAGCACTCCTGTCAGATGAGCTAAACATGAAAATTAAAAGACAATATATATTGAGACGCAGGATATACTACGAGCAAGGAAATAAATGTGGCAGACTGCTTGCTAAAGCAGTTCAAAAAAAGAAAACCGCTCACACCATTCATCAGATAGGGGACAAACAAGGCGAGATGCGTCCCTCGAATGACGAGATTGCAAAGCAGTTTTAACTGTATTACCAAAACCTCTATAACATTCCTTCCAATCCTAAATGCCCGCAGAATTCAGATAAAAGAGCGAAACTTATACAAGACTTCTTAGAAAAATATGGCCCGCCCCAGATTTCAGGGAATACTGCAAAAGAACTAGAAAATCCCATCTCAGGCCCAGAATTCGACAGGGCCATTAAAGAAATGAAGATAGGCAAGGCCCCAGGCCCAGACGGCCTACCCTTACAATACTATAAGACTTTCACCGAAATACTGAAGCCGAGGTTCTTAAAAACGTTCCAATCTCTTCACTCAGACACCACCCCCCCAAACAACTTTTAGAAGCACATATTACGGTGATACCCAAAGAAGGTAAAGACGTGACCCAGGTTACCAATTACAGGCCTATCTCCTTAATAAACGTTGACGTGAAAATCTACGCCAAAATCCTTGCAAATAGGATCCTCCCCTTATTAACTTCCTTGGTTTCTTTAGATCAAGTGGGATTTATCCCGGGAAGGGAGGGTCGCGATAATACAATAAAAGCTCTCAACATAAACCATTGGCTAACCTCTAAGCAGAAACAAGGCTTCTTCTTGTCCCTAGATGCCGAAAAGGCGTTCGATAGAGTGACCTGGGATTTTATCGATGCAGTACTAAAGCATATTGGTTTTCTGCCTCAAATGAGATCATATATTAAGGTCTTGTATTCTAATCCAACAGCAAGAGTCAGAGTCAATGGCCACCTATCGAACGCCTTCAATCTTCGCAACGGAACCAGACAGGGATGTCCCCTGTCTCCACTATTATTTGTTCTAACACTTTAACCCCTGCTTAATAAAATTAGGTCAAATAGAGACATTGTGGGAATTGAGATTCATGACGAAACATATAAAATAGTGGCCTTCGCTGACGATATGCTTCTTTTTCTCTCAAATCCTCATATTTCCATACCTAACCTTCTAAAAGATCTAGACCACTTCCATTTACTGTCAAATTTTAAAATCAACCACTCCAAATCCAACGCCCTCAACATCTTATTACCCACTGATAAGGTAGAGTTATGCAAGAAAAACTTCCCATTTAGATGGGCCAGCCATAGTATCACATACTTAGGAATTAAAATCTCATCAAACCTGAAAGACCTCTTCCGTCTCAATTACGAACACGTTCTGAGAGAGACACAGGAAGATTTGAAAAGATGGAACGCCCTAAATGTATCCTGGTTCGGTCGAGCTTCCCTGATTAAAATGACCATCCTGCCAAGGTTTCTCTATATTATGCAGACAATCCCAATCAAAATCCCCTTGTCATTTTTTGCCGCCTTCAGAAAAGCTTGCTCCTCATTCATATGGAGGGGTAAATCCCCTAGAATCAAATTCTCGCGACTAATTTTACCCAAGAGCAGGGGTGGTATAGCCTTACCTGACCTTAGGAAATACCATCAAGCTGCCTTACTGACGAGAATTGTAGACTGGAATATACATCATACAGTGAAAGACTGGGTTTCCCTAGAACACGCACAATACCCTCATGAGCTAAAAACTCTACCATGGATAAATCCTAAGTATCACCCAAACTTCATAAAAACACATCCCCTAATTGGACCTACACTCGAAAGCTTCCGGAATACTTTTAAAGTCAAAATTCAGTCTCCATGGCTCAGCCCTCTTACACCGCTACAACATAACCCTGACTTTCCCCCAGGTATGGAAAAATTGTTTCCAACACATCAGTGGCCATACAAAGAGGTCCTGGCAAAACACTTTGTTAAAAATGGGAAATTCCTCTCTAGAGAGGACATTTTAAAAGAAATCAAACCGTCCCTCCTATCTCAATGGAACTATATTCAAATTAAACACTTTTTAACCAATAATGATAAGGTCCATCACTGGAAAACACCCCTCACTTCGCTAGAAAATCTCTGCACTAAAACATCCCCACACAGACATATTATCTCGACTGTATACAACTCGCTATTTGAAGACGACAATGATTTCTCCAGCTCATCCTGTAAAGCATGGGAAAGAGATCTAGACGTAGAATTGACTGAAGATGACTGGGAGACAATTTATCTTTACGCACACAAAGGATCACTAAATGTGGCCACACAAGAAAGTGGCTTCAAGATCATCACCAGATGGTATAGAACCCCTACAATTCTTCATAAAATTTCACCCCTGGTGTCCAACAGATGTTGGAGATGTAATAGAGAGGAGGGCTCTATGCTACAGGTTTGGTGGTCTTGTCCTCTAATTCAGTCCTTCTGGGTATCGGTACATGAAACAGTTAAATTAGTTACATCGTCAAACGTAAGTTTTACCCCGGCCCAGTATCTATTACATTTCAGTTCTTTGCCTAAAAATCAGTATTTGAAATCGCTCCCCATGTTCATGATCAATGCAGCACGGCACTGTATCCCTTCTCATTGGCGGTCTTCTAACACTCCAACGAAAGCTGAATGGTTTAGGAGAATAAATAGCATGGAAAAAGTTGAGGAACTCATTAGTATATCCCAAGAAAGAATTACTAAGTTCTATGCAACCTGGTCTAACTGGTCAACATTCAAAGACTCTCAACACTACAAATCTATCATAAAATAAAGTTATAGATAGGAATAGACATTTAAATATTTCAGGACTTCTGTCTTTTTTTTTCTTTCCCTCCCCCCTCCCCCTCCTTTCCCCATTCCCCCCCTTCATAAATCTGCTTGACCAAGCACTTATATTCTCTCATCTTAGTTCTAAAATGAAGGCAGTTTTGTTACATATATGCCTATATGAAACGTACTATTTGCAACCTCTTTATGATTGTTCATTTTTTGATGTATACAATCCTTCACAGTTATTGTGCTTCTGTAAGTACACAATGTATTATGCTTTATTATTCACCCAATAAAGACTCTTTGTGAAAAAAAAAAAAAAGATTATTTCGTTTTCGGTCCACCACTTGGGTTTTCTTTTTAAACTGCCCTAGGGCGATGTTTATGTCCTCTATTTCAGCCCTGCAGGACAAGATCTCCCCAATTAAGACCTGGGCACTGTAGGTGTCCATTCCGCCCCCAACAGCAGGACTACCTCCTGAAATTTGGAAAAAAAACATGTATTACAATTATGCAGGCCTACATCTATTACCTGAAGCTGTGCTGTATGACACTGACCTGATGTGGTGGCATTTTCCACTTCCTGCACATCCGGCGAGGGTGGGGCTTGGCTCTGTGTGGGGTTGGTCGGCTCCACTGCTGCAGCTTGATTGCGCCCTATGAGATTGTAGAGCGGAAGAAGAAGCCCCCCCTGGTATTAGAGCTAAAGAAGACGGGGGGCCTCCGGAGCAGACTAATAAATGATTTTAAAAACCCTTGTGTTGTGTGTTTAATAACTATCACTTTGCCTCCAGGTGAATGGGTAGGGGTACGATGTACCCCATATCCATTCACTTAGGGTGGGGGGCCGGTATCTGGGGGCCCCCTTATTTGAGGGGACTCCCAGATTCCGATAAGCCCCCCGCCCGCAGACCCCGACAACCAACGGCAAGGGTTGTCGGGAAGAGGTCCTGTCCTCATCAACATGGGGACAGGGTGCTCTGGGGGGGCCCGCAGTGCGCCCCCCTGCCCCAGAGCACCCAACCCCCCCATGTTGAGGGCATGTGGCCTGGTACAGCTCAGGAGGGGGGGGGGCGCTCGCTCGTCCCCACTCCCATTCCTGGCCGGCCGGGTAGCGTGCTTTGGATACGGGTCTGGTATGGATTGTAGGGGGACCCCCTACGTCGATTTTTCGGCGTAGGGGGGGTCTCCTTACAACCCATACCAGACCTAAGGGCCTGGTATGCTCCTGGGGGGGGAACCCATGCCGGTTTTGATTTTACAAATTGCCGTGGAGTTCTCCCTCAGGAATGCATACCAAATGCCGTCGCTTGAATGGGCTTTTACATGGTGTTACTAACTTTCCACTTTGTAAAACCAGCCCTTGTTTTACACTTGCAAACTAAAACTTACGGCGAAAAAAACGAAGCTGAAAAGCTTTGTGGATCGCCCTAAGTGCTAATTTGCATACTAGAAGCGGCATTTCGACTCGAAATGCCCCCAGCGGCGGATGCGGTACTGCATCCTAAGATCCGGCAGTGTAATTCAATTACACATGCCGGATCTTCTGCCTAACTTTGGAAAACTGCTTCTGTGGATTAGTTCCAAAGTTAGGACAAGGGATACGATGGAGTAACAGCAGTTACTCCGTCGTATCTCTTTTGTGGATCTGGCCCTATATGTATTTATATAAATATATTGGGAGCCTATATCAAGCTACTATGGTGAAATGGGTTCTGTTACTGATGTTGGTAGCAAAAGGTAGGTGAAGATTACTGCTTTATGGTGTTTAGAGGGGCTCATCTTATAATAATTGTCAACCTGGATAATGGCATTGCAAAAATACATTCCTCTGCCCATATTAGCTTTATTAAATATTTCTTTATAATAGGTATCAGCAAACATCGGGTGATTCTGTCTGTCCCCATGTTACTTCACCATCATGATCATGGCAAGCACAAAAGCAGATCAATGCTGCCATAATCAGTTTGCCAACCCATGTCATGAATGTTTCATGCATGTAGTCCTTTAGTTAGCCTAGCTCACACATCTCCTGCCCAGCTCTGCTCATTTTAATTGGCAGCTTGCTGTTTAATGTAATAGCACCTGCAGACAGCACAGGAGCCACTAAAACAACACCTCCTGCCCTTCTCCAGAGTAGCATGAAGATGAAAATGGTCATGTGATTACAGGATAAAATACGTTTTAAGGTATTTAAAGGTATTTTAAGTTTTTGTGGGCAATATGGAGTTTTAAAGTTTTGCTATTGAAATTATTTGATGTCTTGTTTTTGATTTACATACATTATATTTTAAACATGATAACTAGCCAGTCAGCTAGCATTTCCAAGTTTGTAACTTCATAATGTGTTGGTTCATATTTTTTTTTGGAAGCATAATAAAATTCCCTTGTTGTAAATCCACTTCAAGACTATTCAGCTACCCGGTGGCCACCCCTTTGTTTAATATCTGATACGCTTTTCAATCTGTAAACAAGCATGAAGCAACACAGTAGTCATTCTACAGCTTAATATTGATTGTCAGACTGAAAAGAAGTGAGCTGTATGTGGTTTTTGTCATAGCCCTAAACAACAAACTATGGAAGTATTTTAAAATGCTATAGCTGAGTATTTCTGCAGTCCATTGACAACAACATCTATTGATTCTCCAGCAGTTCCGTCCTTCAAAGCAGCACTTTATTGCAGTTGTTGATGTATTAATCATTCATGTGCAGAAAAGACAAGAGCCAGTGCCAAGCTTCTATTAACAAACTCAAAGTTGATGTACGGTACTTACTGTAATGTGTGCATTTTGGTAGAGAGATAATTAACAATAAAAAATGTTGCCAACGTTTTTTAATGCCTTTTCATAGGCCAATTATTATAAGATCATTTTCAGCTGACTGTAAAACAATCTGTTATTGGAAGAGAAGACATCTTCTTGCTTTTAAAAGACTAAATATAATGAAATGGGTATCAGAGGTAGGTAAGTAAGATACTACTACTGCTTGAGAAATTATTAAAGCAGTATTAAACCCAAATGCAAACATTTATTATATTGCAGCTTACCAATTCTTAGACGTGGTGACTGCATTTTATTTTTTAGGCTTTCTTTCTTTTATTTTCACCTGTAATTCTGCCAGTAAGTATGTTGCTTTTCAAAATAACAAGCTGTCCTTCAGATGTAGCAGTTATAATGTTGAGACAAACCATTTACCACTGACAGGGGTGCTTAAAATGGTCAGCTTTTATTTAATTATGTAAAACCTTCATCTGAAAAGGAACAAAACTGTTTGCTGAAACTATTTAAAAAGTATTAGCTGGAGTTTGGCTTTAATGCAGGAGGTGTGTTACTGGCCAGCATACCTGGTAAAAACAGAGGTGGAAAGGCCTAAAAAATGCAAACAAATGCAGACAGCACATCCAATGATTGGTAAGCTGCAAAATATATTTTTTTTGATTGTGGGTTTAATACTACTTTAAGTTGAGTAATGCAATAGATATATTGTGAGAGTATAGTTTTCCTATGGTAGTTTGATTCTTTATACAGTCATGGGTGGCCAAAAATATTGTCTCCCCTGCATTTCTGTCAGATAATGCACCACTTTGCCCAGATCATTGCTGCAATTACAAATGTTTAGGCATTCTCATGTTTATTTATTTTGTTTGTATTGGAATCACAAAAAATATATAAAATATTGTGCCAAAAATGGTAAATGTAAAAGCTGCTAACACAACAATAAGACACAAATTGTAACAGTGCAAAGATAATAAAGTGTAGCGCTAAGTGTTAGAAGAGATGGGATAATCCCACTCTATAGCATATAAAATGCTAAATTATAAAGTGTGAAAACCAATAGTGATATGTGCAAATCACTGTACACACACTATAATATCATGTATGTGTGTGTACGCAACATACATTCATAAAACACTAATGATCATAATAGTAAACAACACAAAAAAGATAAGTGTAAATAACCAAGAGTGACATAAAAAGGCCCTCTTCATTAAAAGAAATTAATCAAATGATCACTAAATGGAATATATAAACAAATGTGTATTGGAATGTCACAAAAGAGGACAAACAAAAAGCTAAATATGACATATTCCATGCAAAACTTTAAAAATTAACTGGACAAAACTATTGGTACCTTCTCAAAATTGTAAAACAGAATTGCATTCCAAGATTGTGATGCTCCAGCGATCTTAATGTTCCTGTGTCCACTGTCAAGACGTTTACAGCCCATGGCACTGTAGCCATCTCCCTGGATGTGGACGAAAAAGAAAATTTGGTCAAATAGTTTGCCAAAGTCTACCTGAGGAAGGGAAAATCCCATCGGGAGAATGTGCTGGGCACAGCTTTTTGGTAAAACCCATCATTCTACTGTTTTCAGAAAAAGAAATGAGGCCTTTAAAGAAAAGAATACAGTCCCTACAGTCAAACATGGTGAAGGTTCAATGATGTTTTGGGGTTGGTTTGCTGCTTCATGCACGGGATGTCTTACCCAAGTGCATGGCATTATAAAAATTTGATGACTACCAAAGAATTCTGGAATGCAATGTAGGGCCCAGTGTCAGAAAGTTGGGTTACTGTCAGGCCTCGTACACACGGCCGAGGAACTCGACGTGCCAAACACATTGAGTTCCTCGGCCAGTTCAGCCCTGAAGCCGCCGAGGAGCTCGGCGGGACGAGAGCTCCCATAGAACAACGAGGAAATAGAGAACATGTTCTCTATTTCCTCGTCGAGCTCCTCGTCGGCTTCCTCGGCCGAAAGTGTACACACGACCAGTTTCCTCGGCAGAATTCAGCCAGAAACTCGGTCGGAAGCTGAATTCTGCCGAGGAAACTGGTCGTGTGTACGGGGCCTCAGAGGTCATAGTTCTAACAGCAGGACAATGATCCAAAGCACACATCAAAAAGTACCCTCAAATGGTTTAAAGTGATTGTAAAATCTCGTAAAATCAAACATGTTAGACTTACTTGCTCCGTTGCTGTGGATTTGCACAGAGCAGCCCAGATCATCCTCTTCTCAGGTTCCTCTTCTGTGCTCCTAGCCCCTCCCTCTTGAGGAGTGCCCCCACAGCCCAGTAGCTTTGTATGGGGGCACCGAGCCAAGCTGCAGCTCTGTGTGTCCATTCAAACACACAACTGTCGTTCGGCCCACCCTCTCTCCCCTGATTGGCTAACTGACTTTGATTGACAGCTGTGGGAGCCAATGGCGCAGTGACTGTGCCCCAGCAAATCAGGAGGAGTGTCCCGGATGGCTGAGGGAATCATGGACATCGCTGGATAGAGATGGGGCTCAGGGTAAGTATTAGGGTGTGCTGGGGAGGCTGCTACACACAGAAGGTTTTTTCTGTTTGAATATTTTATTATTTTTTTCATAAAGCATTACAAAGGTCATAAGAATAATACCATTCATATTAGTGCAATACAATAAAAAGAATAAAATGCAAAAAAGCAGTTTAACTATGATTCTCTCATGAAGTATATAGAACCAAATGTAAGGAGTATTCCTTGGTGTAGCATTTCAGTTATCGTAACAATTTAGTGATGTTATTCTAGCTATCATCAATAAGAATCATATATAATCAAAATAGGAGAATATAAAAGGTAATATTTAGTTATAACGAAAATGGAAGAAGATAGCGTTTGCTCAATATAGCGGGTCAAAATAACCTAAAATAGTTAGGAGAAATTAATAAACTATTTCAGGGCCAAGTTCCAGCAAATTGGCTTGGTGTTATCTGGAGATTAAGTTATATTTCTAACTATCCCAGGTGACCCTTGTTTTGATAGGTTACACAGAAGGTTTTTTATCTTTTGTATCTTAATCTTATCTTTATCTGCCTTTACAACTCCTTTAAGACAAAGTGCTGGAGAGTACTGAACTGGCCAGCAATGAGTTCAGATCTAAATCCCATACAGCACCAGTGGAGAGATCTCAAAACAGCAGTTGGGAAAAGAAGCCCTTCCAATCTGAGAGACCTGGAGCAGTTGGCAAAAGAAGAGTGGTCCAAAATTCCAGTAGAGAGGTGTAAGAAACTCTTTAATGGTTACAGGAGGCAATCAATTCCAGTTATTTTTTCCAAGGGGTGTGCTACCAAATATTAAATTGAGGGTGCCAATCATTTTATCCAGTACATTTTTGGAGTTTTGCATGGAATGTGTCAGATTTGGTTTTTTGTTTCTCCACTTTATTTGTGTTATGCCAATACAAGCAAAATAAATATACATGAGAATGCCTAAAGATTTGTAATTGTAACAATTACGTAACAAAATGTAGATTCACAAGTGTCTATTTACCAAAGAGTACATGAAAAGAAACAAACATCAAAGAAAAACAAGTTGGGCACTAAGCATTTTTGAAAAAGCTTAAGCTTCTACCAAGCGTCTATTAACCACTTAAGGACCGCCTCCTGCACATATATGTCGGCAGAATGGCACCGCTGGGCACAATCACGTACCTGTACGTGGTTGTATAAAGCTCCTGTTACGGAACCATGAACCAGACGTACAACAAGAGATAAGTGAAAATAAGAAGGCTTTATTGGATATCAAGCATTAAAGCAAAAGTCCAAACGGATGGTGAACCCGAAGCAGAGTCTTGCGAAGCCAGAGGTCAGGAACCAGAAGGGTAGTCAGACGAAGCCAGGATCAGGAACCAGCAGGGAAGTCAGACGAAGCCAGGATCAGGAACCAGCAGGGAAGTCAGACGAATCCAGGATCGGAACCAGAAGCAGCAGCAGTCTTAGAAGCATGTGAACACAGGAGGACCAAGCAAGGAACAGAGCCACAGACCTCCTATATATATATGAGCCAGGCATCCAGCTCCTCCCAGTGGGAAGGAGGAGCCGCAGGGTGGGAGGCTACAAGAGACCCAGAAACCAAGATGGCCGCCAGCACATGTCAAACGAAGGAGACAGGAGAGAGGTAAGACCATGACAGTACCTCCCCCTCAAGGGCCCCTCCTCCGCGGTGCAAAAAACGGTTTCTGAGGGAAGCGTGCGTGGAAGGCTCGGAGCAAAGCAGGAGCATGGACATCAGCGGAGGGAACCCAGGAACGCTCCTCTGGACCATAACCACGCCAGTGGACCAAAAACTGCACCCGACCGCGGACCAGGCGTGAGTCCAGGATATTGCTCACCTCATACTCCTCATGATTGCCCACTTGGACCGGAAGAGGCCGAGGAACCGAGGAAGTGAAGCGATTGCACACCAGTGGCTTCAACAGGGAGACATGAAACACGTTGGAGATCCGCATGCCAGGAGGAAGCGCAAGGGCATAGGCTACCGGGTTTACCCTGCGAAGCACTCGGAAGGGACCAACAAAGCGAGGAGCCAGCTTGGGAGTGGGCACTTGAAGGTTGAGGTTGCGAGTGGACAACCATACACGGTCTCCGACCTGGTAGGAAGGAGCAGGCGCTCGTCTGCGATCAGCCTGGAGTTTCTGGCGCTGCGCAGAGACCTCAAGGGACTTCTGGATCTGTACCCAAGAGGCGCGTAGGACGGAAAGGTGATCCTCCACAGCCGGAATATCCTGGGGAGAGAATGCCTCCGGTAACACGGCAGGTTGGAACCCACAATTGGCCAAGAAGGGAGACGTCCCAGAGGAAGAGTTCACCGCCGTGTTCCTGGCAAACTCAGCCCAAGGCAGGAGGTCAACCCAATTGTCCTGGTGATCGGAGACATAGCAACGAAGGAATTGCTCCAATGCCTGATTGGATCGTTCTGCGGCCCCATTGGACTGAGGGTGGTAGGCCGAGGAGAAGGAGAGATGAATCCCCAACTGGGAGCAAAAGGCGCGCCAGAACCTGGACACAAACTGACTCCCCCGATCCGACACTATCTCCTTGGGCAAACCGTGCAATCGGAAGACCTCCCAGGCAAAAATCGTGGCCAACTCTTGTGCAGAGGGTAACTTCTTGAGAGGAACACAGTGGCACATTTTGGAAAACCGATCCACAATCATCAGAATGACCGTATGGCCTCGGGATGCAGGGAGGTCCACAATGAAATCCATCCCCAGGTGTGACCATGGGCGCTCCCCAGTGGCTATGGGTTGCAGCAGGCCCAACGGAAGGTGCCGAGGGGACTTACTTTGGGCACAAACGGAGCATGCCGCTACATATGCGGCGATGTCGGAACGTAGGGAAGGCCACCAGAACAGACGTGAAACAGCCTAGGACAGCTGATTCTTACCAGGATGCCCCGCGGTCTTGGAGTTATGGTAGGTTCGCAACAACCGAGTGCGCAACTCCTCAGGCACAAAACATCTGCCGTTGGGTCTCCCAGAGGGAGCACCAGATTGAGCCGCCAAAATCTGCTCACCAAGGGGAGAGGTCAGGCTGGTGCGAATGGCGGCCAGGATCTGATTCGGAGGTATGACCGAAGTCGGTATAGATTCCTCCCTGGACAGCTCGGAGTACTGCCGTGATAAGGCATCCGCCCTGATGTTCTTGGAACCGGGTAAGTAGGAGACCACATAATTAAAACGTGACAAGAACAGAGCCCATCTGGCCTGACGTGGTGTCAATCTCTTGGCCTCAGAAAGGTAGGTCAGATTCTTGTGGTCCGTCAGGATGAGAACCGGAACCACCGAGCCCTCAAGCAAGTGCCTCCACTCTTTGAGAGCCTGCACTATGGCCAATAACTCCCTGTCACCAATCTGATAGTTGCACTCCGCGGGTGACAGTTTCCGGGAGTAAAACCCACAAGGAAGCAGCGGACCCTCTGGTGTTCTACGCTGAGACAGAAGGGCGCCTACTCCCGTCTCAGACGCGTCCACCTCCGCGGTGCAAAAAACGGTTTCTGAGGGAAGCGTGCGTGGAAGGCTCGGAGCAAAGCAGGAGCATGGACATCAGCGGAGGGAACCCAGGAACGCTCCTCTGGACCATAACCACGCCAGTGGACCAAAAACTGCACCCGACCGCGGACCAGGCGTGAGTCCAGGATATTGCTCACCTCATACTCCTCATGATTGCCCACTTGGACCGGAAGAGGCCGAGGAACCGAGGAAGTGAAGCGATTGCACACCAGTGGCTTCAACAGGGAGACATGAAACACGTTGGAGATCCGCATGCCAGGAGGAAGCGCAAGGGCATAGGCTACCGGGTTTACCCTGCGAAGCACTCGGAAGGGACCAACAAAGCGAGGAGCCAGCTTGGGAGTGGGCACTTGAAGGTTGAGGTTGCGAGTGGACAACCATACACGGTCTCCGACCTGGTAGGAAGGAGCAGGCGCTCGTCTGCGATCAGCCTGGAGTTTCTGGCGCTGCGCAGAGACCTCAAGGGACTTCTGGATCTGTACCCAAGAGGCGCGTAGGACGGAAAGGTGATCCTCCACAGCCGGAATATCCTGGGGAGAGAATGCCTCCGGTAACACGGCAGGTTGGAACCCACAATTGGCCAAGAAGGGAGACGTCCCAGAGGAAGAGTTCACCGCCGTGTTCCTGGCAAACTCAGCCCAAGGCAGGAGGTCAACCCAATTGTCCTGGTGATCGGAGACATAGCAACGAAGGAATTGCTCCAATGCCTGATTGGATCGTTCTGCGGCCCCATTGGACTGAGGGTGGTAGGCCGAGGAGAAGGAGAGATGAATCCCCAACTGGGAGCAAAAGGCGCGCCAGAACCTGGACACAAACTGACTCCCCCGATCCGACACTATCTCCTTGGGCAAACCGTGCAATCGGAAGACCTCCCAGGCAAAAATCGTGGCCAACTCTTGTGCAGAGGGTAACTTCTTGAGAGGAACACAGTGGCACATTTTGGAAAACCGATCCACAATCATCAGAATGACCGTATGGCCTCGGGATGCAGGGAGGTCCACAATGAAATCCATCCCCAGGTGTGACCATGGGCGCTCCCCAGTGGCTATGGGTTGCAGCAGGCCCAACGGAAGGTGCCGAGGGGACTTACTTTGGGCACAAACGGAGCATGCCGCTACATATGCGGCGATGTCGGAACGTAGGGAAGGCCACCAGAACAGACGTGAAACAGCCTAGGACAGCTGATTCTTACCAGGATGCCCCGCGGTCTTGGAGTTATGGTAGGTTCGCAACAACCGAGTGCGCAACTCCTCAGGCACAAAACATCTGCCGTTGGGTCTCCCAGAGGGAGCACCAGATTGAGCCGCCAAAATCTGCTCACCAAGGGGAGAGGTCAGGCTGGTGCGAATGGCGGCCAGGATCTGATTCGGAGGTATGACCGAAGTCGGTATAGATTCCTCCCTGGACAGCTCGGAGTACTGCCGTGATAAGGCATCCGCCCTGATGTTCTTGGAACCGGGTAAGTAGGAGACCACATAATTAAAACGTGACAAGAACAGAGCCCATCTGGCCTGACGTGGTGTCAATCTCTTGGCCTCAGAAAGGTAGGTCAGATTCTTGTGGTCCGTCAGGATGAGAACCGGAACCACCGAGCCCTCAAGCAAGTGCCTCCACTCTTTGAGAGCCTGCACTATGGCCAATAACTCCCTGTCACCAATCTGATAGTTGCACTCCGCGGGTGACAGTTTCCGGGAGTAAAACCCACAAGGAAGCAGCGGACCCTCTGGTGTTCTACGCTGAGACAGAAGGGCGCCTACTCCCGTCTCAGACGCGTCCACCTCGAGGACAAAGGGCAACCCAGGGTTGGGATGAGACAGAATCGGAGCCGACACAAAGGCGGATTTTAGGGCCTCAAAAGCCCGGATGGCCTCGAGCGGCCAGACCTGGGAATTACTGCCCTTCCTGGTCAGATCCGTGAGAGGCTTGGCCAGCACGGAGAAGTCCCTGATGAACTTCCGATAATAATTGGCGAAGCCCAAAAAGCGCTGCAAGGAACGAAGACCACTGGGCTGAGGCCACTGTAAGACAGCCGAAACCTTCTCAGGGTCCATGGAGAACCCCTCAGCGGAAATGATGTAACCTAAGAAGGTTACCTGGGATCGGTGAAATTCGCATTTCTCAAGCTTACCGAACAGTTCTCTCGTAACCGTTGCAACACTCGATTGACATCCAGAATGTGGGCCTCCATGGATTCGGAGTATACCAAGATGTCATCCAAATAGACCACCACACACTGCTGCAACAGGTCACGGAAAACATCGTTGATGAATTCCTGAAAGACTGCGGGCGCATTGCACAACCCAAAGGGCATAACCAAGTATTCATAATGACCGGTCCTGGTGTTAAACGCGGTCTTCCACTCATCGCCCGCCTTGATCCTTACCAGGTTATATGCCGCCCTCAGGTCGAGTTTGGTAAAGACCGTGGCCCCCTTAAGGCGATCGAACAGCTCGGAAATCAAGGGTATCGGGTAAGCGTTTTTGATCGTGATGCGATTAAGGCCCCTGTAATCGATGCAAGGCCTCAACTCACCGCCCTTCTTTTTCACAAAGAAAAATCCAGCCCCTGCCGGGGACGAGGATTTGCGAATGTGACTACGGGACAGCGCCTCCATCACGTACTCCTCCATGGCCTCATTCTCCGCAACCGACAGTGGATAGACCTTGCCGCGAGGAGGAACGGCACCAGGTTGTAACTCTATGGCACAATCATATGGGCGGTGCGGAGGTAGGGCAACTGCGCCTACCTTATCGAATACATCCCGGTACTCCTCGTATTCAGGAGGCAACAGAGAGTCCGAGGAAGTACACAGCAACTTGACAGGCCCATGGATGCACTTAGCCCCACACTGTGGTGACCAAGAGAGGATCTCGGCCGATCTCCAGTCGAAAGTCGGATTATGCTTCTGGAGCCAGGGGTACCCCAAGACCACCGAGTAGTGTGGAGACGAAATAACTTGGAAGCAGACCGACTCTCTGTGAACGGCACCAATGGCTATCCCCACTGGAAGGGTCTCATGAGTCACGTGTGACGGCTGGAGGGGTCTGCCGTCTATCGCCTCTAGAGCCAGCGGGGAACCTCGAGCCTGTAGAGGAATGGAATTGGCGGCAGCGAACTCACTATCAATGAAAAAACCACCAGCACCAGAGTCCACCAACGCCTGGGTCGTCACCGAGCCCCCGACCCAGGAGAGGACAACAGTGATCAGTGGTTTTTAACACGGGAAATCGGGGACGAGGAGACTCCACCCAAGATCTGCCCCCGACAGGATCTCAGTGCGAGCGTTTCCCGGACGGTTCGGACATGCCAACCGAAAATGCCCACCGAGACCACAGTACATGCATCGGCCCTTGCGTCTCTGGAGTACCCTCTCCCCCTTGGACAGGCGAGCAAACCCCAGCTGCATGGGTTCACCCCCAGACAAGTCAACACCAGGAGGCGTGGGAGGAGAGGGAGGCACGGGTGGGACAGCAAACGTAGGCGCCAAACTGTTAGGAGGCCTCCGCAGGCTCTCCTTAAAGGAAGGTCTCTCCCTGAGTCTGGTGTCAATCAAAATCAGGAAAGAAATAAGAGCCTCGAGCTCCACTGGTAGGTCCTTAGCTGCAACCTCATCCTTCAAGGCATCCGAGAGACCATGAGAGAAAGCAGCGACCAGAGCCTCATTATTCCAGCCTACCTCTGCTGCCAGGGTACGAAACTCAATGGCGTATTCGGCTACGGATCGTGAACCCTGTCTGACGGACATAAGGAGCTTCGCAGCAGAGGCGGCGCGAGCCGGCACATCGAATACCTTCCGAAGAGAAGCAACAAAACCGGAAAACTCGGCAACCACCGGATTGTTGTTCTCCCATAAAGGGCTGGCCCAGGCCAAGGCCTTGTCCGAGAGCAGCGAGATCAAGAAGCCCACCTTTGATCTCTCAGTGGGAAAGGCATGTGGCAGCAACTCGAAATAAATGCCCACTTGGTTAAGGAAACCTCGGCACTGAGTTGGCTCTCCCCCAAATCGCTGTGGAAGGGGGGCAGAACCGGTCATACCCCGAAACACCGCAGGCGCAACAACAGGTGTCGGGGTAGACTCTGGCGCAACAACCGGAGCGGCAGTAGGAGCGGGCCCAGGAGCGACAACCGACCCATCGGCAACGGGAGCGAAATGAGCCGTGCGTTCAAGCAGGGTTTGCAACGCCACGGCGAACTGACCCAACAGGGACTCCAGCTGATCAAGTCTGGCAACCAGCGTGGGTAGCGAGGATGGCCCTGTACCGTCAAAATTCATGGCTTGGTCCTAATGTTACGGAACCATGAACCAGACGTACAACAAGAGATAAGTGAAAATAAGAAGGCTTTATTGGATATCAAGCATTAAAGCAAAAGTCCAAACGGATGGTGAACCCGAAGCAGAGTCTTGCGAAGCCAGAGGTCAGGAACCAGAAGGGTAGTCAGACGAAGCCAGGATCAGGAACCAGCAGGGAAGTCAGACGAAGCCAGGATCAGGAACCAGCAGGGAAGTCAGATGAATCCAGGATCGGAACCAGAAGCAGCAGCAGTCTTAGAAGCATGTGAACACAGGAGGACCAAGCAAGGAACAGAGCCACAGACCTCCTATATATATATGAGCCAGGCATCCAGCTCCTCCCAGTGGGAAGGAGGAGCCGCAGGGTGGGAGGCTACAAGAGACCCAGAAACCAAGATGGCCGCCAGCACATGTCAAACGAAGGAGACAGGAGAGAGGTAAGACCATGACAGCTCCGTGACGGAGACAGCGGGACTCGCGGACCCGATGGCCGCTAGAGTCCGGCGATCGGTCCCCGGAGCTGAAGAACGGGGAGAGCCGTATGTAAACACTGCTTTCCCGTTCTTCACTGTGGCACTGTCATCGATTGTGTGTTCCCTAATATAGGGACGCACAATCAATGACGTCAGGCCTACAGCCACACCCCCCTACAGTTGTAAACACACACTAGGTGACACAAAACCCCTTCAGCGCCCCCTTGTCGTTAACTCCCAAACTGCAACTGTCATTTTCACAATAAACAATGCTTTTTAAATGCAAATGGTATGGTGTAAATTATTGCGCTGCTGAATGTGTATGTATCAAGCTGCTAAACACAGCTACTGAAAACAAGAAGCAAAAAACAGAATATGGACAAAAAAGTGTAGCGCTCTGATACTAAAAAGGTATGGCAATAAAGTCAAAAACCGTGCGTGATCAATATACAACAATATGAAATGCACATGTGTAGAAAGATACAAATGTCATAAACAAATATGTAAATGTCCAAGATGAACCAAGTGATGAGTGGATACAAAGTTCAAAATTGGAAAGTGAGATGAAATCTTCAAAAAATAAGTGAATATAAGTGAATTTCCAAATGAAGAAATATCCCGTCACCAGTGCGGATGCAGGCTTACCGGAACGTGTGGACTCTGCGAAATATATATTTCCAGAGTCGATCAGGATTGGTATAGACTGGAAACCACGGTGTGGAGTTGCTTCAGGAAGGGGTCCACGAATGATCTTGTTACCATAACCTGGGGAGAACTGGAAGGTCTCTCGCTCAGGAAATGCAGGAGATGGTCATCCGTTAGTGAAGGTCACATGTGAGCGTAAAAAGGAAAAGAGGGGACGCCATAGTGTAATACCGTCATAAAATCAGTTTAGATTTAATTAAAAGTTGCACTTACATGTAAGTTGAAAATAAAGCGCACTTCAATAAAATGATGGCAACATTGGAGTCATCCCTGACGCGTTTCGTGTGAGTACACGTTGTCAAAAGGGTATCCCTCCCATGTGGCCAACAGACAAATTTATAGTGAGCCCCCAAACACATACAACTCACCATCTGGGAGGAGTCACTCTGAACAGCAGCACTTCCGGGTGGGAATCAGATCTGAACAGAATGTGATTTTGGAATAGCACTCTGAACGTGTGATGAGGGAATGGGTAGCGAAAAAAATGATAATAAACACAAAAAAATACAAAATCAGAGCGTGTGTAATGAACAAGTGCTTAGAACAAGCACTTCCTGGATGTGGCAAGATGGCGACGGGGCGTGCGCTCCAAGCCTCGTCTTGACACAGTATTCTGATAGGGTATGTAGGAGAGAGGAGGCGCTCTGAACGGGCGCTTCCTGGTTACAGCAAAACGACGCCAGAGCGTGCGCTCCAAGCCTCGTTCTGGCTGTGTATACTAAGCAGAGAGTTCCGCAGCACGTAGCGGCAAGCCGACACAGACTGAAAACGTCAGAGTGGGGGGCCGGTCGAAAAATGCAAATCGATGCTGTTCAACCCTCGCTATAGTTACCACTGTGCGTTACAAGCAGACCGGAAGTAATAATTCTAAACTGGTCTGCATGATGCTGTGCAGTAAAATGAAAAAAGTAAAAAAGGAAAAATATGAATGCAGTGGCAAACAGGATTGCCGAGTGATTGTTTCATGGCTGAAGCACCAAAATATAATTGGAAGTGTGACTTCCAAATACATCAGAAAGCCAAAATACATTTAATAGATAATGACTCCTTGGTAAAATAACCTAAAAAAAGAACCTAAAAAAAGAAAAAATTCTGATTGAGGGTCTAAAAGCATAAGTAAAAAATCATGTAAATTACATACATGTAAAAACTGGCCTTTAATATTAAAAAAGGAACAGTGACAGAAATCAACTGTAATGAATATTGCAGAGTGTGGAATCTGATAAGAGGAAATTCCGCAGACTCCAAAAGATAATTAAAAAATGTTTAAAAGTCGGAAAATGTCTGTAAAGCAATGCTGAGTGAGTCATCCAGATGGTGAGTTGGAAATACGGACAAAACATGCGTTAACAGATAAAATAATCCAATATATCAACTGTATGTTTAACAATGAATATAAAAATTGTAAAAAAATGTCAAGTGAATGAGCAATGTCTTGAATGACAAAAAAAAAAAAAAAAAAAGGGGGGGGTTTGTACACAAAGTTCCTGATAAATTAAAACCTGACAGTTCATGCCTTATCAATAAATGAATTGATATCCCATTCGACGTTCAAGCCGAAGGGGTGATAGGATTGGAGTTCATATATCCAAAATGTTTCTAATTGAGAAACGCCTCTTGTCTTGGCCCCTCCTCTCCAGGGAGGTATATACCGGTCAATAATTGTAAATTGTGTACCGGAGGGGTTTCTGTCATGACACTGTCTAAAGTGGCGAGGAACCGTGTGGTTCGTATCTCCACTTAAGATAAAAGCAATATGTTCACCCACACGTATCGAATAAGTACGGATCGTGCGGCCGACATATTGCTTACCACATGTACAAGTAATGAGATAAACAATATAATTTGTTTCACAAGTGCAAAAATGCTTAATCTCATACTGTTTGTTGGTCACAGTGGATGTAAAGTGTGTAATTTTACGTCCCTTTAATGAATTGTGTAGGCACACCTTACATTTCCTACATGGAAAAAAACCAATAAGATCATGAAAAAAAGAAATCTTTGATGGAGGGTTGATGATGTTGGGCGCAATCCGACTCTGTAACGAGGGTACACCCCTAAAGACTAGTTTGGCTCGTTCTGGGAGTACAGGTCTAAGGACACTGTCATTCCTAAGAATGTCCCAATGTTTGTCTATGATGTTCTTCACCTGTCTATGTTGAGTGGAATAGGATGTAATCATGGCATATTTAAAACTATCATCCTGCACCCGTTTTGGTTTGGCCACAACGAGAGATGATCTGTCCAATGAGAGAACTCTCTGTAACTCCAGATCGAGTGCATCACTTAAGTAACCTTTATCGACAAACCTCTGTTTAAGCATCGTGGCCTGGCGTAAATAGGACTCTGTGTCAGTGCAGTTCCTCCGTAGTCTCAGAAACTGGCTACGAGGAACCGACTGAAGCCATGAATTATGATGGCAACTGCCAATGGGAATGAAACCATTCCTATCAGTTGGTTTGAAATAGGTCTGGAAGCTGAACTTGCGATCAACAAGTCCAATCTCCAGATCCAAAAAGTTAATTTTAGTGAAACTGTATTCAAAAGATAGTGAGATGCCTCTATCATTCTGGTTGAGAATCTTAAAGAAAGACTCTAACGATTCTGGGCTGCCATTCCATAGGAGGAGGATGTCATCTATATATCTGGCCCAAAGGACCAAGGACGAATTGTCCTGGGCAAAGACGACATCCTCCTCCCACTTGGCCATGAACAAGTTCGCTAAACTGGGTGCGAACTTGGCCCCCATGGCTACTCCTCGTTGTTGGAGATAGTAGCACTGGTTGAACCAAAAATAATTTCGTTTGGTTGCGAACTCCAACAACTCTAAGATGTACTCGCATTGAAATGAGGCAAGAGTGGGTTCACGATCAAGAAAATGCTTAACGGCAGCAATGCCCAAATGATGGGGAATGCAGGTGTAGAGGGAAGCCACATCTGCCGTGGCCAATAAGTAGTCCCCCTCTACAGTTGTTTTTTCTAATAGACGTATGGTGTCACCAGTATCTTTCAAGTAGGATGGAGTTTTTTGAACAAGTGGTTGTAAATAATGATCTATATACCGGCCTATGCGGGACGTGACCGAGTCGATGCCGCTCACAATGGGCCGACCGGGGGGAGCGGTGGGATGCTTGTGAATTTTAGGTAGGTAATATATTGTAGGTATACGTGGAACTTTGGGTACTAAAAATGTTCTTTCTTTGTCATTCAAAATCTTTAACTCGTAACCCTTATTGACAAGGCTTAGTAACTGAGTTTTGTAAGTATGGGTAGGGTTATTGGGAATTTCCTTATAGGTACCGGGTTCGCTTAAAATGCGGTACATCTCAGATTCATAGTCTGATTTGTCCAAAATCACAATACCCCCACCTTTGTCGGCGGGGCGTATAACCAGGTCTTTTCGGTCGCAGAGGGAGCGGAGGCCCGAACTGCAAACCGAAGGTAAATGGGGTGATTTGATGGACAATTTGGATAAATCCCTTAACACGCAGTCCTTGAAAATCTTAACAGCTGGTGCTACCGCCACTGTGGGATTAAAAAGAGATGGATTAGCTAATCCGGAATGCACCGTGCCGGACGTTGCTGCCCGTTCTTCATGACTGCGTGTATTGGAAATCAAATATCTTTGAATATTGATTTTACGTATATATTTATTTATGTCAATAAAGGTCCCAAATTTGCTGAGTTGTTTAGGGGGAGCAAACTTAAGACCCTTATCAAGTACTGATTGTTCGGCATTTGTGAGTATCTTAGTGCTAAGATTAAATACACCAAGGCCTCTTAAACCCTCCTTCTCTTTCCTCGTCTGGATTCGACGGCCCCCTCTACACCCTCTCTTGGATTTGGACCTTTTTTCTTTTTTGAAGACCGGTCCTCGTGAAAACCCTGATTGCCATGTGTATTTGAATGGGCATATGGCTGTGGTGTGTGTGGATAATCATTCCTCCCATAGGGTTCTGAAATATAGCCACTTTGATTTCTCAGAGGTGAGAATCTATTACGGGTTGGAATGGAGGGTGCATAATGTTGGGGAGGATAATGATAGTATGGTTCGTGGTGCTCCCTATAAGGGTCAGGTGAAGCATAACTATCATAGCGATGATGGGAGCGGGGTGCATTTTGTGAGAAGTTGCCACGAGAATGACCTCGTCCACCCCTTTTGCCTCTACTGGTGACTCTACCTCTGTTATGAGGGTCAGGAGTATGGAGACTAGCTTGTGAATGTCCAAGTGGTAAAGGTAATGAGCCTGTATTAATGTTGGGGCCCATTGGTGGTATGCGGTTGGAACCGAATTGGGCCGCTAGACCACCTGAGACCATGGATGGAACAGGCAGCGATGGTAAATCTACTTCAGCTGCTGGAGTGGTATCCATTGTTGAAGTGGGTACAGCGACTTTTTGCCATCCAAAGACGCAACTATTCTTATAGTCTCCTACATCCCTTGAATATTTTTTGTGTTTTTTTATCCTTTGATCACGGTCCTCCTTTTCAAGGTGACTCTGCAGATTAGTTGATAGGGAACTATATTCAAGGGAATTTTTATGGGTCTGTAATTTATCTTTGAGCTCTTTGATCTCTTTATCAAAGGCTGAAAGTCTGGACCTTTTCTTTGAGACTAGAAAGCCTAGAAAGTTGGTACCGGCCTCATTAAAATATTTAAACCAGGAATTGAGATCTAATTCACCCTGTTGGGGGTTAACATTCCAACGTAGGCTGCGTGGCACCATACTCTCGGCAATATATTGTTCTAAGAAAACTATATCCCATAAAATGTGCAACTCTGATGTCATAACATTTTTAAGCCTTAAGAAAAGGCCTCCTAATTCAGAGTCGTTCCCAGTGGTGGAAAAGACTCCTTCTATATTAACAGTCCGGGATGCTCTGTAATCAAAGACATCCATGTCCAGAAAGTCACCTGGTTAGACTGATAAGCTGCTGCAACAATAAGAAATTTTCAAAAAAGCAAATGGTATGGTGTAAATTATTGCGCTGCTGAATGTGTATGTATCAAGCTGCTAAACACAGCTACTGAAAACAAGAAGCAAAAAACAGAATATGGACAAAAAAGTGTAGCGCTCTGATACTAAAAAGGTATGGCAATAAAGTCAAAAACCGTGCGTGATCAATATACAACAATATGAAATGCACATGTGTAGAAAGATACAAATGTCATAAACAAATATGTAAATGTCCAAGATGAACCAAGTGATGAGTGGATACAAAGTTCAAAATTGGAAAGTGAGATGAAATCTTCAAAAAATAAGTGAATATAAGTGAATTTCCAAATGAAGAAATATCCCGTCACCAGTGCGGATGCAGGCTTACCGGAACGTGTGGACTCTGCGAAATATATATTTCCAGAGTCGATCAGGATTGGTATAGACTGGAAACCACGGTGTGGTTATATCCAACATTTTGGATATATGAACTCCAATCCTATCACCCCTTCGGCTTGAACGTCGAATGGGATATCAATTCATTTATTGATAAGGCATGAACTGTCAGGTTTTAATTTATCAGGAACTTTGTGTACAAACCCCCCCCTTTTTTTTTTTTTTTTTTTTTTTTTTTTTTTGTCATTCAAGACATTGCTCATTCACTTGACATTTTTTTACAATTTTTATATTCATTGTTAAACATACAGTTGATATATTGGATTATTTTATCTGTTAACGCATGTTTTGTCCGTATTTCCAACTCACCATCTGGATGACTCACTCAGCATTGCTTTACAGACATTTTCCGACTTTTAAACATTTTTTAATTATCTTTTGGAGTCTGCGGAATTTCCTCTTATCAGATTCCACACTCTGCAATATTCATTACAGTTGATTTCTGTCACTGTTCCTTTTTTAATATTAAAGGCCAGTTTTTACATGTATGTAATTTACATGATTTTTTACTTATGCTTTTAGACCCTCAATCAGAATTTTTTCTTTTTTTAGGTTCTTTTTTTAGGTTATTTTACCAAGGAGTCATTATCTATTAAATGTATTTTGGCTTTCTGATGTATTTGGAAGTCACACTTCCAATTATATTTTGGTGCTTCAGCCATGAAACAATCACTCGGCAATCCTGTTTGCCACTGCATTCATATTTTTCCTTTTTTCCTTTTTTCATTTTACTGCACAGCATCATGCAGACCAGTTTAGAATTATTACTTCCGGTCTGCTTGTAACGCACAGTGGTAACTATAGCGAGGGTTGAACAGCATCGATTTGCATTTTTCGACCGGCCCCCCACTCTGACGTTTTCAGTCTGTGTCGGCTTGCCGCTACGTGCTGCGGAACTCTCTGCTTAGTATACACAGCCAGAACGAGGCTTGGAGCGCACGCTCTGGCGTCGTTTTGCTGTAACCAGGAAGCGCCCGTTCAGAGCGCCTCCTCTCTCCTACATACCCTATCAGAATACTGTGTCAAGACGAGGCTTGGAGCGCACGCCCCGTCGCCATCTTGCCACATCCAGGAAGTGCTTGTTCTAAGCACTTGTTCATTACACACGCTCTGATTTTGTATTTTTTTGTGTTTATTATCATTTTTTTCGCTACCCATTCCCTCATCACACGTTCAGAGTGCTATTCCAAAATCACATTCTGTTCAGATCTGATTCCCACCCGGAAGTGCTGCTGTTCAGAGTGACTCCTCCCAGATGGTGAGTTGTATGTGTTTGGGGGCTCACTATAAATTTGTCTGTTGGCCACATGGGAGGGATACCCTTTTGACAACGTGTACTCACACGAAACGCGTCAGGGATGACTCCAATGTTGCCATCATTTTATTGAAGTGCGCTTTATTTTCAACTTACATGTAAGTGCAACTTTTAATTAAATCTAAACTGATTTTATGACGGTATTACACTATGGCGTCCCCTCTTTTCCTTTTTACGCTCACATGTGACCTTCACTAACGGATGACCATCTCCTGCATTTCCTGAGCGAGAGACCTTCCAGTTCTCCCCAGGTTATGGTAACAAGATCATTCGTGGACCCCTTCCTGAAGCAACTCCACACCGTGGTTTCCAGTCTATACCAATCCTGATCGACTCTGGAAATATATATTTCGCAGAGTCCACACGTTCCGGTAAGCCTGCATCCGCACTGGTGACGGGATATTTCTTCATTTGGAAATTCACTTATATTCACTTATTTTTTGAAGATTTCATCTCACTTTCCAATTTTGAACTTTGTATCCACTCATCACTTGGTTCATCTTGGACATTTACATATTTGTTTATGACATTTGTATCTTTCTACACATGTGCATTTCATATTGTTGTATATTGATCACGCACGGTTTTTGACTTTATTGCCATACCTTTTTAGTATCAGAGCGCTACACTTTTTTGTCCATATAATGCTTTTTAAATGCATTTTTTGCTGTGAAAATGACAATGGTCCCAAAAATGAGTCAAAATTGTCCAAAGTGTCCGCCATAATGTCGCAGTCACGAAAAAAAACGCTGATCGCCGCCATTAGTAGTAAAAAAATAAATAAAAAATTAATAAAAATGCAATAAAACTATCCCCTATTTTGTAAACGTTATAAATTTTGCGCAAACCAATCGATAAACGCTTATTGCAATTTTTTTACCAAAAATAGGTAGAAGAATACGTATCAGCCTAAACTAAGGAAAAAAAAATATTTATATATGTTTTTGGGGGATATTTATTATAGCAAAAAGTGAAAAATATTGATTTTTTTTCAAAATTGTCGCTCTATTTTTGTTTATAGCGCAAAAAATAAAAACCGTAGAGGTGATCAAATACCACCAAAAGAAAGCTCTATTTGTGGGAAAAAAAGGATGCCAATTTTGTTTGGGAGCTACGTCGAACAACCGCACACTTGTCAGTTAAAGTGACACAGTGCCAAATCGCAAAAAGGGGCCTGGTCTTCTACCTGCATTTTGGTTCGGGTCTTAAGTGGTTAACAAACGTGTAGCTGATGTATTTAGCAATATTTAGTATTTAACAATAATAGATATTTAGCAATACCAAAAGCTGACAACGTTTGTCCATGCCTTTCATAGGCCAATTATTCTAAGATCTTTTTAAGGTAATTGTAAAAAAATCTATTATTGAATAAGAGGAGATCTTCTGGCTTTTAAAAGACTAAATATAATGAAATGGGTATCAGAGGTAAGTAAGTAAGATAACCAATTAATGCAGATAAAGATGTGGACCAGACAGAGATAAAATGCATATTTTTTTCCTCATAATGGCACCATCCCATAGAAAAACATGTCATACCGCAACATAACCCCTGTAGGAGGGAGGACCGCCCTCTATAAAGCAGAATGGGGGCTCACCATTCACATGGAAAAAAATGAATTTCAATTATATAAAAAAAATTACTTTATTGTATCACATTAACAAATAAAGTGCCATCCAGAAAAAAATCATGTATTATAAAACCAATAGAGTGTTTAACAGTCGGAATTTAGATTGATTTATTGATATTGTAAGCGTGTGAAATCAACACATTTCGCTATAATAGCTTCCTCAGGATCTCCGTTTAGGAATGGACACTGCAACAATAAAGAAACATTTGACAAAAAAGTTAAAATGAAAATGCAAAGAAAATATATATCTAAAACAATACATAATTATTGAACCTGTTTAACCAAAAAGCACACAGGGGAGAGAGGAAAGGAAGAAGTAAAGAAAATTATAATATAATAATAATAATACTAAGACAAACTAGAAAAAAATTGAAGGTCATTTATGGTGGGGGGGGGGGGGGGGCAGTTAAAAACAGCAAAGGGCCTAGCAAACATCATTCCAACTATCAGGTAGCCTTAACAAGAACTTGCCCATTAAAATCAGACTATCACAAACTGTCAAGGATACCATCACGGTACTATCATAGAGCCCATCCTAGTTTGTCAGTGAAGAGATCTGTAGTTCTAGAGATGAAGCTTGAACTTCCAAAGTATCAGAAGCAGTATAGGTATCGCAAAAAAAAAAATGCCTGCAACATAAGTGACAAAGTTCAGCTTCAAAAACAGCCGTAGATCATTCAGCTCCACAGATATATATATATATATATATATATATATATATATATATATATATATATATATATATATATATATATATATATATATATTATGCAGCAAAAAGCCACACATCTTTTCAGTCTCAGGCAGAATCACAAACCCTTGTGTGTGTGTGTGTGGGGGGGGGGGGTTCACATCCAATGAAGAGGGGTGTAGGGGATGAGAATCTCTACAGCATGAGGGAACTTTACACCATATAATCTAAACATGCAAAAACAGACATGAACAATGATTACCATATTTATCGGCGTATACCACGCACTTTTTTGCCCTGAAAATCAGGGCAAAATTGTGGGTGCGCGGTATACGCCGATACCCGCGCCGAGTTTGAATACTGCGCCGACATATACCGTGCGCAGTACACTCGGGTGTAGTCGGGCAGTCTCGGCTCCTTCCGCGCTCACGTCCTGGACATACAGGACCTCAGCGCGAGAGTTGCCGAGCCTGCCCGACAATGCACGTGTGTACTGCGCTCTGTATATGTCGGCGCAGTATTCAAACTCGGCACGGGAAACGAGCGGGGAGGACGCGAGGATGCCGCAGACGGACGCCGGACCCGACGAAGAGGACACCCGAAGCCGCAGAAGGATGCCGGACCCGACGAAGAGAACACCCGAAGCCGCAGACGGACACCGGACGCGACGAGGCCGCCGATGGACGCCGCGCAAGACACCAAAACTGTAAGTACTAAAAAAACTTTTTTCCACAGGATTCGGGGCAACATTAGGGGTGCGCGGTATACGCGGGAGCGCGTTATACCGCGATAAATACGGTATATAAATCTGAAATGATAAACCTCTCAGAATTGAAAAGAGGGAGGGAGTAGAGATATCCACATACCAGATGTCAATATGCCCACCAGTACTGCTGTCTGTCTCATCAAAACAGAAAGGGCCAGATCCACATAGCGCGGCGTAATTTTAGGCAGGCGTAGCGTATCGTAGTTACGCTATGCCGCCGCTACTTTGAGAGGAAAGTGCTGTATTCACAAAGCACTTGCGTCTAAAGTTATGGTGGCGTAGCGAAAATGTGTCGGCGTAAGGGCGCGGAATTCAAATGACAAAGATGTGGGCCTGTTTTATGTATATTAACTGTGACCCCACGTAAATGAGTATGCGCCGTCCGTGGGGGTATCCCAGTGCGCATGCTCCAAATGATGTCGGAAAATCGTCATGTTTTCGACGTGAACGTAAATTACGGCCAGCCCCATTCACGGACGAGTTACGCAAACAACGTAAAATTTGAAAAATTTGACGCGGTTCAGACGTCCATACTTAACATTGCGTACGCCTCATAGAGCAGGGGTAACGTTACGCCGAAAAAAGCCTTACGGAAACAATGTAAAAAAATGCGCCGGGCGGACGTACATTTGTGGATTGGCGTATCTAGCTAATTTGCATACTCCACGCGGAAATCAACGGAAGCGCCACCTAGCGCCCAGCGTAAATATGCACCTTAGATCCGACGGCGTACTAAGACGAACATCAGTCGGATCTAGCCCAGCTTCAGGCGTATCTTGTTTTGTGGGTACAAAACAAAGATACGCCGGAGCATCCTAGAAATTACGCGGCGTATCAATAGATACACCGACGTAACTTCTTCGTGGATCTGGGCCAAAATCTGAGGCTAGAAAGCTTCACTAAATACCTCCTCCAATTAGGGGAAATTGATTGCAGCCCCCTGGTCCCTCACGTTCTGCCAAATGAAGGGTTCCTGTGTGGGAACACAGATGTCATACAGCAGGACACTAGTATCCATATTCTAGCCAAAGATCAGAAAACAACATCACTTCCTGGTGAAACTGGAGGTTGTCATGGCCACCATCTTGGAACACCTATGTTAGTGGAATATGGGGCCTGATTCTCAAAAGAGATACGCAGACTTAACTGCTGTTCAGCCTGCGTATCCCTGTGCCTAACTTTGGAAACGATTTTCAAAAGGCTTTTTCCAAAGTTAGGCAGAAAATCTGACATGTGTAAGACACTTACACAGTCAGATTTTAGGATGCAGTACCGCATCCGCCACTGGGGGCATTTCTCATTGAAATGCAGCTTTGCGTATGCAAATGAGGACTTAAGCAGATTTTCAAAGCATTTCATCACTGTGATTTCTGCCTAAGTTCCGAATTTGCCTGCGCAAAACTAGGGCTGGTTTTATAATGTGGAAAGTTAGTCACACATTGTAAAGGCCCATTCCAGCGACGGCATTTGGTATGCATTCCCGAGGGAGAACTCCACGGCAATTTTTAAATTCAAAACCGGCATGGGTTCCCCCCCCAGGAGCATACCAGGCCCTTAGGTCTGGTATGGGTTGTAAGGAGACCCCCCCTCCGCCGAAAAATCGACGTAGGGGGTCCCCCTACAATCCATACCAGACCCGTATCCAAAGCACGCTACCCGGCCGGCCAGGAATGGAGTGGAGACGAGCGAGCGTCCCCCCCCTCTCCTGAGCCGTGCCAGGCCGCATGCCCTCAACATGGGGGGGTTGTGTGCTCTGGGGCAGGGGGGCGCACTGCGGGCCCCCCCACCCCAGAGCACCCTGTCCCCATGTTGATGAGGACAGGACCTCTTCCCGACAACCCTTGCCGTTGGTTGTCGGGGTCTGCGGGCGGGGTGCTTATCGGAATCTGGGAGTCCCCTCAAATAAGGGGGCCCCCAGATACCGGCCCCCCACCCTAAGTGAATGGATATGGGGTACATCGTACCCCTACCCATTCACCTGGAGGCAAAAAGTAAAAGTTAGTAAACACACAACACAAGGCTTTTTAAAATAATTTATTATTCTGCTCCGGATGCCCCCCCTGTCTTCTTTATTAGCTCTATTTCCAGGGGGGTCTTCTTCTTCCGCTCTCCGGGGGGGGGCTTCTCCGCTCTCCGGGGGGCTTCTTCCATCTTCTCCCCTCTTCCGCTGTTGACTCGGCGAACCCCGGTTCTTCTCCAGCTGTCCGGTGCCTTCTTCTTCAGCGCTGGCTGCCTGCTATCTTTGTGTGTTAGCTCAATTAGTAACAGGCAGCCGGCGCGGTCTTCTGTGACGTCAGGGTCTTCTGTTCTTCTCCCCTCTTCCGATGTTGACTCGTCGCCTGTTGTCGCTGTAATGATGGAAGCGCGCCTTGCATCCCATTTATATAGGCATCACCGTCCCATCATGCTCCGGCAGGTACCCACGTGGTGGGTGCACGTGGGTAGGCACCCACCACGTGGGTACCTACCGGAGCATGACTTTACGATGTACCCCATATCCATTCACTTAGGGTGGGGGGCCGGTATCTGGGGGCCCCCTTATTAAAGGGGACTCCCAGATTCCGATAAGCCCCCGCCCGCAGACCCCGACAACCAATGGCAAGGGTTGTCGGGAAGAGGTCCTGTCCTCATCAACATGGGGACAGGGTGCTCTGAGGTGGGGGGGCCCGCAGTGCGCCCCCCTGCCCCAGAGCACCCAACCCCCCCATGTTGAGGGCATGCGGCCTGGCACGGCTCAGGAGAGGGGGGGGGCGCTCGCTCGTCCCCACTCCCTTCCTGACCGGCCGGGTAGCATGCTTTGGATACGGGTCTGGTATGGATTGTAGGGGGACCCCCTACGTCGATTTTTCGGCGTGGGGGGTGTCTCCTTACAACCCATACCAGACCTAAGGGCCTGGTATGCTCCTGGGGGGGGAACCCATGCCGGTTTTTTCTTTGAAAATTGGCATGGAGTTCTCCCTCTCAGGAATGCATGCTGAGCGACGCTGTCATTTTTTTTTATAATTGTTTGTTTTCCCGGCGCGTCTTTTTTTTTCACCCGTCGCAACTTTAGTGTCCCGTCGAAATTCTCAAAGCCGCCCGGCGTTAATTACGTTCGCGCGCTGCACGTCGGGAAAATGACGTCACACGCATGCGCAGTACGGCCGGCGCGGGAGCGTGCCTCATTTTAATTTTAAACGCCCCCAGGAGAGGAGGACCGCCTTACAACGGCGGCACTTAAGTTACACAGCCTGAAATTTCTAGCTAAGTGCTTTGACGATCGGGCACTTAGGTAGAAATTTTAAGTCAGTGTAACTTAACTGCTGAAATTTAAGTTAGGCAGGGTTTTTGAGAATTTGGCCCATGAAGTGCAATTTTGGTGCACCCTGGGTGTGCAAGTGAACAGCAACAGATGACAGCTGCCATTTTTTAACACAAAATGAAGAGGCACCATAATGGTACAACTAAAGTGCAAGCTCTATATTAAACAGGATCCAAAGCCATCATCTAAATCTACAAGTGGGAGGGAAGGGTATAAGTCTAACATATGTACCTCTCATATATAAAGTCACAGAAAGACCCACTCTTGATTGCATCAAGAGGCACCATAACCCACCAACAAGAAAAACAATTACTACATCCTAAAGCCAGAGAGATAAAAACTATACAATATAAATTATATGTGAAAATCACAAATAATCAGAGGAGCGGGCATGAATGACCAAAGCAAAATAAAAAAACAACACCAAAACACAAACAATCTAAATAAGTGAAGAAAATATAATAATAATAATACTAAATAAATAAAAAATATGAAAAAATAACTAACAAAATACAGAAAACGCATCTATAAAAATATGTGCAAACCAATTCGTGAAAATAGTGAAAAAAAGGAAAGAAATTAAAACAGAGGTACGCAAATGACAATAAGGTAAGTTTGTGCTGCCTTCTAAAAAGTTTTTGTATTTTGACTGTTTGAGGTGACATTTATGAGTGGTAGGCTAAGTGGTTCTATAGGGACGAGATAGAAAGCCAAAAACAACCAAAGCCAAAAACAGAAATATGTATTTGAGCAGACTTTCTATAAGTTACCATTCATCAAGTATAAAAAATATATTTTGATTCACTGATGTACACTGTGAACATATTTATTATAGGACGGAGTAACCTGGGGTGTATTATAAAAAGCAACATAGAAAGCTTGGGGAATGGAAAACATTTTATTTTGCAGTGACAGATATTTGACAGAAGAACAATCAATCATTCTCATTAAGAAACCTTTGGCAACAGAAAAAACAATCTTTATTGGTTATTTAAGGTTGTTAAATGCAGAAACCAAACAGGGCACTTTCCCCAAATTTCTATTTTTGCTTGTTGTCACTTTATTTACTAAGAGAATTTCACTCTCTCCTGATATCCCCTGTGTGACATTAGGCATCTTAGAAATAACTACAGTATACAAGTACTGACAAGCTGTAATAATGCTTGCATGACAAGTGAAAACGTCCCTATCCAGATACAGTTTTGTGATATAGAAAATGTTCTCCTGGTCTTAAGTGCAGCACTAGCTAAATTTACTCATAATAAGGTCAATTGCTGTGATCTGCAATGCTTTGAACCTAACCACCTCACAAATTTTGTAAATGTAGACATACCCATGTATTTTTGGCAGCACTGACAATACCATAAATACTAAGAAAGAAACACTAACACTAAACAAATCTGGATATACAGTACTGTGAAAAAGTTTAAAGCAGGTGTGAAGAAATTCTGTAAAGTAAAAAAATATATATTTTAAGTATTTTTTTGCATCAATTTGCAAAATGCAAAGTGAGCGAACAAAAGAAAATTCAAAATCAAATCAATATTTGGTGTGACTACCCTTCAGCTTCTAACCAGCATCAATTTTTACATTTACAAATGTTGTACACTTATTATAAACTAATTATACCAAGAAGGGGGCGAATAAACATCAATTTCATATGTTGGTTGAAACAGTTATTAACCACTTGCCGACGGCGCACCGTCGAAATACGTCCACAAGGTGGCTCTGCTGGGCAAGAGCACGTAATATGACGTCCTCTCTCCCAGCCGCCACTAGGGGTGCGCGCGCGCGCGCCCCCCGCTCGCCCCCGACTCCCGTGCGTGTGCCTGGCGGGCGCGATCGCCGCCGGGCACACACGATCGCTCGGTACAGAGCGGGGACCGGGAGCTGTGTGTGTAAACACACAGCTCCCGGTCCTGTCAGCAGGGGAAATGCTGATCTTCGGTTCATACAATGTATGAACCGAGGATCAGTGTTTCCCCTAGTGAGGCCACCCCCCCCCCCACAGTAAGAACACACCCAGGCATACTTAACCCCTTCCCCGCCCCCTAGTGTTAACCCCTTCACTGCCAGTGGCATTTTTATAGTAATCCAATGCATTTTTATAGCACTGATCGCTATAAAAATGCCAATGGTCCCAAAAATGTGTCAAAAGTGTCCGAAGTGCCCGCCATAATGTCGCAGTACCGAAAAAAAAAATCGCTGATCGCCGCCATTACTAGTAAAAAAAAATAATAAAAATGACATAAAACTACCCCCTATTTTGTAAACGCTATAACTTTTGCGCAAACCAATCAATAAACGCTTATTGCGATTTTTTTTTACGAAAAATATGTAGAAGAATACGTATCGGCCTAAACTGAGGAAAAAAAATGTTTTTTTATATATTTTTGGGGGATATTTATTATAGCAAAATGTAAAAAATATTCATTTTTTTCAAAATTGTCGCTCTATTTTTGTTTATAGCGCAAAAACTAAAAACCGCAGAGGTGATCAAATACCACCAAAAGAAAGCTCTATTTGTGGGGGAAAAAAGGACGCCACGTCGCACGACCGCGCAATTGTCTGTTAAAGCGACGCAGTCCCGAATCGCAAAAAGTACTCTGGTCTTTGGGCAGCAATATGGTCCGGGGGGTAAGTGGTTAAAGCGGATTTTTTTTTTTTTAATTGACGGCGGGGTTCCCCTTAAAATCCATACCAGACCTGAAGGGCCTAGTAATTCAATTTGGGGGGACCCCCACGCTTTTTTTTAAATTTTTTTATGAATTGCTGGGATCCGACAATTCATTATAGGCGTGAGTGATTTTAACTACTTCTATACAGGGCACTTATACACCTTCCCGCCCAGACCAATTTTTCGCTTTCAGCGCTGTTGTACCTTGAATGACAATTGCGCGGTCATACAACGCTGTGCCCAAACTAAATTTTTATTATTTTGTTCCCACTAATAGAGCTTTCTTTTGGTGGTATTCGATCACCTCTGGGATTTTTACTTTCTGCAAAAAAAATGAAAAAATTTATAAAAATTTTGAAAAAAATATTTTTTTTGTTTCAGTTATAAAACATTGTAAATAAATAAGTTTTCTCCTTCACAGATGGGCACTGATGGTACTGCACTGATGGGCACTGATAAGGCAGCACTGATGGGCACCGATGAGGTGGCACTGATGTGGTGGCATTGATGGACACTAATATGTGGCACTGATAGGCGGCACGGATGGGCACTGATAGGCGGCACGGATGGGCGGCATGGATGGGCATGGATAGGCGACACGGATGGGCATGGATAGGTGACACGGAGGGGCACGGATAGGCGGCATGGTTGGGCACAGATAGGCGGCATGGATGGGCACTGGTAGGCGGCATGGATGGGCACTGGTAGGTGGCATGGATGGGCACTGATAGGCGACACGGATAGGCATAGATGGGCACTGATAGGTGGCACTAATGTATGTGTTGTACTAATGGATGCCATCAGTGCCAAACAATGCCTGCCAATCAGTGATGCCCATTGTGGGCACTGATTGGCATCCATTGTGGGCACTGATTGGCATCCATTATTTGTAATTTTTCATCCCTGGTGGTCTAGGGTGGCATACCTGTGGTGGGCATCCCTGGTGGTCTAGTGGCATCCCTGGTGGTCCAGTGTGGGCATCCTCGGGGGGCTGTGCTGATAATCATTCAGCACAAACCCCCCTGTCAGAGGAGCAGCCGATCGGCTGATAGACGCGAGTGAGGAAAAGCCGATTACCGGCTTTTCCTGTTTACATTGTGATCAGCTGTGATTGGACACGGCTGATCACGTGGTAAAGAGTCTCTGTCAGGGACTCTTTACCTAGATTGGTGTTGCAAGGTGTCAGACTGACACCTTGCCCCGGGGGGGCGTAGCGGCACAATATCCTGAGGATGTCATATGACATCCACTCAGGATATTGAAACCACTTTGCCGACGTCTTTTTGCATAAGGCGGGCGGCAAGTGGTTAAATTACCTTCAGAAATGACACTTTGTGCAGAGACAGTTCTAAGCACAGGAAACATGCGCTGCTTCACAGGCATACGATACACCCCCCCCCCCAAGGTACGAAATTTAAAGGAATATTTTATTTTTTCACTTTAAGCATTATTAAAATCACTGCTCCCGAAAAACTGCAGTTTTTATAACTTTCTTTTGCATTGATACATGACCCCTGGGGCAGGACCCAGGTCCCCAAACACTTTTTAGGACAATAACTTGCATATTAGCCTTTAAGATTAGCACTTTAGATTTCTCTCATAGACTTTAACAGGGTGTTCTGCGGCTTTTCGAATTTGCTGCGAACACCCCAAATTGTTCGCTGTTCGCCGAACATGAGAACAGGCAATATTCGAGTTGAACATGAGTTTGACTCGAACTCTTAGCTCATCCCTACACACCACATGTTTTCAGATAGTCCTGTATTTCACCTGAAGTTGTTTGTGGGTTTTTCTTTGCATCCCGAACAATTTTTCTGGCAGTTGTGGCTGAATTTTTATTTTTTTTAACAGGGAAAGTTATGGCTGAAATTTTAGTTGGTCTACCTGACCGTGGTTTGGTTTCAACAGAACACCTAATTTTCCACTTCTTGATTAGAGTTTGAACACTGCTGATTGGCAGTCTCAATTCCATGTATATCATTTTTATATGCCTTTTCCTGTTTTATACATTTCAACTACCTTTTATACACACACTAATTACAAGCAAACAGATCCCAGGCGAGGATGGTTACCTTTAATAGACATTCAAACCCCTTTGTGTCAACTTGTGTGCATGTTATCAGGTCAAAATCACCAGGGTATGTAAACTTTTGAACAGGGTTATTTTGGGTAGTTTCTGTTATCATTATGATTTAAAAAGAGCAAACACAGTTTATTGATAATAAATGGCTTCAGCCAAACACTAACCATGAGTGAAAGAAAAGTTTTTGTGTTATCATTCATATTCTCTTAAAAATGGCCAAGAAATCATAAATTCTGTCAATGTATGTAAACTTATGAGCACAACTTTATGTAGCATTTACTTCCTGGAATTCATCTGTCCTAAGCTCAGGCATACATACAGGAGGGTGTGCTTAGCTGATGAACCCCATCCTATCCTCCAGAAGACATCTGGGATGCATTCCTAGGCCTGAAAAACAGGAAGTAACTGAAGAAATAAAAAAAAAGGTTTAAAACAAGTACATGTCATATACTGTCCTATCTTTCTACAGTAGGGAAAATAATTATTTGATCCCCTGCAGATTTGAAAGGTCTATATGTTTTATCATAGGTTCAATTTAAATGATAAATACAGTGTATCAACCAAAAAATCCAGAAAAAAAACACATAATACAAATGTTATAAATTGAGTTGTAGTTTAGTGAGTAAAATAAGTATTTGATCCCCAAGCAAAACATGACTTAGTTCTTGGTGAAGAAACCCTTGTTGGCAAGTGCAGAGGTAAGATGTTTCTTGTAGTTAGTGACCAGGTTTTCATACATCTCAGGAGGGATTTTGGTCCACTCTTCTTTACAGAACTTCTCTAAATCCTTAAGGTTTCTTGGCTGTCGCTTGGCAACTTAAACTTTCAGCTCCCTCCATAAATTTTCTAAAGGATTAAAATCTGGAGACTGGCTAGGCCACTCCATGGCCTTAAAGTGGATGTAAACCCGATTCATGAAATTTTAAGCTGGGCACATACGTATATCTGCAGTGTTTTGTTATTGTAATGGAACTATGTATTCTGCCGGGACATTTATAATCATCATGCAGTGAGGCATACCAAGGGTTAATTGTAGAGTGACTTTTGGGCACAGATTGAGCCAGGAGATGGGGTGGCAAGTGAATCATAATCCATGTTTGCAGGATGTCTGGAGATGTCACAAGTTGTTGGCTATTCAATGTGGGGACACATTCTTTTGAAAGGTGTTGATTGCATCTACTCCTAGACATTTCATTGTCCCTTGTGTAAAGGTGTTATGTATGCTAAATACTGTTTATGTGTGGAATGAACTTATAGGAGACAGAACGTCTGTCTAGAAATGTGGATTGGAAGGAGATCATTGTGTTTGAGTTCTGGTAATGAAGGAATGTTTATAATTAGCTCAAAGAAGGTGATTGAAGCTTCCCCACGGTGTGATGTGTGGGTGGGGACAGTTTGATTGTTTATGTGCCTTGAATACTGTATAAAATCTCAGAGTGAACCATTAAAAGTCAGTCCTGCTTGACTCTGCAAAACGTAGCCCCGTCTCGTTTCTTGAAAGGGCGTTCGATGGGATATACCGGCGGTACCTGCATATCGCCACTTGCCAGGGAAAAGGACTTCTCCAACGGCTGATACCCTCTCACTACATGGGTAGCCGTTACAGTTATCTCTCTTCAAAGCACTATGTCCCATAGCTGTTTCCTGCTCCATTCCTCTGTTATCAGTCTGATAACTCCTGATAAGTTATCCGTAATATATTAAAAAAGCAATCAGAGTTTTGTGTTGAGGAGGATGCTATAAATAGATTAGCAGAGCCCTGAACTATTCAACAAACAGAGTTGAAAGTCTCTACCTATGAGGAGAGTGCCTTTTCTCCAATCAGCTGTCTTGGATGTATGCCCAGGCTTCACTGCAGTGCTAACCAAGAAGAGAAAATCTCCTAACACAATGTGCACTTTCTAAACAGTATATGAAGATGAAGACAGCAGATATACATGTACAACTTATGTAGGGAGATTTGTTTCATCCCTGTGTATCATCTGAGGCTATTGACTTCACTGAGTATATGTGAGTTTACATCCACTTTATTGTGCTTCTTTTTGACAAACTTCTTTGTTTTGCATTGGCGGTATGTTTTGGGTCATTGTGATGCTGGAAGACCCAGATATGAGGGGAGTAATTTTGGGTGGGGGGGTCCATGGAATCCAGAATCCCTTGGAGAAGTTGGGAAACCCTTGTTTCAACTCCATATGCACCTACTATATCTAAGTCAGTCTTTGTCTTTTAGGGGCGCAGAGTGACTGAGAAAATGATGGACAGCTATTTAATGTACACTGAGAATGTGGTTTTAATAACCTAAAATCGAACAGTATATTTATACATAGTTACATAGTTACATAGTTACATAGTTAGTCAGGTTGAAAAAAGACACAAGTCCATCCAGTTCAACCACAAAAAAATAAACAAACAAAATAAAAAACACAATACAATCCCATACACCCAACTCTATACCCACAGTTGATCCAGAGGAAGGCAAAAAACCCCAGCAGAGCATGATCCAATTTGCTACAGCAGGGGAAAAAATTCCCTCCTGATCCCCCAAGAGGCAATCGGATTTACCCTGGATCAACTTTACCTACAAATCTTAGTACTCAGTTATTTTATGTACATTTAGGAAAGTATCCAGGCCTTTCTTAAAGCAATCTACTGAGCTGGCCAGAACCACCTCTGGAGGGAGTCTGTTCCACATTTTCACAGCTCTTACTGTGAAAAAAACTTTCCGTATTTGGAGGTGAAATCTCTTTTCCTCTAGACGTAAAGAGTGCCCCCTTGTCCTCAGTGTCGACCGTAAAGTGAATAACTCAACACCAAGTACACTGTATGGACCTCTTATATATTTGTACATGTTGATCATATCCCCCCTAATTCTCCTCTTCTCAAGAGTGAATAGATTTAGTTCTTCTAATCTTTCCTCATAGCTGAGCTCCTCCATGCCTCTTATCAGTTTGGTTGCTCTTCTCTGCACTTTCTCCAGTTCTCCGATATCCTTTTTGAGAACTGGTGCCCAAAACTGAACTGCATATTCCAGATGAGGTCTTACTAATGATTTGTACAGGGGCAAAATTATATCTCTGTCTCTGGAGTCCATACCTCTCTTAATACAAGAAAGGACTTTGCTCGCTTTGGAAACCGCAGCTTGGCATTGCATGCCATTATTGAGCTTATGATCAACTAAAACCCCCAGATCCTTCTCCACTACAGATCCCCCCAGTTGTACTCCCCCTAGTATGTATGATGCATGCATATTCTTAGCCCCCAAGTGCATAACTTTACATTTATCAACATTAAACCTCATCTGCCACTCAGTCGCCCAATTAGACAGAGCATTGAGGTCGGCTTGTAAATTGGCGACATCCTGCAAGGACGTTATTCCACTGCATAGCTTGGTGTCATCTGCAAAGACAGAAATGTTACTTTTGATCCCAGACCCAATATCATTTATAAATATATTGAAAAGTAAGGGTCCCAGCACTGAACCTTGGGGTACACCACTGATAACCTTGGACCATTCAGAGTAAGAATCATTAACCACGACTCTCTGAATTCTGTCTTTCAGACAATTTTCTATCCATTTACAAACTGATATATCCAATCCTGTAGACCTTACCTTACACATGAGCCGTGTGTGCGGAACTGTATCGAACGCTTCTGCAAAATCCAAATATATCACGTCCACAGCCACTCCTCTGTCCAGGGTTTTACTTACCTCTTCATAAAAGGATATCAGGTTTGTCTGACAACTTCTGTCTTTCATGAATCCATGTTGTCTGCTGCTTAAATATTTTTTTTCCTGCAAGAACTCATCCATATGGTCTTTTATTAAACGTTCCAGTATCTTCCCAACTATAGAAGTTAGACTAACAGGTCTATAGTTACTTGGTAAAGACTTTGTTCCCTTTTTAAATATAGGCACCACATTGGCTCTACGCCAATCCAGTGGTACTATTCCTGTCATTAATGAGTCCCTAAATATTAGATACAGTGGCTTTGAAATGACAGAGCTCAACTCACCTAGGATCCGTGGGTGGATGCCATCAGGTCCAGGTGCTTTATCCACCTTTATTCTGTCTAAATATTTCTGGACCATATCACTTTTGAGCCATTGTGGATTTGGGGCTGTGTCACTCCCACCCCCATTTTGGACATGAGCTCCCCCATGCTCCATTGTATACACAGCGCTGAAGAAAGCATTTAATAAATTTGCCTTCTCTTTGTCCCCAGTCACCCACTCTAGATTATTTTGTAAGGGGCCTACATGCTCAGACTTCACCTTTTTACTATTAATATATTTAAAGAATTTTTTGGGGTTTGTCCTACTATCTTTTGCAATCTGTCGTTCATTTTGAATTTTTGCATCCTTGATTTCCTTTTTACATATCCTGTTATATTCTTTGTAACATTTAAACAACACTAGTGTTCCTTCATTTTTATATTTTTTAAAAGCTACTTTCTTATTGTTTATAGCTTTTTTAACTTTGCCTACTTTGCCTACTTTGCCTACTTTGCCTATTTATCTACAATATCCCTCAAGAAATCTATGATACATTAATTCCACTGTATCAGAATGATGGAACATTGTAAGAGTTTTGTAGACTGTTGCAATGCCATCTGCAATCCCTGATTAATCAAAGCATTGCTTAGATATGGATTTAATGGTCTTCAATGTAGGAGTCAGTCCGTCTGCTACTGGGGTCTCCTGCTATTGTGTGAAGGAGTTCTGTATTTATACTTATGATAATGTGTCTTATGAGCTAGAAGATGGCAAGTCTGACTTGAAAGGTCAGACCTCTGTGTCACCTAGGCTGGTTAAATGAGTTAATTAGCTGATGTTAATTTATGTTTCTGGTTACAGTTTGTATTGTTAGGGTAATATGATCAGGAGGGGGAACCACCTTCTCAAGTGTATAAAAGCCTGTATACTTGTTCAGATAAACAGTTATTATTCTGGTTTACTCCAAATCTGCTATTGCCTAGTTATTGGGGTAAATGTAGCCAGAGATACCCGTCACACCATCCACAACCCATCTTTAGTGTTCTGGCTGAGGAAAGAAGGTTCTCATACATAGCAGACGAACAGCCCCAAAGCATCGTGTTTCCACCTCCATGCTTGACTGTAGGGATGGTGTTCTTATGCCGTGTACACACGGTCGTTTTTTGTCTTGTAAAAAAACGTTGTTTTTTCTCATGGAAAAAAACAAAGTTTTTCAAACTTCATTTTAAAAAACGACGTTGCCTACACACCATCGTTTTTTCAAAATGCTCTAGCAAAACGCGGTTACGTACAACACATACGACGGCACTCTGTTCCATTCAAGCTCGTGTCATAACTTGCTTCTGAGCATGCGCAGGTTTAAAAACGTTGTTTTAAACGTTGTTTTACCCACACACTATCATTTTAAATGACACATAAAACTACATTTTGAAAAACGACATAAAAAATTGAAGCATGTTCGAATTTTTTTTTGGTCGTTTTTCAGAAGAGAAAAAACGACGATTTGCTCACACACAATCATTTTAAATGACGCTTTCTCCAGTCATGTATCCTTGTGTCATTTTCACTTGTCTCACCTGTGCTTCATTTATGGGCTACTGCTCTTTTTTTTTTTTTTTTTTTTTAAATTTTTTATTTATACAAAATAGAAGACCGGCCCACAAGGACCACAGCAAATAAACAGTACAACAGTTGTCATATGGAGGCATACATATAAGACATGGCAGTTACATGAGAGGAAAGCTTCGCAAATACTCTAAAACTGTCCGTGGAAACATCTCCCCCGGCTGGGTGTGGCAGCGCACGGCACGGAAGGCTATATGCCACCCGCCCCGTATCACCGCCCCCAGTTCCAAAGCTAGCCCCCCGTCTCCTTCTGTGCTTTCGTGGTGTCTTTCTGCTGCCGGGAACTATGGAACCGTGTGCCAGTCCTCCACCATTTCCGTTTTCTAAGTGTAGTAAAGTATAGGAAAATAGAAATAGAGATCTGGGTGCTGCTCAGCGAGCAGTCCCGAGACAAAGAAGGGAGAGATAGAAAAGTACAGGGGCAGAGGGTGAAGAGAGGTATAAGGACAGGTATTTCAGTATTGGATCAGGGAATGTGGGGGGGGGGGGGGGGGAGGTTCGCGAGCATGGACCAGCATCTCTGTCCATCGGTTTCCTTTTGTCTTGGCGGTTTTTGCCGTCAGGGTCGCGTGTCCAGGTGTGAGAGCAGACTCTGATCAGGGGGTGACAGCGGTTCTCCTCTGAGGGCCTGGCCCTCTTCGGAGTATTTAAATATAGCCCATAATTGCCAGGTCTGGGAGTATAGTTCACCCCTATCTTGTTTTGACAGGACTAGATCTTCCATCCGCCCTATCTCATCTACCTTCCGTAGCCACATGGCAACCGTCGGTGGATTGGAGGATTTCCAGCATAGGGGGACACAGGCCTTAGCTGCGTCTAGTAGGTGGCGCACCACCGACTTTTTGTATACCCTCGCTGGGGTAGAGGTTGCATGGAGTAGGAAGTACGCTGGGTCATCTGGGACCTCGCGTTCCGTGAATCTTTGTGTAATTCGTCTTACTCCCTCCCAGAACGACTTGAGGAGTGGGCAAGACCAAAAGATATGCATTAGTGTCCCCTTGTCTGATCGGCACCTCCAGCAGAGGTCCGATGTGTCCGGGAAGAGTTTGTGCAGTAGGTCTGGTGTTCTGTACCACCTTGTCAGCAGTTTATAATTGGTCTCCTGGACTTTGGTGCAAATTGATGATTTATGTGTAAATGTGAGTATCTGCTGTCTCTTAGCGGGTGTTAGCTGATAGCCCAAGTCTTGTTCCCATCTGTCAAGGCTGGGAACCTGATACCCTTCTACGGGGGTCACCAGCAGCGTATGTAGTAAGGACAGGGCGTGGGGTAACACTCCTGACTCCTCGCACAACTCCTCCAAAGTCGTAAGAGTCTGTCCGGTGGGTGGTGGGGGGATGGTTCTGAGGAAGTGGTCCAGCTGGCCTGCTCTCATAAAGTCCAGCTGATACTGACCAAACTGGTCCATCAACTGGGTTGACGACTTCCACCTACCCATCTCACTGAAGTGTGCGGCCTGAAAAGTCCCCGAGTCACGGAGTGCAACAAACTTGGCGTCTCTAAGTCCCGGTGTAAAGTTTGGGCTACCCAAAATTGGGCGTAGCAGTGAGGTCTCCGTTGTCAGGTGGTACTGCTCTAACAGCCTCGCGCATACCTTGATGGTATTCCCTATCAGTGGATGATGCTGTATGTCGGTTTGTTGTTGGGCACGGCACCACGGAGCACGTCGTAGCATGATGCTACTTTGTGCCTGCTCTAATTGTGGCCACAGTTTGAGCGAGCTGTGTCGGTTCCAGTCTATAAGACGGTTTAACTGTGCTGCATGATAATACGTACGTATGTTTGGCATAGCAAGGCCACCACATAATTTAGGTAATGAGAGGACAACTTTGTTTACTCGGGAACGTTTCCCTGCCCATAAGAAAGTCCCAAACGCGGCCTGTGTTTGCTTAAAAAACTCTGAGGGGACATGCACAGGTAGGGCTTGCAATAAGTACACAAATTTGGGCAGAATGGACATCTTCAGAATGTTGCACCTACCGAACCAGGAATGTAATCCAACGGTCCAGCGGTTCAACAGTTGTTGGACTGTCTTAAGTAAAGGAGGGAAATTAAGTTGGAATATGTTAGATAGTCGTGGCGGGATCCTTGTTCCTAAGTACGTTAGTGCTGTGTCCGTCCATTTTAGGTGAAAGCTTTGTTTGAGTCGGGTCAGTAGTGGTTGAGAAATTCCCACCCCCATCGCCTCTGACTTTGACAGGTTAATTTTTAGGTTCGACAGCTTGCCATATGATTCAAATTCACACATCAGATTTGGAAGGGACGTCGACGGGTTAGTCAGGGAGAACAGCATGTCATCAGCATAGGCTGAGACTTTGTATTGGTTGTTTCCAATCTCTATTCCCGTGATATTTGGGTTCCGCCGTATTTGCCGTAGGAAGGGTTCCAGCGTCAGGGCGAATAGAAGGGGTGACAGCGGGCATCCCTGTCTGGTCCCATTCGCGATCGGAAACGGGTCCGACTGCGTTCCATTTGCTCTTACCCTGGCCGTTGGTTTTGTATAGGCCGCTGTAATCCATCTCATCATTTTCTGACCTATCCCTACGTGACCCAAGGTGGCGAACAAGAAGCTCCAGCTCACCCGGTCGAATGCCTTTTCGGCGTCTGTTCCTACAAAGACACAGGGGACTTTTGTTTTATTAGCTACGTGGAGTAGGTTCAATACCTTGGTCGTATTGTCCCTGGCCTCCCTGGTTGGGACGAATCCCACTTGATCCAGGTGAACAAGACCAGGGAGATACTTCTGAATTCTCGTGGCGATCACTTTTGTGAATAGCTTTATGTCAGTGTTCAGCAGTGAAATGGGTCGATAACTGCCGCACTGACCCGGGTCTTTACCCTCTTTATGGATCACTGCTATTTGCGCCTGCAGAGTGGAAATATGGAACGCGCTCTCTGACCCCAAGGTATTGAACAGGCTCACCAAATGGTTCCCCAGAGATGGCAGCAGGGTCTTGTAGTATGTGGCCGTAAGGCCGTCTGGGCCCGGAGCCTTCCCTGGTTTGGAGGATTTTAGTGCTATCTGTATCTCTGATAGGGTAATTGGCTCCTCCAGCTCTTCCCTCATTTCTGTTGTTAAGGTCGGCATGCTGGAGGAGTTCAAATACTCCCTCGTCTGGTTCGGGTCAAGTTCTGGGATTGGGCCTGGGAGGTTATATAGGTTTGTGTAAAAATTTTTAAATTCCTGGGTAATCTGTTGAGGGGTGGAGACCTTCCGACCTTCGCGTGTAACTATGTGCGGTATGTATGATGTTGCATTTTGTGTACGGAGCGCTCGCGCCAACATTCTTCCGCATTTATCGCCCGATTCGTAGCCATGTCGCCTACATATCTGTATCGCCGCTTTGGCCTTGAAATGTAGCAGATCCGTGATCTGTGTGCGAGTGGTGTTTAGTTCCGAGTTCGTTTGGGGTGTCTGGGACTGCTTATGTCGGATTTCTAGTAGCTTTAACTTATCGAGCAGTTTGTTGAGTTGGTCTGTTCTCTGTCTCTTCAGTCTGGCCCCATGTTTGATTAAAATCCCCCTTACGACCGCCTTGTGGGCTTCCCAGATCACTCCCGCATCACTGTCTTGTGTGATGTTAGAGTCAAAATAATGCCTCATCTCCTCCACTACCTCTGTCATGGTATCAGCGTCCTGTAGCAGGCTCTCATTAAGTCGCCAGGGACGCGTCTGGGCCGTCTGTGCGTCTGTCAGGGCATATACTAGCGTGACCGGTGCGTGATCGGACCAAGTTATCGATCCTATCGACACCTCCTCCACCGCCGAAAGATGTCTGTGGGGTACCAGGAAGTAGTCAATCCTGGAATAGGATGCATGGGGTTTGGAGTAGAAGGTATAGTCCTTCTCTCCAGGGTGGAGAAGGCGCCAGGCGTCCACCAGCTGTGCCGAGTGTAGCGTCGTGTGTATGCGTTTACGGGAGTCTCTAGAGGCAGAGGAGAGTCCCGTCGAGGTGTCCTCTTCAGGAATTAAAGGAATGTTAAGGTCGCCTCCTATAATTATTTGTCCCTCTGCGAATCTTATTAACTGTTTTAGTTGTCTGGATAGAAAAGTATCTTGGCGCTCGTTTGGGGCGTAGAGGTTCGCTATAGTGACCTGAACCTGTCCAATTCTGCCCTTCAGGAACAGAAATCGTCCCTCCGTGTCTAATTTAGCATCTTCATACGACCAGGGAACTCTAGCTGAGAGCATTATGGAGACTCCCCTGGATTTTGCTGCCGCATATTTTGAGTGGTACACAGTGGGATATTGCCTGCTTTTCAGTATAGGCACGTTCCCTTCCTTAAAATGCGTCTCCTGTAACAATACCACGTCTGCGCCTAAGCGACGCATATCACCTAGGAGCATTCTCCTCTTTTCTGGGATGTTCAGGCCTTTGGCGTTTAGTGACACCACTGTCAGCCTGTCCATGCTCGCGAACTCGGAGGGGGGTGTGTCCCCCTGGATCTGCGGGGGGTAGGGAGATGTGGGGTGGGGGAGTGTCCCCTCTGGTATAGGGGGGTAGGGTGTAAAGGAGTACAGTGAGGGTGGGGGGGAGTAGGGGAAAAGGAAGATTCAAGTTAGGAGGCCACCTACAGAGTGTGTGGCTAAAGAGAAAGAGTCTAAGTTAGCTTAAACAGCTAAAGGCGCTCTCCAGCTATAAGAAGACTGGGAATCGAGCGCAGGCCTAAGTGGGTAGGTGGGTAGGACAGTGTCTGTAGAGGCGAGCTCCCGAGTCCCCGTCCCCCCCCCCCCCGACCATAGTTGTTGTTGGGGCCCAAGTTGACAGTGCAATCTAAGTCATCAAACATTTCAGGTGTAATATAACAACAGAGTATTCATAATATATTATAACCAAGCATAACGGAACAACACAGCACCACATGGATCATAGCAATTCAAAGATAACAGGGCATTGTATTCCAATCCTCAGCACGAAGTGATATTAATCCCCTTGTGAGGGGGGCCCCTCTGGTGTGCTCTATGTACATGGTGCTGTTTCTAACTAGAACTGGCATAGTGGTGGTGATTCATGCCATCTCCCCTCCCCTTTATTTTAAATAACACTACCTCTCCTTCTCTCCTCGTCCCGTCCAATAAGGCACAGGGAGACCACCGAGGTATTCTCCCCCAGTGAAAGATTCCCCCACCAGCTCGAGCAGCCGCTCAGCATTCCCTCTCCCAGCTTCCGAGCGTTCCCCGGTGTCATTGTGTCCCCCTCTCATCCCTCAGGTCCCCCCCGCTCACCCCCGTATGGCTTTCGCCCAGGCCACCAGAGGGCTCAGCTACGTCTCTGCATACCCGCTGGTCAGAAGGCGGGGAACCCCCTCCCCCTCCCCCCCCACCGGGAAGCAGCTTCAAGCGTCCCTGAAGGCTACTGCTCTTTTGAATTGGTACTTTACAGCTTATGTTAGTCACTCTAATGTTACTTTATCTCACTATTGTACTTATATGGACTATTTACTATGCCCATTTACTGGGCTCCTGTCGGCCACTTTACACTTTACTGGACCATGTTGTCCACTCACTGTTTAAGGCAATTTTATGCTGGTCTATCTATAGTCACTGTTTCTGGTGAAATTTTCACCCTTTTCACTCTATATAGGTCTTTCCCCTTCGGGCTATCATGACTTTGGATTGGGTCACTATTTTTATTTTTTTCTTATTGATGTCAGTCACTACAATGACACTCTATTATTACTAAATATGTTCACAGGAACTTTATGGACTGCTACCGCACACTGGCCCAGATTCAGTAAGAATTGCGCATAAATTACGGAGGCACAGGGCAACGATTTTGCCCTGCGCCCCCGCAAATTTGCGCCGCTGCCCTCGATTCACGGAGCAGTAGCTCCGTAAATTGCGAGGGCGCGCCGGCAAAATTGCCCGGCGTAAGCGCGCGCAATTTAAATGATCCCGCAGGGGGCGGGAATCATTTAAATTAGGCGCGTTCCCGCGCCGATCGTAAAGTGCATGCGCCGTCGGGAAACTTTCCTGACGTGCATTGCGGCAAATGACGTCGCAAGGACATCATTTGCTTCAAAGTGAACGTGAATGGCGTCCAGCACCATTCACGAATCACTTACGCAAACGACGTGAAATTCAAATTTCACGATGCGGGAACGGCGGGTATACTTTAGCATTGGCTGCCCCTACTATTAGAAGGGGCAGCCTTACACTAAAGACGCCGTACGGAAACTCCGTAACTTGCGTACGCAGGGCTCGCGCAACATTGTGAATCGGTGTTAGTATGCAATTTGCATACTATACACTGAGCGCAATGGGAGCACCCCCTAGCGGTCATCGCAAGAATGCAGCCTAAAATCTGCGTGGCATAAGAGCCTTATGCCACGCAGATTTTAGGCTGCAGTCGGCGTTACGATGTTCCTGAATCAGGAGCATTCGTAACGCCGGCGCAAGCAAGCAATTGCGCTGCGTAACTATGGTTACGCAGGCGCAATTGCTCTCTGAATCCGGGCCACTGTTCACAACTATGTTTACTGACTGGGGATTCCATTCCTACCTATTGTCCATTTATCAGTGGTTCTTGCCGGGCTGCTACCGCATCGCCACCACCTCAGTTCCCCCTGGGGATCCTACTCTCCACAACGCCCCTAGATTCCAATATCGTCAGTTATCACTTATTATTTTTAACTGTCAATCTACTCAGAGGTAAGAGTGTTGGGACTATATTATATGCCCCCTCCTCTTTCTGTCACACCCACTGAACTACCATTTAGTGAATTTTTGTATTATATTTTATTATATTTACAGATATACCCAGGTCATACTTGCTCCTGATGAGTGGAAGTCTATCCACGAAACGCGTCGAGCTTCTTACTGATGTTATGTCACAGCAATTTTTTTATCTCTGAGAATTATGAATCAATTAATTTATATCTTGTTAACTATGATCATGTCCATCATGTGTTTTGGTAACTAGGTCTATTTATTCCTTATTTTATAATTCATATACCCCTTTGGATACAGTGATGCATACTATGTTACACCATAGGTATTATTATGTTATATGATGTAATTCTTGATTTACCAATCATGCCTATCATTTTCTGTATATTATTTATTGTGATGTATGTTCACTGTTTGGTATGCTCTATTGTATCCAATAAATGTTATTTTATCCTATTAATTGATTCATTATATTCTGGTGGTGTGTTTCACGTTAAAGTCCCACAATTCCTATTCCTTTTCTTTCCCGTATACCCTCCCCTCCCCTCTTTCTGTTCCCCCTTATGTATGTCTTCTCTTTTCTACAAGAATTAGGAATAGAGACCATGGTGTATACTACTAGCCGTGGCCTCATTTACAGACCCAATGTTATGCTTTTTTTTTACGCTTATACATTTTTACACTTTATCCCTTCACCCCTCTTTTTTCCCCTCCCCCTCCAATTTTTATACACTCCTTAGAGGTGAATGGTGGGTCCAATTGGGTCGAACTGACCACCATGTAAAAGGGGCCCAAGGCTGATTTTACACTGATGCACTGCGGTTTACCCGCACCATGAGTGCAAAGCAGTGTACCTTCGGCTTTCCTGCACTTTGCAATAGACTTCTATTATATTCTGCAGGTTTGGTGCACTTTCAGAAAGCTCACCAAACATGCAGGTAATTACAGAAGTCTATGGCTCCGTGCAGGTAACCCGAAGGTGCACTGCTCTGCATCTGTGGGTCAGTTTGAAAGCAGTCCAGTAACCACTGCAGAACAGATATGCACATATATACACTGTGGAGTAGATCCACAAAGAAATTACGCTGGCGTATCTACTGATACGCCGGCGTAATTTCAAAATTCCCGCATTGTATCTTTGTTTTGATTCCTCAAAACAAGATACGACGGCATCTCGGCTAGATCCGACAGGCGTACGTCTTCGTACGCCGTCGGATCTAAGATGCAATTTTTCGGCGTCCACTAGGTGGCGTTCCCGTCGTAATCCGCGTCGAGTATGCAAATGAGCTATTTCCGACGATCCACGAATGTACGAGCGTCCGTCGCATTTTTTTTACGTCGTTTCCGTTTGGCTTTTTCCGGCGTATAGTTAAAGCTGCTATATGGTGGCGTACTCAATGTTAAGTATGGTCGTCGTTCCCGCCTATAATTTTGAAAATTTTACGTTGTTTGCGTAAGTCGTCCGTGAATGGGGCTGGACGCCATTTACGTTCACGTCGAAACCAATGATGTCCTTGCAACGTCATTTGGAACAATGCACCCTGGGAGTTTTTACGGACGGCGCATGCGCAGTTCGTTCGGCGCGGGGAAGCGCTTCATTTAAATGAAACATGCCCCCTATCCGCCGGATTTTAATTCCGCGCCCTTACGCCGCGATAGATACGCTACGCCGCCGTAACTTACGGCGTGAATTCGTTGAGGATTCAAATCAAAGGAAAAGTAATTTACAGCGGGGTAGCGTATCTTACATACGCTGTGCCGATGTACAGGGAGTGCAGAATTATTAGGCAAATTAGTATTTTGACCACATCATCCTCTTTATGCATGTTGTCTTACTCCAAGCTGTATAGGCTCGAAAGCCTACTACCAATTAAGCATATTAGGTGTTGTGCATCTCTGTAATGAGAAGGGGTGTGGTCTAATGACATCAACACCCTATATCAGGTGTGCATAATTATTAGGCAACTTCCTTTCCTTTGGCAAAATGGGTCAAAAGAAGGACTTGACAGGCTCAGAAAAGTCAAAAATAGTGAGATATCTTGCAGAGGGATGCAGCACTCTTAAAATCGCAAAGCTTCTGAAGCGTGATCATCGAACAATCAAGCGTTTCATTCAAAATAGTCAACAGGGTCGCAAGAAGCGTGTGGAAAAACCAAGGCGCAAAATAACTGCCCATGAACTGAGAAAAGTCAAGCGTGCAGCTGCCAAGATGCCACTTGCCACCAGTTTGGCCATATTTCAGAGCTGCAACATTACTGGAGTGCCCAAAAGCACAAGGTGTGCAATACTCAGAGACATGGCCAAGGTAAGAAAGGCTGAAAGACGACCACCACTGAACAAGACACACAAGCTGAAACGTCAAGACTGGGCCAAGAAATATCTCAAGACTGATTTTTCTAAGGTTTTATGGACTGATGAAATGAGAGTGAGTCTTGATGGGCCAGATGGATGGGCCCATGGCTGGATTGGTAAAGGGCAGAGAGCTCCAGTCCGACTCAGACGCCAGCAAGGTGGAGGTGGAGTACTGGTTTGGGCTGGTATCATCAAAGATGAGCTTGTGGGGCCTTTTCGGGTTGAGGATGGAGTCAAGCTCAACTCCCAGTCCTACTGCCAGTTTCTGGAAGACACCTTCTTCAAGCAGTGGTACAGGAAGAAGTCTGCATCCTTCAAGAAAAACATGATTTTCATGCAGGACAATGCTCCATCACACGCGTCCAAGTACTCCACAGCGTGGCTGGCAAGAAAGGGTATAAAAGAAGAAAAACTAATGACATGGCCTCCTTGTTCACCTGATCTGAACCCCATTGAGAACCTGTGGTCCATCATCAAATGTGAGATTTACAAGGAGGGAAAACAGTACACCTCTCTGAACAGTGTCTGGGAGGCTGTGGTTGCTGCTGCACGCAATGTTGATGGTGAACAGATCAAAACACTGACAGAATCCATGGATGGCAGGCTGTTGAGTGTCCTTGCAAAGAAAGGTGGCTATATTGGTCACTGATTTGTTTTTGTTTTGTTTTTGAATGTCAGAAATGTATATTTGTGAATGTTGAGATGTTATATTGGTTTCACTGGTAAAAATAAATAATTGAAATGGGTATATATTTTTTTTTGTTAAGTTGCCTAATAATTATGCACAGTAATAGTCACCTGCACACACAGATATCACCCTAAAATAGCTAAAACTAAAAACAAACTAAAAACTACTTCCAAAAATATTCAGCTTTGATATTAATGAGTTTTTTGGGTTCATTGAGAACATGGTTGTTGTTCAATAATAAAATTAATCCTCAAAAATACAACTTGTCTAATAATTCTGCACTCCCTGTATGTGGATCTGCCCCAGAGATTTTAGTAATAAACTGACCTTTAATAACAGTATTCTATTCAATCCAGAGCAGGAGGTCGCGGGCCACGTCAGAGGGCTCCCCCGGGCCACTGTTTGGCCACCCCTGGCTTAATCCTATACAACATTTTTGGAGGGAGTTGTCAAGAGACCGCCAAGAAACCTTAAGGAGAAGATTTGTAAAGAAGAGTGGACCAAAATCCCTCCGGAGATGTATGCAAACCTTGTCACCAACTACAATCAACTTCTAACCTCTGTGCCTGCCAGGGTTTCACCACAAAGTACTAAGTCATGTTTTGCTTGGGGATCAAATACTTAATTTACTCACTGAACTACAACTTAATTTATATCATTTGTTGTATGTGTTTTTTCTGGATTTTTGTTTTTTGTTTATTCTTCTATCTTTATCTTTATGTAAAATACACCTATGATAAAAATTATAGACCCTTTATTTCTTGTGGTCAAACTTACAACATCTGCAGGGGATCAAATAATAATTTTCCCCACTGTAAAAATACCAGCAGCATTAGGATTAAAAATAGTTAATGTTGTTAGAGTACTTTGTTAAATGATAGTGTGAATACATTGCACCATTAGCTGTGTACCAATGACTAGCAGCTTTTACCATAAACATGAATCAGCTCAGCCAGAACTATGGGCCAGATTCACAGAGCAGATACGACGGCGTATCTCCTGATACGCCGTCGTATTGCTGTATAAAGTATGTCCGTCATTCCCGCGTTGAAATTTAAAAAATAACGTTGTTTGCGTAGGCCGTCCGGGAATACGGAATTACGCTACGCGCGTCGCCGTTCGAAAAAATGACGTCACTTCGCACAAAGCACTCCGGGATTTTGGAAACGGAGCATGCGCCCATTTAAATTGGCCCGCCTTGCGCTGGAGGCTGCCGGCGTAGGTTTTCACCGCAAGTGCTTGGTGAATCAGGCACTTGCGATGAAAAATTGTGGCGGTGTAACGTATCTACGATACGTTACGCCGCCGCTCATCTACGTGAATCTGGCCCTATATGATTTAATACTGCTCTTAATGCATTAAAATAACTAAGAAAAGAGTGATTGCATAAGTGGGCAATGCCATAAAATATGAAAGAGTGTCCCACAAAGGCCCATTTAATCTGAAATTTAACTTCTTTATATCCTGGCCTTGGGCATCTGGTCCTGCTGAGGAAAATGTCTACACTTGTAGGTACCTCGGCTAGATTTTTGCAGAATGTGTGAAAAGAGACATATATATTTTATTTAAATTGGAAGTAATTTTCTGCTTTTGGGTTTAGATTCTGTGGAGATTGTTAAAGGGTAAATCCCTTTTGTGTGAAAAATAGCAAATTAAAAAAATAATAGTAATTTTTTGCAAAATGTAATACAATATAATAACCTGGAAGCATTCTGTGCACAGGTGTACAGAATGCCCCCCATCCAGAAATGTAATGTCTTGCTTCAAAAAATCATATTTTATAAATTAACCACTTACAGACCACCCTCCATCGTTATACGTCTGTACTTTGAAGAGGGATATCGCTGTTATGGCAGCAGCTAGCTACCATAACCCCGGTATCCACTTCTTCAGAGCTCAGTCTGCTTTCAGATAAAAGTGGTCTCTGGGGGGGTTACACCACGAGATCCCTTTATTCAACGGTGGGAAAGGACTCTCACCGTTCTCTGTATTCAAGATGTCCTGTCATGCTTTTTTTCTATTACAAGGGATGTTTACATTCCTTGTAATAGGAATAAAAGGGACACAATTTTTTTTTAAAAAGAACAGTGTAAAAATAAAAAATTAAAGGTAAAATTAAATAGGAAAAAAAAATTAACATTTCCCGTCCGGCCGAGCTTGCGTGCAGAAGCATACGTGAGCAGCGCCCGCATATGAAAATGGTGTTCAAATCACACATGTAAGGTATAGCCACGATCGTTCGAGCAAGAGCAATAATTCTAGCCCTAACATGCAACCTGTATAATTTTTTAAACATTGCCTATGGAGATTTTTAAGGGTAAAAGTTTGTTGCCATTCCATGAGGGTGTTAGAAAAATATATATAGTGGCCCGGATTCAGAAAGAAATGCCTATCTTTAGGCGGGCGTAGCGTATCTCATATACGCTACGCCGCTGTAACTTTGAGAGGCAAGTCCCGTATTCAGAAAGAACTTGCGCTCGAAGTTACGGCGGCGTATCGTATATGGGCCGGCGTAAGCCCGCCTAATTCAAAATAGGCTGGTAGGGGGCATGTTGTATGGTAATTAATCATGACCCCATGTAATTGACGTTCCTTACGAATGGCGCATGCGCCATCCGTGAAATTATCCCAGTGCGCATGCTCCAAATTACGCCGCAAATAGTCAATGCCTTAGACGTGAACGTAACTTACGCACAGCCCTATTCACGTACGACTTACGCAAACAACGCAAAATTCTACGATGTCCCGACGTCCATACTTAACATTGGCTATGCCTCATATAGCAAGGGTAACTTTACGCCGAAAAAAGATGTACATGGACACAGACAAACAAACAAATATTTCTTCAGAATAACAAAAGGTAGGAATATGTAATAAAATGTGTTAAATTCCTTTCAATGTACATTGATCACCCAGATCTATTTAAAGCGGAGTTACTATTTTGGTTTAGCAACCAATTATTTGTAAATTCTTTGTAAGCTTCATTATTTTTACATTCTAAGGCAGGAACCAGGGCCCAAGTCCTGCGGGAACGTGTGGGAATGGAGTTCCTGCACTTCTTTCACAGCAGGAACTCAGTTCTCTTTGCAGGACTAGAGCAGCCGAGCCGCCCGAGCCAATCCTTCACTAAGCGGCGATGCCCAGCTCGAGTCACTGTCAGGGGCAGGGGAACCTTAGTAATTCGTTGTTACTGGCCGCTTCCTGTATATGGATTCATAGGGTAGTGTGCGGGTATTCTGTCACTTCCTCGATGCCGCAATGTCTCCTGGGAGCTTTTGTCATTGTTCACAGGAGACATTGCGGAGGTCTGCCGCAAGTTATGGATTTAGAAAAAAATTGCTTCTTTCTAAATCCCGCGATAACTGGCGGCAGACCTCCGCAATGTCTCCTGGGAACAATGACAAAAGCTCCCAGGAGACATTGCGGCATCGAGGAAGTGACGGAATACCTGCACACTACCCGATGAATCCATATACAGGAAGCGGCCAGTAACATAAAGGATTACTAAGGTACAGTGGATCGGAAAAAAAAAAACATGCGGTTTAGTAATTATGCATATGAAGCTATCATTTTTTTTTTTGGTGGGGGAGTGGATCTTGGGTGGAAGTTCCCACACTTTTTTCCCCAGGACTTGACCCCTGGCAGGAACACTTTGCATATAACCCAATGAGTAGCCAACACAACATAACAATGGCAAGTAAAGATCAACATTACAAAAAAGAAGAAAAACTGTGGGAAGTTAGGGTCTAGGTAGGATTAGGGCCTGGGTAGGATTTTCATTATCCTTAGTATCACATATGTGCAGGGCAACATAGGGTCCATGGCATTGGTATCCATGATAGGTAAATCATTGTCTATATCAATCATGGGTATAGTCTTTACTATTACTAGTACTTTGGAGTAGCATCAGATTGAAAATGCATCTCATGAACAGTAAGAAAGGTGAGGTTAGAAAGGGAACATAAGAAACTGTCAAAACAGGTGCCCAGGGTAGGCAGTGTGCCCAGGTGAGAAGGCATTGTACCCCTACCCATTAACCAAAAAAAGGAAAAACCACAGTACACAGTTTTTGACAATTCCTTTATTAAGAAATAAAAAAAAGTGTCCTGCGATGTCCATCCATCTTCATTCAAGGTGCAGACAGAAATTGATGAGGAAGACTAGAACAGCCGCACTCCAAAAAAGCGTTCCTTTTTAATAAAATAGGTCACAAAACTGACATGTCACAGCAGAGATTATAAAAACACAGCTGATGCGTTTCACACTGTCATACAGTGCTTAATCATGAGCTATGATTAAGCACTGTATGACAGTGTGAAACGCATCAGCTGTGTTTTTCTAATCTCCGCTGTGACATGTCAGTTTTGTCACCTATTTTATTAAAAGGGAACGCTTTTTTGGAGTGCGGCTGTCCTAGTCTTCCTCATCAATTTTTGCATTTCATTGCATTTCCGTCACCCAGGGTTTTGGATTTGGTGAGAGAGTTCTTTGGTCATCGGAGAGGTCACCCTTTTTCTCAAGGTGCAAACCCGAAAAATAGAAAAAAATAAGATAAATAAATCTGCCACCCTGGGAGGCGTCCCACTGACTGCTGTCTTTTCGCTATGACAGCTTATGTAGGCAAGGGCGGGGCTGCCTGCTGATGTACCTGGATGACCCCATTCCCTCTGATGGCACATAACGTCAGAAGGGGCAAATTCACTCAGGAATGACTGCCTGAAATAAATGCTGCACAAAGTGAGGCAGCTGATAAGAGAGAACTGTTTCTGGGACACCATAGATTTTTAAATGATTGCATCTGGATCTATCTTCTAGGTCCGCAATTTTGATCTTGAGCCAGGTTATATCATCTCGCTACCTCTAAACCATGGGAAACAAATGTTTGAATCACAAAACACACAAAACTATGTGATATATATTGATATAAATCATAAACTGTGTGGTATATGATGGTATATGTAAATCACTAATATACCAAAAAAAAACACAAGAGAGGTTGATAGCCACTAGAGGGCACTATATAGCACTCTCAAGTCCCTCAATAACATTGAAACAGTCATAATATTGATAATGAACATCAAAAAAATGTTTGGGTCATATCATTAGAGCAATAAATATTAACCAAATACAAATATATATAGACATATAAATAAAACAAATATTGTAGCAATAAAGTCCATAAATGTTTAACACATGAAATGCCAGACACCCGTGCTCTGTGCCAAGTTCCAAAATCAGTTGAAAACGTGTCCAAAGCAAAGTGATGTATCCTCCACCTTACTGTAGATTGGCTCCTTACCAAATCACCATGATCCCTTATGACAGGGGATCATAAACAGCATATAATAGGTAGTCACTCCCAGTCTTGCAATTCAGACAGATACGATCCTTAACATTGGGTCTCATCCACAAGTGATTAAACTTCACCAACATCAATGCCCACCATGTAAAAAACAATAACAGCTCCACATAGCGCTATAAATGATTAAAAAATATTTATTAAAAGTTATATTGCACTTACAAACATGCAGTAAAAAATGCCTCAAATCTGATGTTGTGGCCGGTACACAAATTCCCAGACACCCGTCCACTGGGGGAACGTTTGGAGCTCTTGGGTGACGACAGCACGCCGCTCCGCCCTACGTCCGTTTTATAAAATATTACTTCTTCCAGCCCCTGGAAGAAGTAATATTTTACGAAACGGACGTAGGGCGGAGCGGCGCACTGTGCAGACGCTAGAGGTCCGGCCATGTCAGCCAAAGCCTGGGACCCGCCACCATTTTGGTGTAGTCTCTTCCCAAGCCAGCACATGCGCAGCAGGGGATACCTTCTTTCACGGAATACAAATCTTGCTGCTACACTGGTAATTTCTGCAGCAGCATTGTCCATTTGCAGTGGCGCACCACCTCCGGTGGTTCCAGAGGTAGGGCCGGTGGATGACAGATGGGGCCCCAAATTAGGCATGGATTCTCTGCGTGCAGCAGAGCAGGTGGACTTTGCGGCTATCTTCATTGGCGGTAGCCACGCCCCTCCCCGGTTGCTGATTTGACCAGTTTTAAGGCTTGTATAGAAAAGGGTAATATCCACCACATTACAGGACATATGTGTAGTTCCGTAGCTTGTGTAGTTCTAAAGATATTGGCACCTGTATACATTTATAAGTGATTTTGTATTGATCAAGTATCTAGATGAATGAAAACAAATTAACCCAAGTATATAAACTTCCTTGTAAGAAAAGTCCCTCCAGGGCACCACTGAAAATAAAAGCCAGTAGTCACATATTTTACAAAATGTACTAAATTTACATCATTAAATCATGTGCAAGCAAAAATGCTGTTTTTTTATTTTTTATTTCTTGCACCTGATTAGGTGTTTCTTACAAAATAAAGCATCACAAAATTCACTAAGCTCTGTAGTCCACTACAAAGAGATGTCCAGAATTGAGCAAGTTTTATTAGTAAAATACATTACACAGCATTATCTTACAAGTGTCTTGATACATTTCACACTTTAATACAATTTAAAAGAAAGCATGCCAGTGCTAAAAACATCAAGGCCCTTTTAAGATGACTGCTGTATACAGTAGTCTTATTCAATTGACTCCCAGGCCATTTCTGGCATTTCTCTCATACATATAAAAATATGCATTTTTCTGTTAGAAAATTACTTAGAACCTCCAAACATTCAATAGTTTTAGACAGAGGCCCCAGAGAATAAAATGGTGGGTGTTGCAATTTTTGATTTCCCCTGATATTTGCACAGTGGTTTTTCAAATGCAAATTTTATTTAAAAATACACTTTAATTCATTTTAGTGAACACAAACACAATATACATTTTTCCCTGCTAAATTGTCATTCTTATTTTCTGTCTGTGTTCCAGTGACACTATTATGGCTGAATATTTTGGAAAAAATTGGGACTCATTTATGTCCGGTATCCATAAAGAATTCAGTTTAAAAGTCTGATAGGTAGATTCACATAGGGGCGCCTAAGTTTAGGGCGGCCTAGCCTAGCCATTTTAGGCTACACCGCCGTAAATTAGATAGGCTATTAGTGATTCTCAAACCACTTACCTGCTAATTTTCGGCGGCGTAGCCTAAAACGAGCGGGCGTAAGGGCGCCTAATTCAAATGACTGGGAGGCGGGCGTGTAGTATGGAAATGAGGCTTGACCTCACGTTTTTTGAAATTTTTTTACACTGCGCATGCGCCGGGCGACTACATTTCCCAGTACGCATTGCGGCTAAGTAGGCCGTACGGGCCTATTGATTTCGACGCGGACGTAAATGACGTAACTCCCAATTCGCGGACAACTTACGCAAACTACGTTAACATTCCGAAATTTGCAGTGGGAACGGCGGCCATACTTAACATTGGCTAGGCCACTAGAGCATAGCTCTAACTTTAGACGGCCTATCCCTTACGGAAACGACGTAATTCGACGGCGTAGGCCTGGCGTACGTTTGCGTTCGGTCGTGATTCGGCGTATCCCCTCATTTAAATAATCTACGCCGGCCGCAATGGAAGCACCATCTAGCGGCCAAAAGAAACATTGCAATCTAAGATAGAACGGCGCAAGCCGTCCTATCTTAGATATGTTTAAGTGTATCTCTGTTAGAGAATACACTTAAACATAGGTCGGCTTAGATTCAGAGTTAGGTCGGCTTATCTGTAGATAAGCCGGCCTAACTCTTTGTGAATCTACCTATGAGTTTCTAATTATATTAAAAATCACAGCAACTCTTTTGGTTTAAGAGGTCAGATATTCAGAACCTTGGGCCAGATTCACAAACGAGATACGACGGCGTATCTACTGATACGCTGTCGTATCTCTGTTTCTAACTATGCGACTGATTCATAGAATCAGTTACGCATAGCTAGCCCTAAGATCCGACAGGTGTAATGGACTTACAATGTCGGATCTTAGGATGCAGTACCGTGGCCGCCGCTGGGGGGAGTTCTCATCGTAAACCAGCGTCGGGTATGCAAATTAGCACTTACGGAGATCCACAAAGCTTTTTCCCTTTGTTAAGTCGCTGTAAGTGTTAGTTTGCCGTCGCAAAGATAGGGTACCTTTTACAAAGTGTAAAGTTAGTACACCATGTAAAAGTGTACCCGTCTTTCCCGTGTCGCTGTCAAATTTAAAAAAAAATAATAATTCCCGGCGCAACTCTTTTTTTCCCGACGCAACTTTTTTTTACCCGTCGCGATTCACAAAACCTCGGCGCATCGTAACTTCGCGCAAAGCACGTCGGGAAATTTGTGTCGGGAGCATGCGCAGTACGTCTGGCGCGGGAGCGCGCCTAATTTAAATGGGCCGGATTTAGGATACACCGCCGCAAATTTCCAGGTAAGTGCTTTGTGGATAGGGCACTAACTTGGAAAAATTGCGGCGGTGTAACTTAAATCGGAAAAGTTAAGTTGCGCCCGGGCTACGTGAATCTGGCCCCTTGATCCAGCTTTTAAAAAACAGTGGGAGCAGAATATGAAGTCTTTCTCTTAAACTATGATGACTCAACTAATAGGAGAGTACAACAAGAGACTGAATGAGATACACTGGATAGAATTCAAAACCAGCTCCAGCTATTCCTAACTGAACAGATTTGAGAGAGCATATTGAAAAGACTTATTGACAAAAGAAAAAAAAAGTTTTGAAGGGACATAATGGCTTTTGCTGAAAATACAGAGTATACAACTTCACAAAAATCACACGACACAGGAAATACCCTTATGGATGGCGCATGAGTTGGTAGATTGTGACCCACTATCTGTAGCCAAATTATTATGGTTCCACCCAAAAGACCGCAGATCACTAAGCAACCCAATCTACTGTCATTCCTTAGCTATTTGGGGCAGACTCAAAAGTAAGTTTGGCTTCCAATCTCCTCACAATCCGCTCATGTGATTCCTCCGCAACCCAGCCTTCTATCCTACCTGGACCTCCCCCTCGTCATTCCACAGGTGGTCCTCTGCTAACCTTATTTGAGCCCACAAGTTTACGACTCCTGATGCGTTTAAGTAATTCCCGACCTTCTGCGAATCCCATGGGATTTCCAATTCGGAAATTTTCCCCTATCTACAAATTAAGCATTTTGTCGCCTCCTGTCTCCTGAAGAAACACATCCCTACCCGCTTTGACAACATTTGAATCCACAAGCAAAAAAGACCCTCATGCTTGAGGTTTAATCTCAACTAGGGATGAGCTTTGTGTTCGATTCGAACGTATGTTCGACTCGAGCATTGTCTGTTCGTACGTTCGACGAATTTCGAACAAAATGGGTTGTTCCTGCATGCTTGGCCAATCACAGCGCGCAAAAAACAGGGTGGCTTTGGCCAATTATGGCTCAGGGGGTTTAGTACACGCCCCACACTATATAAGGCAGCCTGCAAGGCGGCCGCGTGTAGTGTGTTGCAGCGTTGTTAAAGAAAATAAGTCAGTTAGAGAGAGAGAGATAGAGAGAGAGAGACACAGTGGGCCAGATTCACAAAAGGGATACGACGGCGTATCTGCTGATACGCCATCGTATCCCTGTTTCTAACTATGCGACTGATTCATAGAATCAGTTACGCATAGATATCCCTAAGATCCGACAGGTGTAATAGTTTTACACTGTCGGATCTTAGCATGCAGTACTGCGGTCGCCGCTGGGGGGAGATCGCGTCGTAAACCAGCGTCGGGTATGCAAATTAGCACTTACGGCGATCCACAAAACATTTTCCCGTCGTTACGTCGCCGCAAGTGTTAGTTTGCCGTTGCAAAGATAGGGCACCTTTTACAAAGTGTAAAATTAGTACACCATGTAAAAGTATACCCGTCTTTCCTGCGTCACTTTTGATTTTTATTTTTTTTTTCATTTTCCCGGCGCAAGTCTTTTTTTCACGTTGGCGCGTTTTTTCACAAAACGTCGGCGCGTCGTAATTTCGCACAAAGCACGTCAGGAAATTTGCGTCGGGAGCATGCGCAGTACGTCAGGCGCGGGAGCGCGCCTAATTTAAATGGTACCCGCCCCATTTGAATTGGCCCGCCTTGCACCGGACGGATTTAGGATACAACTCCGCAAATTTCCAGGTAAGTGCTTTGTGGATCGGGCACTTAGCCAGAAAATTTGCAGCGGTGTAACCTAAATCGGTTACGTTGCGTTGCCCCCGGGCAACGTGAATCTGGCCCAGTGTCTTTTCTACCAGATAGATAGATAGATAGATAGAGCAGGCAGGCTAGTCAGTTTAGTTAAATTTACAGTGTGTAGAGGATATATATACATCCTAGGCGTTGTACATATATTTATACACTGCATAGCTTAGCTAGATAAGCTATTCCTATTTGTTAGGCAGTAGATTGTGCTAGCTGCAGTGCTCTAACGTGTTGTATTGCCTGTATGCTGTTTAGTTTACACCTAAACATAGTACTCAGTGTTAGTGGACGTGTGCTATTTAATTGCACATAAACGCAGTTGCTGTTAGTGCACGTGTGCTATTTAATTGCACATAAACGCATTAGCTGTTACTGCACGTGTGCTATTTAATTGCACATAAACACAGTTGCTGTTACTGCATGTGTGCTATTTAATTGCACATACACGCAGTTTCTGTTACTGCACGTGTGCTATTTAATTGCACATAAACGCAGTTGCTGTTACTGCACGTGTGCTATTTAATTGCACATAAACACATTAGCTATTACTACACGTGTGCTATTTATTTGCACATAAACGCAGTTGCTGTTACTGCACGTGGGCTATTTAATTGCACATAAACGCAGTTGCTGTTACTGCACGTGGGCTATTTAATTGCACATAAACGCAGTCGCTCTTACTGCACGTGTGCTGTTTTTTTGCCCATAAACGCAGTCGCTCTTACTGCACGTGTGCTGTTTTTTTGCCCATAAACGCAGTCGCTCTTACTGCACGTTTGCTGTTTTTTTGCCCATAAACGCAGGCGCTCTTACTGCACGTTTGCTGTTTTTTTGCCCATAAACGCAGTCGCTCTTACTGCACGTGGGCTGTTTTTTTGCCCATAAACACATTAGCTGTTACTGCACGTGGACTATTTAATTGCACATAAACGCAGTTGCTGTTACTGCACGTGGGCTATTTAATTGCACATAAACCCAGTTGCTGTTACTGCACGTGAGCTATTTAATTGCACATAAACGCATTTGCTCTTACTGCACTGTGCTATTTTTTTGCCCATAAACGCAGTCGCTCTTACTGCGCGTGTGCTGTTTTTTTGCCCATAAACGCAGTCGCTCTTACTGCACGTTTGCTGTTTTTTTGCCCATAAACGCAGTCTCTCTTACTGCACGTGTGCTGTTTTTTTGCACACAAACGCATTAGCTGTTACTGCACGTGGGCTATTTAATTGCCTCCCTGATCCTGCAAAGCCTGCGTAAGGATCCTCGTGTTTGTGGTATCAAGGAGAGGGATCATTACTGCCTGGCAACTCTCCTTGATCCATGTTACAAGAGTAAGGTTGCGGAGCTTATCTTGCCATCGCAGAGGGAGCAGAAGATGAAACATCTTCGGGAGGCCTTGCAGAAGGGTCTGTGCAACGCGTTCCCAGAACCTGGGGGATTACCAAATCCTGTTCCTGGACAACGTGTTGCTGAGGCTTCGGTGAGTCACAGAAGGAGTGGTGGAGAAGGTGGCCGTCTGACCGATGCATTCAGACAATTTTTTAGTCCGCAGCCCCTATGTATGGCCGGTTCCAGCAACCATCACCAGCGTTTGGTTTACATGGTGCGTGAATACCTAGGGGCAAGATCAGACTTGGACACCTTCCCCACCGAAAATCCTCTGGCTTACTGGGTCTTGAGGATGGATCACTGGCCAGAGCTTGCACAGTACGCAATTGAGCTACTGGCTTGCCCTGCATCCAGCGTTCTTTTAGAACGCACATTCAGTGCTGTTGGAGGCTTTGTGACCGATCACAGGCACCTGATGCTGATGTAACTGAATACTTTTTTTTAAATGACAGATCCCTTGGAGACTGCCTATGCTGATGCTGAGTGACTGTCCTGTTATGCTGCTGACTGAATATCCTTTTCCTCCTCACTGATCTTGCTGATAGCTAGTGAGAAAATGTTTGTTTCTGGGCTCCACCACCAGTGCCTAAGGCCCAATTTTTCTGCCCCTGTTTAACAGGGGCGTCTAATAACAATTTTTGATGCAATACTTTGCATTTGGCTCTTTGCTGCGCTCCAATTACAGTATCTGTGAGGGGTTGCAGTGTTGTGTTGTGCCTAAGGCCCAATTTTTATGTCCCTGTTTAACAGGGGCGTCTAATAACAATTTTTGATGCAATACTTTGCATGTGGCTCTTTGCTGTGCTCCAATTACATTATCTGTGAGGGGTTGCAGTGTTGTGACACCAGTGCCTAAGGCCCAATTTTTCTGCCCCTGTTCTAGTACTTTTCTTTGTTTGATTCTTTTCTAATTTGAGACCATTCTAGCTTTCTCCTACGTTATTATAGTGTCATGTTTATTTTCCTGTACTAAATACTCATCATTGTCAATGTAAACACCACAAATCTAGATGTGTTCTTTTAGGCAGCATTGATATAATAAGAAGCCACACATTGTTGAGTATCCAAAAATATTTATGGTATCACACTTAAAATGTGTCATTTTTATTTTTTCAAAAAATATCTTAATAGAAATTCTTTATTTTTTTTTTGTCATGAAATATATTTTTGCTTTGAAATACTTGTCTACATCTATTTTTTTACTATTATTTATTTATCTTTTATTTTTTTAAACCCTCCCCAGCACATCAATGAGATTCTTCAGTTTTTGGTCCACCTTTTGTTTTTTCTTTATAACCTTGTCTAAGGCGAGGTTTGTGTCCTCTATTTCTTCCCTGCTGGACATGATCTCCCCAATTAGGACCTGGGCACTGTAGGTGTCCAATCCGCCCCCAACAGCTCGAACACCTCCTGAAATTTGGAAAAAAAAAACATGTATTACAATTATGCAGGTCTACATGTGATACCTAAAGCTGTGCTGTATGACACTGACCTGATGTGGTGGCATTTTCCACTTCCTGCACATCCAGCGAGGGTGGGGCTTGGCTCTGTGTGGGGTTGGTCGGCTCCATTGCTGCAGCTTGATTGCGCCCTATGAGATTGTAAAAAAAGGCATACATGAATCAAAAAGATTAGAGGCCTGAAAGAGGAATATCAATCATTCTTGTTATAAAGTGTGGTACAATTGTCTGTTTTTACAATCCTTCTAAGCTTAACATAGGATTTTATCCATTACCAAAGCTGCTGCATTTCTCTAAATTTGGCTAAGTTTCCTACATGGAAAAACACCAAGTATCCACTGTATGACCTCTGTGTTGTGTGACACCCTAACTAGGTTGTTCTTGTGGCCAACACTCAGTGCCGATCCTGACCTCCCTGGGGCCCGAAGCAAAATGACATGGCACATTAAAAATGAGAAGCGGGGGGGGGGGGGGGCGCTGACGACAGAAGTTGAGAAAGTTGAGAAGTGGGGGGAGGGGGTGTTCTGCTGTCGGAAATGACATCTTACATTAAATTGAGAAGCAAGGGGTGCTGACTTCTTGCTTCTTCTCCCATGCAGCCAGCGAGTTGAGAAGCGGGGTGAGGGGGCAAAAATTACTTCTTATCAGGCGGGCCTCTAGTTATTTGGGGGGCCCTTCGCAGCTTTGCAGGGGCCCTAAGCGGCTTGCATAGTGAGCCTATAGGGCGGATCGGCCATGCCAACCATTGTGCTACTGAGTCCATATGTGTAATCAAACTGCTGTGCTGAGCATACTCTCCTTTTACTGTATATTGACTTAAGTTGGATTATTTAAATCTAGTTAATAACACATCTACATTAAATAAAAAATTGGGCTCACATAAAAAGATCTTAAATAGAATAAACAACCAATTATTATGCCCACAAACATTAACCTTGAGACATATATTCTTGAACTGTATATATACAGAACCTGAAATAAAAAGCACATGCCGCAAAATAATAAAAACAAATATTCAGAGTACACATGAAAATTACTTACGTCTTCTGATGACTCTTCGAATTCTCTCCATCTGGTCCGGCTCTCTGATTTTCAAATCTGACCATCTCTTGCGCAACTGCTCCCTGGACCTCTGCACCCAGAATTTTGCATGGATAGTCCTCCGTACCTTCTCCATGATCTGGGCCTTGACTTTATTGGGGTTCTTGTAAAGCCCCTTTTTGCAGTCGTAGTCCTCCTTTTTCAGAATAGCCACCATCTCAACCATCTCGTCGAAGGTCATGTTGGTGGCTTTGTACCTCCTGCTCCTCCTGGTGTGTAACAAACAAACAAAGAATGCAGCACACAGTAGGTAAATTGGTAATATCACTTTATAGTCTCAATGAGCATAAAAAGCGAAGATATAAGCACAGACTGATAAAAATGCAATTACATAACAATAAATGACATAAATGTAAATAAAGTTAAAACACAGTCCACAGTGAGTCCACAGAGGTAGTCTAATGATGGAAGAATTAAATGAAGAGTTAAATGAAGAGATGGCTGGGTGCACATCCAAACAGTAGGCAATATGTAATGTGGAAAGTAGGTACAGTACCTCTATGAGTGAACTTTCCAAAGTCCATACAGAGGAGCTGTGAAGCAATCGTGGGATGGAATCGATGGTTCAGGAGAGACACTATGCGGCGGGGAACGATCCACATCGCCGCAGTGTTGAGAGGTATAGATGTTGAGGAGGTATGGAAAAGTCCAGGTGACTATGGAGAGCCAATAGGGGTGGGATCCCCCTCACATCCACGATGTGGAGCGGCGGGGAAGCCCAGACACGGCGCTGCTGGAAAGATGATGCAGCCGCGTCAGCTATGGAGATGAAGGGCAGGACTTCCACAGCGTCACTGATGGGGGGAGGATACGGTGTCCGGACGCCGACCTCCTTCGATCATGTGACAGCAGTAGCCAATCAGAGGTGTGGACAACAGGCAATGTTAAGACACACACTAATGTCACTGTATATGATAACAGGACGTCGGTATGAATAGGAAAATACTATAGGTGCTCCGGTGGACATCTGTGGACATCAAGGGTGGTAGGGAAGAGCCGTGACTGACATGTTTTGCATCCCTGAAGCAAAGTCGAAGGAGGTCGGCGTCCGGACACTGTATCCTCCCCCCATCAGTGACGCTGTGGGAGTCCTGCCCTTCATCTCCATAGCTGACGCGGCTGCATCATCTTTCCAGCAGCGCCGTGTCTGGGTTTCCCTGCCGCTCCACATTGCGGATGTGAGGGGGATCCCACCCCTATCGACTCTCCATAGTCATCTGGACTTTTCCATACCTCCTCAACATCTATACCTCTCAACACTGCGGCGGTGTGGATCGTTCCCCGCCGCATAGTGTCTCTCCTGAACCCTCGATTCCATCCCACGATTGCTTCACAGCTCCTCTGTATGGACTTTGGAAAGTTCACTCGTAGAGGTACTGTAAATACTTTCCACATTACAGATTGCCTACTGTGTGGATGTGCACCCAGCCATCTCTTCATTTAACTCTTCATTTAATTCTTCCATCATTAGACTACCTCTGTGGACTCACTGTGGACTGTGTTTTAACTTTATTTACATTTATGTCATTTATTGTTATCAAATTGCATTTTTATCAGTCTGTGCTTATATCTTCGCTTTTTATGCTCATTGAGACTATAAAGTGATATTACTAATTTACGTACTGTGCGCTGCATTCTTTGTTTGTTTGTTCCTTTGCCCATTTCCAAGTGGTTGATAGCTGCACTGAGGTTTTTTATACTCATCATTATAGTACACTGTGTGTTACTATACCATGTGGTAGCGCCATTAGGGGGACTTTTTTGTATATTTTTTCCTCCTGGTGTGTGCCTGGCCTCTCTCCTGCCTGGTTGCAGCTTGCTGCCTCTCCTCCATCATGTCTTCAGACTCTTCACCGTCTTGCATTGACCGACTAAAAAGGGGCTTGGCAATCACTAGAACGCTCGTCATGGGCGGGGAAACGTGCAGAGCTTCTTACATGAGCAGTGTATAAAGGGATATTGCGTGAATGAGAACGCCGTTCACAGTCGGTAGAAAACGTCGGAAAAACGATCGTGCAGTACGACGATACAAAACTTGATTTTTGGACTTTATCAGTGGATGAGTTTGTGGGTTAGATATGGGAAGGAAGCTAAGGCTTGACTGACATTAGCTTTTTTTGCTTAATTTTGACTTTCAGGAATAATGGAGGCCTTCAGAGAACAGGATTTCTTCACAGAATTTGTTCAAAGGGGGCCCCGGATGGCAACCCCCCTTTTTTCTAGAATTTTTATTTCCCCCAAAAAATGTATTCAGCCAAGATCTGGCATTGTAATGCCCCCCCAACCCTAAAATAATCAACATATTATTGCCAGTTGCCACACAGCACATGCACTTTGGGGGGCCAAGCCTGTATGGACAGTCTCACAGGCCACCACCACTGGAACATCAGTGGCCTCATCAGGCACAAGTGTCATGTAGTTTGTTGATGGTCTCTTTAGGAAATTGTGCAATATGCAGGAGCAAAGTATGGCATGGTTTCGGATTCTACTTAACAAACCTACAGTCCTTATCATGTTTGCAATGCCTGTATACTGCTGTTCAAAGTATATAGGGCCAAAAGGTCTTGTCAGGGCCGATCCTCGCTATAGGCTCACTATGCAAGCCGCTTAGGGCTCCGCAAAGCTGTCTAGGGCCCCCAAATTACTAGAGGCCCCGCCTGGTGAGAAGTCATTTTCGCACCCTCACCCCGCTTCTAAACTCGCTGGCTGGCCTGAGTCATTTACGACAGCAGAACACCCCCTCCCCCCGTTTCTCAACTTTCTTTAATGTGACATGTCACTGTCGTCAGCGCACCACCCGATTCTCATTTTTAATGTGCCATGTCATTTTGCTTAGGGCCCCAGGGAGTTTAGGATTGGCACTGGGTCTTGTAATGACCTGGGGGGAGTGGTGGCGGGGAAACTCATGCTATTTTTTTCAATGATTTTTATCCATATTGCAGGGACCAAACATTACATTAAAGCCACAAGCAGTATTAAATTACTTTTTCTGAGAGTAATCTCATGTTGTGCAGGGACATTTCTAAACACGTGCCACTACTATAGACACCCAGCAGGTACGATATTTAAAGGAATTTTTGATTTTTTTTTTCACTTTAAGCATTATTAAAATAGCTGCTCCACAAAAAACTACAGTTTTTAAAAGTTTTTTTTTCCATTGATACATGTTCCCTGGGGCAAGACCCGGGTTATCAAAGACGTTTTCCAACAATAACTTGAATATTGGGCTTTAAAATGAGCACTTTTGAATTCGAACGTTCGAGTCCCATAGACTCAATGGGGTTCTAAATATTTGCGCGAACGTTCGGTCCGTTCGAAAGTTCTGGTGCGAACCGAACGCGGGTATGTTCGGCTCATCCCTAATCTCAACCATATATGCTCAACTTTTGGACCCACCATCTCATACGTCTATACCCTTTGGAGCTAAGTAGAAGAGAGATTTGGGTCTCCAACTGGACACCAAAGACTGGGCAGAGACCTAGGAGGCTACCAAGTCAGCGTCACAGAAAATAGTGGCGCTGGAAACAAATGATAAGGTTCTTATGCGCTGGTACCTGGTCCCTGCTCAGATTGCCAAACTTCTTCCCACTTATCCTCCCAAATGCTTACGTGGCTGTCCATTTTTTTTTGTTTAATCTCTCTTTATTCATTTTTTTTCTTTACATATAACATATAACATTTAACATGCCTTGACACTTAAAGGTAGATCAATACTACCTTCCTTTACTATATGGCGGTTTCTCCGAATCCTCCCAATAAAAAAAAAGAAAAAAAAAAGAGGAGGGGGGCCGAGGGGGAGGGGAGAGTGTAGAAAAGTGTTTGTGACTATAAAGAATGTATTAATATATATGTTTAACGGTCACCACCGTTTACGATATTCCCATTTCATCAACCACGACAGCTTATCTGACACTCCACAATCTAGCAGACATGATCCATCCCATTTCCCAGAATAACCGAGACACACGCTCTAGCTCTGGTTTCAAAATGTATGAACACTTTTAATGGTAACTTAGTTTTCTTATAACAGTTTTAGAAACCACGTGAACAATGAATCAACTCCACCCACACGTCACACAATGGGGCTTCAATCACATTCTTTTAGATAATGACATCCAGTTGAGCTAATCATTAGTCATCCCCCAGACGTCCCATCTCCGCATTTAGAGGGGTTAATTACTACAGCTTGACAAGTTCCCCTCACCTGTTACACAAAACACATTCCTTTTCTAAACATTATTGACATGCTAATTCCCTACCCCTGAAAGGAGACATCTGACCTTTCCGACTTAGTTAGCATCTCACAATGGAATGTCTAGGAGCAGCCCCAATTAACATCTCAAAAGCATGTGTCCTCACATTGAATGAAAACACTCCACTGACCTGGTGGGGTCAGAATAACCACTTGTAATATCTCAAGATATCCTGCAATATGAATTATCAGTTATTAGTCACCCTATGCCCAAAAGGGGCACAGGGTGACCCTACACCCAACAGTCGTTAGTGACGCTGGCACAGGAGTACCCCACATCCTTCAAAGGTCTCTGGGTGTCACGGGTCATTCCGTTACAATATGTATTCCTAGTGCTATATAATTGTGATATGTATTATGTTTCCTCTGTGCCTTCTTATACTTATTTATCTGTGATTCAGGTTTACCTCCCTTATTGAGGGGCAAACACACAGCAAAATATATATATATATATATATATATATATATATATATATATATATATATATATATTGTGTTTTAAATATTATGGGCCAGATCCACAAATGAATTACGCCGGCGTATCTATTGATACACCGCATAATTTCAAAGTTCCCGCGTCGTATCTTTGTTTTGTATCCACAAAACAAGATACGACGGAATGAGGGATCGATTCGATAGGCGTACGTCTTAGTACGCCGTCGGATCGTTGGTGTATATTTACGCTGGCCGCTAGGTGGCGTTTCCGTCGAATTTCGCGTTGAGTATGCAAATTAGCTAGATACGGCGATCCACTAACGTACGTCCGGCCGGCGCATTTTTTTACGTCGTTTGCGTTCGGCTTTTTCCGGCGTATAGTTACCCCTGCTATATGAGGCGTATCCTATGTTAAGTATGGCCGTCGTTCCCGCGTAAACATTTTTAAATGTTACGTTGTTTGCGTAAGTCGTTCACGAATAGGGCTTTGCGTAGAATGACGTCACCGTCGTAAACATTGGCTTGTTCCAGTTTAATTTCGAGCATGCGCACTGGGATACCCCCATGGACGGCGCATGCGCAGTTGAAAAAAAAATCATTTACGTCGGGTCAAGACGTATTTGCATAAAACACGCCCCCGTCACATCCATTTGAATGGCGCGCCCTTACGCCGCCAAAGATACACTACACTGCCGTAACTTACGGCGCGCATTCTTTGAGGATAAAAAAAAAAATAATAGGTTACGGCGGCGTAGTGTATCAGAGATACGTTACGCCCGACGGATGTATGCGCCGATGTACGTGGATCTGGCCCAATATTTATATGTAAAATAAAGAAAAACTGCGCTAATATGGAAATAGGTGCCAAGCTGCTACATACAAACAAACAAAGCCAGCAAGATGATAAACAAAAAATGTAGCGCTGACAAACTCAAAAATATATTGTACCAAGTAAGGTAACAACTCTCATTGTGTAAGAGCATATATGTAAACCATTGGCATGGATGAAAGTAGCTCAAACAGTGCTCAATATACAAAAAAAAAAAAGAAAAGAGTATTAAAGTCTATATTTTGAAGATGAGTGAACATCAATGGAGTGATTGGTGCAGGAAAACAGGTGAGCTGCTATCCAGTGATTAAGATGCAACAGGTGTACAAGTTGTCTGTAGAACCCCGTGAAGATCATAATCACATCAAGGTATGAAATGGGTAAAACACGCTTACCAGATGGTGTTGGACTCTACTACTGTACAGCAAAGAGTCAGCCAGACATTATGGTCTTTGGAAGCCGGGACCACTAAAAACCGGACTTAGATCATGTGCAGGACTGAAACTCCAATGGAATGGACAACAGGAACCAGCAGTGCTTGAATGATGTATTGCGTCAATGCCACAGGCTCTGAATACGATCTTTGGACCATCGATCAGGAGATGCAGGCAGAGGACGTAGCTAGAGCTCCAAAGAAGCCATAGGATGGATGATATAAAAATGGAAAAAGGAACACCAATAGTGCAGGTCAATTAAAACCAAAAGGTATATTTGTAAAAGTCATAAATATGACAAAGATAAAAGTGATCACGTTCAAGGGTAGCAATGTGGGGTGCTCAATGGCAATACTGGGTCGATGGTCCAAAGATCGTATTCAGAGCCTATGGCATTGACGCAATACATCATTCAAGCACTGCTGGTTCCTGTTGTCCATTCCATTGGAGTTTCAGTCCTGCACATGATCTAAGTCCGGTTTTTAGTGGTCCCGGCTTCCAAAGACCATAATGTCTGGCTGACTTTTTGCTGTACAGTAGTAGAGTCCAACACCATCTGGTAAGCGTGTTTTACCCATTTCATACCTTGATGTGATTGTGACCTTCACGGGGTTCTACAGACAACTTGTACACCTGTTGCATCTTAATCACTGGATAGCAGCTCACCTGTTTTCCTGCACCAATCACTCCATTGATGTTCACTCATCTTCAAAATATAGACTTTAATACTCTTTTTTTTGTTTTTTTGTATATTGAGCACTGTTTGAGCTACTTTCATCCATGCCAATGGTTTACATATATGCTCTTACACAATGAGAGTTGTTACCTTACTTGGTACTATATATTTTTGAGTTTGTTAGCGCTACATTTTTTGTTTATCAATATTTATATGTGTCTTCTTATTTATAATTGTCGTGTTACCTTCTAAATTATATGTGTTTTCGGATCTCCCGCCCCCCCCCAAAAAAACACACATTCTCCCCTCCCCCTCCCCCCCCTTAAAATAGGTGAGGAGGATCGTCAGCCACCTTCTCATATTCTTCTAGTGTCACATTCTCTACTTAGACATGCGACGAGCCAGAACCGCAGGGGAACACGTGAGGTGCACAGTGGGCCGATGAGAGACAGCAATAATACAGTTCATCGGTTTACTCACGGTTAGCAGAAAGCCTCCCTGGGCCGGTCTCACAGTGAAAGGGAAGACAGCACGAAATCCTCCGGGGCACGCTCTGCGATAGGGAAATGCCAGCCAAGATGGTGGTTGAGGTGCCCGTGATGACAGGGGTGTTTAGAGTGCTTGTGGCGGCTGGGTCCCTTGATGGTATTTGTCATGACGCCAGTACCGTTAATGGTGGTACAACCAGTTGTAGTAACAATGTTAAAGAATGAGGTAGACAGTGGTAGAATACAACTCACAACTTTTACTGTGTGGTTTTGGTTGCAGTACAAACATCCAGTTAGAATACAGTCTCTGGGTAAATAGAGGAATTCTGCTGATCCACTGCTAATAGGCTTTAGTAGGCCTGGACTCAGGCTGTGGTTCAGTATAATGCTTACTTGTTCCTGGTCTCTTTTGAATCCAGTGACATGGGTGAGGTTGCCGGTGGCTAAGAAATCCTTCACCTTTATACTCAAAGGTCTTTGCTGCCGATTAGTAGCTGTTATCCTTTGATTTTAGCAGTTCCAATTTGTCCCTTCTCTGGACTGACCTTCTCTCTCACCTTCACATTCTGCTTTTTCTCTGCACACTCACTTCCTGTACTGAACAACTGACCACAGATAAGCCTGAGCTGGGATAGATATCCCAGAGTGGTGCTATCCCCATCTTGTGGTGGGAAGTATGAAGCACACTTAACCAGCCTATGAACAGGGATACCACAGGTATAGCAATGCAAAATGACATGCAATATAGCAATGACAAAGAAGTAATACTTTTGCAGTTCCCACATGTCCTGAGTGGGACGCTGCATACCCCCATGGTAAAACGTGTGTCGACCTCGGCACACTTTTGACTCGATGTTGTGTCTTCCTGTAAGATATAAGAGAAAGGGAAAAGCATGCATGCATAGGAAATAACAATATAACCCCATTCTTGTACTTCTTGTATCTGCAAGTAAAATGGGTTAGGCAAACATATCTCAGGCAACAACGAAATGTGACAAAAGGTGACAAAAAGGGGTGTAGTTTTTTCCTCTGAAGACTGGTCATGTATGGCAAAACCAGAATAGTCCACGATGAGATGGAAAAAGGAAAACAAAACAAAAATAACATCTCAGGAGGCTCACAGGGTATGAGTCCGTTCCCTGGGCACAGAAAAATGTCAACAGACGAATATCACGGAGGCTCAGGTACGTGAAAGTCTATCTCCGGGTGCAGGCTTGAACGTTGCAAAACAGTAGGTAAGTAGTCCTTTTAAAAAGTCCTTTAAAGGAAATAAACATGATATCCCAAGTAAGTCTTCTTCTCACTCTGGAACTTCAGACGACGTAAGGATGCACTCAATGATGAGATGGCAGGGTTGGTAGTTGTCTTCCCGGCTGCTGCTGCAGGAAATCCTCAAAACGGACAGGTGGTCGTCCTCTTGTAGTTCTATCGGATCTTCTTAGCGGCTGAGTTTCTACAGGCCTTGTTTCAAGGGAACTTGGTGTCTCTTGAGCTGTAGTAGACACTTCTTGAGATAGCTCCTCTGGTTTAAGTTCGGTCGTATTGGTCTTGGCAGGCACTAAGATATTGAGCCATGGTGTAAGGAACCATTGTAAAGGATCAGAGTCTAATAATGCTTTTCCAAAAGACTGTAGTGGATTCTCTGAATCAGATGATTTTGTAGGCTCTGGTTCTATGGATTGTGTTTCCTCTTGGACAGCTTCTTCTTGAAGAGTTTCTTCTTGAGTACTTTCCTTGAGACATAACTTAAGGCGATTGCGATGTACTACACGTGATTTGTTTTCTTTAGTGATCTCATAAGTATCAGTCTCTGGATTGAGAATAGCTGTAATGGTGTAAGGTTCTCTCTCCCATTTGCTATCTAACTTGCTGGTGCGATGGTCGTTTTTTAACCATACCTGGTCACCAATTTTAAAAGGTTCTGCTTTGGCAGATTGGTTATAATCTTTTTGTTGCTTTTCATGAGCACGTTCCATGCGATGTTGAACAATTTCTTGTGCATCAATTAGACGTCTTTGGTGCTCACTCACCCAATCAGTCTTTGGTAGAGGGTTGATTGCATCAGGCACTTGTACGCCCAAAGTATGGTCAGCAGGTAGTTTACCTTGTCGGCCAAACATGAGATAGTAAGGTGTATACCCAGTAGAACAGTGAATGGTGTTATTGTAGGTGTACATTAATTGAGGCAATAGAGTAGGCCAATCACTTCTTGTAGCAGGTGGTACTGCTCTTAACATCTCAATTAAAGTTTGGTTCATTTTCTCACAGAGTCCATTCCCTTGGGGGTGGTAGGCTGTGGTCCTGATTTTCTGGCAATTGTGAAGTGTACACAGTTCTTTGAAGAGTTGCGACTCAAAGGCAGATCCCTGATCTGTAAGGATTCTTTCTGGGCATCCATATGGCAATAGGAAATGTTTCCAGAAGGCATCTGCAGTTGTTTTAGCGGTCAGGTCCTTGACAGGTACGGCTACAACAAATTTGGTATAATGATCAATGATGGTCATGGCGTATGTGTAACCTGAGCGACTTGGTTCCAGCTTCACATGGTCAATTGCAACTTTTTCTAGCGGTGTTCGGCTTACAATGGGGTGTAAGGGTGCTTTTTGGTCATGTTTTTCATTTCTTCCAACAGCACAGGTGGAACACTCTTGACACCACTTTTCAATGTCTCCTCTCATCCCAATCCAGTAGAATCTTCTACGGATGGTGGCTTCTGTCTTCTGCACGCCAAAATGTCCTGATTGATCATGATACATCTCAAGAATGATTCTTGCATCTCGGCGTGGTATTAAGATTTGGTATAGACGATCCGAGGTAATTGGGTCTAAAGTACTTCTTAATATTAGGCCCTTCTGTAGGAAGAGATGTTTTCTGTGTCTCCAAAGTTTTGAAAATTCTGGATCAGCATTTCTTCTACAAATTCTTTCAGGTGTTCTTCCGCTGGTGAAGAAATCTTGCAGTTCTCCCAACACTCTGCTTTCATTTTGCAGCTTGATCCACCTTTCTTTGTCCACTTGGGATCTTGGATCCACTTGTTGCTGAAGGTTAAGGACTTGTCTTCCTTTGATGGTGATAATGTCTTGTTGGGCAAAATTTTTGTAAAAAGCTGGCATTTCTACCTCTTCCCAAACATCTTCCTGTGTAATAGGGTCTTCTTGGGTAGGCAGACGGGATAATGCATCCGCATTTTCATTTGCTTTTCCTGTTCTGTATTTTATGGTGAAATTGTAGTTAGCTAGGCGTGAGGCCCATCTTTGTTCCAATGCTCCCAACTTGGCGGTATTCAGATGTGCTAGCGGGTTGTTATCTGTGAAGGCCACAAATGGTGTTGCGGCAAGGTAATCTTTAAATTTTTCTGTAACAGCCCACACGAGTGCGAGGAATTCCAATTTGAAGGAACTATAGTTTTGGTAATTTCTTTCAGTACCTTTAAGAGATCTACTAGCGTAGGAAATAACTCTTTCTTTTCCTTCCTGTACCTGCGACAGGACAGCTCCCAGACCTTTCTTACTAGCATCTGTGTAAAGATGAAATGGCTGCTGGTAATCTGGATAGCCTAGGATTGGTGGTTCTGTTAACTTCTTCTTTAGGAGCTGGAAGGAAATTTCTCTTTCTGTGTTCCATTCAACTGGTATTGGAGACTTTTGGTACCTCTTGGGATGTCCTCTCAGAAGTTCTAATATTGGCCCCGCAATTTGGGCAAAATGAGGAATAAAGCGTCTGTAGTATCCTGCGAAACTGAGAAAGCTCCTCACTTCTTTCACTGTAGTAGGAGTAGGCCAATTTCGGACTGCGGCTATCTTCTCTGGATCCGGTTTAACACCTTCAGAGCTTACAATATGCCCTAAGTATTTGACTTTTGTCTTCAGTAGATAGCACTTAGATGGTTTGACTTTGAGTCCATGTTTAATGAGGATTTGCAAAACTTCGGCCAAATGTTTCAAGTGATCTTCATAAGATTTGGAGTAGATGATGACATCATCTAAGTACAACAGGACGGTTTCAAAATTTTTGTGTCCTAAAAAATGCTCCATTAATCTTTGAAAGGTTCCGGGCGTATTGCAAAGTCCAAAAGGCATGCGGTTGAACTCAAATAGGCCCATCGGGGTGGTAAATGCAGTCTTCTCACGATCTTCAAGTGCCATGGGTACTTGCCAGTATCCACTGGTTAAATCAAGGGTAGAGAAGTAGGCTGAAGATCCTAAAGCTGTCAAAGATTCCTCTATGCGTGGTAAAGGGTAAGCATCCTTGTGGGTGATTTGGTAAATTTTTCTGTAATCCACACAGAATCTGATGTTACCATCCTTTTTACGGACAAGGACTAGAGGTGCAGCCCATGGACTATGGCTGTCTCTAATGACATTGGAGTCCTTCATCTCTTGGATCATTTGCTTTACGGATTGGTACATAGTTGGTGGTATAGGCCGATATCTTTCCTTAATCGGTGGGTGTGAACCTGTAGGAATGGAGTGCTTGATAATATCCACTTCCCCATAGTCTGTGGAATGCTTACTGAAGGCATGGTGAAGCTCCTTCACAATTTTTAGTACTCCCTCCATTTGGTTTGCTGGTGTGGAAGCATCTCCCACATGAAGTTCTTTCCACCAGAATGTGTTTACATTTTGGTCCGGTGGGTTCTGTCTCTTGGCAATTTGCTCTGTGGTAGCTGTAGCCACACTGATGACATCTTGAAAAGTGACTTGGATTAGCTGTGCAATAGGACAGTGTTTTGTTAGTGTTACACTGCTATCACTCAAGTTTAGGAGTCGTATAGGCACTTTACCTTCAGAGACGGTTACTAGGCTCCTTGCAGCTCTAACTAGAGGATAGTCTTCCAAAACAACAGGCTCTACCAGGGCTTGGTAGTCTTGACCTTGGATTCCGACTACAGCTCGGCACCACAAGAGAGTTTCGGTGTTGGGTTTGAGGATCACAGGTTGCTTATCCCGGATGCGGGCACAGCAAATTTCTCCTTTTTCGTTGGTGAATCTCTGTTGCGCATTTAGTACACGGATGGTTTGTTGGATCACCTTCTTAGAATCAGTAGAGGCAGTAGGCACTAACTGGTGCAAGGCTTCTAGCATCTCAACATAACAGTTCCTGAGGACATTCATTCCTAGGACTATTGGAGGGTTAGGGTTATTGTCTCTGACTTGTACCACAATAAGGCCTTGTCGAGGTAGTGTAGTTCCTCCTACTTGAATGGTAGGTTCCCAATAACCATGGACTGGTATGGGTTTGCCGTTACTGGCTATGAGACTCAGCCAGGATTCTGGAGGCTGGGTAAGCTGATTTTGATCCCAGTATTTTTCAAAGGCTGCTTGTTGGATGGTGGTGACTTGGGATCCGGTGTCAACTAGGGCAACAAAAGGAACTCCGTTTATTTGAAGTGCCACTTCAGGACGGGATCCAACGTATCTTGGCATCCAGTGGGGATCTTCTGGACCTATTGGTTCATCTCCCGAGGGGTGGTCCTTGGCCTCGGGGGCTTCCCGTTTTAACTGCCAGCAGGTTGCTTCTGTATGGCCTGGTTTGTGACAGTATGTGCAGATAGGCCGCTTAGGGGTACTAGTGTGATCAGGGGGGCATCCGCCAGAATTTCTGGAATAAGTCTCTCTAGAATTAGAGGGGAAGAGTCTTCTGGACACAGGTTTCTCATCCTCTGGCATTAATGGTTTCTCCCATTGTTCCAATTTTTGGTGGACTTTCTCCAGACTTTTAGTCAGAAAATGGACTTGCTCAGTCAAGGCAGCAACTGCGTCAGGAACTGGAGCTTGGGTTGCCTGACTGACTATAGGTAAAGACTTTACAGGGGTAACCAGCTGTGATACAGGTACTTCAACAGATCTAACAGGTTCTGTTGGTGGGCTTTTTCCCAGTATGCTGATAGCTAGTTCTTTGAAATCTAAGAAGGTAGCGCTTGGACGTTGGGCGGCTAACATTCTTAGTTGGCTCTTTAGATTGTCTGTATCGACGCCTTCAATAAATTGTTCTTTCAGGGTTTTGTCCTGATTTTCTGCCTCACGGGGGTCTACTTGGACAACAGCTCTAAGGGCTTCCTGCAAAGATAATGCAAAGTCTCTGAGTGACTCACCAGATTGCTGTCTCTTGCTGAAGAACCTCATCTTGACCTCTGACACGGTTCTGGGTTCAAAGGTGGTGTAGAGACGTTCAAAAATCTGCTCCATGGTCTTTCTCTCCGAGCTCGGCCAAGATTTCACTTCTCTGAGCGCAGCTCCTTCCAATTGCGCAAGAAGAATCTCCATCTGTTGCTCTGAGGATACAGGGTACAATCTGAACATAGCCAGAATTTTTTCTTTAAAGTCCCTTAAAGTATGAATTTCTCCAGAATATCGTGGGAACCAGGGGGCCCCAAAATAGTAAGGCATGGTTAAAGGCATTAAGCTTGGTGCTGCAGTGGTTGGTATTGCCCTGGGACTGACTGCGGCTGATGCAGGGGGTCCGCTGAGGCCAGGCTGCACGTCATCTTCTTGCACAGACGTGGTAACAGCAGGTGAGTTCTAGTTAGGTAAGTCAAATGCGTTTTTAGACACTTTTTGTGCGGTGTTGCTATGGGCAACCGCTGTCTTGCGGGTGTATGACCCTTTAAGAATTTAATGCCAGCTGAATACAATGCTGCAGCGATGTTGATTTTGGGTCTCTGGCAGAGTTCCAGCTATCAGTGCCCTTATAGTTAGTAGAGGCAACTGACAGGTTGCGATTACTGCTCGGACGGCAAGCAATGCGGTTATTTTCTCTTCTTTTGCTCGCATGCGAAGTCTCGCGACTTCTGGGGCGTGCATTTGTCACACTCTCCTCCCAGGATTGACACAGCAAAGGTAAGGAGGGCTGGCCGGACAATTTTGCATAAATGGGTGGCACCAAACTTTCCCGCTCTTCAGGGGGTGTCACTAACTTATCCACAGTGATGGCGCAGGAATTTTTGAACAAGAAGGTCTCCGGCAGCCATTTTAAGTGAATGGAAACAGTCAATTCAAATACCGCAAGCAGTTTTGTTAACACACAAACGTCCGATTTTCTCACTATGGATGCTGCGATTTTTATGCTGATAACTGGGATAACGCTCCCATGCAACATTTAAACAGTTTAAACAGTTATGTGGCCCCACACAGCCTGCAATAAGTAAATAGTCTCTCAATAAAGCAAAGGGGCTTATTCTGATGCGACAGTCTTTTAGATAAGGCGCAGGGGTAAAAAATCCTGTTTGTGACGCCAAATTTTTATGCGACGAGCCAGAACCGCAGGGGAACACGTGAGGTGCACGGTGGGCCGATGAGAGACAGCAATAATACAGTTCATCGGTTTACTCACGGTTAGCAGAAAGCCTCCCTGGGCCGGTCGCACAGTGAAAGGGAAGACAGCACGAAATCCTCCGGGGCACGCTCTGCGATAGGGAAACGCCAGCCAAGATGGTGGTTGAGGTGCCCGTGATGACAGGGGTGTTTAGAGTGCTTGTGGCGGCTGGGTCCCTTGATGGTATTTGTCATGACGCCAGTACCGTTAATGGTGGTACAACCAGTTGTAGTAACAATGTTAAAGAATGAGGTAGACAGTGGTAGAATACAACTCACAACTTTTACTGTGTGGTTTTGGTTGCAGTACAAACATCCAGTTAGAATACAGTCTCTGGGTAAATAGAGGAATTCTGCTGATCCACTGCTAATAGGCTTTAGTAGGCCTGGACTCAGGCTGTGGTTTAGTATAATGCTTACTTGTTCCTGGTCTCTTTTGAATCCAGTGACATGGGTGAGGTTGCCGGTGGCTAAGAAATCCTTCACCTTTATACTCAAAGGTCTTTGCTGCCGATTAGTGGCTGTTATCCTTTGATTTTAGCAGTTCCAATTTGTCCCTTCTCTGGACTGACCTTCTCTCTCACCTTCACATTCTGCTTTTTCTTTGCACACTCACTTCCTGTACTGAACAACTGACCACAGATAAGCCTGAGCTGGGATAGATATCCCAGAGTGGTGCTATCCCCATCTTGTGGTGGGAAGTATGAAGCACACTTAACCAGCCTATGAACAGGGATACCACAGGTATAGCAATGCAAAATGACATGCAATATAGCAATGACAAAGAAGTAATACTTTTGCAGTTCCCACATGTCCTGAGTGGGACGCTGCAGACATATTAACAAAACATACACATTAAAAATAAAAGCTGTGGATTGTTCCCATCTTTCTTTTTTATAGTTCCTATCTCCTTTTCCGAGCTTCATAAGGGCCCTTTCACACGAAGGTACCGTATGTCCGCATTTTCATCCATCCGTTGCGGATGAAAACGGGACATACATGGGTCCCTATGTGATTACAGGTGTCAGCGGATGACCATCCGCTGACACCCGTAATTTGTCCGCCTCCGCAAAGATCCGTATTTGCGGACGGAAGAAAACCCTATTTTTCTTCCGTCTGCCGGATCGGATCGGATGAACACGGACATACGGTACGTGTTCATCCGATTCCCCATAGGGGAGAGCGGAGGAAAGACAGGGCGGTCCCTGCACAGTGTGCGGGGACCGCCCTGTCAGCTGCCAGCTCAGCGGGGATTTTACGGAGGATCACCGCTGAGCTTTGCGGACACACAGAGGCGGATTATTACTGATCCGCCCCGTGTGAAAGGGCCCTTAGGCTTTTGGTTTTATCCGTCTATTTCTTGGTTATGATTTTCCCAGATTTCGCAGATTTTTTTTAATTTCTCCTGTTCATGCCTGATGTTATGTATGCAGTTTACCGGAAGTCGGAAAGGATGCAGCAGTTCCAAAATAAATTGAAAAGTATGCTTTACACAGGTTGATGGTGGCTTCACATGTGGACTCTCTGATCAGAAGTGCATTCTTTGATCAAAAGTGCGAGTTAAAAACCAGGATTTGGCTATCATTTGCTTCTGCTTGCAGATTTGTTTTTTCCCCTCTTTTTCTCTGACACTTTTTAAACAGCTTTTTTTTCTTTTTCCTTTCTGCTAATTAAGGGGAGGGTTTAATTGTTCACAGGTGTGTGTTTATTCACAGGTCTTCACAGGTGAGTATTAAAGTGGCTGTACAAGCTCCCAGAGGAGCTGGCTCCCAGTTGATGGTGGCTTCACATGTGGACTCTCTGATCAGAAGTGCATTCTTTGATCAAAAGTGCGAGTTAAAAACCAGGATTTGGCTATCATTTGCTTCTGCTTGCAGATTTGTTTTTTCCCCTCTTTTTCTCTGACACTTTTTAAACAGCTTTTTTTTCTTTTTCCTTTCTGCTAATTAAGGGGAGGGTTTAATTGTTCACAGGTGTGTGTTTATTCACAGGTCTTCACAGGTGAGTATTAAAGTGGCTGTACAAGCTCCCAGAGGAGCTGGCTCCCAGTTGATGGTGGCTTCACATGTGGACTCTCTGATCAGAAGTGCATTCTTTGATCAAAAGTGCGAGTTAAAAACCAGGAGTTTGAAACAGGAGGTAAGACAGGAGTCTTCATTATTTTTTTCAATCACTGATCCAGAACAAGCTTGCAGCTAATAAAGTTGGAACTCTTGCTATATAGATTCAGCGGTGCAGCAGACGCTCTCATCTTAGTCTGCTCACCCCAGGGATAGTGAGAGCAGGACGCTCTCAAACGAGTCGGCTCTCCCCAGGGATAGTGCAGTCAGGCAGGGTCCACCACACCCCCCTAGCCAATTGATCCAGGGTTGCACCGATCGCCGTTAAGGGGTCAGGAAGGAATTTTATCCCCCGATCGCTGCAGATTGGCACAGCACGCCTGGGGTTTTTCGCCTTCCTCTGGACCAATCGGGGAGAGAAGACTCAACGAGTGACGGCTCACTTGGACAGTCTTCCACCCATCACGTCCGGCGTCTCGCGGCTCTTCCCGCATCCGCGCCAGACCAGGCCTCATTCGCGGCCGCCGCAATTAGGAAAGACTGATGACAATGTGACTGGCGACAATGGCTAATCTGCGATACTCTGCGCACTCTATTCGGGGTCTGAGACAATTCGCAACAGCATTACCAGCCGTCACCAAAAAGGCCTTAAAAATAGAGCAACTTTTGAGATTCGATCGACGATCGACCATCAAAAATTTTAACTATTTAACCCAGCTCGAGCACATATCATGTGCTTTGATCAACACAAGATCGGCAGTAAAACACCGATTAGAAATCCACGATTTCTTACTACAAAACGATCTAGACTGCCTCTTTATTACAGAAAGCTGGCTCTCAGACGACTGCAACACCATTCTCGGAGAATTGGTGCCAGAAAACTATCGCATTATAACGGAAAACAGAATAGGGCAAAGAGGAGGAGGCCTGGCGGTGATCCACAAGAATCGCATTACAATCACTAAGCCAGCCCTTCAAAATCCTCTTCCATTCATGGAAACCCTTACTCTTCAACTTCAAACTTCCCCCCAGGAGACTGTTCACATTCTCCTCTGCTATAGGCCACCTGGGCCAAAATCGCAGTTTTTGCCATCATTAACGGAGTTTATATCCACTTATACCCTTAACAGCAAACACCTTTTGCTGCTCGGGGACTTTAATCTGTGGGCCAACTCCGCACAGGATCCCATTGCGGACGCCTGCATTGATCACCTGGAGGGATTAGGGCTACAGCAACTTATATGCGGGCCAACACATGCTTCAGGTCACACACTCAACCTAATTTTCAGACAAAATCTGAAAATAAGCATTTTAGAAAATGAACCATTGCCATGGACAGACCACCATGCAATTAATTTCATAATCTCCAAAATTCCCCCAGTGATAAAAGCACCCAAGCCGGTGACAATACACTGGGCTAGATCTCAGAAGAAGCTCCATTCGGAACTCTTCAAATCTACCTTGGGAAACAGAATCAAAACAATCCATCCACATCAAACAGCCGCAGATACACTGGATGCCATAAACGCAGCCCTGCTACAGTCAGCCGATTTAGTAGCACCGAAACGCAAAGCCTGCATCCGAAAAAGAAAGTCCGGCTGGTTCAACAACCAGCTGTCGCTTCTGAAGCAAGAGCGCAGAAGGGCGGAAGCCGCCTGGAAAAGAAGTCCTGCAGAGGATAACCTCATCATCTACAAGGCAATAACAACACGATATCATAAAGAAATCTTCAAAGCCAAGAAACATCATTTTTCTTTGGCGATTAACAGCGCCCTAAACCGCCCCCGCGAACTCTTCAAGATGGTCACCCAGACCATGAACCCAGGATGTCTTGAAGTCCCCAACTCAGACACCCAAGAGTTCTGCAATGAACTATCGGATTTCTTCATCAACAAAATTGAAAGAATCCGGGAAAGCATCATGCAAAACAATACCCCCCTCAACCCCACCGTGAATCAACCACAAAACACCCACAGAAACGCTCTACAATCAACAAAGTTCACTCTGGAACCGATCTCCATCGATACCACAAAAAATATCATTGGTGCTTTGCGGAACAGCACATCGCCCAATGATATCATCCCCACCAAACTGCTGAAGGAATGTGCCGACATCCTGGCACCACCCATCACACAGCTTATAAACCAGTCATTTAAGGAAGGCACAGTGCCATCCCTGTTGAAAGAGGGCACAATCCAGCCCATCTTGAAAAAACCTAACCTGGATCCCAAGGACCCAACTCACCGCCGTCCCATAACAGGCCTAAAGGTTCTCTCCAAGATAATGGAGAAAGTAGTGGTACAACAGCTGCAACAGCATCTAGATACCCACAATCTACTGGATCCATTACAATCAGGCTTCCGTCCCGGACACGGGACAGAAACGGCCTTACTCAAAATATGGGACGATGCCCTCGAGGCCGCAGACGAAGGAGAATCTTGTCTCCTGATTCTGCTGGACCTAAGCGCAGCCTTTGACACGGTAGACCACAAACTGTTACTGATGCGACTAGCCAAGGTAGCAGAAGTCGCAGAAGGTGATTTACCATGGTTTTCTTCCTTTCTTGAAAACCGATCACAAACAGTTAAATTGGGTTGTTTCACGTCGGAAAAGCGCACGGTGTCATGTGGAGTCCCCCAAGGATCCCCCCTGTCACCGGTGCTTTTCAACATCTATCTTCGCCCTCTCTTTGATATTATCAGTAGCCAAGAACTACTCTATCACTCTTATGCAGACGATACGCAACTGTATTTTCGCATCTGCAACAAAAAGGATCATCATCTCAGTTTAGAGAAATGTCTCTCTTTGATAGAAAACTGGATGACTAAGAGTTATCTTAAACTCAACAGTTCAAAAACAGAACTCCTTATGTTTCACGCCAGCCGAAAGAGTCAACTGGCAACAACCTGGACACCCCCGCCCATTCTGGGCCAAATCATCACCCCTAGCTCCAAAGTCAAAAGTCTCGGGGTCATCTTCGACACCTTCATGACAATGGACGCACAAATAGGGTCAGTAGTCAGCGGAGCGCACCATCTGTTGCGCCTACTACGCAGACTTATTCCATTTATCCCCAAAGAAGACGTAGCAGTCGTGGTGGGAACAATCGTGAATTCCAGACTGGACTATGCAAATGCCCTTTACCTCGGACTCCCAAAGTACCAAATCTCTCGTCTGCAAGTCGTACAGAATACGGCCGCCAGACTTGTGACTGGGAAAAAAAAATGGGAATCAATCTCACCTTCGTTGAGAACCCTTCACTGGCTGCCAGTAAAAGACAGAATTGCATTTAAAGCACTCTGCCTGACACATAAGTGCATCCATGGGAAGGCTCCGCAATATCTTTGCGACAAGATAGAACCTCACAATTCGAATCGCGTTCTGCGATCCACCGACCAAAATCTGGTCAGGGTACCAAAAACCAAATACAAGTCCAAAGGAGAAAGAAGGTTTGCTTTTCAGGGTCCTAGACTATGGAACGCTTTACCAACCAGCATTCGGTTGGAGGAAAACCACCTGACTTTCAGAAGACGAATCAAAACTCTGCTCTTTTGATGTCATGAGACACGAACAACTAGCGCCCAGAAGCGATTCAGTTCGCATGCGCCGCGCTTTATAAGTTTTTCATTCATTCATTCATTCATACAAGGGTGATGTCACAGCACAACGGGAATCTAACAGTGGAAGAGGTGAAAGTAATCCTCCTCCTACCATGACCACACCTGCAAGGACAGGACGCTTTACAGACGTGTTGTTGATGGAGGACATGCAGAGCTTTTTAAGTCCTATGCATCACCCACACCCTCAGAGAACGACAGGTAGCAGACTACCTCGCCTTAACTGCAGATATCGACACTCTGAGGAGCGATAAACCCCTTGACTACTGGGTGTGCAGGCTTGACCTGTGGCCTGAGCTATCCCAATTTGCAATAGAACTTCTGGCCTGCCCCGCTGCAAGTGTCCTTTCAGAAAGGACCTTCAGTGCAGCAGGAGGTATTGTCACTGAGAAGAGAAGTCGCCTAGGTCAAAAAAGTCTAGATTGCCTCACCTTTATTAAGATGAATGAGGCATGGATCCCGAAGGGACTGACAGTGGGCGATACATTTGACCAAAGGCCTGATGAGATGAGCTTCCTTGGGCTAAAAATGGTCGACACGCTGCTGTATTTTATCTCTGCATGCCGGATGACTTGCGTGACCAACTAGGGTTCAAGCCACAATGTTTTAGTGCACTTTCTGCCTGGAAAACAAATTTTTTTGTTTCAATTCCCCTTCGTGATCGTTACCTTGTTGTGGTGAAGGGGCTTGCGTATCACAATGAAGAGATCACCTCTATGAGTATGTTGGCAATGGCAATGTTGGCTCTGCGGAGCTGGGTATTTTTTGGCCGCGTTAATGAACGCTCATGCACAATGGCTATAAGCTCATGCGTCCTTTTGCGGAGGTGACAAACCTGGTCAGTCAAACCCAAGGCAACATCATCGACCTCATCCCATATGCGATTTTTCTGGAGTGTGCCCCGTGAAGAGTGCTGGATTAGGCCGTAGATGAGCATGAAGAGGAAGAGTTGTGCTCACTATCACCACCAGAAGCAGCCTTGTCGTCATCGATTGCTGGACTTGCGGCAACGCACAGTGAGTGAGTGAGTGAGTAACTTATATAGCGCAGCAACATGTGAACTGAATCGCCTCTGGACGCTCGTTGTCCCTTTCTCCTTTGTCCTCAAAAGAGATGGGGTTTGATCCTTCTCCTAAAGGCCAAGTGATTCTCCTACAACCGAATGCTGGTTGGTAAAGCGTTCCATAGTCTAGGTCCTTGGACCGCAAATCTTCTTTCTGAGAGAGAGGAGTCTGAAGAAGAGAAGTCAGAGGAGGAAGGTGGCTTTGAGGAAGTGGAAGACCAACCATAGCAGGCGTCCCAGGGGGCTTGTTGTCACCTTTCAGGGACCCTTGGTGTTGAACGTGGCTGGGTGGAGGAAGAGACATTCAATGATGTCAGTGAGGACAAGGAACGGGACATGGCTAGCTTGGTATCCAACCTTGTGTAAATGGGGAGTTTGCGGTTGTGCAAATGGACTGTTTGTGGTTGTTTGCTGTAGGTTAAACGGGGAGTTTGGTCTGTCAGAGTTTGCTCTGTCACTGTGAACCCTAACCCTAACCCTGTTACAGACAGGGTTAGGGTTACAGACAGGGTTACAGATAGGGTTAGGGTTAGGGTTACAGACAGGGTTAGGGTTACAGATAGGGTTAGGGTTACAGACAGGGTTAGGGTTAGGGTTACAGACTGTAACCCTAACCCTAACCCTATCTGTAACCCTAACCCTGTCTGTAACCCTAACGCTAACCCTATCTGTAACCCTAACCCTGTCTGTAACCCTAACCCTAAACCCATCTGTAACCCTAACCCTAACCCTGTCTGTAACCCTAACCCTAACCCTATCTGTAACCCTAACCCTAACTCTGTCTGTAACCCTAACCCTAACCCTTACACTACCTGATCGATACAACATCATACCTGATGTTTTAAAGCACATTATTCCAAACAATTTGTGAATGTTAGGTGATTTTTGCCCTTTATGGATTAAAAACGGACTCTGCGACAACTACGTAATTTTCCATGGGAGTTTTGCCATGGATCCCCCTCCGGCATGCCACAGTGCAGGTGGTAGTCCCCTTAAAACAACTTTTCCATCACAATTGTGGTCAGAAAGAGTCCCTGTGTGTTTTAAAATTTCCCTGCCCATTGAAGTCTATGGCGGTTCGCCCGTTCACGAACATTTGCGGAAGTTCGTGTTCGCCGTTCGCAAACCGAAAATTTTAGATTCGCGCCATCACTAATGAGGAGCAGCGCTAGCAGCACATTACTAAATGACCTAGTGCTAAATATATACTACATATACATAAAACATAACAAATAACAATATAACAATAAATGACGTGCTACAAAACTTGGTTGTTCACTGGAAACCAGCTCCACAAATAGCAGGTGTTTCAGTGCTTCAATCCCCAATGAGCCAATTATTCCTCCAGTGTTCCCACAAATTAATAAAAAGTGATCCCCCTTCAGATACCCCACTCACCAAAGACAGTAGATCTTCAGCTTCTTAGTCTGGGATCATGTAAAGCAGAAATCAATATGTCTGGGTATTGAATGGTTCCTCTCATAAGAGCTTCTACAAATACTTGATAGTAGGAAGGATATATCATACTCCACCGATGGATAAAGAGAAAAGAAGAATCATAGTGAAATTCCGCTGGGCGATCACCGCAAGGATAGCGTGTGTTCCACGGAGGCAGGAAATTGCGTCACTGGTGTTCCGCGAACCGGAAGGTACGTTGATGCGTTTCGCCCCTCCTCCAGGGCGTCATCAATGGACATTACATCCGGTTCACATTGAATCTATTTATACCCAAAGGAGAAAACTTCCTGAGGGGAGGATATAAGGACCAATCATGATCAGTGTGTGAACACACCAACTTCCTCCTAATACATCATCCCCTGTTTGCCAAAGGATATAAAACTTTAATAACAGAAGCACAAAACACCAACAGTTTAGCTTCAATAATACAAAACATTTAAAAACATGTGCATATACAATAAGTTAGGAACTTATATTGAAATAGGAACTTATATTAAAAATGGAACACCAAAGAATCATGTACCACTTGGAAATTGAGAAAATAAAATAAAAATACGAAACACTGATCATAATCGGTCCTTCTATGCTCCCCTCATGGAGGAGTTTTCTCCCCTGGATGTGATGTCCATTGATGACGCCCTGGAGGAGGGGCAAAACGTGCATACGTAACTTCCTGTCCATGGCAAACTAGTGACGCAATTTCCTGCCCCCGTGGAACGCACGCTATTTCTAGCAGCGATCGCAGACGTTTTTCTCTGAAAGCCTGTTTTTTGCCATTAATCTTGTAAGTAGCACTCATATGCGCATGCTATTGATGCCCAGTGGAATTTCACTATGAATCTTCTCTTTATCCATCAGTGGAGTATGATATATCCTTCCTACTATCAAGTATTTGTAGGAGCTCTTATGAGGAACAATTCAATACCCAGATATATTGATTTCTGCTTTACATGATCCCAGACTTAGAAGCTGAGGATCTACTATCTTTGGTGAGTGGGGTCTCCAAAGAGGGATCACTTTTTATTTATTTGTGGGAACACTGGAGGAATAATTGTCTCATTGAGGATTGTAGCACTGAAACACCTGCTATCATGGGCGTCCGCTCCATAGGGCAAGGGGGGGCAATTGACCCCCCCTGGAAAATCCAGAAGGTGCTGAAGAGTCTCGCGGCTGTCTAAGCGGTCCCGGGCCAGATGTCACACAGACACAGCAAGCAGAGTGAAGCCGCCTGCCCCTCCAGTGTTTATGTGCACACAGGGGGAGGGAACCTGCTGTGTCCCGGCCGTGCTGATGGCTGATCTGAGGTACTGAATGGGACGGGGGGAGGGGTGGTCCGTCTGTGCTGAAGGGGGGGTCTGTGCTGAATGGAGGGGTCTGTGCGGAATGGGGTGGCTGTGCTGAAGAGGGGGTCCATCTGTGCTGAATGGAGGGGTCTGTGCAGAATGGGGGGTCTGTGCTGAATGGAGGGGTCTGTGATGAAGGGGGGGTCTGTGCTAAAGGGGGGTCTGTACATTCTCTAGGCTATATTTATATGGGCATGGAGTGAAGCTGAATTATCTCAAGAGATATTTCACACTGCCAAATGGCCGCGTTATCGGTAAAGTGCCGCTTTACCATCGTTTTAGCTGCGCTATTCGGCCACTAGCTGGGCGCTTTTAACCCCTGCTAGTGTTTAAAGAAAGGGTTAAATATGTAGCGGAAATCGCCCCCCCCCTTGCAAAAATATCAGCGGACACCCATGCCTGCTATTATTGATATATTGTTATTTGTTATGTTTTATTTATATATATTTGTTGGCACATATGTAGTATATATTTAGCACTAGGTCATTAAGTAATGTGCTGCTAGTGCTGCTCCTCATCTGTTTACTATATTTGAAGTTTTAGCACTTTTTGTGCAGCATCTGCAGTCTCTTACTCACTGAAAGCTATTTTCTCTTGGACAAAGTAAAACAATATGAATGCCCATGGAAACCATGGGTAGATCACTATCTCCCTTCTCACTTCCATAAAACACTACTGTCCCCATAAACCCCTTTACTTATGTTACTAGGAACCATTGGACAAGATACCTAATTCTCTCTCCTACCTCACCCCCCAGGACCTACCCTTACTTCCTTCATTTCCCTTGCCCCCTTCCCTACCTCCCCTCTAGCTTTGCTCTATATTTTCTTTATATATTCTCCCTTCTTCTTCAGCTTATGCAGCCTCAGCCTATTGTGGACTACCCCAAACTGTGGCAGCTTGTCCAAACGATAACATGAATCAGACGATAGCTGCACCTAATGTCACACAAAATGTATTCCATTTATTAGTTTTAAATACAACCTATATTGTTCCCCCAAACTGTCCAGCCCAATACCCCTATCTACATACCCCCAATGTTATTTGTTGCTTATTGAAAATCATATTGCAATACAATTTATATATGTTTAGGTGTACTGAGGGGTGATCCCCCACCTCCTATGTATGACTTAGCTGAACAGTTGGGGTTAACCACACTCCTATATATATTGTTACACAACACCGATCACATGTTTATCATCTGTTATGGATGCTTTTCTTTCCAAACTAATATGGGCTGCATCCCTATGCAACTGGCGTGCTATTATGCACTTTGTATTCTATGAGCATTCGGTACTTGTTTGTTATCTTATTGTCTCTGTACAAATAAAACATTTTGAACACAAAAATACAGATATAGATGAAACCGTAATCAAGGCTATATAAGAGCAACAATGGAACTTTCAATGATACACAAGCTGTTACTTCAGAAGCTTCTTCTCATTCTTTTACCTTTTCTTAAAGACCAAGCAAATGGAACATACTACGCAAATTTAAAAAACGTCTTTGCAGCGAAGAATCACAAGGACACGCACACAAGAAATGAACAATTGAACAATCACATCTGTCACACGTGTCTCTTCTTTCTCTTTGGTGGCAGGTAACACAGGTGGTGGTGTAAACACTCTCTCTGGTCTCACTAATGTATCTGATGTTCAACACACTACCCATACTCATAACAGTTCAATCTCGCACAATGCGCTTTATGATGAGGATTTTTTAGAGTGAAATATCCCCTCTTAGAATCACCATATCCACATCACAATGACTCACATCTTCCTTCCCCTGAGGCTTCTGTAACAAGAAGCACTGAACTCACTGTTGTAAATCTTTCACAGTACACACTTTTAGGTGATGAACTTTCAGTCCTGTCAAAAGTTTTAAGTTTCTACCCCGATAATAACATTGACACATTTGAGATGATTAAGGATAAACAGCTTCTTGCACTAAAACTCTGTACACCAAAAAAAGTGTCATGTCCACGAATGTGGAGAATAAACAGGACCTTGCGGGCCTGGATACTCTCAGTTCCATTCTTGATGAGCAAGATCCCAGTGTATCCAACACTTATCTGGAAGTCAATGAACTACTAGAGTGCCTTGATAAAGATGATTTCCCTATTGTCCCCCTGACTAACACCAAAGCATTTCCTCCACTCTGCCTAAACTTGAAGCCTTTGTCAAGTTAACCATCAATGAGATAAAAAAATTTTAACTAAAAAAAGTTGAAGGTAACTTTACTCCCAAAGAAAGACAAGCACACCCGACAGAACCTCAATATAATAAGTAAGCCCTCAGACAAGAGAGGCAATATCACTTTTTTTTTTAAAAACAGTATGTTGGCATGTGCTAAAGCACTAAGCAAACTGTTGGTTCTATATAAATCCTGTATAATAATAATAATGTTCAACAAAATCTTACACAACAAACAATGGTACCGACCTATCAGTAGTACCTTAATTGATAAATTCCATAATTAATTTTTCCATACTCACAGTCTCTGCATACCTACATGGTGTGATTGATAAGACTCAATGGGAGTTTATCCATACAACATTTCTTTGTCCCTGTATTTTATGCCCTACCTAATTTCCACAAATAAATAAATCACCCCCCAGGGCATCCAATCATTCCAGGAAATGGCTCTCTCATGGAGAATCGAAGTATAGTGATAGAGAAGTACATAAGACCTTTTGTTGTGAGCTTCCCAACATACATACGAGACACTATTCATTTACTTCAAACCTTAGAAGGCTTGTACATACCTCAAACAACTCATATAGTCGCCATAGACATTGAGGCACTGTACAACTCAATTCTACATGATAGAGGCCTGACACGTATAACATGAGTTCAGTCCCAGAGTAGCTCCCACAATAGATCCATGACTCTTCGAGTCACTAAATTTAATTCTTCACCAAAACTACTTTTCTTTCAACGGTTCCCACTTTCTCCAGGTACAGGGGAGTGGCCATGGGTACATGTTGTGCCCCCTCCTATGCAAACCTGTACCTGGGGGAATGGGAATGTATGCTTTTGGACTCTGACAAACTGGTTTGTTAAATGGATCATGTGTTTAAATTAAACAACATTTTTTAATCTAAATATTTTTTGCACATTGATGTGGGAGTGCGTAGAGTGCTGTTTGCCTAGATAATACATTTATGTCAGTTGTTCACAAGAATTTTAACACTTTATGGATCATGTGTTTATTTGGTACATATACATAGATGATGTGTTTGCACTCTGAGATGATTCACTTGACCTTTTACACAAATTTTGAGGGCACTCAACATAAATTATAATAACCTAAAAGTTATGATGAATGGTATCATGGACTCCATATCCTTTCATTATGTGGAGATACATAAGGACAGTGGCAGCTATTTAACCAGCACCCTATACCATAAACCAGTGGTTCTCAACCTTATCCTCAACTACCCCCAACAGGTCATGTTTTGGGAATTTCTCATAGTTAAAATAGCTGTCCAAAATACCAAGCCATTGACTCTGATTTAAATCACATGTGCACGATAAAGGAAGATCTGCAAACATGGTCTGTTAGGGATACTTGAGGACAGGGTTGAAAACCACTGCCATAAACCAACATCCGGCAATTCAATACTTAAAGCGGTGGTTCACCCTCCATAGCAGCATTTTAGCATAAAAGGAGGCATAGTAGCACGAGCTACAGTATGCCTGTCTTGATTTTTTTATCCCCGTACTCACAGTGCAATCCTACATTGAAGATTCCGTCTCCCCGCGGGGAATGGGCGTTCCTATCCAGACGGAGGATGATTGACGGCCGGCTCTGGCACATCACGCTCCCCGAAGACAGCCGGAGTAGGTCTCGGCTCTTCACGGCGCTATACGGCGATCTGCGCACAGACTATGTGCAAGCGTCGTGAAGAGCCAAGCCTATTTCGGCTATTTCCGGAGAAGCGTGACGTGCCAGAGCCGGCCGTCAATCATCCTCCGTCTGGATAGGAACGCCCATTCCCCGTGGGGAGACGAAATCTTCAAAGTAGGATTGCACTGTGAGTACGGGGATAAAAAAATCAAGACAGGCATACTGTAGCTCGCGCTACTATGCCTCATTGTATGCTAGAAGAATTTTTTTTTTTTTTTTTTTTGTTTATAGGGTGAACCCCCGCTTTAATGACAATAGTTTTCATGCCAGACACCTAGTTAAATCCATACCGTACAGCCAGTACTTATGATTGAGGTGTAACTGTTCTGAAAATAGCTCCTTCAAACAATAAGCAATTAAGCTGAGAGGAAGACATTTAGCACAGAGATACTTACCTGCATGTCTAAAAAAAACATACAAAAAAGCCATTTATAAGACAGGCAAGGATCTCTTGTTCAGCCAGAAAAAAAAGTAAACAAAAATAAAAACAACCTGACTTGTATTATTACCTGATACTCAAACCAACAACTACAAATCAACAAGATTGTAAAAAAATATTGGCACTTGATAACAATTGATCCCAATCTAGGACTGTTTGTCCCAGACACACATAGTTTTACATTCAGACGTGCCAAGTCCATTAGGGATAATCTTGTACAGAGCTAGGAGAGACCCATGCAAACATCTGGGCACATATGAGGGCTGCAATTATTGTCGCTACATCTATAAATGCACCATCTTACCCAATGGAGGTACACCCTGAAACACTGTGCTAATTGTAAAACCAGAGTGGTGGTTTACCTTCTCATGTGTGAATGTACTGGATTCTATGTAAGTAAAACTAAATTGGAATTAAGAAGAAGGGCCTATCGGCACATCTCCAGCATGAAATCCTGTAATATACAGTAGAGCTTCCACTTGGGTGTCATGCAGTGGCGGCCCGTCCATAGGGGGCGCCTGGGCGCCGCCCCCCCACCCCAAAGCCATTAACAAAAGAAAATGAAAAAAAAAATGAAAAAAAAAAAATTTTTTTTGCCCTTTAAGAAAAAAAAGGTCCTTTAAAGTGTTCGGGGTGGGCTCTGGGCGCCGGGAACAGTGCAATATTAAGGCATAGGCATCATTGAAACGTCCTGCCAATGCTGCAGCAAGACGTTTCATTTGCAAGTTTTTTTTTTAGCTCTGTGGCGCTGTGTCTCTCCAGCCCCTCACATTGGTTCCTTCTGCACTGCTAGGAAATGAGCAGTGCTTTTCCCGGGCGGGCGGCTGTGTCACTTTCAGTTTCAGTTCTCTGGCTCCAGGACATGGAGGTAAGTAAAATATTCTTATTAAAACCCTTTATTTATTCTTTTAACCCAGTGTCTGTCCAGTGTCTACTCCATCCACATAGAGCAGCACCTTTTGCTGGATGTATTGTTAGCTTGTGATGGAGAGTGGAGAGTGGAGAGTGGAGGGGGGGGGGCATGCTTCACCCGATCTGTGCTGGAGCCTTTATTACACACATCTCCTGTGTGTGAAGGCTCCCTGCTCTGCGACCTACAGCCATGCTTTACAAGTCTCTTATATCTGTCTCTCTCTGTCCCTCAGTCTCTCTCTCTCTCTCTCTCTCTCTCTCTCTCTCTCTCTCTCTGTCCCTCAGTCTCTCTCTCTCTCTGTCCCTCAGTCTCTCTCTCTCTCTCTCTCTGTCCCTCAGTCTCTCTCTCTGTCCATCAGTCTCTCTCTCTCTCTCTGTCCCTCAGTCTCTCTCTCTCTGTCCCTCTCTCTGTCTGTGTCTGTCCCTCTGTCTCTCTCTCTCTCTCTCTCTCTCTCTCTCTCTCTGTCCCTCAGTCTCTCTCTCTCTCTCTGTCCCTCAGTCTCTCTCTCTCTGTCCCTCTCTCTGTCTGTGTCTGTCCCTCTGTCTCTCTCTCTGTCCCTCTGTCTCTCTCTCTGTCTCTATCTATCTATCTATCTATCTATCTATCTATCTATCTGATTATCTATCTAATTATCTGTCTGATTATCTATCTGATTATCTATCTGATTATCTATCTATCTATCTATCTATCTATCTATCTATCTATCTATCTATCTATCTATCTATCTATCTATCTATCTATCTATTTATCTATCTATCTAATTATCTGTCTGACTATCTATCTATCTATCTATCTTATTATATGTCTGATTATCTATCTATCTATCTATCTATCTATCTATCTATCTATCTATCTATCTATCTATCTATCTATCTATCTATCTATCTATCTATCTATCTATCTATTTATCTGTCTGACTATCTATCTATCTATCTATCTATCTATCTATCTATCTATCTATCTATCTATCTATCTATCTATCTATCTATCTATCTATCTATCTGATTATCTATCTAATTATCTGTCTGATTATCTATCTATCTATCTATCTATCTATCTATCTATCTATCTATCTATCTATCTATCTATCTATCTATCTATCTATCTATCTATCTATCTATTTATCTGTCTGACTATCTATCTATCTATCTATCTATCTATCTATCTATCTATCTATCTATCTATCTAATTATCTGTCTGACTATCTATATATCTATCTATCTATCTATCTATCTATCTATCTATCTAATTATCTGTCTGATTATCTATCTATCTATCTATCTATCTATCTATCTATCTATCTATCTATCTATCTATCTAATTATCTGTCTGATTATCTATCTATCTGATTATCTATCTAATTATCTGTCTGATTATCTATCTAATTATCTATCTATCTATCTATCTATCTATCTATCTATCTATCTAATTATCTGTCTGATTATCTATCTATCTGATTATCTATCTAATTATCTGTCTGATTATCTATCTAATTATCTATCTATCTATCTATCTATCTATCTATCTATCTATCTATCTATCTATCTATCTATCTATCTATCTATCTATCTATCTATCTGTCTAATTATCTATCTATCTATCTAATTATCTATCTATCTAATTGTCTGACTATCTATCTATATAATTGTCTGACTGACTATCTATCTATCTATCTATCTATCTATCTAATTATCTATCTATCTATCTATCTATCTATCTGTCTATCTATCTATCTATCTAATTATCTGTCAGATATATAGATATATAGTCAGACAGATGATTAGATAGATAGATAATCAGATAGATAGATAGATATTCAATATATCTATCTGATTATCTATCTATCTATCTATCTATCTATCTATCTATCTATCTATCTATCTATCTATCTATCTAATTATCTGTCAGATATATAGATAGATAATCAGACAGATAATTAGATAGATAGATAGATTGATTGATTATCTATCTATCTGATTATCTATCTATCTATCTATCTATCTATCTATCTGATTATCTATCTATATGTCTGATTATCTATCTATCTATCTATCTATCTATCTATCTATCTATCTATCTATCTATCTATCTATCTATCTATCTAATTATCTGTCAGATATATAGATAGATAATCAGACAGATAATTAGATAGATAGATAATCAGATAGATAGATAATCAATCTATCTATCTATCTATCTATCTATCTATCTGATTATCTATCTATCTGTCTGATTATCTATCTATCTATCTATCTATCTATCTATCTATCTATCTATCTATCTATCTATCTAATTATCTGTCAGATATATAGATAGATAATCAGACCGATAATTAGATAGATAGATAGATTGATTATCTATCTATCTGATTATCTATCTATCTATCTGATTATCTATCTATCTATCTATCTGATTATCTATCTATCTGTCTGATTATCTATCTATCTATCTATCTATCTATCTATCTATCTATCTATCTATCTATCTATCTATCTATCTATCTATCTATCTATCTATCTATCTATCTATCTCTTTATCTGTCCTATCCAATCTATCCCTCTGTCTAAATGCAGGTCACATTGTCTGTGAGTGACATGGGGGGGGGGGGGGGGTTGGGGTTTTGTTTGCGCCCCCCAAAAAAAATGGAGCACCAGCCGCCACTGGTGTCATGTTGTGAATTGCCATGGAGGGCATTTCCCCTGCATTCTGATCCTCAATTGGATCCACCCAAGCTAATGTGGGGGAGACTGAAACAAGCGTATCCTTCAGTGCAAGCTTTGGTAAATTATGTAAATAAAATGCCACCACCCTACCCGGTTTGAATAAAGCTATATCCTTCAAACTCCTTCTGAAGGGGATGGGAGAGGTAAATTATTGGAATGTCCCTGACGTTTATGGGCCATGAACCATCATTCCATATGTGCCATAGCTCTTCTATCCACTCTAACTTAGGCAGTCCCAAATACCAGTATTCCCTTTTTTGAGCTATATAACAACATGATTGAGTTTTAACCCCATACCTTTTATACTGGGCACAGCCCTGTGCTTCATGTGTTTATTTGTTTGATCTTTCTATGTAATTGTTTATGACATGTAATAACTTTAAACACGTATATCACATTTTGCTATAATGTTCCTGTATACTACATTACAGCACCCACATGGTGGGATATGTATATAATGCTGAGCAGAATATGCTGCAATATGTATTGTGTTGTTCTGAAGCCTTCTCTCACCGCCTTCAACTGTGTACGTTTGCACTCCTTTTCCATCCTTTTAGAATGATTGGACTGCATTGTCATGTCCTATTTGGTCATCCAACGTACGGGGGCTGTGCATCCCTTTGTATTCCCGTATTGAGATGTAATAGCCAGTCCTGTGGCCTTTGTGATGAGCGGATCGTTTTTCATCTGTGGCTTGGTTGTCGCCATGGAGCCACCCCTCCCATGGCTCTGGGCCGCCACCATGAATCTCCGAACTGAAAGAATGCTTGTTGGTAGCCCGAAGGTGTAGCATGATATCATGCCCCAGGCGTGGCCACATGGCACACCTCTGGTTCACGGGGGTGCCTTGAGCCGCCCCCTCCTGGGTTGATTGGATTTCCTATGTCTGGAATCCATCCTTCCTCCTCTGATTGGCCCCTTTTAAATCTAGGGCTGCCTTTATATAAGCTTGAGCCATGCTTGGCTTTAGTGCTGTTCTGGCAGCCTAGCTGCATGAACACCGCTCATCTGTGCTGTATGTGGGTACTGACAAGATTCTGCTAGAAGATGAGCATCTTGCTCCCCTACTTAGAATTTATGTCTGTTAGGCTCTGTATTTTCTTTGCTTTTTTTTTTCTTAGTGGCTCTGTATGCCTACCCTACATGACTGAAACATAGCTGGCTATTTCCAACTCACTGCTGTTTCCATTTGTGGATGACACTCATACACATATCAGCTTCAGTGCTATTCCTGTTTGAGCATTCTATATGTAAGTTCATGGCATCTATTCATAATTTTTTAAATATAGTAATTTACTTTTTGACTCATGACCACTATATATAAATCTTTTATATGCAGCCCTGCTGAGGTCTATATGACGTTGCCTTGGTTCTATCCTGGTGCTTGACAGGCCGGATAATAGCAGTCCTCTCCTTCTGACTGGGTGCCTTTCAAGGCAGTATTAAATTTCCTTGTGCTTTAATCCTTTTTGGCTTGTTCTTTGGAGGCGGTATATATGCAGCCCAGTCAGTAACTGTATAATTTGTGCACCATGTGGATGTGTGTCTATATGTGATGATATATGTCAACTCACTGCTGCTTTTATATTGTAGAATACCTTTATACATGAGCATCCTTGAAGAAGACTTCAAACTCCTACTTTTGAAAACATGTTGGATGTCTCACTATTGCTTTCTGTTTAAGGTTTTGTCAGCTTAATTCCTGCGTTGTGTCTATATTTGTATACAAGCCTTCCATGTTTAGCAAAGTTTTATCTTGATATGTAATAGAGCATCATTATTTTATATTTTATGTTTTTGGAGATTTCTTTGTCTGCAATGCCTACAATAGTCCACATCCAATTGGAGGGTATTCTTTCTCTGCCCAGATTGGAATGATGACACTCACAGATCTCTACCATATATTTTTTCTAAACACAATATAATACCCACTTTTTGGTCAAATATAAAAGATGATGTTGCGCTGAGTAAATAGATACCAAATATGTATTGCTTTAAAATTTCACAAAACAAACTATGGTGCATTAAATTATTCATAAGTAGTGTTGCTCACGAATATTCGCATTGCGAATATTCGTTACGAATATGGCATATTCGAATATTCGCGAATAACTCGAATTTCGCGGCCAAAATTCGCTATTCCGAATATTCGTATTTTTTCAAATTTATTTTTAAAACAGATCACATCCTAGTGATCTCCATCGACGTCTAAAAGCATTGCTGGTATGATTAGAGACCCTGGGCCGAGTAGCTAAGCTGAGGCGATCCTTTTATGTTGCCGAATATTCGCGAATACTTTCTCCGCCCTTCTTTTGCATCAGAGCCAATCAGAGTTCTCCTACCACAGTTGTCATAGGAGAGAGTGGAGTGTTTCTGTGAGTTTTTCCAGTGTATCACATCTTCAAAGAATTTTCCATCTTTTGTCCCGTGTCATCATTTGCATTTCACCTCTTTAATGAGAATAATAACTGTTTAACATAAAGACATTTAAGAGATGTCAACGTAAACGGTTTACTTGGCTTTTTTTTAACTCAACAGAATCAGGGGCCGCAGTGTGCGGTTGATCTTTACCTAACTCAATACAGGTCAGTCTAGAGGAGAGATCTGTATTTTCCAAATCTATGGTTATTCAATATTTATTAAACTAATCAATATACAAATTGGTCAAAGTAAACCCTCAAATCTATATAATAATGTATTTATTTTATTAATACCTTGTTGTTAGTTGCAGGGTCCATTACGTAAAACCACACTTTTTCCAAAGGGCAGGTGAAATTGAATGTTTCAAAATTTCGCAATCAATTTCGCATTCGCATTAGCGAAATTTCGCCAAAAATTTTTTTTTGATAAAATATCACGAATATTCGATTTTAGCGAATATTTCACGAATATTCGTCTATATATTCGTGATATATCGCGAAATCGAATATGGCGTATTCCGCTCAACACTATTTATAAGCATCGCTTTAAAACCCTTTATGGGTTACCAGTTTGGAGTTATACAGAAGGTCTGGCACTAGAATTATTGCTCTTGTTCTGACATTCATAGCCATATCTCAAATGTGTGGTGCAATCGCCATTTACATATGCATGCAGGAGCTACGTATTTATTCACATTTGTATGTGAGCACTGGAGGGTTGGGGTGCTTTAAAAAAAATATATTTTATTTAAAATTTTTATTTTTACACTGTACCTTTAATTCTTTTTTTGGATCAACGTCATTGCTATCACAAGGGATGAACAACATCCTCAAATCTCTCCTCTGGCCTCCAAAGCATATGATCAAACTAAGATTGGTTTGATCAGATGATGAGAAGCCGGTAACGACTAGTATACAAACAAACCGAAGACGGAAGTGACAAAATTCTCATTGCTTCCAGTTCCGGTTTGTTTGTATACTAGCCGTTACCGGCTTGAAATCATCTGATTGAACCAATATCAGTTTGATCAGATGCTTTGGAAACCGGAGGTGACAAAATCCTCATTGCTTCCAGTTTCTGACATCATTGAAGAGGGACTTCTGTTCTTTCAACTCTTTGCAATGAATGCGATCTGACAGGTCTCATTGGTACTGGGATCCCCAATGGGACAGGAGAGTCCAGTAAAGGTAGCAGTGGCTGGAGGGGGTGACTACAATCTCTGTCACCTCCTCAAATGGTGATAGTACAGTGTGTGCATCCTTTATCAGCAGCCATTGACGTGGAGTTACCAGTTTGGAGTTACACAGAAGGTCCGGCACTAGAATTATTGCTCTTGCTCTGATATTCATGGCCATACCTCAAATGTGTGATACAATCGCCATTTACATATGGGACGGGAGAGTTCAGTAAATGCAGCAGTGGTGGGAGAGGGTGACCCCTTCCACCTCCTTTAAAAGTGATTGAGCAGCTGTATAGCCACTTTTACAACAAGAGAACCGGTAGCAGAAAGTAACAGTACCAGAATCATAGCTGTAGCTGCAGCCATTAACCTGGTATAACCACTTAAACTCAAGACCGTTTAAATACAGCCTAATAGCAGGAAGTGGTTAAACAAATAAAACTTTCTGGATTATGAAAATCCTTGGTATTGGACCATCTTTATTTGCATCCCAGATTTACTGTATTTGAGTAGACAGAGGTCCACGAGGGAAGTGTATTTTATTCAGCAGGCTACCTTAATTGAACTATGGTAGACGAGTTAGGCTACATTCATTGCTTACCTGACATGGCAGTGAGTCCATTTCTCCAAATTACAGCAAGAATTTAGGTGGGCAAAGTGGCCTGTTTGGGCCTGTTCATGGACTGCTAAGGCATAGTAATCTGGATGAGAGTGCAGGGAAAAACTTTGTAATTTGATCATACCTCTTACTTCAGGTGCCAGTTGTGTTGAAATTAAGTTGCAAAAGATATGCTTACCTTTTGCAGAATTAAGTGGAGAGATCTGATGATTCATTGTTTGTCCAGGGTGAGTGGTGCTAGGTGAGGTCTCTTAGAAAACCCACATTTTGAGGTCTGCCCAAAGCTTCATGTATTCTGGATATTTTGAAAATTGACTTATCCACCTGAGAAAGTAGAGAGGTGAATACATTTAGTGCAGCTTCTTGAACAGAAGTTATATTGTGTGGCATCTAACAGTGGAGTCATGGACTGACAATTTGGAGTAATTAATAAAAAAGTAGTGTAAGATCTGCAAATTGTCTGCAAATATTCACATCTGCAATCTGCTGATCGGCTATGTGCAATCACAGTCCAGAGCTCTTGTGTTGGTTAACAACACCGAGCTATGAATGAAGGGAGCAATCTGTCAGTTTTTTTCCTGCAAATCAGGAATGAGTAACTGGGAGATTCTTAGTGAAAAGAAGCACACTGTTTACACATTACACATAGTTAGGCACACTTTTAACCATCTGAGTGTCCTAGATATTAACCCCACCCCAGCCAGTGACATTAATACAGTGACAGTGTATAGTAAAGCTGAGCCGAACCCTGCCTGATTTGGTTCGCACTAGAACTCCTGAACATGGAAAAAGTTTGGACCCAAACAGTGAACCCTATTGAAGTCTACGGGAACAAAACTTGAAAATCAAACGTCCCCATTTTGAAGGCTTATATGCAAGTTATTGGACATAACAAGGGTATGGAGGCCCTGGGGGACATGTATTAACCACTTAAGGACTGTCTCCTGCACATTTACGTCAGCAGAATGGCACGGCTGGGCACATGCACGTACAGGTACGTGCTGTGCTATTGTCTAGTCGTGGCTCGCGGGCGCGCGCCCGCGACTCGGTCTGAAGCTCTGTGACCGGGACCTGCGGACCCGATCACCGCTGGAGTCCTGCGATCGGTCCCCGGAGCTGAACCAGTCCCTTTATCCGTTACAGCTCTATTTCATTAAGTACCGATAGTTTACCAACTTCAGCTGCTGGACTGTTAGGAGGATGTAATTACTCAAAGTTGGTTATTACCTCATGAATTAGCACACCCCCAACTTCATCCGCAAAATACACCTAAACATAATTTGGCATCAGACAGACGTAATGTTACTGTGAGAAGCATGGGCATTCAGCAAATTAGTCATAAATGTATCTCACGTCCCAGATAATGTTCAATATGTCGACTAAAGCTGTACTTTCTTTGTAACTACTATTGCATGCTAGTTCTGATTATCATTGCTGTAAAACCTTCTGTTTTATTTCAGACTCCTTGTTCAAATGTATTGTAAATCTCATTTTGTTTACCAATAAAAATATTATGGAAAAAAAAAATGAAAAATACCTTTAACCTCTTTCCCACCGGGCTTGTTTTTCAGATTCGGTGTTTACGAGACTAAAACAGTTTTTTTTGCTAGAAAATTACTTAAAACCCCCAAACATTATATATATATTTTTTTTTCTAACACCCTAGAGAATAAAATGGCAGTCATTGCAATACTTTTTGTCACACCATATTTGCGCAGCGGTCTTACAAGCGCACTTTTTTTGAAAAAAAAATCACTTTTTTGAATTAAAAAATAAGACAACAATAAATCTGGCCCAATTTTTTTACATATTGTGCAAGATAATGTTACGCCGAGTAAAATGATGCCCAACATGTCATGCTTAAAAATTGCGCCCGCTCGTGGCATGACGTCAAACTTTTACCCTTAAAAATCTCGATAGGCGACGTTTAAAAAATTCTACAGGTTGCATTTTTTGAGTTACAGAGGAGGTCTAGGGCTAGAAGTATTGCTCTCGCTCTAACGATCGCGGCGATACCTCACTTGTGTGGTTTGAACACCGTTTTCATATGCGGGCGCTACTCGCGTATGCGTTCGCTTCTGTGCGCGAGCTCGTCGGGACGGGGCGCTTTAAAAAATTGTTTTTTTTTGTTTTCTTATTTATTTTTATTTAGTTAATAATTTTTTACACTGAAATAAAAAAAAAAAATTGATCACTTTTATTCCTATTACAAGGAATGTAAACATCCCTTGTAATAGAAAAAAGCATGACAGGTCCTCTTAAATATAAGATCTGGGGTCAAAAAGACCTCAGATCTCATATTTAGACTAAAATGCAAAAAAAAAAAAAAAACAATTGAAACTGTAATTTTTTCAAATGACAAAAAAAAAATGTTGCTTTAAGACGCTGGGCGGGACTGACGTTTTGACGTCACTTCCGCCCAGCAGAGCTATGGGGATGGGTGAAGGAAATTTTTCCTTCACTCGCAACCCCAGTCACTTGCCGAACAGTCCCGATCGCCTCCGCCGCTACCGACGGCTCCGCTAAGCGTCGGAGGGCGCGGGAGAGCGGCGGGAGGGGGGGGCCCTCTCCCGCCACCGATAACGGCGATCTCGCGGTGAATCCGCCGCGGAGACCGCCGTTATCGTGTACACCACCGCCCACTGAAAAGATGGATACCTCGGTTGTGGCAGCAGCTGCTGCCGTTACCGAGATATCCATCTTTAAAAACAGGACGTCTTTTGGACATGGGGCGGTGGTCAAGAGGTTAAATATAGTGCATGGGGGGTCCCCTTAGTCTTCCTGTAAAGTGGCGCATCTGTACATGTATAGAACCTGCTGCAGCAAAACTGACATAAAGAAAAGTAAATTACATTTAAACAGATTTTTCCTGCAAGCTTTTTTTATTTTGTAAACAACAGCTTGGGGAGCCAGGGAACACAGGAATAAGCCTGGACGGCAGCACTTCGATACAACACCTTTATTACGTTAAAATGTATAGCAGTCAGTGCATACAGTACAGAAGAGGGGGGATACAAACAGATGACATGTTTCACACCTCAATTTGGTGCTTAGTCATAACTAGTGTAATGACAAAGAAAATGTGAATATATACATGGTAGCAGCAAATGGGATGCAAATTGTCCCAGAAGCTGCTCCCATTAATTAATGAATCAAAATATACGGAACAGCTGTGACAGGAGAGCCCTCTATCCTACAGCTCTCACATAGATGGATAAACGTTGTGTATGATATACTCACAATCACATTGACACAAACCAATCACAAATACCAGATTAAAATTGAAATTGGATTACCAACTTAACATGTAACATTAAGTGTAATCTATTGAACTTAAATTAATCATATTAATTTAAAATTGGTATTATTATCCACAACACATGTGGGAGAAAATAACACGTGTATGTTTAGATATCAAAACCATAATGGACCTTCCATGTGTCAGATGTAGATGCATGACTGCAGAAAAAGGCATATATCGTATCAAAAACAAATGAATACGCATGTACATACAGACACATGGACTGACAAACGTCACAATAGTGACTCTGAGACATCTGTAAAGAAAAATAAGTTCCTTCTTCACATATGTGTCAGGGAGGCTGAAAAAAATTGTTAATTAATATCATTCCCGATCAGTCAATGTATGACTAAAAAGACCCTTTAATAGCTCACCAGAAAGAAAGAGAAAGGGCAAAAAATTATGAAAAAAGCTGAATATGGCATGGAAAACAAAAAAGAGGAAAATAAATAGAAGAGAAAAACAGGTGACAGGAACATGAAAAAAGAATTATAATATATCTATAAGTTCCGTATACATAACATTACTCCCAAGTGCCTGTCACCCGTTCTACGTTGCTGATCACCTGTCATTTCCTGTGTTCTATTGACAAGCTTCCATACTTTACTACTTTACTTTATCTTACATCCCTTTACCTATTTTTTTTTCCATTTATCCCTCAATAAGTCAGTATGTGTAGTTCAACTGAATGAACAAAAGATATGTGTATGAATCCTGTCCACTATTCTACAAGATACCAAATACTGTCAAAGATTGTGCTCACCGATAATCGGCTGTTATCTTGCCGACTAAAGGAAACAATCACTGTAGTGTTGGTTTAAATATTCTCCTCGATGATGAAATTATACGTATATTAGATAGACCAGTAGAGTAAAAGGACAAGAGGTTAAAGGGTCAAAGAATCAGAAAGTAGAGGGGCAGGGGACAGGAGCTAGCAAGCAAGAAAACCAAAAAAAAAGGAAGAAAAGAGACAAGAAACACAGCACCAGCTGGCAGGGCACAGTGTGAAGTAAAGTAACAAAGAGGTACCTGATGGAAAAGGACAGAAACATCTCCAAAATGAGATGTGTAAAGCACTATGGTAAGTGAGAAATGCAAAATCAAATGAATATGCATTTTCTACACGATCCATTAGTGTTTAAACTAAAGATCCTGTCTACACAATTTTAAATTTATCACCCCCTCTAAGTGGCCTCACAATCTTTTCCATCCCCAGTGTCGAGCTATGTTGGTGGGATGGTTTCTATCTATATGTAGCGCTACCCCCGAAGGAGCCGCTGGTTATTGTTGGGATCGGCGTATTAAGTTACCTCAGTGTTGTCTAGGGGTGTATTTGATGTGTAGAGTAGTGAGCGAATGTCCAGTCAATAAATAAAGGTTTTCAAATGCTTTATTTCCAGGCCCAACACGGCCAACATCAACATCAAATAGGGAGAAAAGGTTGATGAAGCGAGAGAGAGAACCTTGCAGTATCAGGCCTGGATATGAACCGAGCAATCCTAATCTCAGTAGTATCAATTGCAATCCATCGCCACTCTAGCCAGAGTGGGTGAAGTGCCCCCGGACAGACTCCCGTCACAAGCCTGGCAGCCAAAGTGTCACTTTAGGTTTTCTGGGAGGAACAGACCTCTGCCACAGGTCTGGCTCTGGGCCTCTGCCAAAGGCCAATTACTTAAATGAGCTAGATGAACAGATTGAGATTGAGCGAATTCTCCCAGTAGATTAAGCATAGGTCACCGGATGACAGCAATAGTGTACCTGTCAACATTCCGGTCACCAGATCCCCAATGGTTCGTTCAAGCCCTGTTGGACAACCTGCCTCCGGGTTCTCCTCAAGCCGACCCCCCTATCAAACGGCATCCTGCCTGGGATCTCTTCAACAGAATTGGGAACCCAGTAAGTCACTGGGGCCCCTATCAGGAACGTGGAACTCCGCGTAAAATGCGACCCCGGCCTGGTAGGCCATCACGGGGGTCCATTGGATGCGCACTCCCTGAAGGTGGGTGCCACACCTGGAACCAGCAAAGGACCAAGAAAAATGGCGTCTGCCACAGATATACTCCTCCCCAGCATGCTCCGCGAGGGAAAACTCCTCTAATTGGCTGCTGGGGAAAAGCGGCTCTGCCAGAACCCCTCTAGCGCCACCTGTCGCCCAGGGGTGGAACCAACACCCCTGGAGCGCAGACTGACCTACAGGACAGTTCAGGAATGATAGCAGCCCAAATTTAACAAATTGCAAATGGGAGCAAAATAACTCTCCCATTCCCCACTAACTTTAGCGTAGTGCCCATACTGAAAGTAAGGGGGCGCTACATGCTCCCCCCACTTGAAATGACACTGTCCTAAGGCATTCAAGCCTGAATGTCAGCCTGATACTTGCTAACCAGATAGAAAAAGGGGGAAAAATAAAAGAAGAGAATACAATTGTAACATTAATTACAATATTGGCATCATTTAAATAATACATGACATACAAACATACACAACCCTATCTATCTAGCTGCCCATTCTCCACAGTGTTGATAGTAGGTAACCCTGCATAGGAAATATAAAACATTCACAGTATACAAAATAAAATTCCTATCTATGTACAACCTCCAAGTTCAGAATAGAGACTGTACGCTTACGTCTGAGCGCAAAATCTCCTTTCCTCCCAGGGAGTCCAAAAGGTAAGTGCTTGAGCAATAATCTCTGTTGCAAGAATATAAAATATAAAATAAATAACACTTCTGTCCTGCAATGTAAACGTTGCAGAACACTGCCTCTAGCGGTCAGGGTGCTGGTACTGTGGCAGTTCAGTTTACATGCAAAGAAATAGCAGCAAAAGGGAAGTGAAAAGGCAGAACAATTCCTTTCTCGTTGAATCTTTCGGTGCTGCGGTGAAAAAAAGTTGGCAAGGACCCCCTCTCTAACTGACTGAACCCAACCCCTCCAAAGTTCTTCACAATAGTTCTGATGTGGATCCGGAGAGGCCAGGGGGAAAGGGGAAAACTGGGAGAAAAACAAAACTGAATTGGGCAAACCCTTGTCCAAAACTTCTTCAAGGCTAGTAAGCTATGCAAAGCCTTCATGTATTTTACTTATAAAATCGGGGGTCAGGTAACCTACCACCATTAAGTTAAGTTAGTTGGGGGGAAGGCCATGCAGGCCGATATACATAATCACAGGAGATAATAGTCAAACACTAGGCACAAGGCTAACTAATATTATTATATATTTATTATATATATGTATGTATATATATATATATATATATATATATATATATATATATATATATATATATATATATATATATATATATACATACATATATATAATAAATATATAAGACATAGATAGACAGACATAGAGGACACCCCCGGTGCAGTCATAGGGCACCTCAACTCAGCACGGGCAGCAGAATTTTCTTGCGCAGCAGACATCACTCACACGATCCGTCCTTCACGAAAAATGGTGGTTCTGCTGATTTGGTGCGAAGATGGGCGTTTCTTTTCTCATTTTGGCGCAAAACTTTACAAACGTCTCACGCAGGGGAGGATGGCTCCTCCCACTTGAGAAACTTGTCCGGACACATTGTAGGCGCATGCTATGCGGCACGTACGCCCAAGCTTAGCTGTGCAAGGCTAACTCCCTCGTAGCCGGACAGTTCTTAGTACACGACACTTCGCTCTTTAGTAGATTGCTACTCACAATTTCCATTGTCAATGGTAACAGCCGAAACCCGGACGAGCCCCCACATGTAGCGATACCCCCGAAGGAGCCGCTGGTTATTGTTGGGATCGGCATATTAAGTTACCTCAGTGTTGTCTAGGGGTGTATTTGATGAGTAGAGTAGTGAGCGAATGTCCAGTCAATGAATAAAGGTTTTCAAATGCTTTATTTCCAGGCCCAACACGGCCAACATCAACATCAAATAGGGAGAAAAGGTTGATGAAGCAAGAGAGAGAACCTTGCAGTATCAGGCCTGGATATGAACTGAGCAATCCTGCTCTCAGTAGTATCAATTGCAATCCGTCGCCACTCTAGCCAGAGTGGGTGAAGTGCCCCCGGACAGACTCCTGTCACAAGCCTGGCAGCTGAAGTGTCACTTTAGGTTTTCTGGGAGGAACAGACCTCTGCCACAGGTCTGGCTCTGGGCCTCTGCCACAGGCCAATTACTTAAATGAGCTAGATGAACAGATTGAGATTGAGCGAATCCTCCCAGTAGATTAAGCATAGGTCACCGGATGACAGCAATAGTGTACCTGTCAACATTCTGGTCACCAGATCCCTGATGGTTCGTTCAAGCCCTGTTGGACAACCTGCCTCCGGGTTCTCCTCAAGTCGACCCCCCCATTCAACGGCATCCTGCCTGGGATCTCCTCAACAGAATTGGGAACCCAGTAAGTCACCTATCAGGAACGTGGAACTCCACGTAGAATGCGACCCCGGCCTGGTAGGCCATCACCGGGGTCCGTTGGATGCACACACCCTGAAGGTGGGTGCCGCACCTGAAACCCGCGAAGGACCAAAAAAAATTGCGTCTGCCACAGATATACTCTCCCCAGCATGCTCCGCGAGGGAAAACTCCTCTAATTGGCTGCTGGGGAAAAGCGGCTCTGCCAGAACCCCTCTAGCGCCACCTGTCGCCCAGGGGTGGAACCAACACCCCTGGAGTGCAGACTGACCTAAAGGACAGTTCAGGAATGACAGCAGCCCAAATTTAACAAATTGCGAATGGGAGCAAAATAACTCTCCCATTCCCCACTAACTTTAGCGTAGTGCCCATACTGAAAGTAAGGGGGCGCTACATATATCATAGAGGTTATCATAGAGCCGATCTCTTAACCTACGTGTTGTCCTACCCACATACAGGATAGGACATGTACATGTGATCACGTAAACCACAAACCGTGTGTTACAGTTATGAACGATTTAATTTTGTGAGACCTACCGGAGGTAACAGAAAGAACAGTATCGCCTTTCTTAACAAAGGAACAGTATGTGCAACTATTCGGGCCACACTCAAAGATACCCTTGAATTGTAACCAATGAGTGGTTGTTTTTGTACTCGTGAAGAGTGACAACCATCTCCCTATAGAGGGTGCTCTCCTAGAAACAGTTGTAATGCCTTTTGAGAGTTTCTGAGAGTAAACTGGATCATTAGATAAAACAGGTAAATATTTGACAACAATCTTTTTCATTCTATCAAATTCAATACTATAAGGTGTGGAAAACACCGGAATATTACCAAAATGGTTTAATTCCTTTTAAGGAAGGTTTGTCACCCAGTAAATCACATCGGGGAGTTTTATTGGTGATGGATAGTGCCCTATTTATGATTGGTGCAGAGTATCCTCTCTCTTTGAATCTGGAGGCCATACGGGATGCTTCACTTTTAAAATTTAAATCATTACTGCACAATCGTTTAAGCCTAAGAAACTGTCCTACTGGGATGCTTTTTATGGATGACTGGAATCGGCTCGCAACAAAGTGTTTCCGGTTGTCAGTTTTCTGAATAAATTTGAAGAGATGCCATCATTACTACCAGTCAGGATCACGTCCAAAAATTCCATTGACGTTGAATCATGGCATCCAGTGAATTTTAAGTTAAGTTTATTGTCATTCATATATGACAGCCATGAGTCAAGATCAATGTGTGGTTCAGAGACCACAAAGAGGAGGTCATCTATATATCTACTGTAAAATACAGTATCCTTTTAACGGGGACTACCCGGTCTAAAAATGCGGAATATCTCCCACCATCCCATGTATAAATTAGCTAGGGATGGTGAGAATTTAGCCCCCATGGAGGCTCCGCACTTCTGAAGGTAGTAGTCCCCATTGAACATAAAAAAATTGTGTGTCAGTAGATACTCTAGACTCATCAATAGGGTTGTCCCGATACCGATACTAGTATCGGTATAGGGACAGATACCGAGCATTTGCGTGAGTACTTGTACTCGTGCAAATGCTTCCGATGCTTCACCCGATACTTTTTTTTATTGTAGAGTGGCCGGAGAGGGTGGGAGGAGTCAGTGGCTGGGGAGGGCCCTCTCCGCCCTCTCCCGCCCACACTCCCCCGCCCTCTCCCGCACTCCCCAGCCACTGACTCCTCCCACCCTCTCCGGCCACTCTACAATAATAAAAGGATCGGTCACCGGTGCTGTCACATTTGGTCGCCGTCAGCGGCTAAACATCCCTACGCTCATCTTGGTACACCCTACACTCGGCTGCAGTAAGCAGCAGCAGACATCTTGTTACACCCAGCCTGAGCTATATGGGCTGGGTGTAACAAGATGTCTGCTGCTGCTTACTTCATTACTAAATTTGGTGTCATTTCTTGGAGCATTTCAGTGCCAGACACCTGTCAGTGTTCACAAGTGCCACCTATCAGTGTAATCAGTGCCATCTATAAGCGCCCACAAGTGCCACCTATCAGTGCAAACAGTGCCATCTATCAGTGCACACAAGTGCCATCTATCAGTGCAATCAATGCCATCTATCAGTGCCCATAAGTGCCAGCTATCAGGTGGCACTGGTAGATGGCACTGATTGCACTGATAGATGGCACTTATGGGCACTGATAGATGGCACTGATATATGGCACTGATTGCACTGATAGGTGGCACTTGTGGGCACTGATAGATGGCACTGATTGCACTGACAGTGCCATCTACCAGTGCAATCAGTGCCATCTATCAGTGCTATCGTTGCCCATGTGCGTTTTTTTCCCTCGGGAAAGCAAACAACCGTTTTTCCCAATGGGAAAAGTCAGCCGGGAAAAAAGAAAACATGTTCTTTTTTCTCCCGCAGTTTTCTTGACGGGAAAACTGCGATGGAGTATACACGCAGCCGGTTTTCATGGCCAAAAGCTGTCATGGCAGTTTTCCCGACTGGTGTGTACGAGGCACGAGGCCAAAATAATATTTTTTTTAGCTAAAGTATGGTATCTCTTTTGCGGACTATGGATAGAAGTAACAGGTGGTGAACATTTGGGGTTTGGTTGTTGGTGGTGCCCTCACATCATAACCCTATAAAGGTACAGTAACGGAACCCCAAATGGGACAGGGGTTCCGTTACAGGTACTCTTGATGAAAGTGGTGGGAATGTAGCGCTAAACCTCATGTGAAAATAAAGGTGCAGATAAAAAAGGAAGTGAAAATATGAATGGACATAAAATAAATATAAAAGTCAAACAAATTTAATGATCTTAAAATGCAGGAAAAGCAAATATAGTCCAGTAATCCAAACAGAAAATATGGAAAACAGGTAAGTCCACAACCATGCAGGGGTACTCTTCAGGCAACTGGAAGGCTGATGGACAGGGCATCAATTGTAGAAATCTGCCCTACCACTGTAACCCTCTGCACATCTGCCCCACCACTGTAACCCCCTGCACATCTGCCCCACCACTGTAACCCCTTTCACATCTGCCCCACCACTGTAACCCCCTGCTCATTCGTCCCACCGCTGTAACCCCCTGCTCATCTATCCCACTAATGTACCATTACTAACACTAAACACCCCTGCTTATCCGGTCCAACAATGAACCCCCCTGCTCATCTGGTCCAACACTGAACCCCCCTACTCATCTGGCCCAACACTGAACCCTCTACTCATCTGGCCCAACACTGACCCTCCTACTCATCTGGTCCAACACTGAACCCCCTGCTTATCTGGTCCAACACTGGACCCTACTGCCCATTTGGCCCAACACAGTACCCCCTGCTTTTCTGTCCCACTGCTGAACCCCCTTCTCATTCCCTCCAACCACTGTACCTCCCTGCACATCTGCCCAACCGCTGTACCCTCCTGCTTGTCTGTCCCACCTCTGAACCCCTCCTGCTCATTCTCCCCTACCCTTCTGCTCATCAGCTCCACCGCTGTTCCTCTTTTCTCATCTATGATTTGCGTGATATGCAGAGTGGTGAAAGGAAGCAGAGCTGAGACACATCTACCTATCCTGGCATACTCATCCTACTGATTCACTGCTCGCATCCAGCCTACGTGCTTGTATGTGATGTATGTGAAGTATGTGATGTCACATACAAGCATCTGGAATGGATGCGCAATGATGAGCTCAGGTCAGGGGCATTTTCTGAAAGCAGTTTCTGAAACCTGTGTGTAGGATCATAAGTTGGGCCCCCACAGCTGAGAAAAAGTGTGGCACTCTGCGCCACAGGAAAAGTTGGGTGTGATTTTTCCATTGCACCGAATACTGGCTGTGGCTTAAAGGGACACAGAGTGCAGGGGTTCAGTAGTAAGTGACGCAAAAGTTCAGGAATCATTTCAAAAAAGTTCCCAGAAGCTCAACTGTAATTCCACAAACTGTCACCTGATTGTGGTTTTCTCGATCACAGTGAAATCCCTTCTTTCTGAGATTGGTAGTGGCAACCAAGCGAATCATCTTCCTCCTGATGGTAGGCGGGACTAGCAGGACTGTGATTGGCTTTATCAGTGGCAAATGGCAGTCCTCCTCCTCCTCCTGGAAACAGAGGCCACCCCCCTAGCAGAACTGCACCCAATCTCTTCCCCATCACAAAACGACAATCGCAGGTACAGCAAAGTTAGAGAACTAAACAATGTTTCCCATCTTTTACAATGTGTGGGGGAACAGTGCCTCCCCCTCAGTGCAGATGCAGTGTGGGGAACTCTGAAATTGGAATGCATTAGTGTCTTATTGACACTTCCCTGCACTTCTCTGCTAATGGGGAGGGAGTGGAGTGTCGGCAAAAGAGGCTTTGAGTACCACTTGTGGCATTAGTGCAGGGGGTTGCCTACCGCAGTTAAAATTAGTGTTTTTTTTTCCAGAACGTAATTTATTTGTGCTGTTATATGTGTAGTTCTTCTGGGCCAGATTCTCGTAGATCAGCGTATCTACGAGCGGGGCGTAGCGTATGCCATTAACACTACGCCGCCGCAACTTACTGGAGCAAGTGCCGTATTCTCCAAGCACTTGCTCCGTAATTTGCGGCGGCGTAGTCTAAATGGCCCGGCGTATCCCCGCGTAAATCAAAGGGGGCGGCTTGTATTTAAATTAAGCGCGCCCCCCGTGCCGAACGAACTGCGAATGCGCCGGCCTTAAACGTAGGCCACTGCGCATGCTCCATAGTACGCCGCAAATACATTGGTTGTGACGTGAACGCACATTAACGCACAGCCCTATTCGTGACGAGTTACGTAAACGACGTAAACTACGGAAAAAACGACGTAAACTACGGCGAAGCGGCGCAAAAATGTTCGGGAATCGGCGTATTTGGCTCATTTGCATATGCCACGCTGAAATCGACATAAACGCCACCTAGCGGCCAGCGTAGTATTGCATTTAGGATCCGACGGTGTAAGTGACTTACACCAGTCGGATCCTAGCCAAATTCTGGCGTATCTTGTTTTGAGAATACAAAACAATGATACGCCGGCGGGATTTTCGAATTACGCCGGTGTATCTGTAGATACACCGGCGTAATTCTTTTGAGAATCTGGCCCTCTGTGTGTAGGTTGTGCCATTATTGCTAAGTGTTGCAAAATATTGTATCAGTTCGCATTAGTTTATTCCACCTTCCCAACATGCTGGTTTAGCACAATGCATAGTCCATACAAAAACAAAGAACACAGAAGGTTCAATCATTTTAATACACATTGATCTAAGGGGACTGAAAAGTCCTAATCCGATTTATTTTGACAGATGATGTTAAACATACTGACATTTGAAAAACTATTTTGGAATGCTAAATTCTAAGAAGATGTGAGTTTCCTTGTGACCAATGAAAATACTGTGATGCTAGAAATTATAAAAAATTGATTTGTTATGACTAAACTTACAATGATTCAATAACCTTCCAAGTTTTAACGGCAAAAATATGTTTTACCTTTTTTCCCTGCATTAAAGAGGAGGTCCAGCCCCCCACAAAAAATTAAAGTCAGCAGCTACAAATACTGCTGGCTTTTAATATATGGACACTTATCTGTGCAGGGAGCCTGTGATGTCGGCACCCCAGACGATCTTAGGATCAGCTGTCTGTGCAGCTACCACCATTGCTGGTAAGGGAACCCGGCAGTGAAGCCTTTCAGCTTCACAGCTGGTTCCCTAGTGCTCATGTGTGAAGTGTGCTGCGCTTTCTAATTGGTCCGGCGGCAGAGAAAGAAGGAGGGGGCCGAACTTTTGAGAGATGGGGCCGCATCTCCTGGAAGCGGGGAAGGGTGCCTGCCAAAACAGGTACCCGTTTCCCGTTCCCCCCCTGAAGGGTGCCAAATGTGGCACTGGAGGGGGCGGAGGATACGGATAAGCGAAAGTGCCACTTTTGAGTAGAACTTGCTTTAAGGTAAAAAACGTTTTACAGCTTCCCGTCCTTGCCCACCTCCCTAACCACTTTCTATTCACCCCGTAGCAGTTTTACTGCTACAGGGTGGCTCCCCTGTGCAGAATCACACACACACACATATATAATATATATATATATATATATATATATATATATATATATATATATATATATATAGAGAGAGAGAGAGAGAGAGAGACTGCAAACAATGATACTAGAGAGGATCAGAGGCTGCAGACAATGATACTAGAGAGGATCAGAGACTGCAGACAATGATACTAGAGAGGATCAGAGACTGCAAACAATGATACTAGAGAGGATCAGAGACTGCAGACAATGATTCTAGAGAGGATCAGAGACTGCGGACATTGTCCCCATAAAGTCCAGCCAAATGACAATGTATGCCATGTCAAAAATGATGGTTTATGTATGTCTTATTGTCTTAGTGATTGATTCACATCACAACTTCATTGATACCTTTTTTGTATGATTTTTAGTTTTGCTCATTACTGCCTGCATGGCTGCATGTGTGTGGCAGTGATGAGCAAAAACAAAAATCATACAAAAAAATATTTCAAATCAATGATGTTGTGATGTTAAAAATCAATCACCAAGACAATAAGGCATACATAAACCATAATTAATGTTGAAATGGCATAGTCATGCTCATTGGTCACTTTAATGTTTTCATAATTTGGCAAATTTGCAATCCACAGAATGGTGCATCAGATATATGATATACATTGTGTCCATCAAACACTGCCACTGTGCAGATCAAACCCCGTCACTGTGCTCATAAATTGCCACCACTGTGCCCATAAATTACCACCACTTGCCCATCAATTGCTGCCAGTGTGCCATCAATTGCCGCCAGTGTGCCATTGTAATGGTCACCACCGTTTACGATACTCCATTCCATCGCCCTACGACAGCTTATTCGACAGTCTGACAAGCCAGCAGACACGATCCATAAGAATTCCCTCAGAAAGATGAGACATACGCTCTGTGTTCTGAGTCAAATGAATGAACCCATGCTTTAATGGTTAGCTGTCTTATATACAGTACAAGAATGTTACAGTAATCAAAGGAACAAAGACACTCACACATCACACAATGGGGCTTCAATCATATTCTTTTAGATAATGACATTCAGGGGAGGTAATTACTACTCATTACCCAGACGGTCTGGCTCTGCGACAGGTTCCCCTCACCTGTTACACAAAACACATTCCTTTACTAAACACAATTGCCATGCTAATTCCCTACCCCTGAAAGGAGACATCTGACCTTTCAGACTTAATTAGTACAATGGACACAGAATGTAATCACAGCAAGATACTTTAACATCCCATAATAGCCACCCAGGCTGACTCTCGGTTTCAATCCACATCACCACAGTAGCAGACTTAGGGCCAGATTCACGTAGAAGTGCGGCGGCGTAACGTATCGTAGATACGTTACACCGCCGCAAGTTTTCATCGCAAGTGCCTGATTCACAAAGCACTTGCAATGAAAACCTACGCCGGTGGCCTCCGGCGTAAGCCCGCGTAATTCAAAGGGGCGTGAGCCATTTAAATTAGGCGCACTCCCGCGCCGGACCTACTGCGCATGCTCCCTTTTGAATTTCCCGCCGTGCTTTGCGCGAAGTGACGTCATTTTTTCGAACGGCGACGTGCGTAGCGTACTTCCGTATTCCCGGACGTCTTACGCAAGAAGGAAAACATTTTAAATTTCGACGCGGGAACGACGGCCATACTTAATACAGCACATACGTGTGCTGTGTAAAGTTAGGGCACCAAAAACGATGATTAACTTTGTGAAGGGAAACTAGACTAGCAGCGATGTAGCGAATGCGAAAAACCGTTGTGGATTGCCGTAACTCCTAATTTGCATACCCGACGCTGGTTTACGACAGTGTAAAACAATTACACCTGTCGGATCAAAGGGCTATCTATGCGTAACTGATTCTATGAATCAGTCGCATAGATACTCTGAGAGATACGACGGAGTATCTGAGATACTCTGTCGTATCTCTTTTGTGAATCTGGGCCTTAGTTAGCATCTCAACAGTCTGTGTCCCCACATTGAATGAAAACACTCCGTTGACCTGTGGGAGTCAGACTTTAACCACTTGTAATATTCCAAGATATCCTGCAAAACATGTGTGACATACTTTTTGCCTATATGCTTCAGTTTAATTCTCCCTGCTAGTTTAATGCTGTGTGTTAGAGGTAAAAGGTGATTTCATGTGTTGAAATGTTAATGTCCCACCCCCAGCCAGCTCCCTATTTCAAAGGATAATTGATCTATTATGTGTATTGTATAGTCAGGCTAACTGATTAGATAAGTGGCTCATGTTAATTATTCTGATTGCTTCATTGTGGTAATTACTTCTTCTATCTGAGTAGTCAAGCTGTCTAGATAACGTATTCTGTTACAACTAGTAATTAACTCCACTGATGTCATTATCTAAAGAGATATGTCTTCAGAGTCGGCCCCCACTGTGTGAAAAGGGGGTGGAGAGTGTCATTGTTCCTAACAGTTTGTAACCACATATAAGCTAGGTGTTGTACCATTAAAGTGTCTCTGGTTCCAGCATTAAGTTTGGGCTCATGTGTGGATCATTCAGTGATGTTCTTTTATGGGAAGAAGGGACTGCTTGACGGGGATGATTTATACTACCGTCACAACTGGTTGGAAGCAGCGGGATTTTCCCTTCTACTTTCTTTTACACCAGGATTCCAAGCAGACACTGGTAACAGTGAATGGAAGGCTGGTACACCCTGCTTAAAATAAATACACTGAAAGAACTACTGGAAGTTCGTGGAAGGATTGCTAGCAACAAAACCAAGCGGGTCATCATAGCAGAATTAATGGAGCTAGACCAGGAGAACTTGATTGCAGCAACGCCAGCAGTACAAGAGATGGAGACACCAGTGATTCAAGAGGAGGAATCACCAGCCAACAAAGTAATGAGAGAGAAGCTAGCATGGTTCGGTCCGAACCCAACGGCGGATGTGGTGCTGAAAGTGATGAACCTGTTAGCGGAGGAGGCTAAACAAATAAGAGACAAACAAATAAGAGACGCAGAGCTACAGGAGGCTAAACAAATAAGAGATGCAGAGCTACAGTTAAAACTGGCAGCAGTCCAACAAGCAGCCGCACATTCTCCAAACAGTGAGTACTACACAGCAGACACAAGGAAGATTCCGTTTAACGCTTTTAAAGCTTTTGATGAAAAAGACTGTGAAATTGATAACTACCTGGCAGATTTTGAGCGACAATGTAACCTGCACCGAATAGCTAGAGGAGAGTGGGTTTCAATATTGTCAGGCAAACTGTCAGGCAAAGCTTCTGATGCTTTCCGGACCGTGCCAGAGCAGGAGATCCATAGCTACGCCAGAGTTAAAGAAGTGCTCCTGGCTCGTTATGCAGTAACCCCAGAGTCCCACCGACAGAAGTTCAAGGACTCACGCAAAACCACGAAAGACTCTTACGTGGAATGGGCATACCAATTATCGCGGTCGGCCTCTAACTGGGTTAACAGCAGCCAGGCCACCACCGCAGAGGACATTTTGCAACTAATGCTCCTGGAGCAATTTTACAATCACATCCAGACAGATGTCAAAGACTGGGTGAGAGATTGCAGGCCCATGACTCTACCAGAGGCCGCTAAGTTGGCGGATGAATATGCGGATACTCGCAAGATGAACCAGGTCACACCACGGGTACAACCCCACGACCAACGGTGCCCTCACACCCACCAGCCGCTAGATACCAACCTCCTAATAGACCGGTGACATCTAGCCCTCGCTATCCACGCCAGGAGGACAACGAACAACGCGGCTTCCGGTGCAAACAGCTGGGTCACTTCAAGCAGAATTGCCCCATGAACAACAACACCAGGTCAAATTGGTCTCAACCTGGGTACCGCCCACCAGCAGCAGCCCATTGTGTAGACTCGGCTTGGGATCCCCAGAAGCTGGGTGAGGAAGAACCATTGGGCACCCCTTACGAAGCCCTCATGGTACAATCTGTTATTACGGACAACAGGAAACACCATGGTCAGCTGGGCATGGGTAACGGAAAAAACGCCCGGGGATTAAGAGACAGCCGGGTGGGCGACAGCCATGAGCCGGAGGGGCCCTGGAGGGAGCTGGGCAGAAAGAGGCACCGCCGGCTACCCTACAAGAAGAAGAGGTCCTGGAAGCCGTATAACAAGCTGTCCTGGGAGGAGAAGAAGCGACTGGAGGAGAGGGAGTCGCAGCGGGCGTCCCAGATGCGGGCCGAGATGTTCGCCAAGGGCCCACCGGTGGCCCCTTACACCACCACCCAGTTCCTGATGATGAAGTACCACGTGGAGAGCCTGCAGGACATGAGCAAGCAGGAGCTCATCCGTGAGTACATGGAGTTGGAGGAGTGCATAAGCCGCATGGAGGAGGAGAACAACCGCCTGAGGTTACAGCAGGCCGACCCCCCCAGGCTCCATGAACTGGAGATGGAGCTGGAGAATCTCAAAGAGGAGAACCGGTGGCTGCGGAGGGAGCAGGGGGTGGCTGACCATATGGGGCACTGATCCAACCCCAGCCCCCCCCCCCGGACTCTGAGCACCAGTGCTACAGCATTTCAACAAATATCAATTTTTCTTTTTATGAATCTCCTGTGATTGTCACTTTAGAGCCATAACCTGCCCCCTCCCATAGCGGGACACCTAGACGGCGGCGCACAGACCCATTCGCCATCTTCACACTGACTTCTGGTGACTCTGCAGATTGCACAAAGACTTGGGGACTGACCGCCGTGTGATCTGACAACCCGGTGGCATACCTGAGTCGGAAGCAGTTGCCAAGGGAGGTCAGTTACGCCACCATTGAAAGAGTGTTTGGCCTTGGTATGGGCACTCAAAAAGCTCACACCTTACCTTTATGGCCGGGCTTTCACTCTCATCACCTATCACAACCCCTTGGTGTGGCTTAACCGGGTTTCAGGGGACAACGCCCATTTGCTACGCTGGAGCTTGGCCTTAGGAGCCCTATGACTTTGCGATTCATTATCGCCCAGGCAAGCAAAACGGGAATGCCGATGGATTGTCACGCCAAATGGAGTTAACCTCGGACTAAAAACTCTGAACCCGTCAACCCTACTGGACCAGGAAAGGTCCAACCGAGTTGCCGGAGCAGGGAGAAAAAGGGGGGCCATTGTGACGGACTTTTTGCCTATATGCTTCAGTTTAATTCTCCCTGCTAGTTTAATGCTGTGTGTTAGAGGTAAAAGGTGATTTCATGTGTTGAAATGTTAATGTCCCACCCCCAGCCAGCTCCCTATTTCAAAGGATAATTGATCTATTATGTGTATTGTATAGTCAGGCTAACTGATTAGATAAGTGGCTCATGTTAATTATTCTGATTGCTTCATTGTGGTAATTACCTCTTCTATCTGAGTAGCCAAGCTGTCTAGATAATGTATTCTGTTACAACTAGTAATTAACTCCACTGATGTCATTATCTAAAGAGATATGTCTTCAGAGTCGGCCCCCAGTGTGTGAAAAGGGGGTGGAGATTGTCATTGTTCCTAACAGTTTGTAACCACATATAAGCTAGGTGTTGTACCATTAAAGTGTCTCTGGTTCCAGCATTAAGTTTGGGCTCATGTGTGGATCATTCAGTGATGTTATTTTATGGGAAGAAGGGACTGCTTGACGGGGATGATTTATACTACCGTCACAACATGAATTATCAGTAATGTCCCATCTCATGTAATTTATAATTATCATTTTCTCAGTCACCCTATGCCCAAAAGGGGCACAGGATGACCCTAGACCCAAGAGTCATTAGTGACGCTGGCACAGGAGTACCCCACATCCTTCAAAGGTCTCTGGGTGTCATGGGCCATTCCGTTACAGCCATCATTTGCCGCCAGTGTGCCATCAATTGCCGCCGCTGTGCCATCAATTGCTGCCAGTGTGCCATAAATTATTGTCACTGTTCCATCAATTGCTGCCAGTGTGCCATACATTTCCGCCACTGTGCCATCAATTGCTGCCAGTGTGCCATAAATTGCTGCCAGTGTGCCATAAATTGCTGCCAGTGTGCCATCAACTGCCGCCGCTGTGCCATCAATTGCTGTCAGTGTGCCATCAATTGCTGTCACTGTTCCATCAATTGCTGCCAGTGTGCCATAAATTGCTGCCACTGTGCCATCAATTGCTGCCAGTGTGCCATAAATTGCTGCCAGTGTGCCATCAATTGCCGCCAGTGTGCCATAAATTGCCGCCACTGTGCCATCAATTGCTGCCAGTGTGCCATCAATTGCTGCCAGTGTTCCATCAATTGCTGCCAGTGTGCCATAAATTGCTGCCACTGTGCCATTAATTGCTGCCAGTGTGTCATCAATTGCTGCCAGTGCGCCATCAATTGCTGCCAGAGTGCCAACAATTACTGTCAGTGTGCCCATCAGTTGCCGCTACTGTGCCCATCAATTGCTGACAGTGTGCATCCCCCAAGTAAGTACCTGATGATGATGATGATGAAATCTCTGCTGGTCTCTGACTCCTGTCAGTGTTCTGCAGTCCTCGGCCGTCTCGGGTCTCCCACAGCAGCCTGTGCAGTGTGCACAGTGTAAGGTGATGAACCAAGGAGGAAGGCTCTGAGGAGTCGGGACCGGGTCATCACTTGTTGGGAATTGGGGGACACTCGCTCCACGTGTCTCTCACATGGTGACGGGCGGCTGGGACTGCCGTCAGCGGGGGGCAGGAAAGGAGGCACGGCTAACACCAACAGCTTCTTTGGCTGCATCAGCGGGGGGCGGGAAAAGAGGCGCGGCTAACGCCCACGGCTCCTTCAGCTGCATCAGCGGGGGGCGGGAAAAGAGGCGCGGCTAACACCCACGATTTATTTCGGATGCTTTTAGACTCAAGGGCATATAGCGGCGCGCAGGTGACGTCATCGTAAAATCGATTAATGCAAGTCGTAGCATCGATGCTGCACCGTGGGTGTTCGAATTGCAATGCATCGATGCTACAATTTATTTCAACACCCCTAACATACAGTACACATAAACACTGTATTTGTAGACACTTTAAGGTTTTACAAAAAACATGTAGTAGAATATATATTGGCCTACATTTTTGAAGAGATTCGACTTTTTACATTTTTTGTCTTGGATGTGTTTTACAGCAGAAAGTAAAAAATATACGGTAATTGTTTTTTTTTTTCTTCAAAATTGTCAGTCTTTTTTATAGCACAAAAATGCAGTGGCAATCAAATTCCACCAAAATAAAAAAAAGAAAGCTCTATTTGAGGGGGGGGGGGGGTGACATACAGTATACTATTTGGGTACAGTGTTGCATAAATGTGTATTTGTTAGTTAAAATAAAGCAGTGTCGTATTGCAAAAAATGGCCTGGTCATGAAGGGGGTAAATCTTCCAGTGTTTAAGCGACTAAATACTTGCCTGAGTCCTCAATCATTCCAGGAGCCATTGGCTCAGTCAGTCAGTCGAGTGCTGTGATGGGGTGCGGCCAAGCTGTGCTGTGTGTATTGGGAGGTTCTGAGCCCCTCTGTGCAATACTAATGCACAGAGCAAGTAAGGCCCCGTACACACGGTCGGACAAAACCGATGAGAATGGTCCGACGGACTGTTTTCATCGGTTCACCGCTGAAGTGGCCATACGGCCTGATATGTGTACACACCGTCAGTCCAAAATCCGATCGGGTCAGAACGCGGTAACGTCAAAAGCACGACGTGCTGAATAAAACGAAGTTCAATGCTTCCAAGCATGCGTCGACTTGATTCTGAGCATGCGCGGGTTTTGAACCGATGCTTTTCTGTACTAACCATGGGTTTGGTCCGATGGGGGAGCAGTCCATCGGTTCGGTTTTGAAGCATGTTTTACAATTTTGGACCGAAGGAAAACAGACCGATAGCCTATACACACGATCAGTTTGATCCGATGAAAATGAACTTCGGTTCATTCTCATCGGACCAAACCGACCGTGTGTACGGGGCCTGAGTGTGACATGTTTATTATTTTTATTTTAAAAAATACATGCCTTTAGTAACACTTTAAGTATAGGTATTATATAACATCCTGAGAGTTAAAGAAAACAGAAAAATATGCATACAAGAGTAAGGGCACTGGTTGACAGTAGATGAAGCTCTGGTTTATTATTAGGCTTCATTTCCAATGACGTTTTTACAGCCACTTTTCTGATCGTTTTTTACAGCTTAAAAACGCCTGTCCATGTTATTCTATTGCATCATGCCCACATAGGCGTTTTTTGAGCTGCAAATGGCATAGGCGTTTTTGAGCAAGCACCGAATTCATAAAGCACTTGCCTCCCAAACTGCGCTGGGTTCCCTTGGCGTAAGCCGTCGTAGGTGGAAGTGGGCGTGAGCCATGCTAATGAGGCGTGACCCCATGCAAATGATGGGCCGAGTGCCATCCAAGTACTTGAAACGAACGGCGCATGCACCGTCCCGTGGGTGTATCCCAGTGCGCATGCTCACAATCACGTCGAAACTACTCCCTAAGATAAAGCACTTACCTCCAAACTTACGCCGGCGGATCGTAACTCCCCCGGCGGAATTCAAATTCCGCGGCTAGGGGGAGTGTACAATTTAAATCAGGCGCGTCCCCGCGCCGATTTAACTGCGTATGCGCCGCCGGTGAAATTTCCCAGTGCGCATGCTCCAAATGACGTCGCTAGGACGTCATTGTTTTCGGCGTTAACCGACTTACGCAAACGACGTAAATCTTTTTTTTACGTGGGAACGACGGCTATACTTAACATTGGCTGCGCCTCATAGAAGCAGGGGTAAGTATACGCCGGGAAAACCGCTACGTAAACGTCGTAACAACACTGCGTCTGGTCCGCGTACGTTCGTGAATTGGCGTATCTCGCTGATTTACATATTTCTCAGTGTAAATCAGCGAGAACGCCCCCCGCGGCCATTTTTAAATTGCAGTTAAGATCCAACGGTGTAACACAGTTACACCTGTAGGATCTTAGGCATATCTATGCGTAACTGATTCTATGAATCAGTCGCATAGATACGACTGGCCTAAGTCAGAGATATGACGGTGTATCAGGAGATACACCGTCGTATCTCTATGTGAATCTGGCCCCTTGTGTTTCTGCTAAACAGGAAAACAAATCTCTATCTTCCCCCAGGCAAAGCATCATCCACACAGTTAGCAAGAATTTAACCATTTGATCACCCCTGATGTTAACATTTCCCTGCCAGTGTCATTAGTACCATCAAAGTGCATTTTTTTTATCACTGTATTAGTGTCACTGGTCCCCAAAGAGTGTCACTTAGTGTCAGATTTGTCCGCTGCAATGTCGCAGTCATGCTAAAAATCTCTGATTACTAGTAAAAAATATAAAAATTTCATAAGTATATCCCATAGTTTGTAGACGCTATGGCCCGGATTCACATACATCGGCGCATATTTATGCCGGCGTAGTGTATCTAATATACACTACGCCGACGCAGCGCAGAGAGGCACGCACCGAATTCACAAAGCCTCCGCTGCCCAAACTGCGCTGGGTTTTCTCGGCGTAAGCCGTCGTAGGTGGAAGTGGGCGTGAGCCATGCTAATGAGGCGTGACCCCATGTAAATCATGGGCCGAGCGCCATACAAGTGCTTAAAACGAACGGCGCATGTGCCGTCCCGTGGACGCATCCCAGTGCGCATGCTCAGAATCACGTCGGAACTACTCCCTAAGATACGTCGAATCACTGCCTACAACGTGAACGTAACCTACGCCTAGCCATATTCACGTACTACGTTAACGACGTAAAATACGACGGCTGTGTTCCCTGGTGCAGCCATTTGCATGGATGCTGCTGACTTACACCTGCTTTATGGGGCATAACTTTACGCCGGACGTACGACTTACGCAAACCGCGTATATTATGCACCGGGCGCAACTACGTTCGTGAATCGGCGTATCTCCCTCATTTGCATATGTGCATAGAAAATCAATGGGAGCGAAAAATGCCCCCAGCGTAAATATGCGCCCACGATACGACGGCGTAGGCAAGTTACATCGGTCGTAGGAAGCCTATTTTTAGGCGTATCTCAGATTGTGGGCATGGCGCATAGATACAACGGCGCATAGTTATACTTACGCGGCGTATCTTGAGATACGTTGGCGTAAGTGCTTTGTGAATCCTGGCCTTTAACTTTTACACAAACCAATCAATCAATATATGCTTATTTTTTATTTTTTTTTATTTTTTTTACCAAAAACATGTAGCAGAATACATATTGGCCTAAATTGACGAAGAAATTATATATTTTTTATTTTTTTATTGGAGATGTTTTATAGCAGAAAGTAAAATATATATATACACATATATAAATCAGTCTTTTTAGATTATAGCACAAAAAATAAAAACCGCAGTGGTGATAAAATACCACCAAAAGAAAGCTTTATTTGTGGGAAGAAAATACATACATTTTATTTGGGTACAGCGTCACACGAACACGCAATTGTCAGTTAAAGTAATGCAGTTCTGCTTTGAAAACAATGGCCTGGTCATGAAGGGGGTAAACTTTCCGGAGCTGAAAAGGTTAATAACATCCCAGTCTTATAGCTAGATTCAGGTAGCCCCAAGCAACTTTAAGGCGGCGTAGCGTATCGTATTTACGCTACGCCGCCTTAAGTCAGAGAGGCAAGTAATGTATTCTCAAAGTACTTGCCTCCTAACTTACGGCGGCGTAGCGTAAATGCAGCGGGCGCAAGCGCGCCTCATTCAAAATAGGCTGAGGGGGCGTGTTTTATGATAATATGCTTTGACCTGACGTAATTGACGTTTTTTTGGAGCGGCGCATGCGCCGTCCGCCTACATTTCCCAGTGTGCATTGCGGGTAAGTACGCCGCACGGTCCTATTGATTTTGACGTGGACGTAAATTACGTAAATCCCTATTCACGGACGACTTACGCAAACGACGTAAAATTTTCGAATTTCGAAGCGGGAACGGCGGCCATACTTTAACATTGGCTACGCCACCTAGGGGGCATCTTTATCTTTAGGCGGCCTATCTCTTACGGAAACGGCGTATCTGTACTGCGTCGGCCAGGCGTACATTCGTGAATAGGCGTATCTAGTGATTTACATATTCTACGCCGACCGCAATGGAAGCGCCACCTAGCGGCCAGCCTTAATATTGCACCCTAAGATAGGACGGCGCAAGCCGTCGTATCTTAGATAGGTTTAAGTGTATCTCTGTTTGAGAATACACTTAAACTTAGGTCGGCGCAGATTCCGAGTTAGGTCGGCGTATCTGCTGATACGCCGACCTAACTCTACCTGAATCTAGCTATTAGTCTGTAGGATTCATAGTAACATAGTTACTCAGGTTGAAAAAAGACCATCTAGTTCAACCAATAAAGAAATAATAATCATACAATCCCATATACAGTACACAATCCTTCACCCACCATTGATCCAGAGGAAGGCAAAAAACCCCAGCAAAGCATAATCCAATTTGCTACAGCTGAGGTAAAAAATTCCTTCCGGATCCCCCATGAGGCAATCGGATTTTCGAAACCTGGATCAACTTTACCTATAAATGTTAGTATCCAGTTATATTACATTATGGAAAGAATCCAGGCCTTTTTTAAAGCAATCTACTGAGCTTGCCAGAACCACTTCTGGAGGGAGTCAATTTGACATTTTCACAGCTCTTACTGTGAAGAAACCTTTTTGTATTTGGAGATGAAATCTTTTTTTTTTCCTCTAGACTTAAAGTGCCCCCTTGTCCTCTGTGATGAAATTAAAGTGAATAACTCAACCCCAAGTTCACTATATGGACTATTTATGTATTTGTACATGTTGATCAAATCCCCACTTAATCTCCTCTTCTCAATAGAGAATCAATTCAGTTCCTCATAGCCGAGCTCCTCCATGCCACTTATCAGTTTGGTTGCCCTTCTCTGCACTTTCTCCAGTTCCCCGATATCCTTTTTGAGAACCGGTGCCCAAAACTGAACTGCATATTCCAGGTGAGGTCTTACTAATGATTTGTACAGGGGCAAAATATCTCTCTCTCTGGAGTCCATACCTCTCCTAATAAAAAAGAAAGGGCTTTGCTCGCTTTGGAAACCACAGCTTGGCATTGCATGCCATTATTGAGCTTATTATTATTATTATTGAGCTACCAAAACCTCAAGATCCTTCTCCATTATGGATTCCCCCCATTGTACTCCCCCTAGTATGTATGATGCATGCATATTCTTAGCCCCCAAGTGAATAACTTTAAAATTATCAACCTTAAACTTAATTTGCCACACAGTTGCCCAATGAAACAGAGCATTGAGGTCAGCTTGCAAGTTGGAGATATCCTGTAAGCACGTTATTCCACTGAATAGCTTGGTGTCATCTGAAAACACTGAGCCTTGGGGTACATCATTGATAACCATTAAACCATGCAAAGCAAGACTTATTAACCACTACTCTCTCAATTTGTTTTTTTAGACAGTTTTCTATCCATTTACACACTGATCTTCCCAAGCCTGTAAACTTTACCTTACACATTAGACTTGTGTGGGGAACTGTGTCAAACACCTTTGCAAAATCCACCGACACGCCTCTGTCCAGGGTTTTACTTACCTCCTCATAAAACAAATCAGGGTTGTTGGACAACTTCTGTCTTTCATCTATGTGGTCTTTTATTAAACTCTCCAGTATCTTCCTGACTATAGAAGTTAAACTAACAGGTCTATAGTTACTTGGTAAAGACTTTGATCCCTTTTTAAATATGGGCACCACATTGGCCCTACGCCAATCCAATGGTACTATTCCAGTCATTAATGAGTCCCTAAAAATACAATGGCTTTGAAATGACAGAGCTCAATTCTTGATATTCTCAATATTGAGTTGGCCCACCCTTTCCAGCTATAACAGCTTCAACTCTTCTGGGAAGGCTGTCCACAAGGTTTGGGAGTGTTTCCATAGGGATGTTTGACCATTCTTCCAGAAGCACATTTGTGAGGTCAGGCACTGATGCTGGATGAAAAGGCCTGGCTCACAGTCTCCACTCTAATTCATCCCAAAGGTGTTCTATCGGGTTGAGGTCAGGACTCTATGCAGGCCAGTCAAGTTCCTCCTTTGTGCACTGGTGCGCAGTCATGTTGGAACAGAAAGGGGCCATCCTCAAACTGTTCCCACAAAGTTGGTAGCAGGAAATTGTCCAAAATGTTTTGGTATGCTGACACCTTTCACATTGAGGAGTTTTTCAGGCTGTACAGCGCTAAAAATAGCGCTGCTATCCCGCCTGAAAAACTCCTTCACTGCAGACTTAATGTGAAAGCCAGAGGGCTTTCACACTGAGGCAATGCGCTGGCGGGAGACAAAAAAATCTCCTGTCAGCAGCATCTTTGGAGCGGTGAGAGGAGCTCCTTCACCCCTCCTTCCTATTGAAAACAATGGGAAACCATATATAGAGGCGCATTGAGGGCGGTATTAACCCTTTATCAGCCGCTAGCGGGGGTTAATACCACACCGCTAGCGGCTGATTCCCGCGGCAATCCCGGCGGTATAGCGCCGCTGTTTTTAGCGGCGATATACCGCCACTGCGGCGACAGGTCCAATGTGAAAGGGGCCCAAGAGTTCCCTTCACTGGAACTAAGGGGCCAAGCTCAATCCCTGAAAAACAACCCCACACCATAATCCCCCCTCCACCAAATGACTTTGACAAAGCAAGGTCCATAAAGACATTAATGAGCGAGTTTGGGAATGGATGAACTTAACTGGCCTACACAGAGCCCCGAGCTCAACCCAATAGAACACCTTTGGGATGAATTAGAGTGGAGCCAGGCCTTTTGGTCCAACATCAGTGCCTGACCTCACAAATACACTTCTGGAAGAATGGTCAAACATTCCCATAGACACACTCCTAAACCTTGTGGACAGCCTTCCCAGAAGAGTTGAAGCTGTTATAGCTGCAAAGGGTGGGCCAACTCAATATTGAACCCTAAGAAATAAGACTGGGATGCCATTAAAGTTCATGTGCATGTAAAGGCAGGCATCGCAATACTTTTGACAATATAGTGAATAGATGCATTTGATATTCTCCATAATTGGTCTAGCAATCTGTTTGGCATGAACCCAACTTTCCTCACATTGGGTATAATCTTTTATATATTTATGAGGGATCGTGCTTCCAGATTTTGCATTTTATGACATACCTACGACCCCTTTCACACTGAGGGCATTTTGCAGGCGCTATAGCGTTAAAATAGCGCCTTCAATCCACCCTTAAAACAGCTGCTCTATTCACTCCAGTGTGAAAGCCCTCGGGAATGGTGCGCTGGCAGGGCATCAGAAAAAATTCTGCCAGCAGCTTCTTTGGAGCGCATTAGCAACGGTGAACTCACCGCTACTAATGCGCTCCTGCCCATTGAAATCAATGGGCAGCGATGCCGTACCGCTGGCAATACGGTGCTGTAGCAGCGCATTGCGGGCGGTTTTGACCCTTTCTCGGCCGCTAGCGGGAGATTAAAAGCGCCCCGCTAGCAGCCGAAATGCGCCGCAAATCCAACGGTAAAATAGCGGTCTTTTACCGCCGTCGCCATGGGCGAAAGGGGTCTTAAAAGGGGTCTTAAAAGGGGTGTGAAAGGGGTCTTAAAAATAACAAATGAAAATTCTCTTTAACGGGTTGACTGATTTATCAACCATTTGTTTTTTAAATATCAGTCTAAAAGCAAAACCCAATTAGTTTTTTAAATAAAAAATTTTGTTTTATACAATTTATGGATACAACTATCCATACTCCTGTAGTGGCAATCACAGAGGATGGCTAACCAAAATCCCTGATGGGTAGAAATGGCTCAGCTGTGACTGCACTACTAATGAGGACTTTGAGGCACAGGCTGGAATATTTTGTTCTAGATTGGCAAAAAAACAATACGGTACAGTGGGAAGCTGGATTCTAAGTCTAAAATTCTTTAAAGCTATAACTCATATACCCTGTTTCATTACTAACTTTAATACCAATCAAAAAGATCCCTAATAATAACATTGGCCTATTCTCAAGGAGGACCCTCCTCTAAAGATCATTCTAACACATCTAAAACTACACACTTGGGACAGCGACAAGTAAAAAAATAATAATAAAAAAGAGCCTACAACAGGACTAAAATAAGTTCTTCAGCATTCTCTGTACTATCTTCTGCAGACAGCTTTTGAAAATAGACCAGAGTTTGATCCAAGTTAGGTGGCAGAGTTAGGGTCAAGGTCAGGGTCAAGGGTTGAGGTAAAAAATGAGGATCAGTGTATTTTGGGTAGGATTAATGAAAACATATTTTTTTTAACCACTTGACGACCGTCGATATACGTCGTCAGAATGGCACGGGCAGGCAGATTGGAGTACAGGTACGTCCCTTTAAATCTGCCACCCAGCGGGCGCATGCGTGCCTCGTGTTCCCGGGGGGGCCCGCGATTGCGGTCGGCAAGGGAAAAACAGGGGAATGCCTTTGTAAACAAGGCATTCCCCTATTCTGTCTAGTGACTCTGTCACTGATGACCGTTCCCCCTTTTTGGGAACGTTCATCAGTGACGTATCACATGTAGCCACACCCTTAACAGTAAGAATCGTTCCCTAGGGAACATTTAACCCCTGCAGCGCCACCTAGTGGTTAACCCCTTCACTGCCAGTGTCATTTTTACAGTAATCAGTGCATTTTTATAGCACTTATCTTTGTAAAAATGACAATGGTCCCAAAATGGTGTCAAAAGTGTCCGATGTGTCCGCCATAATGTCGCAGTCATGATAAAAATCGCTAATCGCCGACATAACTAGTAAAACAATATTTTTTTATAAAAATGCCATAAAATAGTCCCGTATTTTGTAGAAGCTATAACTTTTGCGCAGACCAATCAATAAACACTTATTGCGATTTTTTTTTTACCAAAAACATGAAGATGAATACGTATCGGCCTGAACTGTTTAAAAAAAAATATATATATTTTTTTGGGGAATATTTATTATAGTAAAAAATATAGAATTGTTTTCAAAATTGACGCTCTTTTTTTGTTTATAGCGCAAAAATAAAAATCGCAGAGGTGATTAAATACTACCAAAAGAAAGCTCTATTTCTGGGAAAAAAAGGACATAAATTTTGTTTGGGTGCCACGTCGTACGACCACGCAATTGTCAGTTAAAACAATGCAGTGCCGAATCGCATAAAGTGGCCTGGTCATTGACCACCAAAATAGTCCGGGGCTGAAGCTGTTAAAGTAGCAGTGTCAGTTAGTATGTTTTAGGAAGGATGAAAAAACAAAATGCACATGAATGTTTCTGGGCCCTACTATGGGTACAAAACAGCAAATAACATACAAATATACACACACACCTGGCACTTTATTAGGTACACCTGTTCAATTGCTTGAAAACACAAATTGCTAATCAACCACATGGCAGCAACTCAATGCATTTAGGCATCTAGATGTGGTGAAGATGACTTGCTGAAGTTCAAACCGAGCATCAGAATGGGAAAGAAAGGGGACCTAAGTGACTTTATTTCAAATAATTTGTATTGACTTTAATAAAACATACAAAAATTGATCTACGTGTTCTGAGAAAATATTGTGTAAAGCATTGTACATTTTCCATAGTAGCCTCTGTCACAACATAAAGATTAAGGAAAAACATGAATGTAGACCATTTTCCATCACTCCATGACGTTATCTCAAGGTGAAGGCAGAGATGACTCTGAACATGGCATGATTGTTGGTGCCAGATGGGCTGGTCTGAGTATTTCAAAAACTGCTGATCTACTGGGATTTTCATGCTTAACCATCTCTAGGGTTTACAGAGAATGGCCTGAAAAAGAGAAAATATCCAGTGAGCATCAGCTGTGTGGATGAAAATGCCTTGTTGATGTCAGAGGTCAGAGCAGACTGGTTTGAGATGATAGAAAGGCAGCAGTAACTCAAATAACCACTCGTTACAACCAAGGTATGCAGAATACCATCTCTGCAAGCACAACACTTCGAACCTTGAAGCCTATGGGCTACAGCAGCAGCAGAAGACTACACAGGGTGCCACTCCAGTCAGCTAAGAACAGGAAACTGAGGCTACAATCCGCATAGGCTCACCAAAATTGGACAATAGAAGATTGGAAAAACATTGTATGGTCTGATGAGTCTCGATTTCAGCTACAACAATCAGATGGTGGGTCAGAATTTGGCATAAACAACATGAAAGCATGGATCCATCCTGCCTTGTAGCAACGGTTCAGGCTGATGGTGTAATGGTGTGGGGGATATTTTCTTAGCACACTTTGGGCCCCTTGGTACCAATTGAGCATTGTTTAAATGCCACGACTTACCTGATTATAGGGTGACCACATTTCCAAACTGCCATTCAGGGACACACCCCCTCTCTCAAACCTTCCCCAAAAAAAGATGAGGGGGGGTGGGGGTAAAATGTAGTCTTGGGGTTGATGGGGAATTTGGCAGCGGGTTATTTGTCAGGTGAATGTGCCACTTGCCACCCATAGCCCAGAATGTGCCACTTGCCACTAGATGCAGTGCCGCTTGCCACCCATAGCCTGCCACCAGATGCAGTGCTGCTGTCACTCCATTTGCATGAGCCACGTGCGTAGAAGGAGAGGAGTGGCGTCACTATCTGGAGAGTGAAGATCACACCAGTCCCTGCTGCTTGCCGCTGGGTGCCGGAGAAGGAGGAGGTGCCGCGGTGGGTGGGGACAGCAGTGCTGCACTAGGCGCAGGCCTTGCTCCTGGTCTCACTGAGAGTAAATTGTCACTGGTTGCAAGACGCCAGGCAGCGCTGGCCCTAGCAACCAGGTCCAGGAATGTAGTTATTAGTTAGTAGGGGGTGGCTGTTTCCTCTATTTCATTCCGGGATATTGTATTGTCCCAGAATGAAGGTGCCCGGGACCAGGGACAGACATGTCAATTGCGGGACAGTCCCGGGCAATCCGGGACATGTGGGCACCCTACCTGAGTATTGTTGCTGACACTGTCTTTTCCTTTATGACTACAGCGTACCTATCTTCTGATGGCTACTTCCAGCAGGATAATACACCATGTCACAAAGCTCAAATCATTTCAAACTGTTTTCTTGAATATGAAAATGAGTTCACTGGACTCCAATGGCCTCCACAGTCACCAGATGGATGCACAGCCGACAAATCTGCAGCAACTGCGTGATGCTATCATGTCAATATGGACCAAACTCTCTGGGAATGTTTCCAACACTTTGTTGAATCTAAGCCACCAAGAATTAAAGTGATACTAAAGGTTTGTTTTTTGTTTTTAAATAACAAACATGTCATACTGACCTCCACTGTGCAGCTCGTTTTGCACAGAGTGGCCCCAAACATCCTCTTCTGGGTCCCTCGGCAGCTCTCGTGGCTCCTCCCCGCATTAGATAACCATAACGCATTAGATAACTAGGAGAAGCGCTCTCCCGAGGGGGTTACCTTGCAGGCGTCCTCCTGAGTCATTCACTCAGCGTCCATAGATAGTCCATAATAATAATAATAAAAAACAGGAGATATCCATTCCCATTGGCCACCAATTGAAAGCCCAATTTGTTCTGGAAAAAAAAAAATCAAGATACAATCTACTTGGATACACTAAAGCCCTGTACACGCGATCAATCCATCCGATGAGAACGGTCCGGTTAACCGATGAAGCTCACTGATGGTCTGATGTGCCTACACACCATCAGATAAAAAAGCGATCGAGTCCAACGCGGTGACGTAAAACACAACGACGTGCAGAGAAAAATGAAGTTCAATGCTTCCAAGCATGCGTCGACTTGATTCTGAGCATGTGCGGGTTTTTAACCAATGCTTTTGCGTACTAACCATCGATTTTGACCTATCGGTTAGGCGTCCATCGGTTGAATTTTAAAGCAAGTTCTAAATTTTTGTACCAAAGGATAACTGACCGATGAGGCCCACACACGGTCGGTTTGGACCGATGAAACGGACTTTCAGTCCGTTTCCATCAGTTTTGACCGACCGTGTGTACGCGGCCTTAGTTGTAATGATGACACGTGCAGGTTCACTAACACGTCAGGTTTTAGATTTTTTTTTTTACCCTTGTTATGAAGGGGTTAAACTATAGCACAACAGACATTTAAAGGATGCGTTTTGACAAAAAATAATAAATTCAAATTTTTTTTTTCCAGGTAAAAAAATTAGAATTTATTATTTATTGCTGCAGGCGCCAGTGAAGCATTGCATCAATGATGATGCAATGCAGGCCTCCTGCATACCCGTCAGTGTATCTGCTTGCTCATACCTCTGCCAGGAAGGCCAGTCTTTCATAGTACGTTACATGTTACACCTTGAATATGGGTGTAACATGTTATGAAAAGTAAATATTTAAGAAATGTTTTAATTATCAACATATCTGATAAACACAGAAACTTTTAGAATCATGCAAAAGATAATTTTTAGATATTCAAATTTGTACAGTTATGTTTGATGTAAACCCTAACAATGAACAAGACCTAATAACAGCTGTAACAATAAACATCTCCTTTATGCTCACTATTTGTGTTGCTCACGAATATTCGCATTGCGAATATTCGACTCGAATATAGCATATTCGAGAAATCGCGCTATATTTCGAATTTCGCGGTGAATATTCGCAATTCAGAATATTCGCATTTTTTCAATTTGATTTTTAAAACAGATCACATCCTATCGACGTCTAAAAGCATTGCTGGTATGATTAGAGACCCTGGGCCGAGTAGCTAAGCTGAGGCGATCCTTTTATGTTGCCAAATTGAAAAAAAAAAAATTGCGATTTTTCGCTATTGCGAATGCGAAAATTATTGCGAATTTTCGATAACTGTGGTAGGAGAACTCTGATTGTCTCTGATGCAAAAGGGGGGGGGGCTTTGTGTATGTGTATGTTATGAATATTTGTATGTTTGATATTATTATTTTTTGTAAGAAGGAAAAAATTGCGCATACCTTAAAAAAGGGGAGAATACAGCAGCAACTCAAAAATGTTATACAACATAAATTAATACAAGACAGAAAATGGAGTCGCTCTACAAGAATAAAAAATATGTCTAGTGACAAGACATGTGGGCAAATTATAAAATAAGCAAGCGCAAATAACTTGTGAAATACACAGTGAAAAAAATATATAAAGAAATATAGTCCCAATAATAGAAAAATAATCTTTCATAAAAATGTCTTTGATATGTGAAGTGAAAAAAAGTCCAAAGCATGCAGCATGAACGTGTTCAATCTTCAAGGTGTTTGATTGACAAACGGCTGTGACAGATGGATAGAGTAAAGAATCACCACCAATGCAAAACACTTTTTATTTTCTATTGTAAAATATCAAGAATATTCTGAGCCAATCAGAGTGCTCCTTCCGCATTTCCCGAATATTCGCAATTATTTTGTATTGTAAAATATCAAGAATATTCTGAGCCAATCAGAGTGCTCCTTCTGCATTTGCCGAATATTCGCAATTATTTTGTATTGTAAAATATCAAGAATATTCTGAGCCAATCAGAGTGCTCCTTCTGCATTTGCCGAATATTCGCAATTATTTTGTATTGTAAAATATCAAGAATATTCTGAGCCAATCAGAGTGCTCCTTCCGCATTTGCCGAATATTCGCAATTATTTTGTATTGTAAAATATCACGAATATTCTGAGCCAATCAGAGTGCTCCTACAGCATTTGTCGAAATTGCGCAATAAATATCGCATTCGCATGTTGCGATATTTCGATAAAATATCACGAATATTCTGAGCCAATCAGAGCGCTCCTCCAGCATTTCTCGAAATTGCGCAATAAATATCGCATTCGCATGTTGCGATATTTCGATAAAATATCACGAATATTCTGAGCCAATCAGAGTGCTCCTACCGCAGTTATCAAAAAAATCGCAATTATTTTCGCATTCGCAATAGCGAAAAATCGCAATCATTTAATTTCGATAAAATATCACGAATATTCGAATTTAGCGAATATATCTTGAATATTCGAATATATATTCGAGATATATCGCGAAATCGAATATGGCATATTCTGCTCAACACTACTCACTATTGGTCTGTTAGATATTGAATTGAAAGCATTTTGTTACCTGTTTGAAATGTGCAAAATGTTGATATTGTCAGAAATGTAGCATTCTCCTGTGTCCTGTGGGCCATGTGCAGCCTCCATCTGACTTTTTTTGTCGGAAGTCTGACGGACCTAAGATAGAGAACCGTCTGTCCATCGGACTTCTGACGGACTCACGGTGGACTTTTGCATGGTCAAAAGTCCAAACTTGTGTATGAGGCATAATTCTTACCTTGGACTACAGAATCACTGACCTTTACATTGTATAGACCTAAAATTAGGAGTGGTTGGGTAGTTTAGAAAAATAAAACTGAGCACAGCTGATAACATTTTGTCCACAAAATAATCTGTACATTGTTAACCCACAACAGAGCTTAAGATTTGAGTCCATTTTTGTCAGATCAACAGTAGGGAAGAGCCAATGGTTTAGTCCATCATATATAGAAGCAGAATCCCTGACATGTAAGCAAAGGGGCGGGGATAATAATGGTATCACTGCTAAAACATGGCTGCAGGTTTTATTTGGGCAATAACATTGACCAAATATGGTCTTGGCCATTTGAGTTGGTGGATGACGGGCACCCCGATTTGGATTTACAGGGAGCATTTTTTGGGGATTTATATAATTTTATTAAAGGATTTGGTAACATTTGGATGTCTTTACTATGTACCCCTTACTCATTCATGTTGGGAAAGTCGGTATCTGGATTCTCTATTATTTCCAGATGATGAGCTTCCCACCCAAAGACCCCACATTCATTGTGCCAGGTTTACGGGAAGAGGACCTTGTCTTCATTAACATTGGACAAGGTGCTTTTCCTGGGGGGACCCATGTGGCGTATGTGTGGGCTAGTATGATTCAGGAGGGGGAGCAACACCTGTCAACACTTACGGTATGTCCTCCCTTTTCCTGGCCAGACAGCCTGCATGTTTATAGGGGAACCCCCACACTTTCTTTAGTTTATTTTTTGCATGGGGATCCCCCTTAATAAAGAATAATCAAATAATGGTGTTGCGCTCCCACATCAAAATAAAACCTCTGTAGATAAAAAAAAATAACAGTATGTAGAAACATAACACAGGCATACGGACACCGGAAGTGACGCGATCAGGTCTCGAGTTTGCCGCTCGTTTCATTCAATGCAATTCTATTGTAGCGCTCACCAACGAAGGAGCCGCTGGTTATAGATTGGGATGGCGTGTTACCTCTGTGAACGTCTAGGGTAGATGATGAGAGCTTCAGCAAATGGGATGTCCAAACAGCAGGTGTCTTTTCTTGTGCTTTTATTTTACCCAACACGGTAAACAATAAACTTGGGGTAGATAGCAAAGATGGATGAGGAGAAGAAATAGCAGATTCAGGTTCAGCAGTACGGAAGCAGTCCTGCTTCCAACGACACTTTACTTTTGTCACCACTCCACCCGGAGTGGGTTTAGTGTACCTGGACAGGTCTCTCACACCGACCTGGCAGCCAGAGTATCACTCGGAACTTTGAGGAAAACAAGTCTCTGCCACAGACCCTTCCCTAGAACTAGGGATGAGCCGAACACCCCCCCCCCCCCCCCCGTTCGCACCAGAACCTTCAAACAGACCGAACGTTCACGCGAACATTTAGAATTCCATTGACGTCAATGGGACTCAAACGTTCGAATTCAAAAGTGCTCATTTTAAAGCTCAATATGCAAGTTATTGTCGGAAAACATCTTTGAGAACCCGGGTCTTGCCCCAGGGAACATGTATCAATGCAAAGAAAAGTCGATTTTTCTGGAGCAGCGATTTTAATGATGCTTAAAGTAAAAAAAAATGAAAAATTCCTTTAAATATCGTACCTGCTGGGTGTCTATAGTAGTGGCACGTGTTTAGAACTGTCCCTGCACAAAATGAGATTACTGTAAGAAAAACTGTCTGGCCCCTGCAATATGGATGAAAACCACTGAGAAAAATAGCATGGGTTTCTTTAGGTGCAAACTACATAGCACAAGTGCAGTACACACCAAGTAACTTTAGGTGCAAACTACAGAGCACAAGTGCAGTACTGGTACACACAAAGTAACATTAGGTGAAAACTACAGAGCACAAGTGCAGTACACACCAAGTAACTTTAGGTGCAAACTACAGAGCACAAGTGCAGTACTGGTACACACAAAGTAACTTTAGGTGCAAAACTACAGAGCACAAGTGCAGTACTGGTACACACAAAGTAACATTAGGTACAGAGCACAAGTGCAGTGCTGGTAAACACCAAGTAGCTTTAGGTGCAAACTACAGGTACAAACTACAGAGCACAAGTGCAGTACTGGTACACACAAAGTAACTTTAGGTGCAAACTACAGAGCACACGGGCAATAAGCCCGCCTAATTAAAATATGGAACATGTGGGCGTGTTTTATGTCAATGTATTGTGACCCCACATAAATGATGCTTTTTACGAACGGCGCATGCGCCGTCCATGAAAGTATTCCAGTGCGCATGCTCCAAATTAACCCGCAAAAAGCCAATGCTTTTGACGTGAACGTCCCTATTCGCGAACGACTTGTGCAAACGACGTAATCGACATAAAATTCAACGCTGGCCCAACGTCCATACTTAACATTGGCTGCGCCTCATATAACAGGGGTAACTTTACCCAGGAAAAAGCCTAACGTAAACGTATCTAGCCGATTTACATATTCTAGGCGTAAATCAGCGTACACGCCCCTAGCGGCCAGTGTAAATATGTAGTTAAGATACGACGGTCCCGACACATTTGCCGGTGGCTAACGGAAAGCTTCAGATCTCTACTTGCGATCAGAAGCTTTCTGATCATGTGACAGCTGTCACACCTAATCATGGTTGTCACATGATAAGAAACCCTGCCCCGCCTCCTGGCATTTCTAACCCCTTAAAGAGCTGGAAAGTGAAGAGGTTAAAATATAAACCAGACTCAGAGTCTTAAATGCATTATGCTTCGGACCTGTCATTCACTCCAATCTGCTCCGACCAGCAGAAGATTAGCGAACACACTTGCTATGTTGTTTGTATAGATCCACAAATATAGCAGTGTATCCATCTTTCAAATACAAAAAAGCATACCACTAATTTAGGGAAACTGCTAAATACACACTAAAACATAAATAGCTTCCTTTACCTTTGTGCAGTCCTCCTTCACTTACCTCATCCTTCGATTTTGTTTTTAAGTGTCTTTATTTCTTCTGAGAAATCCTCACTTCCTGTTCTTCTGTCTGTAACTACACACCGTAATGCAAGGCTTTCTCCCTGGTGTGGAGAAAGCCTCTTGAGGGGGGAGGGGGCGAGCAGGCAAGTCATGACGCTCTCTACTTTGCAGATAGAGAAAGGAGCTGTGTGTTAGTGCGTGTCCTCACACTCCTGCTCTCCCCCTCCCCCCTCAAGAGGCTTTCTCCACACCAGGGAGAAAGCCTTGCATTACTGTGTGTAGTTACAGACAGAACAGGAAGTGAGGGTTTCTCAGAAGTAAGTGAAGGAGGATTGCACTAAGGTAAAGGAAACTATTTAGGGAAAAAAAAGATTACAAACCCTTTCACATCGCACAAGCTTGTAGACCATAGTAACAAATGGATTGCCATGACAGCAAAACGATAAGCCACAATGTCACTAATGTTTGACCATTGTTCAATTAATCAAGAACTCAAAGTATAGGCTTAGTTGTAGAATAGCTCAACCATATGTATACAATATCTTAAGAGTATTAGTAGTGGGGTTTTCATTATAGGCTATCATATTGAAGATTTCTAGATTTAAAAGTTTATCAGTAAAAAAAAAAGAAAAAAAAAGAAGAGAATAAAAAGCTCTCCAGTTCTCTCTGGTTTTTAGGTTGCTTCTATAACTTCTCTTCCCACTTACTTCATCCAACAACTTTATTGTTAGAGTTATATGATTCCTTGGGGTCCTGCCTCAAGATAAAACCTAGAATATTTTTAAAGCTGAAGAAAAGGAGCATGGAGAATCAGTTTATGCATTTAGTGCATGATATTACATGGCATTTGCACATCTTGTTTAACCGCAAAATAGACCAGTATTAGACCAGTAATGTCAACTGCTTGGAAAAGGAAAATACACAACTCCAATGTGGCATATTCAATAGGGTCTGCGGATCTTAAAACAAGATCTTACAGTCATGTTATAAACACGCTGTATGTGACCTCCAGCTAAAATAATTCTGAAAGACCAAATCACGCTGGAATATTGATTTACCCTGTCCTGCTCGGAAAAGCCAGGGGCCAGATTCAGGTACATCTGCAGCGGCGTAACGTATCGCACTTATGTTACACCGCCGCAAGTTTTACGGGCAAGTGCTTGATTCACAAAGCACTTGCCTGTAAAGTTGCGGCGGCGTAGCGTAAATCCCTCCGGCGCAAAGCCGCCTAATTCAAATGATCCGGGTAGGGGGCGTGGATCATTTAAATTAGGCGCGTTCCCGCGCTGAACGTACTGTGCATGCTCCGTTTTGAAATTTCCTGCCGTGCTTTGTGCAAAATGACGTCGCACCAACATCATTTTTTGAACTTTGACGTGCCTTACATCCTTTCCTATTCACGGACGACTTACGCAAAAAAAAAAATTGGAATTCGACGTGGGAACGACGGCCATACTTTAACATGGCAAGTCTATCTATACGCCACAGAATAGCAGCTTTAACTATACGCCGAGAAAAGCCGACTAGCGACGACGTAAGAGTATGCAACGGCTGCGCGTACCTTCGTGGATCGCCGGAAAAAGCGAATTAGCATACCCGACACGGAAAACGACGCAAACTCCACCCAGCGGGTGCCGAAGTATTGCACCTATGATCCGAAGGCGTACGAAGCCGTACGCCTGTCGGATCGAAGCCAGAAGCCGTCGTATCTTGGTTTGAGGATTCAAACTAAAGATACGACGCGGCAAATTTGAAAGTACGCCGGAGTATCAGTAGATACTCCGGCGTACTTCTTCTGTGAATCTGGCCCTAGGTGTTTAAATTCAGCAAATATGAAGATGAAGATCCAAACCCCTCTTTTAGTGTTGGTAGATATCCATCTTTAACAGCTCCTGAAGTGAAGAGCAAGGTCTCGTTCACACCATGTGCAGTAATGTCAGTTTTTCTGCACGCATTCTGCAAAGGCACAAAGAAAACAATTGTCCCCTATGTGCCCTGTTCCCACGGCAACACTAGTATAATCTGCAGAATTTTTTTGAGCAAGAGTCTAATGTGTATAAAACTCACTGAAACGTGTGTGAAAACTGATGTAAACTCGTGTCTCTGCAAGTGAATTCTGTGCATTGTTTCCATCAGTTTTTCTGCATGTATGGTGTGAATGAGGCCTGATTTATCTCCCAATCCATGGCAGTCAATCGAAAGAGAAAGAGCAAAAGATCAACAGTGTTCCACTAATTGCAATTGTAGACATCTGTATGCTTGTATATGGTGGTCATGCAACTGTTTACTATTAACAAAACAACCAATCAAGGAGACCTTTACTAGGTATAGCCTATTGCACTATCTGGCAGGTTGCTTTTTCTTTTTTACTATTTGACAGATTCTATGGCGGATCACAGCCTCTTGGTGCTCTTGAAAATAGGTAGCTAAAACACATATGTGTGATGGATACGAGGAATGACTGTGCATAAGAGAGATATACAGTACATCAGAGCCACATTTCAAAAAGCCGAACTTTCTTTCCACAAGAGATCCTATGCTCAGTGAACAAGGAGTTTTGCGGCACCATTGGTTAGGAAGGGGTGTATTTTGGAGATGTTGCAGAGCTTGAGGTGGCAAGCTTTAGACATTGAATGGATGTGGGGCTGAAAGAAGAGTTTAAGTTCCAGGATTACACCTAGCACCTTGGCATGTGGGGATGGGTTAATAGTTGAGCCATCGATCTTGACAGAGAAGTCAGGGGAAGGGGCACGTGGGGGAGGAAATATTAAGAGCTTGGTTATGGCTAGATTGAGTTTGAGGAAGTGGTGTAACATCCAGGCTGATATGTCTTTTAGTAAATTGGTGATGCGTGTGGAGGCTGATGGAGTGAGTTGAAGGGTAGATAGATAGATTTGGGTGTCATCAGTGTAGAAACGGTACTGGAAGCCATGGGATGCTATAAAATGAAAAATACTAAAGATACTGGGAACCATAGTGTGATAGGTACTTAATAGTACCACTAGTTACTCATCCACTCACTAACCAATGAAAGTGGGGCTCTGTGGCAATGACCAGCATATGAAAAAACTGAATTGTACGAAGAAAAGGGGTACAGTCAAAAGTATCCCAAAGGTCTAGTCTAAAAAAAAATACAAAAATGTATTATGTATAGTATAAAAAAAATAGTTTAATAAACCTCCACCTTCCACCATCTAAAAAAGACAACCTTGTGTACACCAAATAGACATCTAGACACCATGCATGCATCCAGATTTCCAAACAAAATAACATCAGCCATATAAATTATGGAATAGGGGAATAATGTGGAAATTCCACCAATGGCTGGCTATGACCCTAAAAATCTATTGGCAATCTGGAAACAAGGAGAACCCCCTAGGTGGGACTTTAAATGGCAACTAAGGATGGGCCGCCCCCCCCCCCCCCCCCATTTGGTTTGCACCAGAACTTGCCGAACAGGCAAGAAATGTGTTCGAACACGCAAACAATCGTTAAAGTCTATGGGACACAAACATGAAAAATCAAAAGTGCTAATTTTAAAGGCTTATATGCATGGTATTGTCTTACAAATTGTGTGGGGACCGGGTCCTGCCCCAGGGGACATGTATCAGTGAAAAAAAAAGTTTTAAAAATGGGCGTTTTTTGTGAGCAGTGATTTTAATATCGCTTAAAGTGAAACAAAAATCCATACCAGACCCTTATCTGAGCACGCAACATGGCAGGGCGCAGGAAAAGAGGGGGGATGAGAGAGCGCCAGGCTACATGCCCTCAACATGGGGAGGATGCTTTGGGGGACTGTGTTGATGGGGACAAAAGCCTAATCCCCACAACCCTTGCCTGGTGGTTGTGGGGGTCTGCGGGCGGGGGGCTTAACGGAATCTGAAAGCCCCCTTTAACAAGGGGACCCCCAGATCTCAGCACAGACCCCCAAAGCACCCTCCCCATGTTGAGGGCATGTGGCCTGGTACGGTTCAGGAGGGGGGGGTGCTCTCTCATCCCCCCCTCTGCTGCATGCTCGGATAAGGGTCTGGTATGGATTTTTGGGGGGACCCCTACGCCATTGTTTTTGTTTCACTTTAAGCATTATTTAAATCACTGCGCCCATTTTTTAAACTTTTTTTTCATTAATACATGTCCCCTGGGGCAGGACCCCGGTCCCCAAAAATTTTTTTGACAATAACTTGCATATAACCCTTTAAAATTAGCCCTTTTGGTTTCTCATGTTAGTGTCCCATAGACTTTAACGGGGTTCCGCGGCTTTCGAATTTTCCCCCGAACTCAGCATATTGCTCTGTGTTCGCCAGAACACCTGAACAACCAATGTTTGGCCCAAACTTATGCTCGGGCTGAGCCGTTCACCCATTTCTAATGACAACAGCGCTCCAAAGTATATTAAAATGTATATTTATCGAAAAATAGTGATCAAACATGTGATGATAATTAAAACATTGATGGATCAGATATATCCATCGGTGGATGTTAATTGCTTGTGGGGATGTAACCATTTCTGCATTTATGGTGGCATTGCCCAAAGATTAAAGTTTTCTGGGAGGAGATAGCCCCTTGGATTATGAAAATGCCACTTAGACCTATAGAATTCTGTTCATTAAATTTTCTTTTTCATGGGATGCCATCATCTGCTAAGTTTTAGAGAAGCGTTACTCCCCATTTTCTAAATGCAGCCAAAATATTGATACCTAGATTTTGGAAACAGTCTGGATGTCCCACTATAATGGATTGGAAGAGGGGGGTAGAAAAAATGGAAGCAGAGAGATGAATACATACCGTTAAAGACCAACAGAATACATTTAAAGATACATGGGCAGGATGGCTGTATTGCTCCTCAAAAATAGGGGTGGATAAAACCGTTTTGGGGGCAATGCTGCATTATGGATCAGATAGTCTGTGGGATTCATCTGGTGAGGGGTAATTGGGAGGAGGTGTTTTTTCTTTCCTTTTTTCCTCCTCTGGGAGGCACAATGGAGAGATGATTGATGTCATTAAAGGAAAAGGATAAGTTATAATAGTAAATTAGGCACGGGATGGGCAACACTCAGAGCTTTTTTTCTCAGAAAATAGGTGCAGGAACTCAACCACGACCCGTTCAGATTCAGAAACAGTAGGAGGGTCTTAAAGGGGCATTAAATACCAGAATTGCATTACATACAGAGTGCAGAGTTCAGGGGGTTACAAAACTGTCACTTGTAAACACAGAAACCAGACTTCTGTGTTTACAAGTGATTGTGGTGAGCAGGCACCAAAGGATCTGAGCCAGAGGTGGTGGAACTGAGTTCCCCCAAGTTCCCTCTGAAAAAAAGCCCTGGCAACACTTAATGGAATCACATAAAGAAGGGTAGATTGAAATGAAAGGTGGAGAGGTATAACAATGAAATAGTAGAGTGAGATTATATTGAATTAAAACACTAAACATAATAGGACACGGAAATAGTAATTTGAAATTATAATTTTTTTTTTGTATTGTTGGTTGTTTGACACACATAATAGGACGCTGCAAAGCCCCCTTCTTAATGATACTTGTAAAGAAAAAAGGAAGTTTAAGCTGCGCCTTTAACCCGGACTCAGTGTGAACAATAGTCCATATATTAATATATTGTTGTTGTTCCTCAATAAGAGATTTGTTAGTGAGGAGAGTCTATGTCCATCACATTATTGCATGGAGCTATTACACGTGAGAAACTTCAATCACCACCGTGAAACACTTCAATCTTCAGTGAGAGCCCACCACCATAATCTCAAGCCGCTTACCAGATACACTGAAATAGAAAGCAGTCGGCTATGACCTAGCCGCGGCCTTTGGGGAGACAACCCTCTCCCTGGATACGGATCAGCCACTTGTTCCAGCACACGTAATGGTACACCACCATTCGATCATATATAGAAATAGCAGGACATAGTGTAATTCCGCCAGGAAAGATTTATTAAAACCAATACAGTATAAAAGAAGTATTCACATTGTTGTAGTACAAAGCGAGCGTGTAAAAATTAGTTGCCGGCCGGCAAACATATGGAGCGGAGCCCTTCCTCCAGAACGCGATGACGTCACCGCATGTCCTCCCAGACGCGCTTCGTCATTGGACGTTGTCAATGGACGTAATCCCATTGACAACATCCAATGACGAAACGCGTCTGGGAGGACGTGCAGGGAATAGCTAAAGAGACTACGGCTGATTCCTCTAGCTGAAGAGACTACAACTACCCTGTGGAAAAAAAATATTACTTAAAAAATCAAGAATTAAATATGTAAAAACTTTTTTTTGCATTGATACATGTCCCCTGGGGCAGGACCCAGGTCCCCAAACACTTTTTATAACAATAACTTGCATATAAGCCTTTAAAATTAGCACTTTAGATATCTCCCATAGACTTCTCCAGGGTGTTCTGCGGCTTTTCGAATTTGCTGCGAACACCCCAAATTGTTCGTTGTTCAGCGAACAGGCAATGTTCGAGTCGAACATGAGTTCGACTCGAACTCGAAGCTCATCCCTAGTGGTATAGGTTATAGTGTCTAGGCACTGTATGGTGAATATCTCCACTGATAATTAAAGCGACATGTTCACCAACTCGCACCGAAAACGTGCGAATGGTGTGGCCCACGTACTGCTTGCCACATGGGCACGTAAAAAGATATACCACATATTTAGTGCCACATGTGCAAAAACGTTTAATTGGATAGGATTTGCCAGTGATAGTAGAACTAAATTCTAAAACTTTACCTTTCCCAAGTACATTGTACTTGCAAACTGTACATCTCTTACAGGGATGGTAACCCACAAGTTGATAGAAAAAAGAGGGCCTAACAGGGGGGATTAATGATATTAGGGTCGATCCTACTCTGAAGGATGGGTGCGCCCCTAAAAACCACCTTGGCCTGATCGGGTAAAACAGTATTCAGCACACGGTCATTCTTCAAAATCCCCCAGTGTTTGGTCATGATGGCTTTCACTTTTTTATGTTGCATGGAAAAAGAGTTAAGCATGGCCCACTTGAAACTCTCATCACGCTCCTGTTTTAGTTTATCTCTAATAAGGAACTCCTATCAACTTTTAACGTGCACCTTAGATCATGTTCAAGGTCCACAGGATTGTAGCCTTTGTCAATGAATCTTTGATTGAGAACATTGGCTTGGTTCTTGAAGATCTCCACGTCAGAACAGTTTCTTCGTAATCTCAGAAACGGACTACGTGGAACAGACTTTAACCAAGACTGGTGGTGACAACTGATAATGGGAATAAATCCATTGCGATCTGTTTTTTTAAAAAGAAGTCTGAAATAAAAACTGATGGTTAACGATACTAATTTCTAAATCCAAAAATTGAAATTGCTCTTTACCAGCCATGTGGGTGAGAGAAATCCCACTGTCGTTATCATTTAGATGTGTCATAAAGATCTCTAAAGACGCCAAACTGCCATCCCAAAGGAGGAGGATGTCGTCTATGTACCTGGCCCAGAACACCAATGATGGGGTGTCATAGGTATAGACAACATCCTCCTCCCACTTGGCCATGAAAAGGTTGGCAAGGCTTGGGGCAAATTTAGCCACACCACGTAGTTGTAAATAAAATTGGTCGTTAAACCAAAAGTAACTATGTCTCGTAGCAAATGATGTTGTACAAAATCCTTGAATGTAGATCTATACTAGTAACATGCTTTGTTTTGTATATGATCAGCTGAAGAAATAGATGGATGCGGCACCCTGATGCTGCTTAATTGTGAAACATGTTGGTGACCAGCCCTATCTCCGTCTAATAACTCTGAAATCAGCACTCTATAAGGACAAATGATTTTATCATTGTATTTTAAGTTTATTAAATACATTTTGTATTTTTTCATAAAACTTTCGTGTTTTCTATGCTCACCTATTAATAGACACACTATCTCCATAAGGTCCTAATTATTCTGAGTTGGTTAATACCCGGCCAGTTTATTCCCCCACCTTCTGTATATGGAAATAATGAAGGTAAATTGGGTATCTGGCGCTCCAGGAGGCAACGCCCTTAGTTTGTAGTAATGTACATTTGATTAGTCAGTCTTTAGGTAAAAACCAAGTTGAACCTCGGTAAGGGGGTGATTTAAAAAGAGGCAGCCATCCTCAAAGTGTGTCCAGCAACTCTGCAAAACATATAAAAAAAAACAGGGGGGGGGTGGCGCCTCTCTAAGTGTAGTATTAAAACAGAAAACAAAAAATTCTGCGCTATCAATAGTAAGCAATAAAAATGAGATTGCTTGAGATGCATTTCCTGGTTCAGGTTAATCCCATACCGATGCTCAAGATGCATTTCCTGGTTCAGGTTAATCCCATACTGAGGCTTGAGATGCATTTCCCGGTTCAGGTTAATCCCATACCAAGGCTTGAGATGCATTTCCTGGTTCAGGTTGATTCCATACTGAGGCTTAAGTTGCATTTCCTGGTTTAGGTTAATTCCAAACCGAGGCTTGAGATGCATTTTCTGGTTCAGGTTAATCCCATACCGAGGCTTGAGATGCATTTCCGGCAGTCATATATGCTTACCAGGAAGTACAGGAATTCGGTATTTGCTAATGCTATTCATATTGATGCTGATCTTACAGGTTGCACATCCATATACACACTTACATGTTTTATAGGATTTATATTTGCATTCAATTAGTCCTGCGGCCAAATAGAGTGACTTTTTTACAGGAAATTACCTTTGAGGGGCAGACACCTGGGGGATGGTTTCCTGGTCATGGGGTCATTCTGCCTTTATATCTGTGGAGGGTAGCGGTGAGGGATCACCCCAGACGATGCACTATTTGATGCGAAACGCGCCGGGTGACTCCACTGTTGCCACTTTGTACATTTGAAAGCACTGATCACCTTTTATAATGTAAGGCCCCATACACACGATAGAATTTATCCGCGAATACGGTCCAGCGGACCGTTTCCGCGGATAAATCCTCTCATGGATTTCGGCGGATTTTCATGCGATGGTGTGTACACACCATCGCATTGAAATCCGCGCCGAAATCCTCTTGCGATGACATGTCGCGCCGTCGCCGCAATTATGACGCGGCGACGTGCGCGACGCTGTCATATAAGGAATTCCACGCATGCGTCAAATCATTACGACGCATGTGGGGGATCCCTTCGGACGGATGGATTCGGTGAGTCTGTACAGACCAGCGGATCCATCCGTGGGATCCGATTCCAGCAGATAGATATTCTGTGCATGTCGACAAATATTTATCTGCTGGAATTCGGAAATATCCGCCGGAGTGTACACACCATAGAATCTATCCGCTGAAACCCATTCGATGGGATTTATCTGCGGATAGATTCTGTGGTGTGTACGGGGCCTTAGTGTTTTTACCTACATTAAACATTGGTACCTTTCAGTATTACGCTATGTGCCTTTCTCTTCTTCTCCTACATCTCTACATATTGGTTTAAATGTTGGCCCAGACTGTTTACCACTGGAAGCAACCTGATTCGATCCCTGGGTTCCTCTCTGATTGACGTGCGAGACGTCTCCGTGAGATTTGCAGCCGATGATCCAGGCCTGAGCGTGGTTTATACCCTGCTTTACTGACCCTCTGGGCATATGTCCATTAGGGTACAGTATCTTTGGTAAGCCTTCCTTCTTTTTAACACTTTAAGGACTGGAGTACCGTGTCTATTCTGGAAATTGTCCAACTATTTTCCTTCAAATATTTCCATATACAGTTGTGTTCATAAGTTTACATACCCTGGCAGAATTTATGATTTCTTGGCCGTTTTTCAGAGAATATGAATGATAACACAAAAACTTTTCTTTCACTCATGGTTAGTGTTTGGCTGAGCCTATACAGAGGAACTTCAACCCCTGGTTGAGTGGTGCACAGAAAACAACCTAATACAACAAAAACCAAGGAGATAATAGTGGACTACAGAAGATCCAGGAGGACCACTTGTTGCCTCCTGCACATAAATACAGAAGAGGAGACTGTGAAACACAGCAAATTGCTGGGAGTTTAAGTAACTGAGGAATTGCCATGGTCCCTCAATACCTCACATCTGGTGATGAAGGTGCAACAGAGGCTGTTCTTTCTTTGGAGACATATCAGGTCAGACTTCCATTAAAGTGGTTGTAAACCCACTGTTAACACTTGCACCTACAGGTAAGCCTAGATTAAGGCTTAGGCCCCATACACACGATAGAATCCATGCGCTGATATTTATCCGCGGATCGGTTTCAGCAGATCGGCGGATTTATCTGTTGGTCCGCTGGCACGTACACACTAGCGTATAAAAATCCCCGCGAACCAGAACGTATGCAACGTAAACCACGTAAGACGTCACTATAAAGGGGAAGACCAAAGTCAACGGCGCCGCCCTCTGTTCCGCTTTTCTAGTTCCGTGTTACAGCGTGCTAGTGAAGGTTTGGTTAGAGCCGATTCGTGCTTTTCAGTCTCCGCGTTTTGACAGGTGGTATTCTTTGGTTCAGTGCGTGTGCTTGCGGGTTTGCAGTTGGCATTCGGGCACAGGCTTTCAGCACGTTTCCGCATACTGTGCGCTCGTATCTGTGTGTCATGCGGGCTTAGCAGGTTGTGCTGGATTTGGGGGTGCTTTCTGTTGGAGTGTGTTCTTGACTGACCAGCCGGCCGGTTTGAATCCATGATGGAGCAGCATCGTCGATTCTCGCGAATTGGTGGTGTTTATGGGTTTGCTTATGGACAGGCTCAGCGAATCAGTTGTTTGGGCAGGAACACTGGGAGGAGGCGTTTCTGGACCAAGAATTGGTTGCGCCAGCGTGACCATTTTTCTCATATGCCTCTGCTTAGGGAACTTCAGGAGAATAATCCTGATGATTTTAGGAATTTTCTCCGCATGACGGACCCCGTATTCAACCGTCTGCTGGAACTTCTGTCCCCCTATATCACGAGGCAGGACACTGTGATGCGCGAAGCCATCACGGCCGAGCAGAGGCTTATTGCCACGTTGCGGTACCTGGCGACTGGGAGGAGCCTGCAGGACCTCAAGTTCTCGACAGGCATCTCTCCCCAGGCGCTTGGGGTCATCATACCGGAGACGTGTACTGCCATCATACATGTTCTGCAGGAGGAGTATATTAAGGTAAGTTCCCAAATTTTAACATCACAATGTTTTTTTTTTAAATGTGTGCGAAAGTCTAATATGTTTTTATTCCCTAATAACCATGAGATTGTAATCTGCTGTGTGTGGGATGTTCCCTTTTCTCCCCATGCATGTTGTTAACCTTTACATGTTTTTTTTTGGGCCTACCTGCATATTTTGTCCTTACCCACCATAAACCTGTCCAGCATGCTTTCCTAGGCCCAAACCCACCTAGCCAATTTTTTATTTTTGGCTAATCAATTGTAGCTCTGCCCCCCCCTCCTCCCCCCCGAAATTAGTTTATTGCTCTATCATCAGAGGGATGTGGAGTCTGATAATTAAGTGTGCCTATATTGTTTTAACTAAATACTCACTTCACAATGATTGTATGAAATTAGAATCCTGTTGTTGAAATTGCACAATGATGGTTTTTGTATTGTGATTGCAATGTTTATCTGATAAATTAATAATATTTTTTCTTTTGTTTGTCCCCACAGCTACCCTCCACACCACAGGAATGGCAGTCTGTGGCTTCCCAATTTGCCCAGCGTTGTGATTTTCCGAACTGCGGTGGAGCAATAGATGGGAAGCACGTCCGCATTGTGCCCCCACCCCACTCGGGGTCCTACTATTTTAACTACAAGGGTTTTCATAGTATCGTGTTGATGGCGGTGGTGTCGGCACAGTATGAGTTTCTCTATGTGGACGTGGGGAAGAATGGCCGGCTGTCAGATGGGGGAGTGTTCTCACGGACTGAATTCTACGATCGTCTCCAAACTGGTGATCTGGCATTGCCACCAGATGAAGATAATGTAGAAGGACTTCCGTTTGTGTTCCTAGCGGACGAAGCTTTCGGGCTTGGACCTCACCTAATGCGGCCTTTTCCCATAGGACTCTCACCTACGAGAGGAGGGTGTTCAATTATCGGTTGTCCAGAGCTCGGAGGGTAGTCGAGAATGCCTTTGGGATTCTCACCAACCGGTTCCGCCTGTTCCTGACAGCTATACATCTGGCGGAATATAAATTGAACACCGTTGTATTTGCCTGATGCATTTTGCACAACTTTTTACACAGGCATTCCCAGACGTACCTACCCGACAGAGTTTCTGAGGCAAGACTACTCTCAGATCCTCTCCCTGGTCTGGACACTGGTCGCGCTGGCATTGGCACCCAATCTGCTCCTGAGGTACGCGACAAATATGTTGAGTACTTCATGGGTCGGGGGGCCATTGCTATGCCAAATGATATTTCTTTCTAATTCGGCCCCCAAAAGAAAGGAATATTCACAGAACTAATAAATAATTAGACCATTGGACTTTATACAGTTGTTTGTCATTACTGCTTTTTCTCTTTTTATCTGTCTTCCTGGTTTGCACCAAAAATAGTGCACTTCTAGTGCCAAATGTAGGGTTCAGGTTTTAGTAAATAAACACAATTCAACATTATTCACTCATCTCCAAACTGGGTATCCAGCATATAAAAGAAGAAAGCCACTCATTGATTGGATTTTGGAAAAGCTTTTTTTTATTTTGAGCTTTTTCATTTTCCTTGATTACTCAAAATATTTTTAGGAACAAACATGTCAACTTTGATTTTTTGCAAGGCTTTTATTTTTTGGTATATTTTTTATTTGTATAATTTTTTTATTTTTTACAATCATTATTCTCATAAATTTTTGTTGTTCACCAACAATGTATTACAATTGTAACATTTTTCACACAAATAGAATATTTCACAAATGTAAACTTAACAGATTTTTTTGGGGTTAATTTTTGAAACCAATATTTTTAAAAAAAAATTATTTTTTACAAGCAAATTTTTTTATTGTTTTGGTATTATTGCACAAATCTTGGTAACATTTATTTGACATATTTCTCACCCAATTTTTTTAGGGAAACTTAGAATATTTTGAAATGTTTATTATAAAAAATCTTCTATTTTCGCCAATTTTCGCTAATTTTTATTTTAAATTTTTTTTAAAATTTTTAAAATTATTTTTAATATTTTTTGTTTTATTTTTAAAATTATTTTTAATATTTTTTTTTAAATTATTTTTTCATCGAAAAAATTGGTTACATTTGTGTTCTAGATTTGTTACCAATTTTTGCATTTTTTAATTTTTGTTGTTTATATAATTTTTATTTTTTTTTAATGATTTTTCTGGCTTGTTGATTTAAGCCTTTTTTTTTTTTTAAAACCTAGAAAATGTAAAACAAATATAAAAGACAAATGTGTCACTTTTACATCACAGTCATGGTGTGAGTTCACACCTGAACACGCCAAAATTTGAAGATGCACACATTCAGTGCAAATCGCCAAATGTCAGTTCTACAAGATAGAAACACCGACAAAGGGCGACATGTGCTATCTGCCATCATGAGTGATCAATGTCTGTGTTATGTGGGAGCAAACCCATCCTCAAAAACTACTTGAGAATCGAGGAGGGGTTTGTACCCACAAAGCACAGATAATCAATATTCTGTGATGGCAGATAGCACATGTTGCCACACTGTGTGTGCATCTTCAAATTTTGGCGTATTGCTGAGTCCCAAAATAAAACTGGTTGGGGGATGGGCGGGTGGGGGGGGTGTTCAGTCTTTGACCCGGCCCATCATGTCAATGATGTTTTTATAGTTCTGTTCTATACCGATAATTTTTTGGCGCATAGTTTCCAGCTCGGTGCAGCACTCTAAAAAGTATGATTTTACATTCTGTTCCATGAGAAGCAGTCTTTGTCGCATATTGTCCATCTCACTGCTGCACTCCATCACTTGCTGGATAATTATTCCAGCACTTGCGGCTGAAAAATGATGAACAACATCTTCATCCCCTACAAAATGAAGCCAAAAAATAAAAAAATTAGAAAAAGCCTATCTACATCTATATAGGGTTGCCACCTCATCCCTTTAAACCAGAACACATATTAATTTAACAGGTTCTGTGGCTGATTAAGGTGGTAATTAAACTCATCTGGTGCCATATCAGCATTACACTAGCCACAGAACATGTGTAATCCATATGTGTTTGTGATTAAAGGGATGAGGTGGCAAGCCTATCTACATCTGTTTTTCCATATAAAGCTGGTGTGACACTGACCTGATGGTGTGCTCCTTCCAACCTCCACATCTTCGCCATCTTGAATAACTCCTCCTTCTTGCACCACTTGCCCCTCATCCTCCACGACTCCTCCTTCTTCATCTTCCATCAATCCACCATCTTGTAAATTGCAAAAATCCTCTTCATCAAATTCCCCTTCCTCATCCAGAAGTACAAGATCCAAAATGACTCCATCCTCCTCTCTTCCTTGCACATCCTCCTCCTCCTCCACATCCTCCTCTCTTCCTTGCACATCCTCCTCCTCCTCCACATCCTCCTCTCTTCCTTGCACATCCTCCTCCTCCTCCACATCCTCCTCTCTTCCTTGCACATCCTCCTCCACATCCTCCTCTCTTCCTTCCACATCCTCCTCCTCCTCCACATGGCGAGATCTTCGATGTTGGCCTTGTCTGGCCCTCTCAGCCTCCTCAAACTGCAGGCGTCTTCTTTCCCCTAAATAAACAAAGAAAAAAAGGTATACTCATCAACACACAGATATTGTAGAGCAGAAATCGCATACATTGCTTTATTAAGGAAGAGGCTTTTTTTTTTGGCTAAATTGGGTCTTCTCCCCCCCCACTCAAAAATTTGGGATGACTTCTATGGCAAGCTCTGATTCGGTCCCTTTTTAGCGAAGTGACACACATGGATGTCCCCCCCTTAAAATTTTTAACACGGAGACCATACAAATTTTAATCTAATATTTTGGTGGAGACACAGGTGCTCTGGATTACAGATATGAAAACACCAGCTTAGTAGCACTGTTGGCATTACACAATCTTGGATTTGCATTTTCCACAACTATATTTGTACCCAATGTTTAGAAACCATGTTTTTGGCCAGAGAGGCATGTCCAGGTGTTTTGTTCCTGGGCCAACATCGTATTTGGGAGAAAGAAGCTGATGTGAACGATGTTTACTATTAACAGTCGTTGCCCAAGCAAAATGTTTGTGAAAAACACCTTCTATTTCAACATGAGCTCAGAAGTACAACCAGGCCAAGGAGACAGATGTAGAAATGTACCTGACCAAGCTTAAAATCTTAAAAGGTTTCCCCCCCCCCCAACTAATATAAATAACTTACTTTTCTTTAATATTTTTTTGATCTTCTTGTACTGATGTGGCTCCCTCAGTTTCAAATCGGACCACCGCTTCCGTAGCTGCTCCTTGGACCTGGTGATCCCAAACATTCTCTTCGTTCTTCTTGCCACCTTCTCCATAATTTTCCCCTTTCTGTGGTTGGGGGTCTTGTATGGCCCATATTGGCCATCATAGTCCTTCCTCCGCATTATATCCACAAGCTCAATCATTTCCTCAAAAGCCATATTAGTGGCCTTATACCGTTTTGGCCGGGATCGGGACGTTCCTGCCTCTGTCCCCTCACTTCTGGCCTGAGAGCTCCGTGCATGCTCGCCTGACATCGCCATCTTTCCTTCCCACAGAGATTAGGGGCGTGGAAAACAGGAAATGTCCCGTCATGGGCGGGTACGAGGGCGGCGGTTCATGCATACGCGGAGTGTAGAGAATGAATAAGACATAATTACGTAGGTTACGCGGAGATTATTCGCTCGTTTCACAGAAGTTACATAGTTCACGCCATATTTTTTGAGTTAACATTGATTAGGGGGCATGGCAAAGGTGACGAAGGCGGGGTGTCACGCATACGCGGAGTGTATAAAAGGGAACCTACGTGGTTACGTACGTTACGCGGAGATTATTTCAAGGTGCTTCACGAGGAGCTAGAGATAATAAGGTAAGAAATTTGGAACATGGGATCAGCAGAGGCCTAAAAACTATAGAGCCATGGGATTGGGGTTTGGTCTGTTGTTTGCACCCTTTTAACGCTACTTATGTTTCTTGTGTCCCCAAAACGGTATTTCCTTCTCACAATGCTTTCACACATCACTTAAATCTACATGTGAAGAATGCTCTACGTATTTGTAGTTTTTGCAAGGTGTATTGTGATCATGCAAGTATTGTTCTGTGTTGGTTGGCCAGAGGTTATTATGAAGTGTATTTATATGTCAGGAATGATGAGGGGCATGCTAGGTACACATGAAATAGTGCCTTGAGGAATGGTCAAAATATCAAAAATGGAGGATGGTTAGAGATGACACGTATTTACCAAACTTTATTCCAAAATGGTCTGCATGTGAAATAATTGTTGGTCACAAAAATGGGGCAGAGCTGGGCAGCATTTTAGCTGCAGGAGACACTGTGTTTGCATAGTACTTTATAAATCTGGGGCCACATATTATTACAATGTGAATGCTGTGCATTTTTTAATGCTTATTTTTTTTTTTTTTACAGTGTGTTAATTTTGTGTTTTGAAAAAAAACATTAAATAAATAAATGGACCAGATTGTGGGCCAAGAAGCTATAAGTAGCCTTATTGCTAAGTATCGTGAGACGCCCCTACTTTGGGATAGCAGACACCCCCTGTATTAAAATCGGGCGCGACGAAGGACAGCACTTGCTGAGATTGCAACATATATGCAGACATGGGTTCCCGGCTGCACAGGCCACATAATCAAGAACAAAATGAACAACCTGAGGGCCGCATTCCGCACCAAAAGAAAACAACTACGGGAGCAACAATCAGGAGCAGCAGCAAGCGAGTCCACGGAGCCCAGTCTGTGGTACTACCAGGAGCTGGAGTTTTTGGGGGATCAAATGGATGGCCGGCGATCAATGTCAAGCCTTCCTTCCAGACAGCAGTGCAGCAGACCTTCCACGGATCACCGTAGACAGGAGGAGAACAGTGAGGGGCTGGCTGGCATGCATCCAAATCTTCGACTGACCACTTCTTCTGAGGTAGAGTATTTTCTACCAAATTTTTGTGCTGCTAATTATGGTTTAATTATTGAGTTGATATTGTAATCCCAAAAGAAAAAATGGCCGAGAAAAGTCGGGGGCATAAAAATAGGGGTCCTGGATGACAAGTGCAGGGATCAGAAGGAGAGTAGATTCAAGATTAAAGTAAGATAAAACAAACCAGTCTAGAGCATGAAAATGTGTGTGATTTGCTGGTGTCAAATTGTAAAACATGTCACTTTTTTTGCCACAGGAAGAAGTGACCAGCCAGGATTTGACAGCTACTGAGGCCGAGATGCATTCCAGCCAGGAGGAAGGGGTCATTGGCAGCCAGGAGGAGGAGGCCGGGCCAAGCACAAGTCAGGAGGGCCCCAGGCCCAGGGCTAGCACAAGCACGCATGTCCCTCCCCCCCAGGTCAGGCAAGCAGGCCTAATGAGGCGCAGGAGGGAAGTTGAGGATAGGAGCCTAGAGATGATCAGAGAGGCGAGCGCCATAATGAGGGCCCCCCTGACCCGCACTGAGGCCTACAGTGCCTATGTGGCACACGAACTATCAGCAGGGGGGGGAGGAAGATCAGAGGCGTGCCAGGAACCTCTTTAATAAGGTGATTCTATGGATTTAGAGGGGCTGGCTGACCGATGACACCGAGCTCAGTGACCCGGCCCATCCTGCCCAACATCTGTTACCTCCTCCTGCTGCCACATCCTCCCCATCTGCAAGAGGCCGTGGACGGATCCGTGGAAGATCTGCTGCAAGGAGGGTTACAAGGAACAGGAGAAGATGATTCCCGGCCTTCCATTTGATCCCCCAAAAACATTTATCTTTTTGGACTACCACAGCCTGGGCTCCATTGGCTCACTTGCTGCTGCTCCTGGTTTTTGTTTTTTGTGGTTGTTCTCTTTAGTTGTCTATATGCAGTCCTCAAGGTTTGCCATTTTGTCCTTGACTATGTTGCCTGTGCAGTCTGGAACACAAGTCTGCATGTATGTTGCTATCTCATCAAGTGCTGCCCTTCTAGTTATTTTTTTGGTCAATTAGGTTTAAAATAAATGGTGATTTTATTTTCAGAAATACCTTGTCTATTGTGTTTTTAGACTGTGTTGATTAGGCATGAAACATTTTTGGTAATATGTGTCATTTAGAAAGGACACCAACTCCTTGGGGGGGGGGGACATTTGGTGTACAAACTTGGTGAAACCAAAAAGGAAAAACACACGCATAACAAAAATGGTGACATAACCTCACCCAAAAAATAATTAAAAAAAAATGTGCAAGAAAAAACAATGGTGCCATAAATTGCACAAAAAAAAATATTAAAAAAAAATGTGCAAGAAAAAACAATGGTGCCATAAATTGCACAAAAAAAAATATAAAAAAAAAATGTGCAAGAAAAAACAATGGTGCCATAAATTGCACAAAAAAAATAAAAAAACATAAACACAATAAAAAAAAGATTGCATTTAACAAAAAAACAAAAAACATGGACAAAGTTACAACATCTGGATAGATAGCATCAGCAAGAGAACGGGTTTATTCTAGCAAGAGAACGCAGAAAAAAAAGAGGCAAGAAACAACACACTAGAGCTTTAAAAGGACGAATGTGCCATATCACAAACAAACAAGAGTTTTACCTGAACGAGTGCTCCCATCCCCTTATTTCGTCTGAGCATGCGCGGGCCTTTTATCTGCGGATATTGTGTACTAACCAACGGATCTATCCGTCGGATAGCTTCACAGCGGATATATTTGTTAAGCATGTCAGCAAATATTTGATCTGCTGAAAAGCGATTCGACGGAAAAATATCCGTGGATAATTATCCGCTGGAGTGTACACACCATAGGATCTATCCGCTGAAACCCATTTGCACGGATTTATCCGCGGATGGATTCTATCGTGTGTATGGGGCCTTACTTGTAGGTGCAAGAAATATCTCCTTAACCTACGCGGTTAAGGAGATATTTTCACAGAAACGGGCACTGCTGTCTACGGTCCATGCACGCCGTAGACAACGGTGCAGGCACACTGAGCGGTGCCATTTTTGTGAATGGCATTAATGGGGTGATAAGGCGGGTTTTTGCGCAGGGACCTGTCGTCCTATGCGCATGCGCGGGAGTGACGTCATCGCTGCTCCGGCCAATCACAGTCCCGGAGCAACAGGAACTAGCGATGAGGGGACATGGCGGCAGCGATGGACGGGACCGAGGCGGACTTCGGGGGCTTCGATCTCAGGTAAGTGACACATAATGAGCTAGTATGCTGTGCATACTAACTCATTATGCCTTTCTCTTGCAGGTTATTTTTTTTATTTAAATATCCAAGGGTTTACTTCCTCTTTAAAGCTCCTGGTACATTTCTATCATTGTACTATAGAGAGTATTCTCCTCCACTGTGCTACAGTGTGGAATGCCAGATGCATGGTAAAGAAAAATTAAATCTGTCCCTTATAGAAACAACAGCACACCAGATTACAGGTACTGAAATTCCAAACATGGACTCTATACTCTTGACCATCTAAAGCAGGGGTCTCAAACTCAAATTACCTGAGGGCCACAAGACAAGTTTTCATATGCCATGGGGGGCCGCATGCAAACTTTCAAACTTCAAAAACAACAGTACTGGTGTCAGCGAGCGCATTATTACCACCAGCACTGGTGTAAGGCAGGGTTTGACAAATTTGCTTGGAATCTAGGAGCCAGCTAAAAAAGTTAGGAGCCAGAAAACGCACCCCGTCCCAACGGGCTTGCGCGCAGAAGCGAACACATACGCGAGCAGCGCCCGCATATGTAAACGGTGTTCAAACCACACATGTGAGGTATCGCTGCGATTGGTAGAGTGAGAGCAATAATTCTAGCACTAGACCTCCTCTGTAACTTAAAACATGCAACCTGTAGCTTTTTTTAAACGTCACCTATGAAGATTTTAAAGGGTAAAAAAGTTTTGAAGCGGACGCAATTTTGAAGCGTGACATGTTGGGTATGAATTTACTCGGCGTAACATTATCTTTCATAATATTAAAAAAAATGGGGATAACTTTACTGTTGTCTTATTTTTTAATTAAAAAAAAGTGTAATTTTTTCCCAAAAAAGTGCGCTTGTAAGACCGCTGCGCAAATACGGCGTAACAGAAAGTATTGCAACGATCGCCATTTTATTCTCTAGGGTGTTAGGATAAAAAATATATATAATGTTTGGGGGTTCTAATTAGAGGGAAGAAGATGGCAGTGAAAATAGTGTAAAATGACATTAGAATTGCTGTTTAACTTGTAATGCTTAACTTGTAATACCAACGGCCACCACCAGATGGCGCCAGCTCACATCTGGTGGTAATAACTTGTAATACCAACGGCTCACCAGCAGATAGCACCAGCTCACAAAAAAAAAAAAAACATTTTTTTTTTTTTTTTTACTCTTTGCTCCCCCCACTTCCACCCTGCCTGCAGGCCATTTATAACTGGTCCGCGGGCCGCAAATGGCCCGCGGGCCGGTACTTTGAGACCACTGATCTAAAGAGAATCAAACAGATTAAAGTATAGTTTCTTTCCCAGAACTGTACTTTTCATTACTTCATAATATACAAACTCTTAAGAATGCTACTGCTCTTTAGTATTTTATATGTAAATATTGTATTATTGTTTTTTTTTCCTACCTGTATAATATTTGCATTACTTTGAATACATTTGTGTCATTTGCATGTGTTATTGCTTACATTTTATTGGCATGTACATATTTTTGCATGTTATATATCTATGTGTAGATAAATCTAACATTTTAGGTGGCAGGAATGTTAAAGGGCAAAAATACACACACACGATTATAAAAAATAACTTCTTTATTAAACATGTATTACAGGCATACCCCACTATTAAGTACACAGCAGGACCAGAGCATGTATGTAAAACGAAAATGTACTTAAAGTGAAACAATACTTTTTTCACTTCTAGGGTGTAGTGGGGGGTCAGGGGCTGTAGTGGGGGATGTCAAGAGCTATAGTTGAGGTCTCAGGGGCTGTAGTGGGTGTGTCAGGTGCACATTGACTGGAACAGGGCGGGCTATGCTTTCGGAGCTTCAGCTCCTTCTACTACGGCTGAAAAATGTCTGTATAGTACTTGTAAGGCACTCGTGGGTATGTCCTTACTCACGAGTGTATGTAAAGTGAGTGTACTTAAAGCGAGTTATGCCAGTACTGTATTTTCCGGCGTATAAGACGACCTTTTACACCAAAAAACTGCCAAAAAGCAGGGGTCATCTTATACGGCGGGTATACAGTGGGGGTCGTCTTATACGCCAGCCGCTCGCTGGATGTCAGCCCTCCGGATGCTAGCTCAATGTGCGGTAATACTGTATACATACAGTATACACGGATGAGCCAATCCCGGCGAGCGATGTATTCTAATAATGAATACAGAGCCTGCTCAGATTGGAGTAACAACCTCTACCAATGAGAGCAGGGTACATACAGTAGCCTGCTCAGATTGGCTTTGAGAGTCAGAGGCGTAGGCTGATGATGTTACAGCCTCTGCCAATCTGAGCAGGCTTTGTATTCATTAATAGAATGCATCGCTTGCCGTGATTGGCTCAGCGCGGTATACTGTATGTATACTGTGAGACAGTATGTTACTGAAGCTACTGAACATATGGCATTACCGCACATCCAGCAGGCTAAAAGACTGGTTGGAAGGGGGGGGGGTCATCTTATACGGCGAGTATAGCACAAAACCAATGTTTTAAATGGAAGATTAGGGGGTCGTCTTATACGCCTAGCCGCCTTTTACGTTGGCAAATACGGTAAGCTAAAAACACATAGAAAACACAGGCTTATAGTTGAGATATGAACAATAACCAAAGGATCAAAAAGAGCCAGTTAACCATATGATATAATACAAAACTCCTTAATATAGAATAGGTTGGGGAATAGGTTATAGTCCAGATAGTGCAGTTCCAATGTCCAACGCGACTGAAGCTCCTCTTCAAGGACAGTCCCGGATCCTTGACAAACAAAAATGGACACTCATCAATACCAATTAATAATACAGATGTCAGTGTGAAACATGAAACTTTATGTTTATCACTTACAACACTCAAGAATCACATGTAAGGATAAAGTGAGAAATTCTTAAAAACACATATTGTGTGATATACATGTGTGTAATCACTCAAAAGACAAAGGAAGATGAAGAATAGAGAAAGAGAAACCATAGAGAAACCAACAAGCTTGGTCCTGATAGACCTGACCAGCAGGTAACCACAGCTCAAAATGGTGGCTAACAGCGCCAAGTTTACATACCCTGGCAGAATTTATGATTTGTTGGCCATTTTTCAGAGAAAATTAATGATAACACAAAAACTTTTCTTTTACTCATGGTTAGTGTTTGGCTGAAGCCATTTATTATCAATCAACTGTGTTTACTCTTTTTAAATTATAATGACAACAGAAACTACCCAAATGACCCCGATCAAAAGTTTACATATCCTGGTGATTTTGGCCTTATAACATGCACACAAGTTGACACAAAGGGGTTTGAATGGCTATTAAAGGTAACCATCCTAATCTGTGATCTGTTTGCTTGTAATTAGTGTGTGTGTATAATAGGTAGTTGAAATTTATAAAACAGGAAAGGGATATAAAAAAAGATGTCCAAGGAATTGAGACTGCCAATCAGCAGTGTTCAAACTCAAATCAAGAAGAGGAAAATGAGGGGTTCTGTTGAAACCAAACCACGGTCAGGTAGACCAACTAAAATTTCAGCCACAACTGCCAGAAAAATTGTTCGGGATGCAAAGAAAAAAACAAAAAAAAGTTAAAGTGAAATACAGGACTCTCTGAAAACATGTGGTGTGGCTGTTTCAAGATGCACACTAAAGAGGCACTTGGAGAAGGATGGGCTGCATGGTTGAGTCGCCAAAAGAAAGCCATTACTATGCAAATGCCACAAAGCATCCTGCAAGACAGCCCAAGAATTTACAGGAAGTGGAGGCTTTTTGTCAAGAGGAACGGGTAGCTTTACCATCTGAGAAAATAAAGAGCTTCATCCACAAATACCACAAAAGGCTTCAAGCTGTCATTGATGTTAAATGGGACAATACACAGTATTAAGAACTGGGGTATGTAAACTTTGATCAGGGTCAGGGGCGTGGCCTGACTGGCAATGGAGTAGGAAGCAGGACGCCGGAGCTCCTCTCGCCGAATCTACTGAATTACAGCCTGCACTGATCGCCGCGGTTGTTGAGACGCCTCCGGGACCGGAACGGAGGATGTCCCCGCTGAAAAAGCCGTCCGCAGCGGCGGATAAGCTGGCTAAGTACAGGCATGGAGGGGAGGAAAAACAGGCCAAAGATGGCGCCGACGACCCTTCCGGGAGAAGGGCACCATGCGGAGGACACCTCAAAAGTCTTAGAGGCCATAGCTGCGCTGCAAAGCGCGCTCACCACCAAAATAGATGAGGTGAAGATAGATATCTCCCTCATGAGACAAGACCTTTCCACGGTCCGGGAGTGAGTTACTGAAACGGAGGCCCGAATCAGCGCGGCAGAGGATGTACTGATCCCTCTGCAAGAAGCCACAGATGACATGCAGCAACAGATGCGGCGGCTCCATGATCATCAAGATGAAATGGAGAACAGGCTTTTCCGCTGTAACTTGAGGTTCATAGGCATCCCTGAGAGGGCAGAAGGCAGAGAACCTGCAGAATTCCTGGAGAACCTCCTCATTGGGGAATATGGAAGAGAGGCCTTCTCTGTGATGTTTGCGGTGGAAAGGGCGCACCGAATCCAAGCAAAGCCCCCACCTGAAGGAGCACCCCCCCGTACATTTATCGCCAAGTTCCTGAATTTCAGGGACAGGGACAAAATTATGCGTCTGTCGAGGGAGAAGGGGAACATGAAGATGGGCAACGGACACGTGGCGGTGTTCCCGGACTTCTCCAATGAGGTGCAAAAGAAACGAGCGCAATACCAGGATGTGAAGCGTCGCCTGAGAGTACTGCACCTTAAGTATGCCATGCTGTTTCCCGCAAGACTCAGAGTTGAGGAGGATGGAAGGGCGCAGTTCTTTGATACCCCTGCTGCTGCTGCAGCATGGCTGGACCGCAAGGGAAGGCAGGCCTGAAGCCTGCTATGGTGAATCGTGAGTACTGTTGCCTGGAGATCGCTGGGGCTTTTTGTTTTTATGTCTGGGGCCCGAGTGTTTAGGGCCTGGACGAAGGGAGGCACAAGACAGCTGGGACCCCAAGTTTGTTTTATTTTTTCATTATTACCTCAGTTTTGGCTGTCCTAGGCCCCTCGGTCTCCCTATGGAGTCCCCCCCCACTTTTCATACGTATACCACGTGCGTGTCTCAGTCCCTGACTCGTGAGCCGGCAGGCCTCGGGCCTTCTATTCAGCTCCTGTCAACATTTGCTGCGGGCTGGGAGACATAGAAGTGGAGGAATCAGTCGAAAGCAGAACTGGGGGGGGATAGAAGAAGATGTGAATGACACTGTGTGCACGTACCAACGTTTCCCCCTGTTGGGGGGGTCTGTTTATCTACAAACTTCCTTATATATAATTTTTTTTTCTTTTTTACAATGTGCCTGCGGACGAACAATGGATCCGGTGAGGTCATTCTTTGGAAGGGGTGGGGAGGATACACGATGTAACGCACTGTTGGGCGGGAGGAGCGAGGCCATAAGTTTTGGGATTATCCACCTTCCTGAAACATGGACCTCACCACCCCTTTTTTTACCATCATGGGGATGTTAACTTTGTTCAGCTCCGAATCCATATGTTGCTCAGTGAATAATCGCCCCCACATATCACACTGGTTATATAATGTAAAGTCTTTCATAGATTTTAAAAAAGTGTGCCTCCAGTCAGGAGTACCTGCTGGAAGAAATGATTAGAAGTTATGATGTATTGGACATGGGGTTGCAGGATCAAATGCTCACGCCAGGTTGGGGAGGTGATGGGCTGGGAGGGGGGAGGGGGAGGGAAGTTGGCAGGGCCACCGTTGTGACCCTAATAGGTTTATGAGATGTGTACACTGGTTTAGAGTTGTAAGGGGACATATACATGTTACTATAAAGAGAAGAGGTGACCCACATGATACCGACTTAGGATGCCTGATGTTTTCCTATGCTACCCTGCTGATCCGACGGTACTATTTACACCAGGGGCCACCATGACATCAATTAAATTTTTAACGTGGAATGTCAGAGGGCTGAGAAATAAAATTAAGCGCACCGCAGCTTTGGCCTACTTAAAAGCACAAAAATTAAATATAATGGCATTGACCGAGACGCATGTCACAGGCCATTTGCAGGCGGCATTAAAGCGCCCATGGATCGGCTGGGCGTATCACAGCACACATACCAGCTTCTCTAGGGGGGTTTCGTTACTGGTGACAAAGGCCACCCAATTTGAGCTACTGTCCTTGGAGTCGGATCAGCAGGGGAAATATGTTTTTGTACATGCTCGTGTGGGAGGAGTCCCTATGCTGCTAATAGCGTTCTATATTCCCCCCCCCATACAGCTCGGAGGTCGTCACGATGGGATTGGCGTTTATGGCCAAATACCCGACGGTTCCGGCTGTGTGGATGGGGGACTTCAACATGACGATGGATCCATTTATGGACAGACCGGCACAGGTGGGAGGAGATCCGGGGGGGCCCAGGACGACCAGACTGGGCTGCCTGGTGAAGGAATTCGCCTTGACGGACATATGGAGGCTCAAAAACCCGGAGACTAGGGCTTATACATGTAATTCTACCAGCCACGCCACAATGTCCCGTATTGATTATATCCTGATATCAACGCCCCTTGTGCCCAGGGTGGGGGGGATAGGGTTTGCTCCTAGAGCACTATCAGATCATTCGCCATGTTGGATGCAACTGTCTCTACTGGGGAAAGCCCCTAGAAGGGCGTGGAGACTGAACCCGTTTTGGTTGAAAGCCCTACACGATCATGATAGCATAGAGCGGGAGTTAAAGTTCTTTTTCCCAGAAAACCAGGACCCCTCATCACTTAACCTCCAATGGGATGCATTTAAACTACACGCAAGTAGGGTGCTAGACACTAGAATTAAAAGATTGAAAATCTCCTCCCAGGTAATAGTGCATGAATCGGAGGAGGCGTTGCGGAAGCTAGAAGACACATTCAACACACTGCCTACCCCGGGGAATTTGGATAAGGTGAAGGTCCAAGCCAGAGTAGTAACACAGCTACACCTGGAAAAAGCCAAACAGTGCATCTTCTTTTGTAAGACAAGGGTATACGAGCATGGAGAAAAGGCGGGGAAGATGTGGTGGTGTCCCTGGCAGAGCCGGACGGACCCCCCGCGGGTGGCGGACAGGTTTATGAGATTTTACAAAGACCTGTATGCTTCCCAAAATAGACACACACCGAGAGAAATACAAACATATCTTCATGCGTTACAGTTCCCACAGTTGAAGGCAGAGCAGGTGCAGCAGCTTGAAGTCCCTATCACCGCCCAGGATATTGCGAACGCAATATCGCAACTAGCCAAATCTAAGGCCCCAGGTTTGGATGGCCTACCACTAGAATTCTATGCCTCTTATTCCGAAATACTAGTGCCCAAGTTGAGGGATGTTTTTCACTCCATTTTCGACTCCGGTATTCTTCCCATGTCTATGCAGGAGGCTCAGATCATAGTCCTTCCCAAACCAGGTAAGGACCACAGGTTTCCCGAATCGTACAGACCAATATCTCTGTTGCCGGTCGACATAAAGATATTGGCTAAGATTTTGGCCTCCAGGTTAAATGCAGTGATTCTCTCCCTGATACACCCGGACCAAACCGGGTTTATGCCGGGTAAGAACACGGCCATGAACATCAGGAGACTGTTCATGAACATACAGGCACAACATGACAATGTGGGGACCAGAGTAGTGGTGTCCTTGGAAACGGCCAAGGCCTTCGACTCTGTCGAGTGGCTGTATCTATGGGAGTGCCTACGATGCTACGGATTTGGCCCGAATTTTATTAAATGGGTCCAGCTTCTGTACCAGACACCCAAGGCCAGAATTTTTGTCAACGGATGGCTATCGGAACAGATTGCATTGGAACGGGGCACGAGACAGGGATGTCCCCTGTCACCGCTATTATATGTACTGGCGGCAGAACCGCTAGCCATGGCAATTAGAGCATGTCCAGATGTGATAGGTCTCAGAAAGGGAGATACATGGGAAAAGATAGGACTGTACGCAGACGACACTGTCCTATATCTGGCAGATCAGGGACCGTCGCTGAGAGCAGCTCTACGTATAATAGAAGAGGCGGGTACATATTCGGGGTTGAAGATTAACTGGGACAAGTCCCGAATTCTCCCGCTGGACCAGTTCCCCCCTCAGGCGTCCTCCCCGGAACTACCCTTGCAGAGGGTGGCGGAGGTTAAGTATTTAGGAGTAAGTGTGACCAGGAATCTCAAGGATTATGTCCCCTTGAATGTAGAACCCTTATTCGCCATTATTAAAGCTCGAACACAGGCATGGGCTAGACTACCCCTGGGGGTAATGGGCAGAATAAATCTAGTAAAAATGATTTTACTCCCCAAAATACTATATATGGTTTGGCATGCCCCATTGTACATACCTCTAAAAGTGTTTAAACAGATGGAAGCTCTCCTAAATTCATTTGTGTGGGGGGTCAAGCCGACACAAGCTGGCATGGCATATACTCAAAAATCCAGTTTTGGAGGGAGGATGTTCCCTCCCGGATTTACAAGACTTCTATATTGCGTCGCAACTATCCCACGTCCATCACTTTAATACAGCAGAAGCACAGAGGCATAGATCATTAGTATGTAACAGGCCAGGTAGCCACTTCCATACCGTACAGGCTATATTTCGGACGGGACATGGGGGGTGTAAGACAGCACACTTCGGGGCTGACATGTTGACACACCAACAAAAAGTCTGGGACATAGCCCTTAAAAAACTGGACAGAACGCACGTACACTCTCATACACCACTGTGGAGAAACGGGAGTTTACCCGAATTAGAAACAGTTCCGGACCCGGGGATATGAGCGGCATATGGAATACTTTTCTTATCCCAGGTCCTCACGGAATCAGGTCCTAAATCCTTTTCGAACCTTAGGGAGGAATTCTCGCTTCCGCCTCAATTCATTTTTCGGTACCTGCAGCTTCGGCATGCACTTAGAACACAAATGGAACGGGTTGCAGTAGATTTGAGTAGACCGCAGGTGTTGGATGTCATCTTTGGGGCTGAATCAACAAAACTCACATCCAATTTATACTATATAATTAGACTGAAGAAGGTAGGCAAGGTGTCACAGACAGCAAAGATAAAATGGGAACAGGACCTGGGACAGATAGAGGACACGGACTGGGGCGAGATACTGGAGGGGGTAAAGACGTCGTCCCCCAAACTGTCGGACAGGCTAACACAGCTATATATAATTCACCGTGCCTATTTGACGCCCAAGAGACTTGCGAAATTCCAACCCACACGAAATACTGCCTTCCCCATGTGTGCCGACGCGGCGGCCTCGTTCTACCACTTGCTGTGGCACTGCCCAGACATACAGGCCTACTGGCTGCAGATAACACAATTCCTACACGACAATATGGGATCACCGGTGGGTATGGACCCGAAGTTATGTTTGTTGGGACTGGTCCCAGATATTGAAATTGATAAATACAAGAACATCTTTATCTGCGAATCGCTATTTATGGCTAGAAAGGTGGTGGCTAAGGCATGGATGAGGGATAGGGCCCCAACATTGGAGGACTGGAAAAGAGAGGTGAATACCACTCTTCCCTATAGGAAGATGATATATATTCATAGGGGGCGCCCACAGAAGTTCTCCAGTATTTGGGACAGGTGGCTGGAGGACGGGGAAACATGCACGGAATGAGTCTCTAGCGGAGGAAGAGGGTGCGTGGAAGCAGGGTGGCATGGTTGAGTTTGTACATGTATTGTATTTTTGGAATAAATGAGGTTTCTTCTTATACGTATGATAGGGTTAAACCCCCTGTGCACAGGGACCGGTGTGTAACGGTATGAGATCCTACACTGTAAAATGCATATCTGTAACTATGTATTAGGTATCGACTATTGTTGATCAAACGCCTAACATGTATGTGCCTTTTATTTACTACATCTCAATAAACTTGGTTTTGAAGTTAAAAAAAAACGTTGATCAGGGTCATTTGGGTATTTTCCGTTGTCATTATGATTTAAAAAGGGTAAACACAGTTGATTGATAATAAATACAATGGCTTCAGCCAAACACTAACCATGAGTGAAAGAAAAGTTTTTGTGTTATTCATATTCTCTGAAAAATGGCCAAGAACTCATAAATGACGCCATGGTATGTAAACTTATGAGCACAACTGTATCTCTCTGATCTCTTAAATGTTACCCAGTGTTTCCAAATGGCTTCCAACTTATCTAGGGAATCTTCACATGTATGCATTATCTCTTCAACTTCATATACTTGTGTGGCCTTTTCCCTGATACTAGGTCGTTTTTGAGTCTTTTGGTGGTATTTACTAGTAATCACCACTGTTTTTTTTTATTTTTTGCTAAACAATAAAAGACTGAAAAAATTGTAACAAAACACATTTTCTTTGTTTCTGTTATACAACTTTGCAAATAAATAATTGTTCTTCATAAATGTAGCCCACAATGTATTCTGCTTCATATCTTTGGTGAAAATAACCAAAATCTGTGTATTTTATTTAGTCTGTAGGAAAGTTATAGAGTCCACAAACTATGGTATATATCTGAAACTTGATCAACCCTGATGTACTGACAGACTATCTAATTTATTAAGGCTCTAAAATGCCAGGAAAGTAGAATAACACCAAATGACCCCCCTTTTTTTTAGAAAGTAGACAGTCCAAGGTACTTAGTAAGAGGCATGGCGGGTTTTTTTGAAGTTGTAATGTTTTTGTCATTATGTTTTGAAAAATGAAGAAATAAAAAAAAAAAAAAAAAAACAGTACAGTACAGCATCATCATATAACTGGTGTGGTGGTGATCAGGGACACTGACTGGTGACAATATGAAAAAATGTTTATTATTTTTTTAACACAATGTGGTCAGAGTAATAAAATGTTACTATAGAAATATTGTACTACTCTGGGGAAGTAATCGGGATTTTTTTTCACACATTATGTTTTCTTATAACAGTACATTGCTATAAGCAAGCATTTTACTGAATGAAACTGAATCATTCAGTTTGTTTTGTTGTGATTAGCTTTGATTGGTCAAAGCTAATCACATGGTACAGATAGACTGTGATTGGCCCTGTCTGTACAATGCTCATATCTCTATCATAAAGTGATAGATATATGGGAAGATATGAGCTCATCTCTGTGCTGCTTCTCCTTTCCTGTAAAGTATAAGTCCAGCCTGAGCTTTTTCTCCTCTGGGTCTCCTCTGGGTCTGCTCTCTGCTGACGTCACTGCCATCAGTCGAGGCAGCACGTCATCACGACTTCAGGATCCGTCAGCTGCCTTGAATGATGGCAGTCTTAGCGAGACACTGAGACGATGAGATGGCCGATCCCCGCCCCTCCACTGCTCAGCGCTCCAATGAGCGTGGAGAAGTAGAGCAGGAGTGATGCTGACTGACAGCATCACTTTGCTTGGGGAGGAGTGAGAACCGAGACATTGGCGGTGTTCAGTGGCTCAGTTCTCAGTGCAGAGACCCCGAGGGAAAGATGCAGCATCGGTCTGATGCTCCACCATCCACCGAGTTAAGTATACTGTAACTAGCAAAAAAATAAAAAATAAAACATACTTCTTTTTTAACTGCAACATTTTGCCCCCTTGCCATACAGGGATCTCTAAAATACAAATTATTTGGCAGGCAAAACTTCTCTCTGATATGCATTTTACGTTTGTATTTAGCTGCTTACCTGAAGTTCAGATTTAAAAGTGTACTGTCATGAGCCTTTGTAAAATGTATTTATAACACTTAGCCTAGGTTCACACTGCTGCTAATTCAAAATCGCGGTAAAATGCGCGATTTTACCGCGATTTTGCGGCTGCGATTTTGCCGCGATTTCGGCCGCAATTTAATGTAAATCGCGGCCCGAAATCACAAAAAGTAGTACAGGAACTACTTTTTGAAATCGCAGATGCGGCGTCGCACTGATTAGGACAGTGCCATTGCCGACAATTGCCGCCGATTTGAGATGCGATTTGACATGTCAAATCGCATCTCAAATCGTTCCAAATCGTACCCAGTGTGAACCAGGGCTGCAGATGACTTCACCTATGCTGTTACACTTAATTGCACATTTTTACCTCTAAACCCATGCAAACAATGGTTATAGCAAAGGATTTTCCCCTCAGCAGGCTTAGAGGCAAGTTAAGAGGCATAGAACATGCCAAGGTAGTCAAGTGGCAAAACATATTAGAATATTTCCTGATCTCACCGTAAATGACCATATGGGACAAAATGGTTCTAATATCTGTATACAACTTAACACAGTGGTATTGACCACTTCAATACAGGGCTTTTTCACCCCCTTCCTATATAGGAATGTTTTCAGCTTCCAGCACTCCCACATTTTAAATGACAATTGTGCGGTCATGCAACACTGTACCCATAGAGAATTGTTATCATGTTTTTGAGACAGATATAGCTTTCTTTTGGTGGTATTTAATCTCCACTGGGTTTTTATTTTTTTGCTAAACAAACAAAAAAAAAAGACTGATTTTTGTTTCTGTTATATAATTTTTTAAATAATAAATTGTTCTTCTTCACTGATGTGCACTGCTGAGGCTGCACTGAATGGGAACGGATAGGCTGCACTGATGAACACTGATGAGGCTGCATTGATGTACACTGATGAGGCTGTACTAATGGGCACTGATGAGGCTGCACTGATGGGCACTAATGAGGCTACACTGATGGGCACTGATGAGGCAGCACTGATGAGGTTGCACTAATATGCTTCATTGATGGGCACCGATATGCTGCACTGATGGACACTGATAGGCTTGCACTGATAATCAGGGCATTGTTGATAAGTGCCCTGATTATCAGCGTACATGTCCCCTTTAACTAGAAAGACAGTTATCAGCTTTCCTTTCCTTAGACACTGACAGCGCTGAGGAAAGGAAATGCTGATAACCGACATTTGTTTACATGTGATCAGCTGTAATTGGACACACCTGATCACACGGTAAAGAGCCTATGTCTTTGGCTCTTTACCCTGATCAGTGATGCACTGTGTCCAAGGGACACAGCCCACCAAGCTGCACACCCACGGGGACACGCACAAGCGGCGCAATGTGAAGGACGTCCAGTCAGGATGGACTAGCACCTGCCCGGCCATCACTCTGCTATCGGCCAGGTGGGAAGGTGGTAAACAAAAAAAAAACAACAAAAATATATGCTGCAGCTTTCCAATCCTTAATCACTTTAGCCCCGGAACATTTTGCTGGTCAATGACCAGGCCACTTTTTGAGATTCGGCACTGCGTCGCTTTAACTGACAATTGCGCGGTCGTGCGACGTGCCTCCCAAACAAAATTGGCGTCCTTTTTTCCGACAGGCGTACGTTTTCAGATCTTAGATGCAATTTTTCGACGTCCGCTAGGTGGCGTTCCCGTCGTAATCCGGGTCGAGCATGCAAATTAGCTATTTCCGACGATCCACGAACGTACAAGAGGCCGTCGCCTTTTTTTACGTCGTTTCCATTCGGCTTTTTCCGGCGTATAGTTAAAGCTGCTATCTGGTGGCGTATGCAATGTTAAGTATGGCCGTCAATCCCGCGTATAATTTTAAAAAAATTTACGTCGTTTGCGTAAGTCGTCTGTGAATGGGGCTGGACGCCATTTACGTACACGTCGAAAACAATGATGTCCTTGCGACGTCATTTGGAGCAATGCACCCTGGGAGTTTTGACGGACGGGGCATGCGCAGTTCTTTCGGCGCGGGGACGCGCTTCATTTAAATGAAACACGCCCCCTACCCGCCCAATTTGAATTCCGCGCCCTTACGCCGCAAGAGATACACTACGCTGCCGTAACTTACGGCGCAAATTCTTTCAGGATTCAAAGAAAAGAAAAGCAAGTTACAGCGGCGTAGCGTATCTCACATACGCTGCACCTACTAGTAATGGCGGCGATCTGCGATTTTTATTGGTACTGCAACCTTATGGCGGACACTTTTACCACTTTAAATCAGTGTAATGTGTCCCCCAAATTAAGTGTATAATAAATATCATGTCATTTGCTGAAATGTGTAGCTCCAATTTTGCACTAAATGCTGATAAAGAGAACTTATAAAGGTCAATAGCCTAAAGGCACTATGAGAGGCCATCAACAGGTTTCATTAAAGCGGAGTTCCACCCAAAAGTGGAACTTCCGCTTAAACCACTCCTTGCCCCTTACATGCCACATTTGGCATGACATTTTTTTTTGGGGAGGGGGGGTGCTTCAGTAGGAGTAGGACTTCTTGTCCCACTTCCTCCTTTCGCCCATGGACCACTTAGGCGATACGTCATATCGCCTACGGTGGCCCCTCCCTGTAGGCGATCGCCTGGGACACGTGACAGGTCCTAGGCGATCGTCTGACCACTCACAGAGTGCAGCGCTGCTCCCGCATTCGCAGTGAGTGCCCAGGCCGTGAAGCCGAAAGCTGTCATGGGCGGGTGCCCACACTAGGAATGAAGACGCCAGCCAGTGAGGAGCTCCGGGAGGCGCGTTGCTGGACCATGGAGCAGGTGAGCGTCTGTTTATTAAAAGCCAGCAGCTACATTTTTTGTAGCTGCTGACTTTTAATAAACATTAAAAAAGCCTGGAACTCCCCTTTAAGGTACAATACTGAATATGTTTCATCCTTACAGAATCTCTATGTGTTATAACATAAAAACACAAAATAGTTAAACAACATTAATGTGACAACAGCTATCAATGTGCTAAAATAAATATTTCTTTAGCATTTTTAAAAGATAAAAATTTGCTTGGTTGTACAATGTTTTGATAACCGATTATGCACATTTAAATGCTGACCTGGCTAATGTTTACAAAAGTCACGTAAGGTAATATAATTTTAGTCCCGTCCAGCTAAGGCTGCTCTTTACAGACACACTACCGATATACTATATAACCCTTTCATGCATAGTGGTCACTACACTGGACAGCTATTTAAAAGCAGTTTTCTTGTATATGCATGGGTTCTGATTGTATAGCTGCATATCACCCTTTACAGTGGATGCTAGTGTGTCATCCCATACTCTGCCACCCACTGGAAAGCAATTGTAACTGCAAGAAACATTACTTAAAACCAAGATGGTTGATGGAAATCCAGAAAGGCGGAGCAGTTTAGGAATATCTTGCCAGTACTTTTATAGGAGGAGACCCTTGGAGGTCAAAAAATATGGTAACATCAAGTAACACCAAAAGAAACATATTGTAATTAAGTTTTACTAGTATCGATTGTATTTTGGGAGAAAATTATAATGAATCATCTGTCCACTAAATTGGACATCATGCATTACTAGTTATACAGTATTTCAGCTAATTCAAACTATTACTGGGACTTTATTTTATTGAAAATTCAGCCGTTGTAACTTTGTTTGGCTGCAATTCAATGTATTTGTCCTATTAGAATGTAATTTGCAGTTTTTGTAACACAAAGTTCCATTATGTGAGTAAGGCCTCATGCTGGTTGTTTTGCTTGCTCTTGTAGATGCCTTTCCTCCCAGCAGCAGCATTTTGGCATAATAATGCTTGGTGCTTGTAAACACGTGAAAAGTGTTTGGGTGTTAATTCATTTAATTGGTCAGAATAATAACTTATTCTGGCCATTGAAACTAATTGATTCTTAAGCACTAAACCCGCCTAGCATTCATGCACATTTTACACACATCAAGCATTTTTTGGGGCCAAAACATGGCTGCTCCTTGATGTGGACTTTTTTCTGCCTCTAAACACCCTTAGGTAGATTCACACACATTGGTGTAAATTTAGGGCAGCCTAGCCTATTTAAGCTACACCGCCGTAAATTAGTTAGGCTAGTAGTGATTTTCCAAACACTTACCTGCTAATCTACGGCGGCGTAGCCTAAACCGAACGGGCGTAAGGGCGCCTAATTCAAATGACTTGTTTGGGGGTGTGTACTATGGAAATAAGGCTTGACCTCACGTTTTTCAACGTTTTTGCGTACTGCGTATGCGCCGGGCGACTACATTTCCCAGGGCGCATTGCGGCTAAGTACGCCGTACGGCCCTATTGATTTCGACGCGGACATAAACGATGTAACTCCCGATTCGCGGACGACTTACGCAAACGATGCAAAAAATTCGAAACTCGCGGCGGGAACGGCGGCCATACTTAACAATAGTTAGTCCACTAGAGCATAGCTCTAAATTTAGGTGGCCTATCCCTATCGGAAAAAAAAGGTAACTTAGCGGTGTAGGCCCGGCGTACGCTCGTAAATCGCCGGGAATTGGCGTATCCCCTCATTTACATAATCTACACCAGCCACAATGGAAGCGCCATCTAGCGGCCACCAGAAACATTGCAAGCTAAGATAGAACGGCGCAAGCCGGCCTATCTTAGCTTTGTTTAAGCGTATCTCTGTTTGAGCATACGCTTAAACAAACGCCGGCGTAGATTCAGAGTTAGGTCGGCTTATCTGCAGATAAGCCGGCCTAACTCTTTGTGAATCTACCTACCTGTCAGTAAACTCCTCTAAACGCTTATGTGTGCATAGATACATGACTAACATGCAGGAGCGTTAGGAAAAGAAAAAAAAGGAAAAAAAATCACCAGACGCCCCTAGAAGCAATGTTAAAAGCATCCAACAGTTATTAACCAATTAGATAACTAGGTAATGTCTTTATGTTTTGTTGAGCTCGTGTGCAGAGCATGATAGAAAGGCCAAAAGGATAATAGAGCACAATTTAAATTGTTTCTTCAGCTAAAACTTCAAATGCATGCTGTCCACTTGAGAGGACAAGTGAAGAACAGAAAATGTAAAGAAAAAAAAAATAAGTTACATTTTTTTTATGCTGTGGCATTGGGGGTTGTTTACAGTGGCGTCCCCTCTGGCTCCGCACCGCCACTGACTAATAACATAGATTCAATGCATTATTGTCGCCGCTGCCGCTGGTCTATTCAGATACATAGAGCGCCAGCCACCTAAATAATGGCAGCTGGTTGGCTGTACGGAAGTGCCTATCAGAGCCAGCGGCTCTGATAGGCTTTCCGAGTACAGCCCTCAGGCTGTAGTCGGCTTCCAAATGCTTATCCTCGGGACATACTGGCGGTGCGTTCCTTGGATAAGACTGACAGGCGTCTCAGCCAATCAGGTTCACCGGTTGTGGCTATTGGTAACCTGATTGGCTGAAGCGTCATCGAGGGCGGGAGAAGACATCGAGGGATGTGGATGGCTGACTCCATTAAAGGTAAGTGCCGGGCGGGGGGGGGGGGGAATTTTACAGGGCACAGCAGCGACAAAGGGCACAGTGACATCAATGGGCACAGTGGCGACAATGGGGACAATTGGCACAGCGGCATTAATGGGCACAGTGGGGACAATGTGGCACAGTGGGAACAATGTGGCACAGTGGCGACAATTTGGCACAGTGGCAACAATTTGGCACAGTGGCGGCAATTAAAGGGCACAGTGACATCAATGGCCACAGTGGCAACAATTAAAGGGCACAGTGGTGACAATTAAAGGGCACAGTGGTGACAATTGGCACAGTGGCGACAATTGATGGCACAGTGGCTGTGTTTGATGACATGGCACAGTGGCTGCGTTTGGCATGGCACAGTGGTGACAATTGATGGCACAGTGGCTGCATTTGATGGCATGGCACAGTGGCTGCATTTGATGGCATGGCACAGTGGTGCGTTTGATGGCATGGCACAGTGGCTGCATTTGATGGCATGGCACAGTGGTGACAATTGATGGCACAGTGGCTGCGTTTGATGGCATGGCACAGTGGCTGCGTTTGATGGCATGGCACAGTGGTGACAATTGATGACACAGTGGCTGCGTTTGATGGCATGGCACAGTGGCTGCGTTTGATGGCATGGCACAGTGGTGCGTTTGATGGCATGGCACAGTGGCTGCATTTGATGGCATGGCACAGTGGTGACAATTGATGGCACAGTGGCTGCGTTTGATGGCATGGCACAGTGGCTGCGTTTGATGGCATGGCACAGTGGTGACAATTGATGACACAGTGGCTGCGTTTGATGGCATGGCACAGTGGCTGCGTTTGATGGCATGGCACAGTGGTGCGAATTTATGGCATGGCACAGTGGCTGCGTTTGATGGCACGGCACAGTGACTGCATTTGATGGCATGGCACAGTGGTGACAAATGATGGCACAGTAGCTGCATTTGATGGGCACAGTGAGGCTGCAATTTTTTTCTTTTTCGTTTGCGCCCCCCCCCCCCAAAAAAAAAATTTGAGCACCAGCCGCCACTGGTTGTTTAGCTTCTGTGTAGAGCATACCAGTGAGCAGGGTCCACGCCAGTTGTGCTTTTTAAGGGCTTGTTGGCCCACTTTTATCAAAGAAAGAAAAAGCGTCCATCCAGAATTCAAGTTGCTACAGCAGTAAAATAATAATAAACGGAAAATACCAAGCCACCTGGCTCTCTTCAGCAATAGTGCCGCTTAGACTTTACGCTTCAGCCCTCTTAGCCATGTACCAAAGTTCCTGTATAATCACTGTACATCCTCTCAGCTTCTGTGCTGCTCAGCCCACAGCTTTGGGCCCTCACTATAGCATGCAGACATGCATGCTTCTCCCTTGCAAGCCTGCACTCTGGCTTCTCCCTTGCTCACCTGGACTTCTTGGGAGGGTGGGGCCCAGAACCCTAATCCTACTCTGCTATAAGCCCAGGACCCACCTGCTCAATCAACCAGCCAGACTCCTGGCTGTTTCCAAAACCCGGTCCCAGTATTAGAGATTCCATCCCACCCATATCGCTATGGAATCTCCGGGCTCCAGGTCCCCAAGTGGATTTTACCGACTTTGGAGGAAACTGATCAAACAGATTCCTCCACATTAAATAACCCTGGAGCCTCTCAAACTGCCTATTGGAGAACCATGGGCAACAATTACCAGGACAGGAAACTGTACTGTCACAATGCCCAAAGAGTAATGAAAACACTGAGGAAAAAATCCATACTGTGACTTTCATAATTCATGCATGAAAAGAATATATAGTGTATTTATAAAATTGTAAGTGTGAGAACGAACATATCTTTTTGCCATTCTCAAGAACCAAGAGAACTTTACAGAATTATCTGTGATATATACCGTATTTATCAGCGTATAACACGCACTTTTTTCTTCTTAAAAACAGTGCGCGTTATACGCCGATCCCCTGCCGCCGCCGACATATACCGAGCGCAGTACACTCGGCTATGCTCGGCCACGCTCGGCTCCGCTCACGGTCACGCCCTGCAAGAGGAGCCGAGCGTGGCCGAGCGTACCCGAGTGTACTGTGCTCGGTATATGTCGGCAGCGGCGCTCAGAGACAGCGCGGGAGAACACCACGAGGGCAGAAGACGGACGCCGGACCGGACAAGGCCGCCGATGGACGCCGGGCAAGAGACCAAAGAGGGACATTTAAACTGTAAGTAATTTTTTTTTCAGGAAATTTCCCTCCTAGAACTGGGTGCGCGCTATACGCCGGTGCGTGCTATACCCAGATAAATACGGTAGATCTTCAGATTTTTTTCTACTTTTTTTTACTATTGTTTATGTTTCTAGAAACCTTTTTGGTATACAGTAATGCCCTGTACACATGATCGGTTCGATGGACCGTTTCATCGGACGAACCGATCGTGTGTGGGTCCGATTGTTTTTTTTCCCATGGGTGAAAAAAAAAAGAACCTGTTTTAAAATTTTCTGATGGTTAAAAAACCAATAGAAAAAAATGATCGTCTGTGGGGAAATCCATCGGTCAAAAATCCACGCATGCTCAGAATCAAGTCGACGCATGCTCGGAAGCATTAAACTTAATTTTTCTCTGCATGTCGTTGTGTTTTACGTCACCGCGTTGGACACGATCGGATTTTTAACTGATGGTGTGTAGGCAAGACTGATGAAAGTCAGCTTCATCGGATATCTGATGAAAAAATCCATCGGTCCGTTTTCATCGGATGAACCGATTGTGTGTACAGGCAAAAGTCAGTGGTGGCCCTTCCATAGGGGGTGCTCGGGCACCGCCCCCCAAGCTGTAAAAAAAATTATAAAAAAAATACACTTTAAGAGTGACCAGGCGATGGACATGCGGCGGTCTATGGGAAGCTTCCCAGCCTGCAATCAGCCGATTGCAGGCTGGGAAGCTGATTTGCCCATGTTTAGAGCGTGTGCAGGGCGCAAGCTGTGCGCCCGCACACACTCCCACTTTACTTTGATTTGTCAGTATGCCTATAGTAGTGGCATGGGATTGGAGCAGCAGGGACCGGAGGAGAGGACAGTGGGCCGTGCTATTTACATCACTTCCAGTTTCTCGGCCACACTGGGGGTGAGTCGACTAGAGTGCATGCGGTGGCTTCAGAGAGGAGCAGCTCCATTAAAGGTAAGTGATTGCTCCAGCCCCCCTGCCAGCACCAGCAGCACCCCACAGCTGAATCCACTCTCTTCCTCTCCAGAGTCCCGCCAGTAGCCCTGCCCCACTTCTCCTGTTGCTGCGTGCACAGTGGGGACTATTTTTTCTATTTCGGCTCCTATGCGGATTTACACTGGCCGCATTTGCCAATAGTAAGTTTAAAGTCCCGGCTCTCTCAGTCCCTGTGCTGCTGGCGGAGGAGTGACTCGGCTCACACTGCCTGCCTCCTTCAGCAAGTATGTGCTCAGGGAATCAGCAGGAGAAGAAGCAGGCTCAGGTCCGTGCAGCAGTCCATGTCCTCAATCCATCTCCATGTGACAGCCAGCAGAGAGATCACTGAAAACACTGTGGGCCAGATTCTCGTCCATCAGCATAATTTTGTGCGGGCGTAACGTATCCGCTTTAAGTTACGCCTCCGCAACTTAGACGGGCAAGTGCTGTATTCTCAAAGCACTTGCTCCGTAAGTTGCGGCGGTGTAGCATAAATCGTCCGGCGTAAGCCCGCCTAATTCAAATTTGGATCAGGGGGCGTGTTTTATGTAAATGTACTGTAAACCGACGTGATTGACGTTTTTCCCGAACGGCGCATGCGCCGTCCGTGGAATTTCCCAGTGTGCATTGCTCAAAAGTACGCCGCAAGGACATCATTGGTTTCGACATGAACGTAAATGACGTCCAGCCCCATTCACGGACGACTTACGCAAACGACGTAACTTTTTCAAATTTCGACGCGGGAACGACGGCCATACTTAACATTGGTACGCCGCAGTTATGCCTCATATAGCAGGGGTAACATTACGCCGGGAAAAGCCTAACGTAAACGGCGTATCTTTTCTGCGTCGGTCGCTCGTACGTTCGGGAATTCGCGTATCTAGCTAATTTACATATTTCGACACGTAAATCAGCTTACACGCCCCTAGCGGCCAGTGTAAAAATGCAGTTAGGCTCCGACGGCGTAAGAGACTTACGCCAGTTGGATGTAATAGAAATCTATGCGTAACTGATTTTAAGAATCAGGCGCATAGATACGATGGCTCGGATTCGGACTTACGATGGCGTACATGGCGCTACGCCATCGTAAGTCCTCTGAGAATCCGGGCCAGAGAAGGTACAGTACACGCAGGGCCAGGACAGGGGGGGAGGGGGGAGCACCTGCTATGCTATTGTCACTGTCCTGACTCCTGCTACAGTAACATCTTTCACCTTCAACTTTATTCCCCCTCTCTCCATGTACTGCAAGTCTGTAGATCAGGGGTCTCAAACTCAAATTACCTGAGGGCCACAAGACAAGTTTCCATATCCCATGGGGGGCCGCATGCAAACTTTCAAACTTCAAAAACAGTACTGGTGTCAGCGAACGCATTATTAACCCTGACCACTACACTGCACACTGACCACTTCACTACACACTGACCACTCACCATCAGGGTACAGCACATCAGGGCACAGCACACATGACTGCACAGCGCACATCAGGGTACAAAGCCCAGCACATCAGGGTACAAAGCCCAGCACATCAGGGTACAGGGCACATCAGAGCACAGCACATAGGGGTACAGCACAACAGGCCACATCAGGGTGCACGACAAATCAGGGCAGGGCATATCAGGACAGGGCACATGGCACAGTGCAGGACATGGCACATCAGGGCACAGCACATCAGGACATGGCACATCAGGGTACAGGGCACATGAAATGGCACATCAGGGTACAAAGCCCAGCACATCAGGGTACATGGGGCACATCAGGGTACATGGCACATCAGGGTACATGGGCCACATCAGGGTACATGGGGCACAATCAGAGCACATCAGGGCACATGGGGCATATCAGGGCACATGGGGCACATACGAGCACACCAGGGCACATGAGAGCATATCAGGGCACAATCAGGGAACATGGGGCACACCAGTGAACATGGGGCACATGAGAGCACATCAGGGCACAACACATCAGGACAGGGCACATGGCACATCAGGGTACAGGACATGGCACATCAGGGCACAGCACATCAGGACAGGGCACATGGCACATCAGGGTACAGGGCACATGAAACAGCACATCAGGGTACAAAGCCCAGCACATCAGGGTACCCCATGTACCCTGATGTGCTGTTTCATGTGCCCTGTACCCTGATGTGCCATGTGCCCTGATGTGCTGGGCTTTGTACCCTGATGTGCTGTTTCATGTGCCCTGTACCCTGATGTGCCATGTGCCCTGTCCTGATGTGCTGTGCCCTGATGTGCCATGTCCTGTACCCTGATGTGCCATGTGCCCTGTCCTGATGTGCCCCATGTGCCCTGATGTGCTCTCATGTGCCCCATGTTCCCTGGTGTGCCCCATGTTCCCTGATTGTGCCCTGATGTGCTCTCATGTGCCCCATGGCACATCAGGGTACATGGGTCACATCAGGGCACAATCAGAGCACATGGGGCATATCAGGGCACATACGAGCACACCAGGGCACATCAGGGCACAATCAGGGAACATGGGACACAGCACATCAGGACAGGGCACATGGCGCATCAGGGCACAGGGTACCCTGATGTACAGAGCCCAGCACATCAGGGTACATGAGGCACATGAGGGTACATGAGGGCACATGGCACATCAGGGTACATGGGGCACATCAGGGCACAATCAGGGCACATGAGAGCACATCAGGGCACATGAGAGCACATCAGGGCACAATCAGGGCACATGAGGGCACATAAGAGCACATCAGGGCACATGGGAGCACATGAGAGCACATCAGGGCACATGAGGGCGCATGAGGGCACATCAGGGCACTTGAGAGCACATGAGAGCACAATCAGGGCACATGAGAGCACATTAGGGCACATGAGAGCACATCAGGGCACATGAGAGCACACCAGGGCACAGGTCAGCATTTACTTGTTGTTTTCTTCAAAGGCAGAGTAGCGCAGGAAGCGTCTGTCAGAAGTTCACTTGTCTCTCATGTCACACTGCTACTTCCCGGCAGCCCCCCCCCTCTCTTCTCGTCCATCTCAGATGATGTCACAAGCAAATGGGGATGGACGAGAAGAGAGGAGGGGCCGCCATTTAAAACCGGTCCGCGGGCCGCAAATGGCCCACGGGCCGGTACTTTGAGACCCCTGCTGTAGATCTTCCCTGTCACACCGATCCTCCCCCTCTCCCCCTCCTTCACTTTCTGCTGTTTGCTCTCCCCTCACAGATATATTCACTGCTCACACACACACCCTGCATCCTCCGCTGTCAGATCTGACCATTCCAATCACTGCCTGACACCCCCTTTCCATCCCAGATTACTTTATATCTATTTTACCTGTTCAGCAGCTCAGTATATTCTATATAAATAGAATATATTGAGCTGCTGAACAGGTAAAAAAGATATAAAGTAATCTGGGATGGAGGGTGTCTGGCAGTCGCAGATAGTCAATATGTGGACCCTTAGAGAGGAATGGCCAAATTTGAGACCACACTTGTAAAGAAGACCTTAGGGGATCATTCACACACCTGGGAGAGGCAGTACAAGCAGGCGGTTGAGCTGAAATTTTACTACCCCTGACCACCCCACCTGAAAAGAGATGCAGCCACTCAGTGCTGTTCAATGGCAAAAATTAAATGGCATTTCACCATGAATAGGGTGCACCACAACTACCCTGCAAGTCCGTGCTATGAACATGGCTGGGGCATTGTGGGTCTGCATATGATGGGCACAGTGAGGCTGCATTTGATGGGCACAGTGTTGGCTGTAATTGACTTGCACAGTGAGGCTGAATTTGATGGGGCACAGTGGGAGCATTTGATGGGGCACAGTGGCTGCGTTTGATGGGCACAGTGGCTGCATTTGATGGCACAGTGGCTGCATTTGATGGCAAAGTGAGGCTGCAATTGGTGTGTTTTTTTTCCCTGAATTTTTCAGTTTTTTGCGCCCCCCCAAAAATTTTGAGCACCAGCCGCCACTGCAGCAAGTACTGTTCCTTTTTTCATATACTTTTCTGTTTGGTATTCCTGAGCCGGTTTGAAGGAATGCACTTGGTGAGAAAAACAGTGATGAGCATGTTTAGCCTGTGCAGATAGAAATGAGTGGAGGGATGTAAAACCACCAGTGGGAGGGGCTTCGTCCTTTTTGGACTTCTGATTACTGCGTGAGAAGTACCCCCCCCCTGCAAAAAAAATAAAAAATACACTTCTTAAATGAATTGCCAGCTAGCCAGCTTCAATTTAGCTGGGTAATCACCTCAGTGATTAGTGTTCAGACAGTGCCTTTCCTGAACGGATGATCAGGAGAGACATGTAAGCTATATTATGGCTCTGCTGTGACTGGCACATTTTTTTTTTATGGAACCTTTATATTCATATTTGAGTCATTCATTGGATTTGTGGAGAATATGATAATTAAAGACGTTTTACTTTTCATCCAATAGAAAAGGAACACATAGATAATGCAACAATAATCATGCATACTGGGAATTCTTGCTCTTAGGCCCCATACACACGAGAGAATTTATCCGCGGATACGGTCCAGCGGACCGTTTCCACGGATAAATCCTCTCAAAGATTTCCGCAGATTTCGATGCGATGGAGTGTACACACCATCGCATTGAAATCCGCGCGGAAATCCTCTGGCGATGACGTGCCGCGCCGTCGCCGCGATTATGACGCGGCGACGGGCGCGACGCTGTCATATAAGGAATTCCACGCATGCGTCAAATCATTACGACGCGTGCGGGGAATCCCTTTGGACGAATGGATCCGGTAAGTCTGTACAGACGAGCGGATCCATCCGTTGGAATGGATTCCAGCAGATGGATTTGTTGTGCATCACAGCAAATATCCGATCTGCTGGAATCCATCCCAGAGGAGATTTCTCCGCGGAAACAGATCCGCTGGCGTGTACACACCATAGGATCTATCCGCAGAAACCCATTTGCTGGGATTTATCTGCGGATGGATTCTATCGTGTGTACGGGGCCTTACTGTCTCTGACTGAAATGATATTGCTACTTTCCCATTTATTTAGTCTTACATCCGATACTTTAAATGGCATAAGGATTACTAAGCTTATTACATAAAGTTTGTGTTTCCATGACCTCAATGTGATTGTGCTGTTGTAAGTGACACTGCATAATTCAGTATAAGTCTATGAATATGCTTTTCTTTAATCAGTATTAACTCCTTTACACATTTAGCACACAGTGAATTCTCAAACAACAGAATATATTTTCTGTGTTTTTTTCAAGTGACAAGCAAGTAAACTGCTGATTTGCAAAGAATCAAAAAATTGTTTAATTGAATGTGAATGAAATGGTCTATAGGGAGTTTGCTTAGGGTAATCACATAAATGGCATGACCTGACAAGTTACTCAAGTCTTATGTCGCGTACACACGATAATATTTCGGCATGAAAAAACTTTGTTTTTCAAAAACGTCATTTAAAATGATCGTGTGTGGGCTTCACATGATTTTTCAGGTTCTGAAAAACGACAATAAAAAAATTCGAACATGCTGCATTTTTTAACGTCGTTTTAAACTATGTTGTTTTTCTGGTTGTAAAAAATGATCGTGCGTGGGCTAAAACAACGTAAAAAACCCATGCATGTTTAGAAGCAAGTTATGAGACGGGAGCGCCTGTTCTGGTAAAACTACCATTCATAATGGAGTAAGCACATTCATCACGCTGTAACAGACAAAAAAGCGAGAATCGTCTTTTACTAACACAGAATCAGCTAAAGCAGCCCCAAGGGTGGCGTCCTCCGCATGGACCTTCCCCTTTATAGTGCCGTCATACGTGTTGTACGTCACCACGCTTTGCTAGATAATTTTTTAAAAACGATGGTGTGTGGGCTACGTCGTTTTAATGATGAAGTTGGAAAAACTTTGTTTTTTTAAACATGCTGAAAAACAACGTTTTCTTTTCATGCTGAAAAATGATCGTGTGTACGCGGCATTAAACTCTTGTCTTGGTAACATTTGTGCATTGTACTGACAGGTGCGTCCCAGTTTCTTGAAACATAATGTAAGCTATGTTTAACCGCTTCAGCTATGGAAGGTTTACCCCCCTTCGTAACCAGGCCATATTTTGCGATACGGCACTGCGTTACTTTAACTGACAATTGCGCGGTTATGCGGCACTGTACACAAATACAATTTATATCCTTTTTTACCCACAAATAGAGCTTTCTTTTGGTGGTATTTGATCACCTCTGCGGTTTCTATTTTTTTGCGCTATAGACAATTACTTTTTGCTGTAAAACATATCCAATAAAAAAATGTAAAAAAAATCGAATTTCTTCATCAATTTAAGCCAAAATTTATGCTGCTACATATTTTTGGTAAAAAATCCCAATAAGCGTATATTGGTTGTTTTTTTGCAAAAGTTATAGTGTCTACAAGCTATGGGATATTTTTATGGAATTTTTATTTATTTATTTGTGTAGCGGGGTCATCCTGTCAGAGTCTAATGACAGGCCTGAATCCTGCTGGAACTTTGCTCATGCTTGTAAATATGTACGATACCTTAAAGAAGTTATGCATTGTGGGACTGCGAGTAGGGGGAGATATGGACTCCATTGACTCTTAGGAGAAACAGACTACACTTCCCACAATGCCCTGGGTTATTGGAACATGTGACACC